>NC_036461.1:25370874-26570874 GCF_002775205.1 Xiphophorus maculatus
CAAAGGAGTCTGAGTTTGTCCATCAGGTGGTGTGTATGTGTGCATGTGTGAAAGCCTCCTGCCTTGCAAATGTTGGCGAACTTCATTCGGGCACAGAGCCAAGCCTTGAATCAGCACAATATTACTGTGCAGTAGTGCAGGAGGAAAGGAGGTTTGGTTCGCATGCCGGCAAAGCCAAAGAGTGTCACTTACCCTGCAGCTTCTGCATCACATTGGCTATGTCCACAGACGACCGACCATAGTGCCTTGGAGACGCCATGTCGACTCGTTGCAGTTGTCTCACAAGGTGGGTCACTGATGCCGAGAGCAAGAGATACTTCACAGCTGTCCCGAGTGGGACATCCCCTCCGCCCCTCCTTCTCTCTCTCTGTCTGCCTCTCTGTCTACTTTCACTGCAGGAGCAGGTCCAATTGAATCTCAGGTTTCATGCAGGTACAAGCAGGCTTATTGTCCAATAGAGGCACTTCTTCCATGCAAGTACTGTAAAAGATTTTTAAAAAAAAGGCTGTTTAAAGAGTTTCTGCACCTGTAAAGAGTATATTTTAAACACTGTTTAGAACTGCAGTTTTGCTTAAAGACGAGACGTTTTTTTCCTAAACTAATCAAAGTATTTGTTTGCATGACCTTTAAGTTATTAGTCTAAGAGTAGGCGTGGTCCAGAAATCCTCAAAGTATAAGTCTGAGTAAACTGAAATGGTTTTATTACATCACATGTTTTGTTTCACAACAGAAAAGCAACAATTATTTTGCCTGCTGATGAATTAGTCATGTTCAATAAGTTAAAATGTACCTCACAACAACTCTTGTTTGTCCGTTTAAAACAACTTTTGAGCACCTATTATTGGTTTGATGTCCTATTATCTAATTAAATTAATTAGATAATTAATTTTAAATTATCTAATTAAATTATGACCTGCTGATTTTAAAGTTATAATAATATTAATATTATATACTAACTCTTGCAATCTACATATTTATAAAAAGTGGGACACAACAATAAAACAAAATCTACAATATATTTTAAAAAGATAACTAGTAGTAGCTCTGTCTAGACTCCAAACAAGGTCACAATTAATGTTATTATCTACACCTGTGCTTTTTGTAGAAATATACACAATTGTGTAATTGGCTGATTTATGCTGTGGACAGAGAAAAGCGATAGTATGTGAAGTTTTACCGTATTACTCAAAAATGGAGTCCTAATATAACAGACTTGTGATCAGCTAATTTGCTCAAATGGACATGTGGACATACACTGCATTGCGAGAAGAAACTAACAGGAAGTCACACATATGGCTAAATTTAGGCATACAGCTGCAAAATGCACAAAAGTGAATTATTCGCTATACATTAATAGGGAAGTAGCTAATTATACAGTACAGTTTACTGTTACGAAGAGGGGGTACAAGTTGCATTTTAATTATGGCTGACATATTGAGATAGTTTAAGGAAAACCAAAAACCGTGAAAAATGTTGTATTATCCCCATTAAAAGGTCTGTGAACTATCCTGGCACTAGCTTTAACTTAACCCGCTATGTGACATCAGTGTTAAGGTATGCTGTACCACAGCAACGTTTAGCTAGCAAAGTTAGACACCTGCTGAGGTATTTGTACGATGGAGGCGCGGCGTTCACTGACGCCCGTTAAGTAACGGAGGAAGTTGCTAAAAAACACCAGATAAACAGTGACAATTACCATGAAAGCGCTCGCAAATAAACTCAGACGCCCGACAAAACACTAATACCAACGTATTAAGAATAACAAGCACAGTAATGTACGAGACGGACACGGAGTTGCACGTCGTCTTACCGCCTGTCGCAGCGCACAGCGTGGTGAACTCCCCTGAGGAAGTACCCGTGCGTGTCTGTGTTGCCCGGTTGCCCATGGTAACCATGGAAATGAAACTTGGTGGCGTGCATCAGCTCGGCAGCGGCCTACAAGCTGGAAACCACAAGAAACTGAGCGGCATGATGCTGGCAGAGGGAGGGAGGAGTCGGATATGTGAGGTACAGTATTATAGTACAGCGGCTTTACACACAAGCTTTACGAGTGCATCTCAGGGCAAATTATTATATCGGCAAAAAAAAAATATATATATATATATATATATATATACAGTACAGACCAAATGTTTGGACACACCTTTCTAATTCAATAGGTTTTCTTTATTTTCATGACTATTTATAAGGCAAGAAATCCCACTTATTAACCTGACAGGGCAGGTTGACCTATGAAGTGAAAACCATTTCAGGTGACGACCTCTTGAAGCTCATCAAGAAAATGCAGAGTGTGTGCAAAGCAGTAATCACAGCAAAAGGTTGCTACTTTGAAGAAACTAGAATATAAGGGCTATTTTCATTTGTTTTGCACGTTTTTGTTTAGTGCATATTTCCACATGTGTTATTTATAGTTTTGATGCCTTCAGTGTGAATCTACAATGTAAATAGTCATGAAAATAAAGGAAACTCATTGAATTAAAAGGTGTGTCCAAACTTTTGGTCTGTACTGTATTTGTATTAAGAAATTCAATTCAGAAACTGGAACTCATATAGATTCTTTGCACACAATGTGAGATATTTTTAAATGTTTAATTCAGTTAATTTTAACTAGTATTGCTTATGTCTGATGGAAAACATAAGTCCAGTGTTATTTTTGTTAGCTCAAGTTATGGCCAACAAAGTTGAAGGAAAACTGACTGCCCAGACTTCGCCGGGAAAGATCATTACTATAGAAGCTGGCTATTTACAGAGTGTTCATGCAAATATATAGAGGGAAAGTTGAGAGAAAGGAAAAATATGTTAGAAAAAGATACACAACATACAGCAACAAAAATGGCCAACTACCACAAAAATAGTGAGGCTATACCAAGTGAGATTTGAATGAGTTTAGTAAACTGCCAACATCACATCCACTTCTCCAGACTGTCAATCATAAGTTGAATATTAACTCCAAAGTTTATTTCTTGGTAACTTACATTCCATCTTTGACTACATTTATGGAATTGAAAAAAGAGACATCAGGACAATAAAAAAAAAAACTCACCACAGAGGCTGTTTAAATATAGCTAAAGTGATTTGTCCTGAAAATATTAATGAAGACTGCTGGGAAAAAAAGATGAGCCCATTTGGAAATTGTGTGGCAAATTGTTTGATTTCCCTCATTTTAATTAAATTACACACACAAACTCATCTGTCTGTTTCTACAACATAAGTCAATAGAAATTCAATATCTTTCATTAATTTTAAGGAGCCCATAAAGGTCATTTCAGGTCCTACACCGACAGTTGCAGTTTCATTGTAAACACTTGACTGCCACCTGCTGGACAACTCCTGTAACATGCCTGTATCAACATCAAGATTTCACGGTTCAATCCCGAGCCCGAGGAAAAATGTGTAGTCATTGTGACAAAGACCTTTCTTCAGACTTAGTGGAGAAAAAAATATAGCAATGATTCAAATTAAATTCTTTACAGAAAAGAAGCTGCAGAGGTTTTAGCAGCAACTACTCAACTGTAGAAGTTTTGCAATGTTCTCAGTCTTGGAGCAAAAGTGGGAACACTGCAACAATGGAAGGAAATCCCCACAGAGACCTGAGCCTGATACTCTAAAGACACTGGATTGGTTTGGCAGAGTTTTATGGGTCTCCTTGTACTGATTGTTGTCAGGAAACTTGAATAATTTGAATTATTTCCAAGGTGTTGTACATGAGCAAGAGAGCTGTGTTTTTGGTTGGATGTTGTGTATTTTGTCTTAGCCAACAATTTTTTTTCATGGACCGGGTGCATCCTGTGTTGTGTGATCATAGCAGAAGACATGTAACTCTACTTTTATGAAAGCAATACTAACAGGAGTTTTGTTATGAGGTATTGATCGTAAGGAAATGATGCAAAAGGAAGTAACACTGCTTCCCAGTGTTATGTCCCACGCAGATAAGCAGCGCGTTTACTAAATTTAAAGCCGGAGAGGGGAAGGAAGCATGACAGCAAGGTTTCCGCCACACCAAAAACTGTTGGGATTGAAAAGCCTGTCTTGGGGGAAAAAACAAAGCTCTGTTTCTGTACGTGTGTGAGTCCGTGTGGAGCTCAAGAACTAGCTCATGGTGGGAAAATGGCACTAAATGAAACAAATGCATTTTTGGAAATATTAAAATCATTTAATGTTGGTAAGTGGATCTTAACTTTTTGGTTGCAAAGATTTCCTTAAAGGACTTTCGTTGTTGTTGTTGCAGAAGCTACTTATATGCAAAGAGCTTAGACAGAGATGTGTGTAAAATGTATAGGGAGCAATTGTAGTTTCACAAAATTAAATGCAATTTTGGAAAAGAACGATAATCTGTTAGTTAGTTTAAACAATGATTAGTATACTGCAGCAGGTTTCTTTTATGTATTGAAATTTCGCAATCTGCTTTAGTTACAGTGAATATTTTCCTTATTGTCTTCAGGTGCATTTCAAAAGGTTTTTATTCATGTTAGTTACAACCTAAAGTATTTTTGTTTGAAGAATAATTATTATTTTTTTAAATTATATTTTAATCTTTGAATCTGTTTCCCTGTGCCATTCAGTTTCTTTGTTTTAAAAATGCAACAAAAACCAACCAATTGTCATTTGCAGTACGTCCGCATTTCAAAAAGAACATGAAACCGAATAATAATAATATCCAGAGATTTGTTTCAGCTTCGTCTGCTTGTTCTTCAGCAGGGTAGAACCGCAGCACATAGCCTGTGAACCCACACACCGGGCATGATGTAAGAGCTTATGTAAAAGTGTCCATTTACAGCAGTATGTGCAACAATAAGTCAATACACCACAGAAGAAAAAAAATTGCTTGGCATAGACCATTCTGGTAACACTTGTCTTCCTATTGTTCGTTGTGGCCGAGGGTTTAGTGTGTTGTTGAAATCACCATCTGGGGGAATAATTTCCCTCATTTGCAGAGCAACACAATGCATTTGTTCACCCACTCCACCAAACATTTCCATTTCATCTGTCTTGGCCTCCTTCGAATGACTCTGCGTACTGCTTTGTCTTCATCCAGGTGATATGATTCTAGCCTTCTGTTTGTCTATTCTCGTGGGCCTGCTGCTGGGAGCTTTGATCTACGTTTTGTTGACCTGGGCATCAAGACGCCGGGCTACGGCCAGGATCACAAGGCGCTCCAAGAAGAAATCTGGCAGTTCGCGACGTGACCCCACGGGCAGCCAGTTTGGCCTTTACCGAAGCACTTTCCTGAGTGTTTATAGGCAGCCCTCTCTAGAGCCGGTGGGCCCCTTGGGGAGTAAACCCGGCGCAGAGACGTCCACCTTTCGGCCGCTGCCCAAAAAGAGCAGGCCCAGCCTGGACATGGGAGATGATACACGGGTAACCATGTCAGAGGACACAGTGGCCATGGACTCTTCTGACTCAGCCTCCCTCGTACCAAGCAAGAGGAATTCCTTCTGGCTGGGCGGCAACGGGCTTAAAGGTTTCCTTCCCTCACACACTCCACCTCCTGCATATGACAGTGTCATCCATGCCTTCCAGGAGACTTGCACTTAAAGCTGTTGGTATGACAACGAGAACTGAATCTGCTTTTTTTGTGAAGCATCCACAGCCTGTTAAAACAGACTACAGTCGCAATGTTTTTTTGTAATAACTGCACATTTAGTTTGATTTTTCTTTTATGAAAAAGTGTTACAGTGGCTCTCGAAAGTCACCTTGGTTAAAATGTCAGCTTTTAATTATGAAAAAAATGAGACCATGATAAATCATTTTAAAACAGTTTTCAATGTGAAATGTGACATTTATTGTGTACAATTCAACAAAAAAAAAAAAAAAACTGGTAGAAGAAAAAAATCCCCAAAAGCTGCAAAAGCTAGGATGCATAACTGTTCACCACGTACTTTGTTGAACCTATTTTTCATACAATTTCAGCTTTTAGCCCCTACTGGGAAATTTTAGGCTAACCAGGAGAATGTAGATTGTTGTCACATGTTGAACAACGAGCACGTGTTCCTACTTTCCCTACAGTGAAATGTTCATTTTCCTTTGTATTAAATTCAATACGAAAAAACATGCAGCTTTTGCAAATTCACTATAATCCCATATTTTTTACCTAGTTATTAATAACTTATGGTACGTTCACACCAAACGTGTTTTGAGCATCAGGCGCGTCTGGTTTACGTTCAAAGTCTATGTGGAGCATCGGATGCGCCTCAAATGCTCCAAAAGGTTCAAATCGGCCCTCGACGCGCCTCCACATAGACTTTGAATGCAAACCAGACGCCTGATGCTCAAAACGCGCTTGCTGTGAACGCACCATAATTGTGGCTTTATAGAAAAAAATGTGGGAAAACAACCTTACTGTTTTCCCTTACGGATAAGAGCTAAGGTCTTTATCAGTTTAATCAGATTTACTATAAGTAATCATAGTTATATACCATAAAAAAATTTAGAAGTTACATTAAATTAAGTGTGCTTGAAATAAATATGATTTATTTACCTATGAACATTTTGAAACTGTTTTTGTTTAGTTTTTCTTTTTCTTGTCACAGATTTCTTGGTTTTTAGTTGAATTGAGCAGAATGAATGTCACATTATGTGAAAAGTTTAATAGCTGACTTATATTTAACCTCATTTTTCACATCACAACATGTTATAATTTTATTGTCTTCAAATAACTGTTCTATTTTTTCCTTGCCAATCCTGAAAATGTCCATTTCTTTTATCAACCCAAAAATAACACACTAACATTTTGTGGAAGAATTAATGCACAAAATATTAACGATGATTTTAAAAAAAATAATCATATTTGCATGCAAATTTTTCAATCTATATAAGTTCTATATAGAAATAAATAGTTGAAGAATGGTTTATAAATGTTACAGGTCTGTTGGGACAGTGAAACTGCAAAAGTAAGGAATATTTCTTCCAAAGATGGATTGGAACATCTGGGTTCTAACCCTTCTGGTGGGAAGTAAACTCTGTGAGCCACTGCAAACCATGGAAATCAATTCAGTTTTTAAAGTGTTTGGCAGAATAAATGCATAAATTACACTTTTTACGCTTTAGGCGTTTAGATGCCATTAAAGGCAAGTAAAGAAATATTGCTGTCAAAAGCTGTATCTTCAACCTACCTCCACTGACGGTCCCTTTCCTTTAAAGTATTTCCACATAGCTTTTGCAAATCAGTGACTACCATACGTGGCACGATCGTTTGCATCACTTCCTGAAATATCGTAGCACCTAAATCTCATCAAACACATGTGTTTGATTGTTGGGGGGGGGTTTATTACACCGAACAACCCAGAAGTTATGCTTACTCTTATTCAAACAAGAGGCCCCAGTGTTTGTAGCAGAGTGATCTGAATGACACCCATCTGTAATTTGTTGGTGGGTGGAGTCAGAAGTAACTGACATATTGTAAGAACGATGAATAAATACTATTAATGATCTGATTGTTAGATTTATATTCAATGCATGTCCTTCTTACACAGCATTCGTTTAGTAGTCTTACTAGAATTTTTAAAAAAGGCTGGTCTTCGGCCTTCTGATGGTGAAGGCGTTATGTTGTGTATTAAATTTCCTTATCTTACAGCAGACAGTCACTTTATTTAGTATTTCATGAGCGTGGTCTCCATATGTTTTGCAGTACAGTTATGAATAAACTGTGTTTAGACCCTGAGGAGTTCCAGTGCTCCAATGTTTTTGATGAAATAAAAATATGAGTCTTAACAATGGCGCTATCAGTTGTTTTCAATACAAAGCCATAGTGACTAAAATGGTTTAGTATCAATATGTGCATAACGAGACTTTTTCTGTTTAGATGTGAATGTGTGCACGTATGATTGTCTGTCATGTGTGTCACTGAGATGGACTGGTGTCCTGTACAGTGTTTACCCTGTCCAATGATCATTGGAGAGAAGCAATGGACGGATCATTCATCCCTTGTTGAGCTACCCAGGTTGTAAGTTATGTTGCTCAACCCTCTTCTTTGGTAAAATAGCCTTAATGTTATAGATTTTGACAATCTAGGCCACTGTGCAACATCCCTGAATCCAAACTTGAATATATAGAAATATACAATCAAATCTACCCTGGACCTTTTATATTGGTCATTAGCAAAAGCCTCAAGTCAGGCTGGATCTAAATAAATATATAATCACTTTCCTAAAATAATGGCCTAAGTCATTTTTGCCAAAAGTGTTTTTTTTTTTTTTTGGCTAAATCATCTTTTGGCAAATAGAGGTGGTGATTTTTATTTTATCTAAACTAAAAACAAGTTTAGATAAGCTTTGAGAAGCTTCTCAAAAAGCTTCCCAAAGCTTTTGGGAAGTTTTGGGAACTGCCTTTGGCATTTATGTATTTATATTTATAGACAAACCCAATACAACACCAGGTAGTGTGACTATATTTGGTATAAGTCACCATATAGTGACTTTATTTTGAAAGTTCACTGGAAGTGACGTACTATTTATGTGTTTTGTTACTATTTGAGCCTCGCAATGAAATTTCGCTTAAAATTTAAAATGTACAGTTGAATGACAATAAAGTGACTCTGTGTCTATGTGAATCTATGTCTAGGCAACCGTCACCAGCAGTAAGATATGTATGAAATGTTATAATAGTATAACTTTCATTGTTCTGTTTTATACTGTTAATTTCATTTTCGTGCTGTTATTATAAAAATATTATTAAAAAGCCCCAATATACCCCAATATATGATATTTTATTTTTCTATAAAAGCAAAAACTCTACAATTAGGTAATAAATGTCAAACGTACATGGTTTAAATCTTGTTACACGGTCTATGTTTTTTAATTTTATGTTTTTTTATTTTTTTAATCGTAAAATATTATTAATTTGGAGTCTTACATCTTTAGCGTATCTTCACTGATTTCTTGTTAACAAATAGTAAAATTACAAACCTAACGACGCTCACGGTAACAGACATGACAAGGACGCGACGAAAGAAAAACGCAGATTGTGCACAATTCTGCCAGAAATCACAGCTGCAAACTGCAAGGCAGGTACGTTACAGAGAGTGGGTGCGCCGTGCGAGGTTGCCATCAAGCACGGAAACCCCCGTTTGCGTGAAGCAGGAAACACTTGGACCGATTTGTTAACCTCTGGGGGATGGAAGATTATATAAAATGAAAATCGGAGTTCGTACATTTAGCTGTTCCTGCAGCCGTGAACATTTGCGTTTGGGGCACGGATTGAATCCGCGCTGGGAAAACCCCTGCAGCATTTCCACGCTACCTGCCTCATGGCAACCCCTCTTAAAGGCACAAGCACAAAGTGCGCCAAAGGAGAAGCGCCTGGCAACACTACGGCACTGTCTATCATTTTAGGACTAACATATAGATATTGTTATCTTGGTGACAGGTACGTACCGCTTTTAATTAATTGAAACGTAAACATATTTAATATAAGTGGCGCATGTGTAATTTTTAAGTCCCTACATTCGTCTCGATTTGAGCTCTGACTCACTCAGACAGCTGGGTGATGCGGGTACATATGAGACGCCTATGAATAAGAAAGCGTCATTTTGTGAAATTTCTAAAAGAGCTGCTTTGTCTTTGTCTCATAATTCACATAAAGTCGTTGAATATACGGAGGCTTTAGTCAAACATAATTCGTTGCTATTTTAACATCTTATTAACGTTCACGTCACAGTTCAGTTGCTCTAAACATTGAAGGGTTTATGTAATATTTGCGACGTTTGAGTAAATGTCTGTGTGTGATTTCTGCTCTGCCGGTAACAATAAGGCGCGGACAGCATCAGTACCCATGGAGACTCGCTCTCCAATGCAGTGTTGGCGTTGCATAGAGACTGAGAAACACTAAATATGAACGGCGATGCTCTGAACGACATCGCTGTTTTTCCAGCTAAAAATCTCTCCTTCCTTTACTTGTTGAACTGCTGCGTTTCTCTTTATTTTTTTCCCCACTGACGTCTTTTTTTTATTATTATTTCTTCCTCCACTGCAACAGGATTGCACAAGTCTCCGGGATGGGTGACTGGCATCTGAGGAGGCACGCATCTTCAAATGGCAAATTCTAAAGCGCAGATTTGAATGAGTGGCTGGATGAATGCATGAATGAATGAAGGAAGAGCTGGATACCCTCTGGCTGTATGATGCATTATACCTCCCTATTATAGGTCCCCTTTTAAGCCCCAACAGGAAAACAACCATTACCCTTCAGTGCTTCATCTGGATGAAAATATGGACACCTTCAGAGGACGCATTTTGATTCAACATGCCCAGGAACTATGAGGTATTTCAAGCCGCTGTCAAATTGTCAATACTGAATTGGGTTTAGCCAATTTTTCCCCTCGTGACATTACGTAACATAATGTCAGCCAGCATACATCAAATATGTGCATAAAATGACTCCAACTTAAATTGGGGACCTCAAATTTGTAACATGTCGAATGATTAGCTTTTTGAAAAGTGTGGTAGAAGAGAATACTTCTTGTTGATATTCCCCTTTTGATAAAAAAAGAAAGGACATGAATATCTTAACTTTGGTTTGCATCCTCATAATTTCACATATTTTATCTATATGCTTTAATTTCATTTTGTGAATGATGATAAATAGAGCTGTAGTGATGATGTAACCTACAGACAAACCCTGGAGCTGCTCCATGAGCAGTGAATAATAGGGACTACAGCAAGAACATTATGAGCAGTCGTAAGTGGCACATTTAGTGATTCACTCGTACTTGTTAAAATCCGTGCTGCCAGTCACAATTAAATTGCAGAGAATTTTCTAAAACAAAACAAAACACTTTAAGTCACCTGGTTTTACGCAGTTATTTGTCTGCCTATGTTGTTTGTTGCTGGTTTGGGCCGCTGCAGTGTGTTCATCTTTTTGTTTTCATGGCCTCTTTGACCAATATAAAGTAGCCCTCTATTGTAAGGTGAAAGGGAAATTATATATTCTACTAGCACAGATCTGAAAGGTGTGGCATGTCATTGTGTTCAGGGTCTCTTTCCTATAATATCCTTGAGTAAAATTCAGTTCGGGTCTGTCTACAGGACGTTTGAGTCTCTGAAACTGTGGAAAGACTTGAAAATTGCTGTTCATAGATCGATGCTCTTCATCCAGTCTGAGCTAGAGCTACTTTGCGAAGAAGAAGCTCCAAACATTTCAGTCTCCAGATGTGCAAAGCTAGCCCAAAATTCCTGCAGCTGTATCTGTAGGAAAAGTAGTAGAAAGCATTGGCTCAGAGGATCTGAATGCAAATGCATACCACACTTATAAAAACACGGAAAATTATTTATGATCATTATCGTCTACCTCAAAGTTCTACACTAAAGTGTGTTGATCTATCACCTAAAGCCTCAATAAAGGTTGTAACATTCCTAAAATAATAAAATGTTTAAGAGGTATGAAGAGATGTTCAGGACACAGTATATAGGGGTGAAATTTTTCCTGGGTTTGTTTCATTCGAACCCCTCCAGATCTCACATCAGAACTAAAATATGAATTCCACCCTCCATTTTTCGCATCTTCATTTTGTGACAGAACAATCACCGCAAGGGTCTGCAAAGTTATTTTAAAGTTTGCAGGTTTATGGTAGATTTACTTTGGTACACACTGGCTCTAAAAGAAGGTGTTTACCTCATATGATACAATGTTCTTTGAATTTAAAAACAAGCATCTGCTCAATATGAGTGGCAACAATCAATGATCCGTTTCATTAACTTGAACGTGAGATTGTTCTGTCACTTTTTGCTTCGTTGGTCAATAAATCATTTTCAAACCCAACTATTCCATGTTTCACTGCAGCCCCACTTCCCGCTCACCATGAAAATAACAGTGCATATACCAAAAATATCCCGAGCTTCCCTGAAAAGGCATTTTTGAGTAAAAACGTAGAGCCATGCACCAACACAAACCGAAAATGTGTTTAAGATTCAATACAAGACGCCACATTGTGTTGTTGCAGCTCCAACGCGTCACTTTCTCTTGTCTCGCTCAGCAGCCTGGCCAGTCAGTAGGGATGTTGGCCGCCGTGGAACATGGTCCCATCCTGTGCAGCGACTCCAACATCCTCTGCCTCTCGTGGAAGGGCCGGGTCCCCAAGAGCGAGAAGGACAAGCCGGTGTGCCGGAGACGCTACTACGAGGAGGGCTGGCTCGCCACGGGGAACGGGAGAGGAGTCGTCGGGGTGACGTTCACTTCGAGTCACTGCAGGAGGGACAGAAGTACACCGCAGAGAATCAATTTTAACTTGCGAGGACACAACAGTGAGGTATTTTAGTGATATTTTGTTATACTCAATGTGTAATTTGCAATAATTAAGAACATAAGTGTCTTTATGGCCGCTGTCAATGGTTCAGGGATATGTACACTCATCAAATACTTTTTTAGGTTCACTGTGATAGTTTTGGTTTGGACCCTCTTATGCATTAAGAGTGACATATTATGCCTCCTTGAGCAGGTAATGATAGGACTGTACGGTATGCAAAACATGTTCATTACATTTTTGAGATTTTAGTCAAAATAGTTTGGCCTAATTTGACCTTCTTTCAGCTTCTTTTAGGGCCTCTTGTCACTTTAAATCCAAACAAGCTGCTGTTGGCCCTTCAACTCAACGTTTACACTTGTTCCTATAGCAAACAGATGTGCAATTGTACAACCATACGTCTTTGAAAAGCTTTACCCGTTCTCAAGCCAGTTTTATTAGGTTTATCGTATAATTACCCTGCGTGTGACTCAACTAGCTGCTTGTTTTGGATGGAGCTGAAGAATTTAGATATTTTCTACACCCATTCTGTAGGACGCACCAACACTGCAGGCAATTAAACAAACCCTTAGCATATTGCTACCATGCTAGACTTCTGGTACGGCGTTCTTAACTTGGAAAGCTCTTGTTGATTCTTTGAAACATGCTGATTGTCATTGCGGCTGAACTGCTCATTGTTTTTCTACTCTGACTTTAAAACATTTCTCAAAAAAAGGTATTTGGCTTGTCCGTGTGAGAAAATCAACAGACATGGTGTTTTGGTGGTTTCCATTGTGGTTCTCGGGCTGTTCTTGAGCATTCTTGAGCAAGTGATTGTGTCAAGTTGAAACTTGACACAATCAAAAGGCTCCTCAAATGTGGACTACTCCAAAAAAAACAAACCGATTTTGATCCAAGAAACCAACTGATTGAAAGGAAGCTATACCAATTGTGCCAGAAGCTTGTTTGCAAAAATAATAAACTGTAAAAGTAAGAATCAAATCATTTTCAGCTTTTGCTAAAAGTCTCTTATTGCATCCACGAACTTGTCATTGGTCTTATTATTAGTACATATTTCTTTCTGGTGCTATTTTATCCGCTTGTGTGCTGACTCTCCTTTTTGGCTCTTAAAAGCCTGTTCTGCCTCAAAGTCTTTTTTTAGACTCGTGTTTATGCAGCACATTACTCCTGAAAGTTTCTCTCTGCAGACAGCCACCTGTGCTTTTAGAAAATGGAAGAAAGCTTGCTTTGCTCCTTCGCAGGTTGTCTTGGTGCGCTGGAATGAGCCCTTCCAGAAACTGGCTACCTGTGATATGGAAGGAGGCATCTTTGTATGGATCCAGTATGAGGGAAGGTGGTCTGTGGAGTTAGTGAATGACAGAGGAGCCCAGGTGTGCAATTTCATTATTGTGTTTCAATAAAAGGAATACAAAAATGCATTGCATTTTTTATGAATATAAACTCTGTCATCGCTTTAGTTGTTTCACACCAATACCCCTAACAGTATATCTTATCTCCCTTCAGGTGAGTGATTTTACTTGGTCACACGACGGCACCCAAGCACTCATCGCTTACAGGGATGGCTTTGTGTTAGTTGGCTCGGTCAGCGGGCAGAGACACTGGTCCTCAGAGATCAACCTGGAGAGTCAGATCACCTGTGGCATCTGGACACCTGATGATCAGCAGGTACAAGACGCTCTGCTGAGTTTCTAGTATCAAAACATCCTTGGTGGTATGCGTAATGTGTTAAAGAAACACTGTCTCCATTTAACAGCGGCTTAGTCATTAGTAACATAGTTATTGTTATTGAACAACTTTCCCTTAGGTGTTGTTTGGGACAGCAGATGGGCAGGTAATAGTGATGGACTGTCATGGACGGATGCTCGCTCACGTGCTGCTGCACGAGTCTGACGGCATCGTCAGCATGTCGTGGAACTGCCCCGACTTCCTGGTCGAGGACAGCACAGAGAGCGACACGGACTCCGATGACAATATCCTGCCTTTAGGTACGACCATTTTCTCCCTCTCTCTGCTAATGAAGGAACGGAAAAAATCTTATGCACATGTACTTTTCTTCCTTCTTCCAAGTCCGAAGAGTCAAGCCTTTGTTGACAGTCACCTTCTTATCAGGAGATATCAGTTTGATGAACAACTATGATGATCTCTCTCCGGCTATTATTCGTTCAGGACTGAAAGGTAAGATCCTCTAGTATGACAATGCAACAAGGTACAGTTTTCAGATTTGGTAAAGGTAAGGTAGCCATTACTCATGGTGTCTTGACTTAAATCATTCAAATTTAGGGGTGCCCAAGTCAGGATTGTTAAGGAAAAAAATAAGTCTTACCTAAGGTGAAACACAGAGTCAATCAAGAACGAAGCAAAATGCATTTTGATTATTATTTTATTAAGAAATTAAGCAAAGAATATAGCAATGACTCCTCTTGCTAGTCCAGGGAAGTGAAGAAAAGATAAAAAAAATACATCACTTTTAATATCCATCAGCCCTCTTACAAAGATGGGAGAAAAAGGGATTATCCCACTAGTTTCAGTTTACTTCACAACTCTGGTATTTGTACCTGCAGACTGTGACCCTAGATGGTTCAAACCCAGGTCAGAAATACCCTTTATTATGTGTTTCCAGCGAGCTGCCTCCAACATGAAGGGTGCTTTATAGCTAAAACTGATTGCTTGATTGATTGAAATAAAACGAAGTTTTGACATAACAGGACGTTGAAGCTTCAATTCTACAACTGTTAGATGCGTCCCTGCTCCAACACATCAGCATGTGTTCAGCTCTTCAGAGTCCTTGTATTGGGCCATTCATAGATACTTTCCTGTTGGAGAAGGGAAGTATCTAAAGGTTTGCAGGACACTAGCTCTCAGAACAGGACTTGGGCTATGCCAGACCAATTCTAGGTCTTGAATTCGTTTATTGAGAAACGCTGTTATTGCCACTTCAGGTTCCAGCCCACATGAGTAAAAAATTACAACTTTATTGTCTATAAATTTCTCTCTAATTTAATTTTCCTCACTGTAGATGTGGAAGCCCAGTGGTGCTCTCAGGGAGACCTCTTGGCTGTGGCTGGCATGGAGAAACACGGGCTCCCAGCTGACACAACCTGTGCATCCATCATGAGGAATGCTCTTGTTAAGTTCTACAATGTACAAGGAGAGCACATATACACTCTGGAAACACCTGCACAGGTTAGTCTCTCTATAAAGCTGCAATATGGAACTGTTATTAAAAACATTTTTTTAATCATTATGTCGTGACAGTATAAGACAGATGAAAAACAATCAAGCTCTTGTGGCCTCGCCCAGTGCTTCTAGTATTAACTGCAGAAATACACAACACAGTCAGAAACAACCAATCAGAGCCAGGGGGAGGGTTTTAGCGCTGTCAATCAATCTTGTATTCACCCAAACCGTCTTGCTCTTTGCAAAGCTACAGTTGGTTCACTACAACAGCAGTCCCTAACCTTTTTAGTCACGCGGGAGGGGGGGGGGGCACGCAGTACTCCGATGTTGTTTTGTTACTCATTCTGCTGCAAGTTGGCTCAATTTTGACGCGCAAGACGTAACCGGTAAAATCCGGTTTAGGATTTTCAAAATAAAAGATCCGGAAGTAGTTATTCTTACATCACTACCAATGACAGCGGGTAAACGGTTTTCCTGTAATGGTAAGTCATTTTTCCACCATAAGCAAATTGAGCAGCATCCAGGAGGTTGACTGGCATCGCTTAGATCTACTGGCTCTAATTTTTTTTAGGCATAGTTTCTTTAGTTTTTTATTATTATAAAGATCTTAGAATATAGCAGTGTAAAGAGACTAAATATTTATAAAGTTTCTTACACAAGATAAGCAGAAAGCTTGAACCTTTCCATATTTTGTCGGACAGCAAAGAGAAACTTTAATGTATCCCATTGTGATTTTATGCAATAGACCCAAAGAAAGCGCATAATTGCTGAGTGGAAAGACAACAATACATCTTTTGTTACTTGCACACATATCACCATATTTGGTGGAAAACTGCCATCAAACGTCACCCTGAACAGACCAACCCCACATTTAAACATAACGGTGGCATCATCATGATGTGGAACGCTATTCTTCAGTGGAGACAGGGAACATGGTCAGAGTTGATGGGAACATGTGTGGAGCTAAATACAGGGTAAAGAAATTGTTTATGAATGCACAACGCTTCAGACTGGGGGGAAGCTTTACCTTTTAGCACAACAATGAACCTAAACCTACAAGCCAGACCTACAATGGACCGGTTTAGATCAAAGCACTTTCATTGTTTTAGCGTCCCAGTCAAAGTCTGGACCTTAATCAAATGTAGAAGTTGTGGCAAGACTTGCTGTCTGCAGATTCTCACCATCTAATCGGACCAAACTTCAGCTGTTTTAGACAGAAAAAAAGAGCAAAGATGTCCATCTTTACCTGTCCTAAGTTTAAAGAGACATACCCCCAATAATTAAAGTATTAATTCGAGTTGGGGTCTGAGTACAAACATCTGCCTCACTTTGCAGATTTTCATTTTCCTTAAAAACTATACACTACTTTATGAAGTAGTGTATAGTTTATAAAATCCACTACTTTATAAAGTCCAAGTGTTTACGTGGTATAAATTTTTGGTTAAAATGTGGCAAAGTGTTAAAAACACCAATGAATATGAAAACTTTTGCAAGGCTTCATGTCTGAGACCGTTAGTTACATAAATACCGTAGAAGTGCACAGATCTTTGGTTGCTCTGTTTCAGAGGCCCATCACGACCATCTGCTGGGGTCACAGAGACTCCCGCCTGTTCCTTGCATGTGGACCAGCTCTCTATGTGGTGCGTGTGGAGCACAGAGTGGCCAGCCTCCAGCTCTTGTGCCAGCAGGGTATTGCGAGCGCCCTGCGTGAAGAGAAGGACGTTGGGAAACTGAACATGCCCTCGCTGCTCTGCTCTTACGTTACCTCTGCTTTTATACCGACCATCAAGGTATTTCACTTCGGTTTATTTCCTAAAACCTACAGTTGTGTGGCTGGGTCATGCTGATCCTGCTGGGGAAGTGAGCAGAGGTCATCAGACATTAGCCAACCCACTCACATTTTCATATTGTCCCCTTGAGCAACCAGAAATCTTTCCTTTCTCTATTCCAGCCTCCAATTCCTGACCCCAACAACATCCGCGACTTTGTCAGCTACCCCACGTCCGGGAACGAGCGGCTGCACTGCACCATGAAGCGAGCAGAGGATAGTCCTGAGGCAGGCGGCCCCTGCTACACGCTGTACCTGGAGTATCTTGGGGGGCTAGTGCCTATTCTCAAGGGAAGGCGCATCAGTAAGCTCAGGCCTGAGTTTGTCATTATGGATCCAAAAACTGAAGGCAAGCCTGGTGAGTTCACAATGGACCCTGATATTATTCAGAAATTGTATGTATATTTTTTAGAAATGCACAGAGCAATCGGAGAGCAAATTTTTCCCTCATCTACCCTGAATGTTGATCAGTTTCAAATGCAAAACAAACAAACAGATTTCTCTTCTTCCTAGTCATTAATTGCACCGAAACTATAAACCATATTCAATCTGTAAATATTTCAGCAAACAACAGATATGTTGTTAGTTATTCAGTTTCTGTTGGATCTAAAACAGCTACATATATTATAGAGTTGTCAAGTTATAAAAACGTTGTGCATTCTTTTGATTAAGAAAGTCCAGTCGAGTTTATTTGTACATTTCAGCAAAAACACAGTGCTTTACATTATAAAAACATAACACAGTCACCAATTATGAAACAAAAGTCATTATCAAAATCATCAAATACAGCTCTGGAAACTATTAAGAGACCACTGCACTGAACCCCATTGAAAACCTCATGGCTATTCCACGAAATATTAATTTCTGAACTCTTCTTGAGTTAAAACATTAGTATTGTTGTTTCTAAATGAATATGAACTTGTTTTATTTGCATTATTTGAGGTCTGGAGGGACTGCATCTTTTTTTGTTAATTTGACCATTTCTCATTTTCTGCAAATTAATACTAAATTCTTGCTTGAACTCAGTGCTTTGGCTGTTTTACAGTTTTCTGGAAGTTTGTTCCAGGCTTACGCAGAATAGAAGCTGAATTCTGATTCACGGGACGCAGAGCAGGCTAGAACCCGAAAGCCCGAGTGACCTCGAAGGTTGATGCAATGACAAGTGGTATACATTACAACATATTTTGGTGCTAAGCCAATCAGTGATTTATAAACAAACAAACATATTTTGTTTAAGAATCCCTGAGCTACAGGGAACCAGTGTGAGGACTTTAGAAGTGGGGTGATGTGCTCTGTCTTCCTGGTCTTTGTGAGATCACGAGCAGCAGCGTACTGCATCTGCTGCAGCTGATGCTGATCGATTTTTCAGGCAGAACTGTGAACTCATTGTTGCAGTAATCAATGCGACTAAAGATAAAGTGAAATGAAAGGGCAATGTGAGCCAGCTGATTCTTCTCTGAAAATGGCTTATTCAAACAATCAGGACTAGTTTTACACAATACAATGGCATGTCAACAAGATCTTAGCTGGACATTTTATTCTTTTTTTGTGTTAAATACTTAAAAAATTGTTCCAATCTGGCTTATTGATGTATCTCGCTATAGATGGTAAGGAAAGATGAGCCATAAGGCAGCATTGGATAGGAGATAAAAACACAGGTGCTCAAACACACTTTTATTGCTTTCCAGAAGGGATATGAGTGCTGTGTTCTAACCATTTGCCAGGAGGAAGAACAAACGCAGTCTCCTCTCTGATGTAACGTGATTTGTGGCCTGATTCAGAAATAGCCTGTGCGAGGACCGGGCATTTGGCTCGTTAAATCATTTTTATGCAACAGAAATTTAATGCCACGTTAGTTTTTTGCGCCACAGACATGTTTGCTCAGTAATCTTCAGTACCGCTTGTGTTTCTTGTTCCAGAGGACGTGTGTGTGAATCCCATGATCTCCTACACAGACAGCTGTAACTGCTCCGACTCCAGTGACATTGACTTGAGCGACGAGTGGGTGGGGAAGAAGTCGCCAAAGTTATCCCGCGGAAACAGGTTACCTAGTCGGAAATGATGTCGATGAAGCCTTTGCACATTTAGGATTTGTCAATTGAGGCTGTTACTTTAACAAGTCTAACATTTATTTTTTTTTTTAGGCTAAACATGGATTCAAGAAAATCCCCCAAACTTTCACGCGCCAATCAAGAAGGGCAACGGTCACCACGGCTACCGACTAAAAAGCCTCTGGTTCGGTCACCCAGTCTGACCCGCCGTGAGTTTACAATGGATGGAAACACAGAGGTACTGACCTTTACTCAAAATTATTTGTCAAAGCTGTTTGACATCTTCAAACATAGCATAAAAGACATGAGCAGTACCTTGATAATGTAATGTTCATACTCTTTTACTCAGATTTTGTTACATTACAACCACAAATTCCTTTGTATTTTATTGGGGTTTTATGTAGTCAACCAACACAAGGCTGTGCATAATTGTTAAGATGGGGTGAAATTATATGAGAAAGGAGTCCACTTTTTTATGAATAAATCTCCCTGGGTCAATAGTTAGCCTATCTTACAGCTTCAAGTCTTTTCAAGTATGTCTAAGTTTAACTGCAAAATAGCTCAGGGTCAGTCAGTCTGATGAGCATCTTGACATTCAATACTTTGGCATGTGGTGTGGAAAGCTGGAGTCAAACATATAACCTTCGTATTACTATTTGATTACTCTCACCACTGAAATTCATTTGGTGGTATCAGAGTGAAGAGGTGAAATAAGGTGAAAATATTTGGAGATATTCAGTAAATCACATTTAAGGCCAAGCAAACCAGGGAAGTAATCTTCCACTGGTTTTTCATCTTATGCAGGAAACCAACCGATCGCATGTCAACAAGTACACCAGTTATAATCCTGATACTGCAGTATTTTTCTGATTCTTTTTTTTATTATACTTTTTTTTCAAATTGACATACATAAATGAACATAACAGAACAAATTCCCACCCATCCCTTAAACGCACAAATCGGCTCATCAAAAAACACGTACACAGTCAAGACAGCATGATAAATACACCACAAATTGATCCAAATCTTTCCACAAGCATACAAAAAAAAGAAAACGACAGTTACACAAGCTACTAAGCAGTGGCGGGATTGTCATTAATAGTCTTTCCTTGAAGGAATTTTAGTAAAGGGTCCTATATTTTCTCAAACACACCGACTCTATCTTCATTGTAATATCTCAGTCTTTCCAGCTGCAGAGTAAAGCTAAAAAAGATGACACAAAGCTCATGACCATAGATGAGGGTGGGAACGTAGATCGACCGGTAAATTGAGAGCTTCGCTTTTTGGCTCAGCTCTCTCTTCACCACGACGGACCGGTACAGCGCCCGCTTGACGGCAGACGCTGCGCCAATCCGCCTGTCGATCTCCCGCTCCCCTCTTCCCTCATTCGTGAACAAGATCCCGAGATACTTGAACTCCTCCACTTGGGGCAGGACATCCCCCCCGACCCGGAGAAGGCACTCTACCCTTTTCCGGGTTAGAGACATACAAAAGTATATCGTCAGCATACAATACTGCAGTATTTTTGTTAGATTTCTATAGGTCTATTTATTAAATATACAACTAAAACTGATAGGTATTTTCCTTTCGAACCTAAATAAAAGAAAGAACCACAGACAACGTATATGAATTTTACGTGGAGCTTTTGCAAAAGGGAAGGCTCTGCCAATTCTTCCTCCGAACAATCCACAGAGCGTTCTGATCTGCCCTCACAAAAACTCCTGTTTTTATTGTCAAAGAAGAACAGGCAAGGGGGCAGTCAGGAAAACAACAGAGGTCGTAAAGCTTCTAACCCAAACATCTAACAACCCAGTTCCAGATGTGATATCTGATCAAAGGTCTGAGCCCGGTTCAAATCTCGGTCAGTACTGTCAATAAAACAAAATACGACTGTTCACAGGTAGTTACTAAATTAGGAGGTGCGTAAAGTTGAACCGACAGTAGTGACCTCCATACACACGTAAGGAAGAGAATACTTTAAACAGAAAATCACAATGATCTATAGGCTGAATGTGAACTAAAGTAAGAATAAAATGATAATACCAAAAAATCTCTAACAAAAACCTAAATCCAAAAAATCTAAATGAAAACCAGTTAATAAAACCTGGTTATAGCAAAGCTTCATGCAGACTAATTCTGTAATTTTCTACTTTTACTCTTCCACAGCACAATTACCTTGCACAAGTCACATCTAACATTTGGGGAACAAAGTTCAAAATTGTAGGACTCGCCTCTTTCCTGCCAGCCAATCTCGGTGCAGGTAAATCTCCCAAAAATGTCCGATGCAGGTATGATTGGTCTATAAAACAGTTTATGATTCATGTTTTTCTTCTTCTTCTTTGTGTATTCTTTTGCTCCAGTAATCTATAAGACTAGTTTGCTTCATCTGCAACCGAGGCAGATGACTATCTACCTTCCTGAAGTGCGAAAGATTTCTCATGACTTCATGAGCCTGCCTGTGTTCAACCCCAATGTGTTCAGTGAGGACGAGGATGACCTACCAGGTACCAATGACAGCAAAATTTTCAATTAAAAAACATGGAAAATTATTAATATATGATGAGATTTCAATATCTTGGGTAAATTTCTGCTCTGTGTCTTCTTAAAGTGATGGGGCCATCTGGAGTAGCTGGAGACAACCCACCTTGTACCGTCAATATTCCCATTGCTCCCATCCACAGCCCAGCTCAAGCCATGTCTCCAACTCAAAGTATTGGACTTGTTCAATCCCTCCTGGCCAATCAGAATATTCAGCTTGACGTACTAACCAATCCGACAGCCACAGCAGCAGCTGCAGCAGCGGCTGCCTCAGCCTCAGTCCCCGTCCCTGATCATGGCCAAGATGCTGTTGCGTCACCATACCCTGTTCCAACTAGATACTCAAATCATAGTCAGGGGATTTTCAGTGGGTTAGACATGGGTGCTCTTCTACCTGGTACTCTGCCTCCCCCGCCACCTCCTCACCATCTACCGCCACAGCCTCACTCGCAGCGGGCTCACTCACAGCAGCCTCGCCAGCTGCCATCGAAACAATCCCATACGGTCCAAATGCAGCAGCAGCTGCAGCAGCAACAGCAGCAGAAGATGCATCATCACCAACTGCAACAGCAGCAACAACAGCACCATCCGTCCCAGTCACAACAGCAGCAACACCACCATCAGTCCCAGACACAACAACAGCAGCAGCAACAACAGCCACAACATCAACAGCTGCAGCAGCTGCATCAACCACAGAATCTACATCAACAAACCCAACATCATCAACACCAGGCTCAACAGCACCCGCCAATGCAACAGACCCAACAGCAGGCGGCAACTCAACAGCTTCAACAACAGCAGCAAATCCAACAGCAGCAGCACCAGATGCAGATGCAGCACGAGCAGATGCAGCAGCAGCAGCAGCAGATGCAACAGCAGCAGCAGCAGATCCGGCAGCAGATCCAGGAGATGAGGCAGCAGCAGCAGCAGCTGCAGCAGCAACATCAGCAGATCCAGCAGCAACATCAGCAGATGCAGAGGCAGCACCAACAAATGCAGCAGCAGCTAAAAATGCAGATGTCGCTTCCGCCGCCTCCCACTAGCTATCCAACCATTTCCCTACAACAGATCCATCTTCTTCCTTCAATCCCTCCTCCCACCGCTGTGCCTGAGCTGGACAGGGGGGACCACACACACACGCTGAAGCCGACTCTTCCACGAACATTACCTCCTTCCTTCAGCGACACAGATGGAGCTTTGGAGATCCAGATGAGGAAGGTAAACCCCCCACCTCCATACCCAGGGACCGTGGTGTCTGCGGCAGCAGCTACAGCAGCTGCTGCTCCTCAAACGTTCATTACAAACTGTGACAGCCCAAGTGTCCTGGCTCCCGATCCCTGTCTCAAGAAAGACGAATTTTTGCTTCACCCAGTCACTTTGCAATACCCAACACCTCTGGGATATGAACGGATCACCACCTTTGACAGCAGTGGCAATGTAGAGGAGGTATGTCGCCCACGGAGACGCCTCATTCGCAATCAGAATGCATACTCTGTTCATGGCATTGGAGGTTCGGCAACTCTTAAAGTGACTTCCACTGAAAATAAAAAAATTCAACTACCATACAGCTCAGCCACGTTGAGTCGTCTGTCTGTCCCTCGGTATTCTATACCAAGTGGAGACCCTCCTCCATACCCAGATCCGGCCAATCAGGTAACTGCTACTCTTCCTCTTCCTCCTCCTCCTCAGAAAATCGACAGCAGTCTGATTCATGCCACTCTACGTCGTGAGCGCAGAGATGTGGGACTCAAAGTGCCACAGATGATGGACAGCTCGAGAACTTTGCCCACCAAGGCGAAAATGAACAGCGCGTTGTCGCTTTCCTACCAGCAGAGGGTGCCCACTGCGTTGTATACGTGCACCCAGTGCAGCAGTAACAGCAGTAGCACCAGTGTCAGTGTAACCGGAGGGGGGACTACAAGTAGTGGCATCGCAGGCGGCACGGTTGTAAGGCAAGACTTCCCACCAGGCAAAGGGGCTCATCACAGCACCATCATAGTGCACTCCAAAAGTGCCTCACCGCTGGCGTCTCAGTCGTCTTACAGTCTACTGGGAGCGGTAGATAACAGTCGGGACAGAACAGTATATGTAAACTCTGCGTTTACTGAAGACGAGACGCTAAATCAGCAGTGTCACCTTGACAAATCTGTTCGTCAGTTGAATCTGGGTGATGGCAGTATGACAGTCAAACGCCCTCCGCCTTATCAGTGGGACACCTCCACTGCAGAGGACTTCTGGCTTACTCCAGAGCAGACGATGTTAGCCCCGCCACCAGGAAATCCTAAGCCACCCCCTCTCATTATCAGTCAGGCTCAGCACTTGGACGTTACTCGGCTTCCTTTTGTCCTCACAACGAAGCCTCCAACCAGTCTGAACACAAGCACTCTTACCTTCCCATCAGGATACCAGATATCCCTCTCACCTTTTCCCCCAGGTGTGGGTCACAGTGGACCTCCACTCCAGACCCTACAGAACCCTCCACCACAGTGTTCCCCAAATGAAGTAGTCACCTCGGTATCCTTTGCCCAACAGGATCCTAGTTTGGTCTTACCACCAGGGTACCCTCCAAACTTGGCTAACTTGGCTTGCTGTCCTCTCCCTCCGTTGTATCCTGGAGCTAGCTCATGCGCTGGACTTCAGCTTCACCCTGTCAGTTTACATCCTTGGAACCCTTACCCCTGTCCACCACCAATGCAAGATCCTCCAGCTCCTCCCCTGCCGACCAAAACTCATCAGATTTTAGAAAAGCCTCTACTCTCCCCACCTCCTCCCACTGCTCCACCTCCACCACCTCCGCTACCACCTCCTCCCCCGCCCACTGAGTTGATCCCATCCAAAAGTGCCACAGAAGACCAAGCAGATTCTGCCAACAATTTTCCCGAGCCGTCATCCCTTAATGAAAGCCCTGTTCCTCAGGAGTCAGAACACTACAGCAAGAAGAGTCGCAAAAGGCTTGACAGCAGGGCAGAGGAGGGCAACATGCCCACAGTCTCTGAAAGCAGATCAAGAAAGGAAGGGCGAGCGCTCTCTGACTTCAACACCCTCATATCCAGCCCAAGGCTCGGCAGTAGAGAGAAGAAGAAGCCCAAGGGGCAGAGAGAGCAACTCAATAAGACTAAGAAAATGAGCAGGACAACGAACGAGTTCCAGGACAGCTCCGAAAGTGAACCAGAGCTGTTTATTAGTGGCGACGAGCTCATGAACCAGAATCAGAGTAGCAAAAAGAGCTGGAAGAACAAGAGGAGCCTGCGTATGGCAAGTGAGCTGGAAGAGATTAAGTGCCGCAAGGCCAACGAAAGAGAGGACCGCAGTTTAGGTATCCAAGGGTTTGTCTATGTCATGGCCAATAAGCAGCCGCTCTGGAACGAGGCTACACAGGTCTATCAGCTTGACTTTGGCGGTCGGGTCACTCAGGAGTCAGCAAAGAATTTTCAGATAGAGCTGGATGGCAGGCAGGTAATGTGAAAAGCAATGACGCAAGAGTTTTAATGGTGACCGAATAACTTTCTGAAACAATAAGTGTTTCTGATGTTCTCTGTTCTTTCAGGTGATGCAGTTTGGGCGAATAGACGGGAACGCTTACATCCTGGATTTCCAGTACCCTTTCTCAGCCGTGCAGGCGTTTGCTGTCGCCTTGGCCAATGTGACTCAAAGACTGAAATGAAGAGTTGTTTTGCCGGTGTTGCTGTTCTGTACTGGTATTAGACTCTGATGCTCGGGAGTGAGACACATTTATTACATTTTTTTTCCTGATTTTTATTTTTTGATTTTTTGATTTGGCTGTTCACATACATGTGATTCACAGTTAGTATCGAAAGCAAAGTCAGCTTGTCAAGTACCGATGGAAGCAATTTATCCAGAACTTTGACTTAATGCTATAGTTCAGAAATATAACTTAGAATAAATATTATAAATAAATATAATAAGTCTTTACATAATTTATATTCATTTTGCATTAAACAAATGCAATTTCTGAAGGTAGAATGGAGTTTGATATTAAGAAATTTAGAATTGCCTCTAAGCCATACCATAGGATATCTAACACAAATATTGCACTTTTTAAAATTGATTTAAAAGGAATCCAGTAAAGAAGACTGGTTTTATTATTCGTTGTTTTAAGGATTTTGCTAACTTTGCAGATTCATATCTCATTCCAGGCCAGGATGAGGTGAGATTTGTTTAATTTGTTCTGCTATATGCTTTCAGTGAGTGGGTCATTGCATCTGAAAGACCTGAGCAAAGTTTGGCATTGTATTTATGTTACTTCTATGAAGTGATGCAATGAGCGTTAAAATCCATCTTTTGGCAAAAATATTACAATTTGATTCAGTGAGGCAGTAATATTTCATAGAGGCTTGCATTTTACATTTGTACATTTAATTATATTTCGTGTAATTCTATAGCCCAAACACTGTTTTTGTTTACAGAAACCCTCCCATTGCTGGTTGATTAAGTCTTTGAGTGCCATATGTAAGCTAAAGTGAAATCTTACTCTTTTTTTTTTTTTTTTTTTTTTTGCTGGGTGTTTATGATGCTACTTGAATCCTGCATTTGAATGTGAAGTGCTGTAGTTTCACTATTTGGAAATCAGTGCTGCTTTGAATAGATAGAGCTTTTGTGCAATAATCCTACCTACACAGAACCGATGTTGTAATTGCAAAGGAAAACATAAAGCCGCTTGCTACACTGTGGATTTAGCAAGTGACCTGCGTTTAGATAAGAAGTGCTTATACGTTGCTAACTTTTTTTTATTTCTTTTGTTTTTACTTACCAAATATTTTGTGATGTTACATCTGTAGACAAAAAAAAAAAAGAAAAATAATTTTGCAAAAGTGTATTTATAAGTTGTTGCAGTGTGCTGTAGGAGTGAGATTCATGTAAATTTGGTGCTAATGTATAAAAAAGATAAATTATTATTGAATGTTTGTTTCAAATTACTTTAAGGGCCTTGGAGAGAAACAAGAAGTGCAATGATTTCATTTTACAATGCTTTTTCCCTCTGTGCAACTTTAAAGACAGTGTTCACCAGTCATCAGCAATACTGCCTAATGAAGAGATTGCAGCCAGATTTTATTTCTCTTATTCTGTGATGAAAAGAAAAAAAAAGTAGGTTTGTAAAGACCTATGGGCTAGCCAAAATGTAATAAAATCTATTTATCTGCAATGTTTTTGCTGCTGTTTTATTTGTGAAGTAATTTCTCTGTTATTCCAATCCATTCTATTTTCACTTGTTATTTAATAGTTTTTCTCACTTTTTTATATTCTGCAGTTTTTAGTAAAAATTATTTCACATTTTATTTCTTTTTTTATATTCTGTATGCATTTATTTATATCTTATATCTTTATATCTTTTTTTTCTCCTGTCATGTTCCCTCTTTGCATTTTCTCCCCCGTTTTCTCCTTTGTCCGTTTTTTTTAATTATAATTTTCCTCATGTTTTCTATTGTTTTTGCTGTTTTTCCATATTCTCTATCCGTATACGTCCTCCATAGCCATGACAAGTGCGTTGTTATTATTATTATTATTATTATTATTGGGCTAACCGGAAGTGGGCTTTTATTTTGAAAAGGTCGAACCTAAAATCACAGGAAGTTTCTCATATCGAACCTGTTCTTCTTCGGTGCTGTGGGAGCTTGTGTTCACTCAGCTTCGAGCTCGGAGTGGCGGCGACGTTTAATTGTGTTTTCAGGATACCTGCTCGCCTGTTTGTTTGTGTATCACTACCGGAAACTACCTTAAGTCTGAAAATAGCCTTAATTAAAAATAATAATAATAATTTAAAAATGGACGCGCATGTTGGTTCCCAGCAGGCAGGTGAGTGGAAAGTTTCGTAACTCTAGTAGATAGCCATCAAATTCCTCTCACTGTAAATTAGCTACAGAAATGCGATGATTTTGCTCCTGATGCAAAAGAGCATGAAGCTGTTCAGACTGAAAAAGTTCAAACCTTAGTATTTCTGTTTCTGTTCCCTTTTTTTTCCCCAAGCAGAAAACTCCTTTCCAGCTGAAACAGAACAGCCTACCAGAATGACAAGAATACAGATTCTCACTTTAATATCTTTGGCATCTGTTAATTTCAGTTCAATGATCTGCTACTCTATATTGGGCCCCTTTTTCCCTAATGAGGTAAGTTAAAAAATAAAAGGTCAGGATAATGGGAAATAAATCTCAAATCTTGTTTTGTTTTTTGTTAAATGTTGAATTTCTCCTGAAGTGAACCTAAATTAGTCTGCCTGTAATAGTATTGTTTTACATTTATGAACTTCTGAATTTTGGGAAACGTTATTTGTTTATGGTCTGAAATACATAAACAAGAAATAGACAAAACAAAATCAACTCTACAGGTAAAAAGTTTGGAAGCAAAATCAAATTTATGCAAATATCACAGTGTGTTTCGTACACTTAACTTCAATCACTACAAATATTTTTATTTTGCAAAGATAAACTTACCAAAATGGATATTTGGTATAAAATTAGCAGATATTTGATATTTACTAGCTTAGACTTTGCTTTCTTGCAAATCTTTTCGGGCAGAGAGATGTAGGGGATGCGATCGTTTCTCATTGTGATTGACAGAAGAGATGCTTTGAACGTCCTCGGTTTCAACTCCTGTGGGATTTAACTGCCTTATTAGCTTTTTATACAAATAAAACTACCACAAAATCTCTAGAAGGGTTATTCCATATTTTTGCTGAAGCCTGTGACTCAAAAATAACTAACTGTCACACGTATGCTTAACATTTCTATATTTAATAGTCAGGATATCTTTGAATTTTTGCAGCTGCAGGGAAAATGACTAGATTTTGTTAAGTTTCTTTTTGTCATAAATATCATGAAACCGTGGTGTTTTTATTCAGCTATCATACAATAATTGGCTTTTACTGGCTGTTACAAGTAAAAATGTAGGTCAAAATGGAGAAAATAGTGTTACCATTTGCACTTTGCAGATAGATAATTACGATATTCATTAGTGATTTAGCTGTTGCTTTGAGTATAACTCAGACAAAATTGGGACAGCCCAACTTCAAGGAGCCGTTTGGAGCTGAAAAGTTTGGAAAGCAGTTCTATGTTTTTGTTAAAAAAAACATCTTAGGTTTGAAATCATAGCCTTAACTCCTTCTAACACACTTTTTATCATAAAACATCCATCTCTAACTCAATCTCTTTCTTGTCCTTAAAACTTCCCCGCCTCCGAAGGCAATTAGCTTGTCCATGTGGACAGCTTCACGTTTCAGTCGAGCCTGTAGGTGTCGATTTTGGAGCGGGTGTGTTAATGTTGAGTTTGCTTCGACGTGGAAAGTTGGCTCTGGTTTACCAGCATCTACCAGTTTGATGCGCTTGGAACTTCGGTGGCTTGAGCATTGATCTTGTGGACGAGATCAGATCGCTTAAATCTAGACGCAAGTAGATCCAGGAGGCCAATCGTACTAGAAACACACAACAGAGCTGGTTTTAAAATGGTTGCACGACCAACGCGAACACTGTTAAAAATGTGCAAACTGTGCTAAGAGGTGAGCTCATCTCCATCAGTTTGGTCAAATATCCGTCCAGAATTAGAAATGTGCTAAAAGTGCATCTTACCACATTTTATGAAGCGGATAAGTATTTATTTAATTCTGCTTTAAAAAAAAAAAAAAAGTAAATAAAACACCCCAAATTAATATGCATTAATATTCATTCACGTGGGCAATGACTCGCGTTTTGTTTTGTAGATCTATGTTGTGGTTATGCTTTGACGTCCTTTTTTTAAACATCACCACCTACTGTTACAGCTGTGAGTTTCTTGATCACTTTGCATTAATCTTCCCCTGCAGGCTGTAAAGAAGGGAGCCAGTCAGACTGTGATTGGTCTAATATTTGGGTGCTACGCTGTCTGCAATTTAATAGGTTCTATGGTGATGGGAAGATATGTAAGTATATGACAGTATTTCATCAGCACATATGTACATTTTCAGCTCCCGTCTCAGCAGGTGTCACTTTTTTTCTTTTTTTTTTGGCAGATTGTCCAGATTGGAGCAAAATTTATGCTACTCGCAGGACTTTTTGTATCGTCGGTGTGCACCATCATGTTCGGGTGAGCAACTTTATTATGTTTGTTGGCCACAGATGTGCCGGTGCAATAAATTAGGCTGAAAAATGTCTCTACTTCACTAATTTAATTGTAAAAGCGAAACGCTGTAGTGTGCTTGAAACGTACCGCTGTTTGAATTGAATCACTGCAGCGACTCGATCAGTTCGTGTACCAAGTCGTCTCCTCTTTTATTTCACGGCAGATTACTCGATCGGGCCCCTGCGGGGGCCCCCTTCATTAGCCTGTGTTTTATCGTGAGGTCCGTCGACGCTGTGGGCTTTGCTGCTGCCATGACCTCCACTTTTGCCATGACGGCGAAAATCTTCCCAAACAATGTGGCGACTGTTTTGGTGAGAGCAGACCTCCTTTGTCTGACCGGTATGCAGCTGAGACGTTAGTCTTGAGAAAACAGGAAAATAGTTTGAGCTGGTATGTGTTGGTCCAGTTGTGTACATCCCAGTCCCATGAGAAATACTCTGCTGCTCTCATTCACGTCTATGTATCTGCTAGAAATTGTTTATTTTCCCATGTTGTCGTCATACTAAAATAATTTTTTTGCCAAACGTATTTTTTGCCTAGATCGTCTTTTGGCAATAAAAAGTTGGTGATTTTCTTCCCCCTCCCCCCCCCCAAAAAATTACACACACACAAAAGACTAAACCAATCATTTTAGGAAGGTGACCATATATGGAGTTGGTTTTTTTCTTTCTTTTTTTTATGTACCGTTTGTCTCCTTTTAGATACTGTGCTATTTTGATGCTGAGCTAAAAAAAAAATAATAATAATTTTGTCATATTACTTCAGACTTCAATGTTTTTTTTAAATGGGAATCTATATGATATACCAACACAAAATGCTGCACTATTCTGAACGACAAGGTGAGAAGGTTCTCAGGTTAGAGAGGAAAAAATAACATGATCTCTCCATCCATGGCGTTGTCTTGAAGAAGTGCTTGAACATGGTTCACTGTTTGGATTTTTAACTGTGAAAATCTTTGAAAACTTTGCACAATTTCTCCTCCAGATCCCAAATATTCACCACTCTGTTCTGGTCCCGGTGAAACAAACTTCTTCATATAATTGGGCTTGAAACGTGTCAAAATATGAAGAAAACTTCTGCAGCTCTCTGTATTCTGATTGCTAATCCATACGTTGATTCTTCAGGGAAGCTTGGAGATTTTCACTGGGCTCGGGCTCATTCTGGGGCCACCTGTGGGAGGCTGGTTCTACCACTCCTTTGGATACGAAGTCCCTTTTTTGCTTCTCGGGTGTCTGCTTCTGATCATGGTTCCTTTCAACGTATACGTGTTGCCCTCCATTGGTAGGAGTTTGAATATTTGGCAAATTTTTTGTCATTTTGATATTTTTCCTTTTTTCTGACATTGAGCTATATTTATTTCTTTTTTGTTTTTAATCAGAGGCTGAACCATCCAAAGACTCATTCTTTAGACTGCTCTTCCATGGAGAAGTACTGCTGATTTGCTTCGTGATAGGTACACTAAGTGCAGGGCTGGGGTTCATTGATGCCACCTTGTCGCTGTTTGCCATGAAAACGGTACGTTGCTTACTTAATATAAAATCAGTTGAACCTTTTATTGCTTATGCATCATGTTAACGTTTTTGTACAATTTTTTCTCTTTTCTGTTCCCCTCAGTTTAATCTCTCATCTGGCTACGTGGGACTAATAATGATCGGTTTATCCTTGCCATATTGTCTGGCGTCCCCTGTGATCGGTTATTTCACAGATAAATATCCTGTGAGTGTTAAAGCAGTCAAACATGATCAAGAATGTGCGGTTAGTTGTAATTTTAACTTGAACCGTTGCTAACCAGGGCACAAGGATAGGATTCACAGTGACGGGAGGAGTCATCACTGCTGCTTGTTTCTTTCTGCTCGGTCCTGCGCCTTTCTTTCACATCAAGAGGTGACGGTTTGTTTCAGGAATTTTGATCTATTTGAAATGGAGAATGATAAGTCACAACACAAAGTTTTTGTCTTTTTATTAACAATAGACCTATATCTTGTTCTTGTTTTGGAGAAGACTGAGACACTTTTTTTTTGTCCCAAGAAAATGGGAATCAATAGAGTCAAAGACCTTTTATTTTAATTAAGAAAAACAAGTGCAAGATCCCTTTCCTGTTCTGGAGCAATTACAATTATTGCTCCAGAACAATAATCTTTCTACATTTTTGTAGAAAGATTACCTTTCTACAAAAATCTGATTACTTTTTGTTAAAATATTGTGTTTAGTTTAAGCTGCTTAAAAAAGTCTGTAAAATTAGTCCACAAGTACTTTAATTTCAACAACTTCGGCCTGCGGCAACAAGGTTGGAACATTACCTGGTTACCCCTTAAAAAAAATAACATGGTTTAGGAATTTTATTTAAAAACAAAAACAACCCAAAATGACTAGAGTAAAAGTTTCAGACTTGTTTTGTAATGTTGCTACAATCATTGTCATTTTTAAGAACAGGCGAGTAACACTTAAAGGTGTGGCTTCTCTTCTTTATGTTGTATTTTTTTTTTTGTACGTAAAGTCAGTTGTGGTTGCTGGTCCTCATGCTCGGCCTAATTGGATTTTCTCTGGGCATGACTGCAATCCCCACGTTCCCTGAGATCATCACATGTGCACAGTGAGTCTCTCCTCCGTGTTTGTTCCACATGTTGACATCTTGTTCACACGCACATGACATGTAGTTGTTTGTTTTTCTTCTCCTCCATGCTCTTTCATTTGCAGTGAACAAGGGTTTGAAGACGGACTGAGCACTCTTGGAATGGTCTCTGGTTTGTTTGGTGCGTTTTGGTCCACGGGGTGAGTCCAGAACCAGTTTCTGCTGCTTGCGTTTGATTGTTTGCGGGGTTTAAACGTTAACTTAACGGGAACGTTTGTTTCGAAGGATGTTTTACGGTCCTATAGTGGGCGGCCTTATCACGCAGCGCCTGAACTTTGAATGGGCGGCAACAGTCCAGGGTGCCATGGGACTCTTAGCTGTAAGTATTAGTCATTATCTTAAAAGATTATTAATGAGCGATCATTTTATTCTACTGTAAATTAGACTGAAGAAATGACAAACTACTAATACTGTTAGAAATGTTCTTCTCTGTTGTTAGGCCTTACTTCTCCTGGCTTACTCTCTCTGTAAGAGACGTCAACAAAGGTAATCATGACTCCGAAATTAGTCGTAATTTTCATAAGTTATCGAGCTGGAACTGATGCGTTTTCACTCATTTCTGTTTGAATTTTAGGCTGCAAGAAGATAATCAGCAATCGGATGAAAACACTCCTCTCCTAAGCGGATGAATCCCTCTGCCAGACATTAAAGGGAATAGCCGCGATTCTTTCTCGACACAAGGGAAAGCTTTTGTTGCGTCCTTCTTGCAACAGAATTGTAATGTTGTCAGCGTTTGTTTCGATCTGGTGCTGCGGCGTACAGACAACACGGCACACGCGGCCGCTTCCAAGTAATTAATTCTGAACGGAGAGCAGAGCACACACACACACACACACACACCCAAACATGTAACGACCAAAGCGTCCGCCTCTTTGGTACCGAGACCTTTTTTTGTTAGCGGTCATAGCATTCTGGAGCACGTGACTTGGATTTCATGCTGAGCTAAAGCTCATCAGGATCTATTAACACATTCCTGGGGATATTGAAGAAAAAAAAAAGATTAAGAGAATTGTATTTGAAATGTTATTTTATACAGGTCACACCTGTTAATGGACGAATGTAATGTAATGTGCCATGAAACAGATCTGACCATGTTTGTTGTGACGTCTTCTACCTAATTATTATCTTGTTTCACTGTCCTGGTTATTTATTAAATTAAGTCTGAACTATTCTAATGGAGTCATTTTGCCAATGAGCTTGAGGTTTTATTAGAAAACGATTGCGTTTCAAAAGTGATTACAGAATTGCGTGTTTTTCCATAGTGTACGAACGTTGCCCTTTAAAGTCATATCTAAATCTTTACAATCAAGTAACATTTTAAGTTATTCAGTATTTATATATAAAGCAGCAAGGAAAATGGCATTTCTAAATGCATACAAAAGAAACAAAAATACAAATTAATTCTGAACAATATACAGAAATATACTTTGAAATACAAACAGTAAAAAAAAAGCAGAAAAAAAGCCAGACTGGTGTTTTTACTGAGTTCATTAATCAGGCTCAAAGGCACGGTTGGACTGGCCTGTCGGCCTCTTTGGTAGAGGTCTGGGGGGCGGCCTGGCCTTCCTCGCCGAACCAGACGCTTCCGCCTCTGAGAAATTGGTCTGAGTCGCAGCTGCTCCTGGCTTTTTCACCTTCCTTCTTCTTGTAGTTCTGAAAGGAAACACTCAGACTTTACTCCATTTTGTTGTTCCATAGTGTAGTCGCCAAAAAGAGCACCGCTTCTACACCCGCGCAGTGTTCAGAAACCAAGCCTGGTGAATTTAGGAGGATTTAAGCAAAGCACGCCTCTTACTTGGCATCGGTCAGCTCGGGGTCAGTGTCCGAAAAAGTTGGCTCAGAGAGAAACCGAAGTTCCCCAGAAGAATTGACAGCAGCAGACACCTTGAAACGTGAGTTTGGAAAAGTAGAAAACAAGTAACTAAGAGGGACAGGAAAAGATACCAAAACACCAATCAGTTACCACAAGAAACCCAACAGACGTACCGTCATCAAGCGAAAAACCCATGCAGCTATCCACATTTATTACAGAAGTGAGCTAATAAGTGCAAACAACTTTGTATATATCCAGGCTGCAATAAGTTGTTGCACCATACATCAATTCTCTGCTTTAAGCAACTCTTATTAGCTTTACAGGCAGAAATACAACGCAAGCATCAAAGTCTCAGTAGACGGTGATAATTTAGGACAGTAAAACAAACTTAAATTATCACAGAATGAACGAAGAAGAGAAAGAAACGCAGTATGTTCTTAAAATACTCTCAGATTCTTAGGATTGTTGACATTTTGCCGCCAATAATCTTTGTGGGAGACAAAACATCAAGTGGGAGTGTACGAGGGATTAAAATGCCTTCTAAACGTCTGGGATTTTTTTTTATTTTGTCTTTAGGCCTACACTAATACAGAAGAGAAAAGAAAACATCTATAACATACATGAACAAAATCTCTTTAGTTGAGACAAAATCCCCTATTCAGCTCGTTTTATTAACCTGGCTTCTTACCCGTGTGGGAGTGGGCCTCTCCGCGTGCTTTTCCAGTGAAGCTGGGTCTTTCTCTGTAGAGTCCTCACTACACTCACCTACAGCAATAACAATAAAAACTTGTTTCTTTTTAACAAAACCCGCAAACTCCATTACATAATACTTCTGTACCCCCCAAAAACGTCGGCCTCTTACTCTGATCGATTACGTAAGAAGCAAGAAAATATCCTTGCAGCCCGTTGACCAGGCGTCCGAACCACCAGGTGTCATTGTCTTTGTACAGTACTTGGATGACGTCGCCGCGCCGGATGGTCAGTTCATCAGATCGATTCGCTTTGTAGTTATAGATGGAAACGACCTAAGGAAGAGATCCCGATGATGAAATGGGTTACAGAAAAGAAGCAGATGGAGGGATGGCAGCGAGTTCAGTATTGCTGTGAAAACTTACTATTTGTTGAACAGGGGCAGAATCTGGATCATAAAAACCTGAAGAGGTTTGGTCAGGGAGAGACTATGGTAGAGAAAAAAAAACAACATTACATTAAACCTGTGACTGCATTTCATTTTTTTACTGACAGCCCTTGACCAAAAAGGAAGTAGTAACCTCAGAAAGTCGTACTGGATGCAGTTTAAGAGACGAGGCTCCTTTTATCCTCTGACTGATGCTTCCTGGAAACACAAGAAGGTGACTTTGGAACGTGACATAACTCAGTAACTTGTTTATGCTCCTTTTACTCAGACTGTTAACATCAACCAAATCATCTAGAACCATTATGTACATGACTGCAAATCTCGAAAACCTCGTTTCAGCTGTAAATGAGGTTCATACTGGTCAGATTTTTCTCTGATGTTCTGTAATTCATACCAACCGCAGGTATCACTTTGGACAACTAGCATATGTGCGATTTGGAGGTGTGTCGCTCTGTGTCCTGCCGGGGAATCCAGAGCAAACCAATCTCTATGTGGACAGGTTTTGATCGCAGTCTTGTGCTTATTGCTGTGAGGACAGTGGGATATTCAATCCAAATGCTTAGTGACATAGTTTTGGCAACAGACAGAGCAGTTGCTGGATGCAATGTTGCGCCATCAACAGAATTACAGTAAATTAAAGCAATGCCAGCCTAGTGTTGACATGATTAGGTTGTGACTTTGGCTTGAGGCCAGAATGGCTGATCCTCCTACTAATTCTCTTGAGGACCAATCCATGCCGGTGTGCCGGCCAGGTTTTTTTTAATTTTTTTTATTGTTTTTTATATTGTTGCTTCTTGATGCAACCATAAAATCAGATATTGACATATTGAAGCTGTGGAAGTTTAGTGCAAGCTCAAAACAGTCAGGGAGCTCATTATTCCCAACAGGAATGACATGCAGTCATGGAGACATGCTACATTTTGTTACACGCTACAAGTTCTTGCTGTTTTTTTTTTTTTGAAGTCACAGTAATGCTTGAGTCCTTAGTGAAAGGGGTTTTACTTGTGAGCTAAAGCATAATGCGTAATGCTGCTTTTGATGACAAAACCGGCTGGTGAACTGAACAAGACACTCACGGCTCTGTGTGCTCAGGACTGCTTGGGGTATTAACTGGTCCGCCAAAGGACCAGAGAGCCGCAGCTTGGAGTGGGGCGACAGCAGAGACGGAGGAGGTAGTGATGCATTTAATCCCTTCTGGGGGGAAAGAAAAACGGCGGCGTTGATTTGCGAAGCAAAGAAACGTATTTCACAATAGCAACTATTTGCCTTGATGTACACAAGTACAGCTTAAAAAAAATGTGAATGTCTTAAAAACATCTATGTTGCTGTTTCTCCTCTCAAAAAGTAAAACTTATCTGGCTTTATTACACATAGTGAAACATTTTAAGTGTTTCATTTGTTGTCATTTTGCTGATTATTAATTAAAGATAGTTTTTTTGAGACACAAAATTTGGGGTTTTCATTATCTGCAAGCTGTCACCAAAATTAGAAAGAAATGGAAGTTTGAAATATTTCATGTGTAATGAATATATATATAAAACATAATATGAGTTTTACCCTCTGAAATGGCATATAGGAAACTTCTTTACAATATAAATTTTTTGAGCTGCACTCGTATATTTAGAAGATAAAATAACTTATTACAGTTAGTTTTTAAAATGCATTTTGTTATTTAAGAAATTTGCTAAGCTATTTAGGTACAAATTACAGGAAATAAGACATATTTTAAGTATCGGTGAAAACAAATCTCCCCACTACAGATATTTGACAAAAGCTAAATCGGATTTATTTTTTCTTTTTAGCATTTAAACCATCTAATGGCAGCAAAAATGTCTTGCCAAAATAAAGGTTAAGGCACACTGATACAAAACTCACTGTGCCAACGTCAGACGTAAAGCTCCTGCCTGCGTGAGTCGTGCCCATTTTGTCTGCAAAAATAGTCAAACGATACATATATTCTGCATGCAATTTTTTTTTTTAAATCATAAATGAAGCTATTGATTCAGGTATTTGCTATATATAAAGTTATTTTCATATTTACAACCTTGACCAACAGCTGCTGTCCTTCGATATGGTTCCTGCATAAGGCATGAAAATAGGAGATGTTACTGACACGGTTAATAATAGTGAGCGATGATTAATATCTAGAAAGTCTAAACATTTGGACTCAGATCTCTGTTAAAAAAAAAAAATACGATTTCTTACAAGAACCGAATCCAGATGGTCTTTAACACACTGCATTTTCAGGTCAAATCTGGCCAACTGGACAAGCTGGTCCACGGTGGAAGGAGTCGGTGTGTCCTGCAGCTCCACGGAGTCGGGAGTGTTCTGGACGGGTTTAGTGTCTAGAGACGCTGATCTGCTCAATTCCAGATTGTTGTGCATCTCCAGCTGGGACACTGCAAGACGGGGTCGACACAACGAATGGCAATTATTCATCTGAGCTCAACAGAGCAGCTGGTTTCAACTATTCACAGTGTCCTTGTCAGCTCTCTGCACGCTTTGTCACTTTACAACAACAAATGGCAATGCATTTTTATTATTTGATGCGATTGATCAAGTACAATGACAACCAATTGTCTGTAGAAATCAGCTGATTAGTAAATAGTGTCCACATTTGTGCGTTTTAATCACAGTATAAACAGAGACGTTCTGCGAAATCCTTCCACCCCTAAACTTTCCTCAAATGAAACAAAACTGGTGTCAAAACGTTTGTGCAGCAAATGTTTTTTTTGTTTGTGCCGCTATTATTTAAAAAATATTATAAGTGTTTCCAGAGGTCATTAAAGTTCAAGCAGCCAGGCCACATTTACAATATCAAACTTACTTGTCAATCAACTAATCTGCCTGAGCTGGAGCTGTTTTGTAAAGAGCAAACATTTCAGTTTCTAAATGACTTGACTTGTGAATTCAGCGAAATGTCCCTGCGGCTCTGACTTAAGAGGGTTGAAAGCAAATGCAGCCACACCTTCCAGATTTTCATTTGTAAAACATTTTGGCTTTGGCCACAACGTGTATCCTCTTTCTTTCACTTCACAATTATTCACTACCATGTGTTAATCAAATGCACTGCAGTGAAAGGTTCAAGGTTCCCCCCAGAAAACTTGCTAAGCCCGGTGGTTGGGGCGCTCAGCAGTCCTTCATCCAGCGGCCCGCCATGTTTTTGAGTTAAAAAAGGTTTAAAGTTGACAGGAAATTTCAAAATATCACTTGATAATTGTGTGTTTTTGAAAGATTGGGAGAATAATAACTGAACACCAACTACAAAGTCTTAAAAAAAAATGCAAAAATTTTAAAAAGACTTAAATAAATAAGCAATGCTTAGCCTGGTGGTGGCATAAGTAAAGCCTGGTGGCCCGCCAGGCTTGTAGTACACTGGGGGAAACCCTGAGGTTGCAATATGACAAAATGTTTATGGACCGCGTGAAAATAAAATCTAATCCAATTTGCAGATTATTTGTCCATGACACAAACACGAACCTTTTTGGTCGTACAGGTACACGTGCACCGGCTGGCTCTGACCGAACGCACAGAAAGCCACCATGTTCTCATACGGATGGAAGGAGACGCCGTGGAGAGCACTGCGGTAACAGAGCTCTGAGTACACTGCAACCTGGTCTCCTGGGAAAGCAGTACACTGATTAGAGGAACAACGCAGATTACGTGCAATAAGTTTACAGGTTTGTTTGTTTACAAGGGATTTTCACCTGTGTCGGTATTCCAGACATATCCTATCCCATCCTCACTACCAGAGAAGATGAAATTCCCACACGGAGTGAAAGTGCTATAAATTCTCTCTCTGTAGTTTGTTGCACCGGTGTACTTCTTTATAGCCAAGCTTAAACAATAATAATAATAAAAATAAGCCAGAAAATTATTAAAAAAGTAAAATCAATATCCTAAATAAGAAATGACCGCACGTCTACTGTGATCTCAGGTCTTCGGTTACTTACATCCTCAAATCCATCATCCTGAGAACGCTGTCTTTGGCATGGATGAGCAGACACCGCCCATTCGGATGGAGCTGCAGCATGTTGATAGGGATGCCCCTGAGGTCGCTCTCGTCAATTTTCTGCCAAGAGCCAGACAGAACACAAAACCTTTGCTCCTGTGTGAACAGTCGCTTAAACCTCGATTCAACGAATCTACGCCACGTAGTATCATCTTTTACGATAAAATCAGGTGCTGATACCATCTCTATCGACCACTGCTGGCATGGATGTTGCCGTTGTTTGCTGCCGTTTACTGAGGTTTTCCACACATTGATGATGCCTGTGTTGTCGGCAGAGAACATTCTTCTTCCTGTTTACATCGAGCACGACAAAGAGAGATTATCATAAATGGAATTAAGATCACTAGCCCGCTCACCTGGTAAGGATGTGCTAAAACATTTAAACAAATTCACATTTTAAGCGCAGTAAAACAATCTTTTCACTGAACACTGGAGAAAAGTTAAAAATTTATGGAGACAAAAAATGACATGTTTGACTAACTAACTACCTCTTACATATTACGCTTTAACATTTTCTTTGTTTTATTTCCTCTAAAGTTTAATTATGTGTACTTAATGTCTGTACGATGTGAGCTCTTGAAATTGACGTCAACATTACTGTTTGGTCACACAATTTTGTCTTTTAAAGCTACTCTGATTCTGAAAGTGTGCATAGTTTCCAAAGGGATGTAAACACGATGAATACATTTTTTTTTCACTTTTTCTTTTGGAGTCATTCTTTTGGGGAAATTCGCTGCAATTATTCCATCAAAAAAACTGAAAAACTGCTCAAATCTGCATTTGTTATTGTTTCTATGTTCATGGTCCTTTATTATTTTTTGAGAAAGTAGTGTGGAAGGTCCAAAGAGCCGCAAGTTGAAAACAGGTGTACTAAACTTTAATAACTTTCTGCTTTATTGAGGTGTAAATATGACGTGAGCCCCATTTAGTTTAGCCTGTAGGTTGGAGGAGAAAACATATTTATCTTGCCACATCGCAAAGTCATCAGGATTGTAAACGAGTAAAAAAAAATAAAATCTAACTTTGGGAGAGTTGCATCAAACAGTGGCGTAATGGACTCCTTGTGTCTAAAACAATCAGTAGACATTGTCTACATGTAGAGTTGTTATTTGGGAGCAACAAACACAACAGGTTGGTTCAGACTAAAAGAGAGAATGCCTTATGTGGAAAATCACCAATTTATTGACATTATTGATTACGATTTAGACACGTTTCCTTGATTCTTTTCTTGCTTCACCCTCACACTATGCCACCACCACTCCCCATGTGCTTTAGCATCTCACATCAAATGTCCACGCGACCAAATAAATTATCAATATGAATATACGGCGCTTGAAATATAACACTCCACCAAATTTTGCATCCAAGCAGGCCTTAGCGGTTGCTTTACTGCACACAATGATACTGCGATTGTGAATGTAGTTCTGTATATTTTGCAGAACATGGACATGGCATCAAGTGCTCAAAGTTCAAGGGAACTTTAGCAATAAGCATCAAGTCTTACAGCAACATAGGGCTAATCTACATACAACCACAACTAAACATATTTAACTAAAAGATTGGGTTTCTCCACGTTTTTCCAGTGTGAAATTATTCTACTGCAATAAGGAAGAGTTAATTTTTCCACATCTTTACCAAGGGAGTCAACAAATCTCTCTGTTAAGAGTTGTTCGTGGGTTCAGAGGTACCTTCGAAATCGAAACACACTGAGTTGATGAAGCTTTTGTGAGTCTCGAACTCCTGCAGCATCTGGCCGTTCACATCGTCCACATCAAGCCTCCAGACTCTTATCAGGCAGTCGTAGCTCCCAGTCACCACCAGGTTCTGGGCGCCGGGATGGTACTGAGCGCAGTACACGAAGGACGGGTGAGGCAGCACCTTCTGAGCGTTTTCCAGAAGCTTTTCCACGTTCCACTCCCTGAGAAAGAAGAGGATGCAGTGGCAGCTGTGTTTCCTGTTTGTCGCTTTTAGCGACTTTATTTACATCCGAAACAGCAGACCTACCTGACAGTTCCATCCGAGGAGGCCGACAGCAGAACCCTATCATCGCTGGACCAGGAGAGATCATACACAATTTTCAGATGACCGTTGAAAGCAGCCAACACTGTCCCAGAAGGAATCTCATACACTGAAAAAAAGAAATAAAGAAAATGTCTTCTTTTACAGTCTGATGAGACTTGATTTTTTTTTTTTTCACAGATCTGCAAAAAGACCAAGTTAATTGACTTGAGGAAGCTAAAAACAGCAGCTGTGTAGAAATGAGGCGCTGCTTACCAACAACAGGGAAAGCATCTCTGTCAGCACAAGCAGCGGCCAGCCTGGTTCCAGCGTGAGAAAACAGGACGGTGAAACAGCCCATCTTACCGCCACGGAAAGCTAAACCGTGCTTGTTGGGAATCCGACAGATCTACCACAGAGAATATTTTACGAGCTTTTAACTTTGATTCTTGAAAGTCAGACGATCTAAAAAAAATACTTCCAATGGCTTTTGGCCAAGTACAGAGCCTTACAAAAGCATTCACATCTCTTGAAATTTTCCTCTGTTGTATTACAACCACAGCCTTCAATGTAACCTATTGTCATACATGTAACAGTGTGAATTTGTCAAGTGGAAGGAGAAAGATAGATGGTTTTCAAACACAACAACTGACCCTGGAATTTCATGGATTATATCCCTGTTTTTTTAATAAATGAGATCTTTTCTATATTTTGGATCAAGCATAAATTAGAGATCTGTTTTCTATAAACATCAGAATACCTCATTTCTTTCAGTAAAATAATTCATGTTTAATTTATTGCTGAGCATGCGCAAGTAAAACAAAAAAGAAAAAAAACACAATGAATTTTTTTTTTTTAATTTTTATGTTTTGTAGCCTGTGGGAAATTTCAGCTTAACATTTCTGGCCCATTGCGCCAAAACGTTTGGACATCGCTGCCAGCTGACGTCCTATTTGCAGTTTGCCACAACCCATGTAGGGGACAAAGCAAATATGCGGAAGAACATGATGTGATCAAAATGAGACAAAAATGTAAAAAATTTTTTCCTGTTTGGTGAAAAAAAAATAACATTGTGCTTCAACCTCCTCTACACAAGATCTCCATGGTGAAACACGGTGATGGCAGCATCAGCGCCTTTGATATGCTGTAAATAGTCATTTGTATGAAATGTTTGAAAAAATAATAATCCCAAAACAACAAATACAATTTTCGTCTCCTTTTGAATTACAAGGCCGCTTCATTCTGGTCTATCTACTAAAACTTAACTAAACGCCATTGAAGACGCCATGACCAGATCTGGAACAATTGGTGTATTTTAGCAAGACGCTCCTAAACAACGCAGCTTTTACATAACGAGTCATGTCAAAGATGTTCCAGGAGATACGTTTATCGTATCTTAAAGCTAACTTTAGAAAGCTTTTCTGTTTTTCATTGCAATGACAAACGTTAGCATGCGGCTACCTGCCCGGGCAGTCGGTTCCACCTCAGGACGGGCTGCCTGCTAAGACTAGGTTCTATCTTGCTGGCTTCATTTTGCAGGTCACTATAGGTAGTGCTGCCCCTCTCCTCCTGTAAGGCCATCATAGAGCGCATACCGGGGTCCACCTAACGAACAAAAAAAAAAGATAAGAAGCTTAGCTCAAATAAGTATCAGACACTCCAACCTCATGAAATATAAAAACAAAGAACCAAAAGTTACGGAGGTCATTTTTTAGCACTTACACACTCTGGAGGTTTAATCCCTTTCACAGTGACATAGAGTGTGGATGCATATTTTGTTCTTGGGTACTTCCTCCACCACTCAAACACCTCTATGGTTTCCGGCTGTCTCTTCGCCCGAGGTGGAGGACAGAAGAGCTGAAGGCGAAGTTTGCTGTCAATATTCAGAATCCCGTTTGCACCAATAAGCTGGGGGGTTGGAGGAAATTCAAAAGACGTCTCCATAAATACCAATGTCAAGACGACTAATGTCAACTTTGAAGGACCGAACATTTTACCTTCAGAAATGCCCACGCAATCTTTCGGAAGCCTCGCTCGTGCTTGTCTGCATCAAAGTTGGCTTTCGCCTCCGCCACAGTCATGAAGTCAAGGATCTTGAAATTAAAAAGAAAAACGTTAACTGGCACAAAATAATATAAAAACATTACAGCAGAAAAGGTAAGTTAGGGTAAGAAATTATCTCTTACTTCAAAGAAGAGTATAACGCTGGGGGCTGATTCACTTTGCTGGACGAAGTAACCAAAGCGTTCATTGAATAGGATCTGCTCCTGCCACTCGGGGATGATGGATTTGTTCTTCCTGAAGTCAAACGGCTGCGTAATGATCGGCAGAATGTGGCTGACGTTCTCTTGTTCGTAAAATGAAGAGACGGGCCGTTGACTTTAAGAACGAAGGACAATTACAAATTATACGAATAAACAGAAGCAGGAAAGCGCGAAATAAATTCAACACTAAATGGAACTAAAGTTCGGTTTGCTCTCACCAGTCCTCTTTTCTCACATACGTCCCGGTGATTTCATCAACAATGTGGATCTTCACCATGGGGTGTGAGATCAGCAAGTCCGTCTTGAGGCGATCGGTTCTGTGGACGAACACTCCCAGCACGAGACCGTCGTCAAACACCTGCTTATCTGATTTCTCCGGCTTGGCCTCGCTCTCCTCTTTGACGACTGCAAAACGGAAAAGAACGAAACAGAAGCGCCGTCAGAGCCAACATATTTTATGTTTGGTTAGCATTAAGTAGCTACACACAATCAAACCTGACTCACCATGCTTTTTTTTCTTCTTCTTCTTTCCCTTCGATTCCGTTTCATTTTCAGCGTCAACCTCTCGTTCTACGTCCTCGTCTTGATCTCTAATGGTGAAAATGGCTGATTTCAAAATTATGCCTAAACTGTGATTATTTTTTCTCTTTTAGATCTAAAAAAAAAAATTACATTATAAAAATACACACCCTGCATCTGAGTCGGTGGCGACAGATTTCAGTTTCTTCTTTTTCTTTTTCCCCATGTTGTTATTCAGGCTAACGTTTTTCCAAACAACGCTGTTGTCCTCCTCTTTGATCCTCGTTTTCTTCGTGGTCCTCTCTTCTTCCTGTGCTATCTGCAGCTGGTATTCGTGCAGCAGCTCATCTTCTGGGTCCTCCACCTGGCTCTCTGTTGTAACCTTTGCGCCGTCTTTGCTTTTTCCTTTCTTGCTCCTCCGTTTTGGTCCCTTTCCACCGCCAGTCTCTTCTTGATCTACAGCAAGTTCAGAGTCCGTATTCCTTTGACTGTCGCTGGTGTTGTCCTTAAGTGCAGGTAGGAGAGGAAGGCCCCTCTTGCTTTTCTTCTTTGCTTTAGATGTTTTGCTGTTGTTGTAACTTGGGCTGTCCTCTTCAGGATTGCGTGTGTTTTGCAGAACTGTCTCATCTTCTTCTGTGTCATTTTCAAGGTTTACTTTTTTTCTCAGATTCTGAAGCTAAGACAGAAAGAAAGCAATAACATGACTGTAGTCGTAGTTGTCCTTAAATACAAATGATGTTTTTTAAACTGCTTTGCCAGAAAGAGGATCAACTACTTATGTGTCTTCTTTTACTAGGTGACATGATGATCCTAACCACTGGAATGTAAAACAAGATGCAACAAAACACGTACCACAATAGTTTCCTTTGCTTCAGTTGCTTCAGTGTTTTTCTTCTTTGACTTTTTCTTTTCCGATTCCGTATATTTCTTGAAAATTTCATTAAATCTTTCCCGGGTCTTTGCTCGCTCTTCACTCGCACCTAGAAACGTTTACATCATTAAAAGGGTGTTATTTCCTACTGCTTCTTTGGAATCGCTTAAACCTAAACAATAATGTGCAACAACTAAACTCAAATACTTTGCATGCATACCCCCAATTCTAACTTTACCTAAGTTTTATTTTTTGTTTGTGGAACAACATTTAAATGCAAAGCATTGTTTATTTTTCAAAAATGAAAACAACTCACCTACTGGCATTCTTCCACACTGTGTTGTTTCTCATTCTTAGTCGAAAAAGAAAAAATAATCATAAAAGAAAGTCTTATTTCACAAAAATGCGAAGAATGATGTGTACATTTTTGCGTTTCACTCCAAAGTAAACACAGGGGAAAGTAGCTTACGTTTCAGTCAGTATGTTAAGCTGAAGTATACTAAACTAAACAAAAAAGTACACCAGGTTAAGGTTAGCTAAATAGGCGGCTAGTTTGACAAGAGCTAACTTGCTAACTCGCACTGTCAAAGTGACACAGAAATATTTATGGTCTATAAGAAAACGTTTGAGGCTTAAAAAAATACTAAGCTCCACATAATTTCATTTAAAAACGGCGTGTGAGTTAGCTACACCAGTAGCGATATGTATATCAGTGCGCACAAGGTACTCCAACTTCACCGACGACGCTGCAATGGTTTCCAAGTCAACAAGGCTGAACGTGAGGGCGGAGTGAGCGAATAAACAAGAAAGAACAGGCCAATGATGTGTAAGGACACAAACGACGTCATTACGTATTGAGCGTAACACTGAAAAGTGGCCGTGTGCATACGTCGTTCTTGGTTCCGTCCTGGCGGTCAGTGCTAAAGCCTCCGCCAGCAGCTCCAGTAATTATTGGGTTCATAAACTCCGCGCCCCCATGCTTGAACAACTAAACCTAGTCAGAGCAGCCAAACTACAATGATAAATTGCTAAATTATATGTTACTTAATGCAACCGGAACACTGACACTTAACTTGTGGATAAGCCAGGTACAAAACCCGTCCGTCATTTCAGTAAGGGATTCCTGTTGCGGAGTTGAGAAGGTTCTTTTCAAAAAATATGATTTAAAGTTTATTGCAGTTATTTGGAATTAAAATCAAACTGATATGAAATTGAGCATAAGAATGTAAAACATAAGTCATTAAACTCTTAAAAAAACGGCCATGCTGAGAATGAAAATCAATGAGAAGGAAAAAATTGGTCTTGGTCAGTTAAAATAAATATCACATAAGTGATTGAAGCCAATACAATTCTCATATGTATTTTTTTTTTTTTTTAAACCTGGCATGTTATTCGGGTTTAGCAGGTGATTACAAGAAAATATACTGCTATTTGTTTGTGCCATACGTCTTACTTTTATTGTTTTAAAGTTGTTGTTTTTTTTGTTTTGTTTTTTGGATCCCCATTAGCCACTGCTGTAACAATGGCTACTCTTCCTGGGGTCCATAAGTAACACTACTCTTATTTTAGTACAATTAGAATAAAGAATGACATGTTTTAACAAAAAAAACGGTGCTATTTTTTATATCATTTATTATTATTATTATTATTATTATTATTTTGCACATGATCTCAATACCGACTTACCTGAAAGAATCAAACAAAAACTCGAGTAAAACGGGATTAGAATTATGCAAATAAGCTTCCAAGGGTCAGGTGACTCGCCGAAAGGCGTGTCCTCCAGCAGGTTGCATGATTTGGGCAGGTGTCAAAACCTTTTGTTATGTAGTTATGGCCTCCGACCTGTGTGACAGGTGCTCCCGATTGATCCGAGACTTCGCTGCACGTCTGAGGAGAGTTTGGGAGGAGTTCAAGTACAAACTGGAGGAAGTTTTTGGAGAACTTCTCCAATGTACCTGCTTTGGGAACGCTCCTGAGAGGAGGATGGCTCAAGATTTCTCGTCATTGCAGCTCATGTGTGGTAGGATACACAACTGTTGTGAAAACGAAGTACATAGATGTGCTTTGTTTAAGGCATTATATGACCATCGCCATAGTGATCAAATTTTAATTTCACCTACTTTCTGTCATTTGGTCCTTTTAATATATTGACAATCAAAATGTAGCTGAATTGAAAACATAAATGTATAAACTGGGATGCTATTGGAAAGTTTGTGTCAACAATTAATTTAAAAAAGATGAACTCATGGGTTCACATGGTGGTGTATTTGAAGCACTTATTTCTGTTTGTTGCCTTTCTGCTAGTTAAAATCCAACATTTATTTTCTTAGAAAATAATATCGCATAAATAATGAAGGTAGGCCACAAAAGCTCACTGCCAAATAAGCAAGTTGGTCAGAGTGCTGTAATAATGGAAAGTTGAGTGGAAGGAAAAATGGCATGACTTCTGGATTTTTGTTAGCTATTAGCCATTATTAATAAAATTAAGAAATAAACACTTTACTCATAAGGACTATAATACAATTATTTTTAACCTTAGTATGATAAATGGCCTTTTAAATAAAACGTTAATTTTATTAACTTGGTGCATTTGTAAGCACCAAATGCACCAAACCCTTTTTTTTTCTCCTTTTCTCAGATGATGGAACTCAGGTTTTCAATCAAAGAAGCCTCCAAGCTCTGAACCGACTTGCAGCCTCTCAAAACGCAGATCTACAAATGTCTGCAGCCATATATTACCTGCACATCAGTCACCACTGTGAGTAAGGACTTTAATTTCATTCAACAATTTTCAGACGGTACGGATGAGGGGTAGTTAAAATGTGACCGTCGTTTGCCGTATTCCCACTCGGGAGATAAGTACCCTAACGGAGAAGACCAGTATGCAAATGTCCAACTGTATTTTTGATATAGCTCATCCGGCTTAAATATCCACATGTTCATCTCTTCAATGTTGAAGGAAAAACGATGTCCTCTATTAAAGCTTTCCATGTTCTCAGTTATAGTGACTGATGATGCCTTCTGAGGCATGTGGAAAAGATCTTGCTGAGATGTCATAATTTTTTTTTTTTTTTTTTTTTTTGCCATCTCTGATTCAAAGTGAGTTTTTGTACGGTTTTAATACAACTTCTTTGTATTTGCTATGAAATGAAGTTCTATAATTTTGCTGATCGCAGACAGCTCTAACATGCTTTTGTTATCAGGTAGGGATCAGATAACTCAACATTGTCCTGATATGAGATCTCCACACTAATTCTGAGAAGTGAGAGATTGTTCTTGCTTCTTACTCTGACTGTAAGGTTTTATATCTTTCTCTTCCTGCCTGGGATTGTTTGTTGCAGTGAAATCTCCCTTACCAGATGCCTTCTTGGAACCAATCACGGCTCTTCTTTTGTCCCCTGACCTGGATGTGCAGAAGACTACTTCCTTTGCCCTGGTTAATCTATTAGTTAAGAAGAATGGTAACACTTGTTCCTAAAAATGTTGCTTTTTTTGTTATCTAGATAGCTTAAAAAGCACTGACGAATGAATAAACATGATTCCAGTTTGTAAAGAGTCGGTGATCGAGACGGGGATGTTGGTGCCGCTGCTGGAGTTGTTCCAGTCGGGGGATCCAATGGCTCAGTGTCACTCTTGTGCCTGCGTAGCCATGCTGGCGTCCTCAGGTTTGCACAGACCTTTTTTTGTTTGTTTGTTTGTTTTATGTTCTAAATCTCTTATTTGTATTAGCGCAGATTTGTGCATCCGTAGATCTTATAAGAATCCTGCACGTTGTCACACAAACTTTACATCGTACTGCGTAAAAACGTTGAAGTATTTTCATCATAATTTCTTTGCTTTTATTCAGAATCGAACAGAGATTCTATTTTGGTGGATGGAGTGATGCCTCTGTTGGCTTTGGCAAAATCCTACGATCCAGCGGTACAGCTGAATGCAGCATGGGCCCTGTTACATCTCACCCACTCAGGTTGTATGTTTGTCTCCATTTTGTCAATGTTCACATACCCCGCAGAATTATTTATTTGCATTTTGTCACTGTACTACCCCAGATTTCAATATGGATTTGAATGGGTTGCAGGTACAATGAGCAAATTCCCCTGTATGAAACACAGTAGTAGCAGAATCATGCTGTGGGGACGTTTTCTATCAGAGTTGATGAGTTGATGTGAAGACGGACGGAACTAAATACAGGAAACTTGACAGTCCTAAAAACACAGCCAAAGTTGCAATGCACTGCATGCACAGTTACTAGGCACGTCTTATTTATGAGGATTATTTTCATTAATCACCAACTGCAGTGATCTTGCTTAATCCAAGATATTAATAAACCTCAAACCTGAAGGTTTGAAGCTTCTAGGTAGAATATCTAAGTGCGCCATTCAAGAATTATTCAGAAACTAAATGAAAAGCAAACATTTTCCCATCGGTTTAATTTTTTTCTTTTTCATATGTTTAAGTGAGAATTAACTCAAAGCTTTTCAGTAAATGTCTCTGTCATGGAGAAATAAATACATAAATGTCAGTGACCAGTATATCCATCTTCAACCCGAAAAGGTTCAACCGGATCATCTTCAGTAATACCAACCCATATCGGCACCCTGACTCTGCCTTACTGGTGTCAGCCAAAGCCCCAACAGTCACAAGTTTTATTTATTTACTTCAGACTGGTCGACAAGAGCTCTGTGTCAAGCAGGGGGCATCCCTGTCTTGGTTCTCCTGCTGCAGTCCTCCAGGTCAGAAGTTCAGTTTTACAGCTGCACAGCTCTTTGCAACATTGCCGCCGTTCAAGAGCATCACCCAAAGTTGCTCAGCGTCGGGGGTCATTATTTGTCTAAGTCACTTTTGACGCTGATGTCTTCCTCTGTAGAAAAGGTAACTAAGAACTTGATGGGAGGTGATGAATGGTGACTTTTCCATATGTTGTGAATTTATTGCTTTTTTTTTTCTTTTCTTTTTCAGAATGCAGCCCAAGCATGCAGATGCCTTCAAACTCTTTCAAAGAATGGTAACGTGCATTCGTACATAGCGTTGTTTTAAAATAAAGCATCTAATTCTGCTTCTCGTTTTCATCCTCAGTTCGGGTCCAGGAACATCTCATGGAGCTTAACTGTGTGTTGCCTCTGAAGTCCCTGCTCAAAACTTCGAACGCTGTATGGATGCAGACAGCTCTAAAGCTGCTGTGCACGCTGACCGCACACCCACCAAACTGTGTATGGTCCCCCCCAACACTAACATATAGTTATGATAGAGTACTATATATTAGTATATATTAATATATACTAATACTATATATTAGTACTCTATCATATTTCGTAACCTGAGTTTTTTCTTAGTTTACATCAATTGCCTAATGCCACAAAACTGATTAACATCACAAAATTATTCATACTCTAATCTTTTTTCTTTTTTTTTTTTACATTTTGTCACATTTCAACCACAAACTTCAGTGTATCATATAGGGATTTTACATGATGCACCAACACAATTGGACTGAATGATAATGATTCAAATCCTTTGTCGGCTTATAATTTGTAAAAATTTTCGTTTGTTATTCCTACTTCGCGACTAGGAGCTACCTTGTGTCGGTCGGTCGCCTAAAATCCCGGTAAAACTCGATAAAATCCATGGTTGCAATGTGACAAAACGCAAAAAAAGTTTGTTTTTGAGAGCAACATGTACGACTTTCCCGTAATCTGATTTTATTTCATTTTTATTCTTTTCAGGATCTCCTGATGAGTGAAGGACTGTTGAGGGAAGTCGGTCAGCTGCTCCATCATTCCAGCTCAAACTCTGCTCTGATCTCACAAAGCTGCGAGCTCATCGCTGACCTCTGCGCTGCCTGCATGGACGAGCAGGTACACCTTCAGCTTACCTTTCACTAGTTTGTTTACGCCCGGTGCCTTTATCGCTTCAGGCTACACTGAATCCAGTTAATGTTATCCAGGCTGTGACGGAGAGCCTGTGCTTATCAGGGCTGCTCCGAGGACTTGAGTCTCCTTCCCTGTCAGATGAGACGTTGCTGCGTGTGACTTTGTGTTTACGTCACCTGATGAGCTGGGGTAATGTTTGTTTGTTTGTTTGTTTGTTTGTTAAGAAACAGTCACTTACATCCTTTTGTCTTTACAGTATTTTTGAAATTTCTCTGTTTCAGAGGGGCTAAGGACTACGTTGTCCACTTCAGTATCACCAGAGCAGGTTTGGAGACTGGTGCAGCTTTCTGGACAGACAAGAAATCCTGAGTTGTCGTACAACTCTGCAGCCATCATACACACGTTTGAACTGACGGGTAAAGTAGCACATGTCCACATAATCACCTATCTGTACATGTTTCTATATCAAATGTTGCTTTTTTTTTCCTTTCTCTCCTCCACAGAAGGCTTCCTCCAGCTGCTGAGGCCTCACTACAGCGCGGTGTCTAAATATTTGCTTCTCTTCCTCAAAAGGAAAGATGTTCAATTCCAGCAGCTTGGCATTGCTGCTATAGCTAAACTGAAGAATGGTTTGTTATTTTTTGTTGTTGTTGTTGTTGGTTTGTTTCATTCTTCTATGAAGAAAAGGCTTTTACACCCCCTTTAACTTTTTTCACATGTTGCCACCAATAAGGTCGGAGCATTTCAGTAAGATTTCAGGCGATGGATCTAAACGATATCCTTACATACAAGCATCTCAAAACTGTCGCTGGGTTTCATGTTCAATCCCTTTTAACCTGACGCCCCTAAATAAAGTCCTTTGCAACAAGCAACTCTCTAAAGGCGTATATGAAATTAAAAGAATGTCTTTATTGTCTTTAGCATTTTATAGCCTGTTTGCCCTGTTCCTCTGCAGATAGAGACTTTTTAACGGCGGTGACCGACGGTGACCTGGAGGCTCGGCTGTCGCACAGACATGCAGAGACGGAGGAGACGAGGCGGCTGCCGTGAATCATTCAGCCTCCGGCGCCATCTTCTGGTTAATCGTCGACTTGCTTAGTATTTTTATGAACCGTCTTAAGATGCTTACTTTGATGCAAAACTTTTATTTATTTATTTATTTTTTTTATACATGCTGCTTTTTTTCAAAAATCGTTTTTATATCTGTATTTGTTTTACACATTTATCTTTAAAAAGAAGAAAAGGACATCGATGTGGCATCAGCTTTAATAATTTCTGCCATGTATTTGTACATTTTTATAAAGCTAACCTGTGATAGTCTAGAACAGTACTTAAGGTATAGGATCGAGTTTAAGTCACAATTTTTCTGCATTTTTCTGCTTTAAAAGCATTTTACCTACAGCTCTCTGATTCGAAGCAACCTTGAGTGCAAAAAAAAAACAAAAAACAAAAAGGCATTGTTGCATTCTCGCCTACACACTCAATTAAAGCCCGTCTTTGGAAACCGTATCGTCGTAGCAGCTTCTTGTATACGATTGCTGTATTTGACAAAAGTTCAAGATGAAGATGGCAACGCGGCGACATTGAGCTCTTGACTGCATCGCGATGGATTCGAGTTCCACTGGGAAAAAAGGGTATAGTGCCGAGTCAGCAGTAAGCAACATGTTTAAGCTGAAACAAAAAACAACAAAACCTGGACAAGTTCTTATTGATAAAATAGCTATAGTTCAAACCGACTAACTGCATCCACTAGCAAACTAACAGCAGAAAGTACAGCTACGCCTCATTTTGAGTCTGTTTGATTCGAACCCTGCTGTAAAGAGATGATTACACAAGAACTTTGCTGAGTGGTTGTTGTTTTTTTTTTGTCTGTTTTTGGTGCCGCAAGACGTCCTCGCAGCGAGGCGAAGCTGTAATGTTGCTCCTGGAAGGAAGCGGGATGGCTGTGCTGGAGCTGTGCGGGGAAAAATCGCCGCTTTTTCCGACGACTTCCCCGGACAGCAGACGCCTCACGACGACCTCAGATGACTTCTAGAAAAAAGCAACAACAACAAAAAGTCAGGAGAGAGAAAACGCATGGAGAAACAAATTTCCATTTTCATTCGTAGAGATGGATCCTGACTCAGAAATGATAGACGATCAGCACCAGGTGGAAAGTTACTAAAATCAGGCAGGTTGACGTCACGTCCTCACCTGCTCTCTGTTTGGTCTGGATGTCCTCCAGGCCGGAGAGCGCTCTCAGGGACCTGCGCTCCTTGAAGGCCACCACAGGGACCACATCGTCCTCGTTGCCCAACCCCAGCTGAGCGGTTTTAGTCCCCACCGGCGTCTTGGCGGCGTCCTCTATCGTCCCATTGTGCGGAGGCTGCGTGTTTTCCTTCGGTAGGGTCCGCGCCGACACAGATTTCTGTGATTAAAAAGATATTTAAACGCGTTAGTCAAGGCCGGGGACGGAAAAGCCTTTTCATGAGCCGACGTTGGATGTGCGTCACAAGAAGCCCCGGGGCTGTGTACTGTTTATAAAAAAAAAAATAAATGAATACAAGAGCTGATCAGTAAATCTCACCGTATCTGGTGAATCTGTTCTTCTGGTTCTCCGCATGATCTCCTCAAGTCGCTGGAAAAGACAACGTTGCAACAAAAACACATAACTTTGTCTTTGACGTTATCTCTTGGTTGCCCTGCAAAAGAGAAAATCCTCCTTCCTGCACATGTTTTGTCACTTTATAAACGGTTGGGATCTTGTGTGACATAGTATAATGGTGAAGTGGAAGCTAACTGCCAGTCTGGCCTGCTGGCACAGCATCTGCAGAAACCTCATGCAGGCTCATGCAGATGGACGCTTTTCTTAAAGGTTGGAACATTTTCCCAGGCGAACTCATCCCAAAACACAAGAAAATGAGGCAGAAAATGGTTGTTTATCAATCAGTTTTTCTGCATTTCTTAATTTTTTACTAATTTTCACCAATAATAACATCCAGCAAAAAGCAAAAAAAGTCTTCTGACCCAACAATCGCATCAAACATTTAGGAAAATGCAGGCCTGCGTTGTAGGTGTGCAATGATGGATCCTTTTTTAATGTCTGACCGATCCTTTTTCCACAACTATCACTTTATTTAGTTAAATTCAATAAGGTGCAACATCATGGCTAAGATTTTGGACCTCACTGCTCTGACCGGTTTTCCATCAGGATTGCCCCTGTATTTAGTCGCCTGCGTCTTTAGAAAAGTCCTCAGCATGATGCTGCTGCCACCATCGTGTGTCACTATGGAGATGCTGCGTTCAGGGCGATGTGCGTTGTTTACTTTTACACCCACATGAAATCTTGCATAAATGTTTTGTCATTCGACCAGAGCTCTTTCTTCCAGTGACATTATAAGATAATGCGATGGCAATATTTCCATTTAATCTGCTGCTTCTTATTTATCAAGACATTAAGCATCCTGGGCTCTGGTGTCTGTCCCAGGTGTGAGACTGATGAAAAGACTCAATATGTTATTGACATGGGAAGCGGATATTCCTGACACTTCCAAAGGCAACATACTTTGTGATGGCCTATAACGGAAAATCTTAGCACAGCAACTTTATTTGCAGCCACAATATGGCAAAAAAAAAAAAAGTGTAAAAGTACAAAGGGCATGAATGTTTTTGTAAGACTCCATAGAAGCAAACCTTTTTCCTCGCTTGGCGCTCTGCCTCCTCTTTCTGTGCAGCGATCTCTCGCTCTTGCTTCATTTGCTCAGCTCGTGCTCGCTCTTTAGCCAGTTCCTCCTCTCTCTGTGTGAACAACATCGGGACACGGATAAACAAACGAGAACAATTCCTGCTGTACAGGGATGTTTTCTCCTAGGATAGTAGTAAGACGATGTGTTCACTGGGCACCTGCTTCTGCAGAAGGGCAGCCTCCCTCATTGCCTGAGCTCTCTCCTCTTCAGCTCTTCTCTGCTCCTCCTCCTCCCTCTTCCTCTTCTCCTCCACCAGACGCCTGGCCTCGGCTTCCTGTCGAGCCTGCTCCTCTGCCCTCCTGCACTGCTGTTCCTCGCGACTCCGCCTGAACAGAAGTTGCAGTGAAATTGTGGAAGTGGTTACTTTCCCTCAGTTCTAATCTCCCTTCATTGCGCCTTCTGGGATTTCTCCCATTCACTTGGATTTCTCCGGTAGAATCTGACCAATTTGCAAATAGGAGAAGTTGTGAATGATGACGGTGATTTTCTGCGCTATTTTAGAGTTGTAGTCTGCTTGCAATTTTAGCCATAGCAGCAGAGGAAGTTAACAAAGCCCTCCAGTCAGTGTTGACCACACTTCCAAATATTGAATCAACATTAACAGCCATTTTGTTCGGCTGGATTCTTCCCTCTTTGCAGTGCAGGATGGTTGTTTACAGAGCAGGCAATTTCCTGTAAGCTAGCGTCATTATGTACTTCATGACCAAACGTTAGCGGTCGGTAAAATTTAAAACTTCAACAAAGTCTACACTTCCAGGAAGTAATCATTTCTCAATAGCTGAAGGTCCAGACCATCAGGACGAAGCGCAGCATAGAACAATTGGCTCGTTTTCATGAGGGGTTGTTTTATATGGAACAAAAAAAGAGGAGTAAATTTCTGCCAAAAAACTAAACAAAAATTTGAGATTAATCAAAAATAAGATATGTCTGAGTTTCCAAGTTTTTTATTTTTCCTAGAAAATTTCAGAGTAACTTCAGAATATTGTTTTTCTTTTCCTAGCAAATTGTTTGACTTTTCAAATGTATAAATTTCCAAGGTCTATTTTCTAGAAAGACCTTGGAGTTTTTTTTCTGCAGAAATTTACCAGTCCTTTTCTTTCTATGTAAAATGGCCGTAATACACTGTCGTAAGTTTTAACTAGGCTAGTAATTTAGTTTTTGGGATTTTTTTACCTTTCGGCTTCCTCTCTCTGCAGGCGCTCCTGCTCCTCTTTCTCCCGCTGCAGGCGGGCCTCTCTCCTCTTTTCAGCCAGAAGTCGTGAGGCCTCCTTCGGGTCTGTGGTGCCAGGTGAAGGTCGAAGCATGACCTCTGCAGGCCGTGGAGCTGAAAGACGAGAGGTTTTATAAGGACATAAAGAGAGAACAATCATTTTCACTATAACGTCTAAACATTTTTTTTTAATAAACATTTCTTCCACTTACTTCCATCTGCTGCTGTCCCGGTGGAGCCCTCTACCTGTGCGTCAGGCGGCTTTGGACGTGGCGTCTCTGTGAGATTTTCTTGCCTCTGTGTCTGTTGTTGACCTTTATCTGGTGCGCTGACAGGCCGTGTGTTGCCAGCAGAGAAGTAAACAGCAGCGTCTTCCTCGGGAACAGCTGGGAGCTCGAGGTGCAGGGGGGTGGAGTGTCTGCTGAGTGATCTTCTTGAGCTCCTGCAGGATCGAACCGCAGAGGGAAGGATCAGCTTCCGTCTGCGACGTGAACGTGAGGCGGAGACGTTTACCTACCGCTCCGGTGACGGGGAGGCTGTTCTGCTCTGAGTGGAGGTGGGCGACTTCACACCGTTAACAGCAGCAGCGGACGATCTTTTGGCAGAGCCGCTGTTGGGGGTCTTCTTCACGGCTTCCTGACTCACTTTTTTAATCTAGATCAAACCGAAGACATTAGCGGAATGCATAAAACCTGACACTCTTTAAACTATTTCACATTTTGTTACATTTCCACTACAAACCTCAGTGTGTCACATTGAACATTTATGTCATGAACCAACAAATGGTGAAAGTGGAAAAATCCCGGTTTTCTTCATTAAAACATCTGAAAAGTGTGGCGTGTAGCTGTAATCAAGACCATTCATTTATTTATCACATAAACTCCAAACCCCCGCCACTCCATCCCCAAAAAACATTGAAGTTTCTAGTTGTTGCTCTGAAAACAAGAATAGGAGAGAAATTTAGGACTGGATTTTACCTGTGCGGGGCTGATGCGTCGTTGCTGGCTGCTGGTGGAGGAAGGTGAGGCGGGTGGCCTGCGGTGGGCTGAAACTGACTGATGTCGGAGTTTGGGAGTGATAATGGCGGAGGATGGGATGGCAGCCGTCGGCTGGCATGAAGCTGCACGACGACAAACATGGACAGCTGAGACGGTGTTTAAAAAAAAAATGCAGTTTTTGTTGAAACGTGAGGATGTGTGCGGGAGGGGAAAAAGGATGATATATGAAGGAACACAGAGCAGCGGTGGTCAGCTCAGAAAATTTGCCAAGTGTTAAAGCAGAAAAGACCTTCTGGTGGACCGGGATGTACCTTCTTCTCCGGACCTACAAGCAGCACTCTTGCTTCTAGCCAGATAAGAGCATGTAGGGGTGAGGAGGCGACTGACCAGATCCCTCTCCCACGTCGTCAGAGGCAGGCGACGTGGAGCTGGCGCATTGATCAGTGTAAAGTTTGTAAGTAGGGCAAAAGCAACAGATAAGACTTTGCAAGAGCATGCAGCCTTACGAGAGACTTTTTTTTTTTTTTAGAGAGAGAGAAACGGCGTTAAAAGACGCAGAAAGGAGAAAGTACGTGCATCTCTTAGTACCGTTTTTAACGGGCTTCCTGCCTCTGGAGCTTTGACTGAGCTGCTGCTGGGCCTTCTGGCTCCTCTCTATTGTCCTGCGCACGGCAGTTTCATGTCGCTCCTTAATTCAAAACAATAAAATGAAAACGTGTTTGTTTTTTATTATTAAGTACGAATAAAAAAATGTCTACTGCTAAAGCTCACCTTTTCCTCTCTCAGCCTCTGCTTGCGTTTCTCCTCCACGGCTGCTCTCCTCCTCTCCTCCTTAAGCCTCTGCTCCAGGAGTTTCTTCCTCCGCTCCTGTAGTTGTTGTTCATAGTAGCTCCTGGCTCGCTGTTCCCGCTCCAGTCGGCTCAGCTCCCGGGAGACTGAGAGGCAATTAAGCAGAAGAAGTAGTTTCGCGCTATGTTTTTTTTATTTTTATTTCAATGGATGCGCTGCGGAGGTGATGCACACGTACCGAGCAACTTCTGCTGCTCCTCTCGTCTTTCTCGCGCTGCTTTCAACCGTTCGTCGACATTCAGCCCGTTACCAGCTGTAAAGTAAAATGAAATGGATTGTTAAACGATGATAAATCGTGAAAACACCGCTGGAAACGATGTAAAAATACAAATTAATATATTATCATCCGTTTGAACAGAACAAGAGGTCAGCAGTGCTGATTGAAGGTCGAGATCAATTTGCTTTGGCAGCCCAATTTGCCAATAGAGTCACCACAGAGTTCAAGTTAGAATAAACAAGCGGTCCATCGACGGATTATGCAGACTGACTCTTCAACAAGTTAGTTATTTCATAAATTAATTGTATTTCGGATAGAGTGTCGTTGGAGATTGGATTATTTCTAGTACTTGCTCTCGTCCGTTTCGAAATGTTTCACTTGTTGAAATTTGTCTTCGAAATGTTTCATCGTGCTTTAAATATGAACCCAGGTGAGAAACAAGCATCAGAAATAGCAGTGTTAAATTACTATTATTTGAAGATTTTCACTTATCAAAGCTTTGATTGGATTTGTTAGTTGAATTCAATGTTTAGAAAGCACTAAATGAATGCACTGCGCCCATACTTCATACTCTTCATGTACTCTAATAATTGAAAATCAGCTTACTTTATCGCTTATTTCAAGAATTGTGAAAATAAATAGTCGTACACATGGTCAGATCTCGCATATATTAAATCCAATTCATATTTTCTAAAAACGTTCTATCGTCTACTTTAGATATTATTCACTGCGGTAACATTTCTTTCCACATGACGATAAGCAAACTTTCCTTTAGTCAATGGTTGCTAAAGTGGGTACAAAATGTCCCAAAGGTGGATATAAATAAGGTTCGAGTTGTCTCATTTGTCCCAGACAAAATTATAAAGGTGCAAAAGGGCAAAGGGTCAAAATGACCTCTACATGTCCCAAGATGGCTAGTGTACATAGGTTTAGTTTGGTTATGCCTTGGACTGGCTTTACGGTGACTAACCTGCAGAAACCCGTAGGGTAGCGTTGCAGATTTGGATGGACTTGTTGGCAGAGCAGGTTGTTTTCCTCGTCTGTGGAGGACTCGGTTTGAAATAAGAGCCATTCTCTGTAAATAAGCGAAAGGGGGGATAACTCAGTTTTTTAGAAAAAAAAAAAAGAAATTTGTTGTTTACATATTCTAATACTGATTTTTTTTGTATTTCTTTTTACCCTCCTCTCCTGGTTATCCCTTGTCTGTAAACAGAAATATCCCAGTTGAACATGTGATATGTCATGGATATAGAAGCCTGAAAACATCAGCTTGAACAAGCTGTTAAAACATGCTGGCCTCAGGCTGAGCACTAAATAAAAGAAACCATTATTAAAGAGGCAGCGTTTAAAAGGCTAGCACCTGACAAGTACCCAGTTAACGCAACAAACACGAGCAAAATGAAAATACAAAACAAAATCAGAAGAAAATGCACATTAAACATTTCTGCGAGAGTTAGACATCCAGGTGTTCTTGTTCAGGTCAGATCATTCAACTATGATTCTCTTCTTGTGGTTTAGTCATTTTTTGTTTGGATTGAGATCATGTTCTTGATCTAAATCTACCAAAATGCTATTTTAGGATAACAGACACTAACCTCGTGTTCCTTCAGGTCTGTGTCCGACCCTCTGGCTCTCGATGGCCGATGTAGAAAGTGGTCCCTGCGATGGAGGGACGACACTCTGCTTCTTCTGTACAGCCATGCTAGGTATTGAGCCTGGCATAGCAGTGCTCTCTCTCATGTCCCCTCCACTCTCTCTCCCTCCTTTCTGTCCTCCTCCTCCTCCTCCTTTGAATTTCTATTTCGAGATGCCTTCGGGTCCTAGCATGAGTGCGCAGAGAGGAAAACTGCCTCCTGCATCAGCTGCTTGTCCATCTGTGTCTCACAAAGGAATGGAGAGCAAGAAAAGAAAAAAACATTCAGTCAGAGCCCTGCCCAATGATTTTGGGGGATTTTCTTTTTTTTTTTTTTGTATCTTATCTTCACATTTTCCTCTAGGTTGATAGAAAGGTCTGTAAAGACCCTGAGCCTCGGTGATTCTTGTCTATTAATGGGTTACTCCCCCTTTAAAGATTTCACCCTTGTGAGCTGCTCTGCTTTACTTTCACATTATTCTACCGCTGTGTCACTTTAATTCCCTCACCGCTCTCCCTGCATGCTGGAAACAAGCAAAGAGGTCCAGCATTTCCTGGACACTGGAAAAGAAAAAAGGAAATGATGCGTAGAACAGGCCTACATGAATAATTACCATGACAACAGTGGTATAATATTCAGTGACACGCAATATTTGGACATTAACTCCCTGTGTTGGTTACACAGTGGATGAGGCAAGAGTGCCTTTTTTTTACCCATAATTCCTTGGTCTTAGAGTGAGAGTATATGGCCACCAGATGGAGATCTAGCTACTCTTGGAACAGCTGTAGGTAGTGGATTGAATGAGTTGCATTTTCTTACAGAACATCTATTAAACAAATGTTCCCAAAAGCCAAATTAGCCTGAAAATACATCATTTTTTCTTCTTATACAATTTGAATGAAGAAGGTGGTCTGTCAGCAGGGCTGGTCTTAGATTGTATAGGGCCCCAAGCAAAATGTAATTTGGGGCCCACTTCCAGCTAAGCTCACCAGGATATTTACAGAACAGAGGGAGTCAGGAATGAAGCACTGCCATGCTACTGTTTTAATATTTATGAATAAATTGGTCATAATCCATATCATCTGTCATAAATCCATCTTTAATACATTTTTTCTGTATAAAACTGTCTTTGATTTTTGCAGTTTTTTTCAAGTCTAATTTAAGATCAACATATAAATAATCCTATTTTTATTAGATCCGTGGAAAGCATAGTTTAGAGAACTTTAAAAAACTAAATCACTTGGAACTGGTGAAGATCTACTTACTGCTAATAAATTGGTAGCAGATTAGGGTAAAAATGCTAACATTATTACAATATTATGTTATTGTAAAAGTAACATTATTAATTTTGTCAGAAATCTTAGTGGCTCCTCACTTTGGATTTTGAACTGGGTTATACATGGATACATTAAATTAATACTGAGAATACAAGCAAGGTGAAAGTAATTTGAAATCTTTTACACATTTATGTCAAATTAAGCAAGCGTACCACAGCATAAGACGCAAACAAGCTAAACTTTGATGGAGTTCCGGTTGGAGAAGCCTTCATGTTGGGTTCTCTAGTTCTGAATCTCTAGAAACTTTTTCATACGAAACTTAATCACAACCGACTGACTGGCCAACCAGAAGTGAAGCGATGTCAAGCAACAGAAATGAAAAAAATGTGTTAAAACAGCTCGGTTAATATTCAATTGATTGCGTTTTTTTTTAAGCATTTAGATTAACCCAGTGAAGCCTGACCTAGTCCAACTTCCAGTTGAAAGCTCTGCTCACATGAAAAACAGTAATCTGTTTACCTGCATTTCTCACAGGTTGTCTCCCCATTGGCACAGACGAACTGTCCAGTCTCTTTGTGTCAGCCTGTTGCTTTTTTTCCCAAATACATCTCACACTGCTAATAATAGATAGTCTGGTCATTAAGCACAACAATTAACAAATCTCTGTCTTGTAAGCCACGTTTAGCTCTGGGAATGATGTCAGACATGCGTTCTGGCTGAAAGACAAAGCAAGGGCTGTTTATTACAAATAGATGCTTTTCAGTATTAAATGTGCCACTAGTTGGATGAGAATTAAACTGTCAGGTTTGCTAATGAACTTTCAACTTTCATATTTATTTCTGACTTCATAGTTTTCCTGTAAATCAAGCTTGCTGGTACAAATAGAGCGCACATTAACAACACGTCAAACACTTTCTTTTTAAAGAGAAACTTTCTGTAATGTCTGACTTTGGTGTTGGGCAAGAAAAGTGGTAAGTTAAGCTGAGTTATATTGTTTTACTCAAGAATGTTTCTATCATTAGCTTCCCCTAAGTCAAAAAATACGTGCAGCAGTGCTCAAAGCTGAGTGCGATGTAGATGTAATTTATAAAACAAAGTGTTATGAATTAAGTATTTCATATAGGTGGGTTATCTATTGATGAGTAGAAAAAAAGCTTCACTAACTTAGACCCTTAAATGTATTAGACTACAACCAATAATGGAATGCTTATCAAAATTATCTTGATTTTTAGGAACATTTTACTAATTTGTATTAATTGTATCAGGTTTAAACTAATCTATGTAATTCAAAACTCACTATAGGAAACATATTTTGTTAAATAAATGGCAGTACAAAACATCTGGACAATTAACAACTTGTAGACACTAAAGTAATGGCCTACAATTCCTCCATTGAGAATAAACTTTCCTACTCAACATATTATCTCAGATTGATCAATTCTGAGTACACAGGATGAGTAGTGATGCCGTTTCACAGCTGCAGTCATTGGTGTGCACAAGTTTTATAGATCCAGAGGATTTCCCTCAATCACTTTCAAAACGTCTGCTTTGTTAGCAGCAGAGTAATGACCATCTTTCCTCTTAAGTTAACTGGCTTGTCTTCCATGGTAAAAAAAAAACCCATACAAAACATAGAAACTGATTTATAATTAAGGCAGAAAAGGTTTCTGAAATTATGTTTAACCCCTTTATAACCACATCTGGCATACAGCGACTGCCCAAGAGAGAAGAGGAACCTCAGTTCCTAGCAGACGTGCTAGCTTATTTGACTTTAGCATTAGTGTTGTTGCTAAAAGCTGAAAACTAGCTTCAAGTGATACTTTTTAAAGATATAAATTATCCAAAGCAAAAAGAAAAGAATTCAGAATATTCAACATTGGGTCAAAAACTTTAAATCAAATGGCTTTATCATTATTCGTGTCATTAGCCAGATGTTAAATGTGCTACTTTATTGGACTAGACATTTTTTCCTCATTGTTTTGGGAGTCCCACGAGCGTGTGCTGAACAATGAGTCATATCAACAAAAAAAAAAAGCTACATAAAAGTGTAAGTCATTTTATGGTTTATATTTAATAGAGTTTCTTCTTACATGTAAGTTACCCAGACGCTATACGTTTATGTTTCCAGAAGTTTATGGGGTTATTTCAGTTCAGAGCCAACTGGGCCCTAAGTGCAGTAATACTCCCTCCCCTTTGTCACATCGACAACAATGCCCTTCACTTGCCAGAGCCATGCTCCAAAATGTGCAATACGGACACACTACACCACAGTCAGGTGGTGTGCCCACAGAGTCACTGGAGCACAAATAAGATGTTGATCATCGGCCTTACAACCAATAGAAGAAAAGAACTGTGGACACAGGACCTACACGGGATAAGATTGCACAGTTTGTATTAAGTCATTCTGTGGTTCACCTTGGCCACTATTATTAAAGGTGTCAGTTTTAGGGCTTGGTTGCTTCCTCATGCATATTCATATGTTCTCATATGAAAATCTGGAAATGTGTTTTTCTTTCCCGCTCATTGAACGCAACAATTACGCGCCTTCCACCTTCTGGTTTTAAAGGGGTTTTACCCCAAGCTGTTGCCGTAGTTTTTAATCCTCTGTTAAACCAAAGACATTTGAGAGCTGGTGTCAGCCTGAGTGTTTAAACTTCATCGTGATGACACGGCCCATCAAAGAAGGAGGCATGTATATTCCACTGCAGAGCAACTGGTAACTTTGCACGGTTGCTGACATGGTTACCAGCTGTAGGAAATGGGACATCGCCTTCACCCCTCTGAGCTGCTACTGAATCGTGTAATTAACAGCAGATGCCATCAACACAGCAGCTATAGGTTGATGACAGCCACACAGGGTTCCAGCTGGAAAATTAATTTCCTAATGCAGTTAATAATACTAATAATAATACAAGGTGCCTTCAAATTTTATTTGAACTACACCTTTATCACATTGCAGGTATTGAGCTGTACTGTCGTCAATGTGTCCAAGATGTTTCAGTTTTCTGTTCAGCCACCGATGACATGTCATTATTATTATTTTTCATTTCTTTTGTTGTGAACATCGATACCTTCTCATAAAGAGGATGAACACATGCAACAGTGACCGGGCGGCATCAATAATTCACCGCCTTGTCTCATCGGACACCGGCAACTTTAGACTGTGATGTATGGCTTACGGAGCGGCCCGATGTGTAATTGATGAGACGATGAGCTGGCTGCTTCTGCAGGAGACGCAGTTGAGCAGGAGTCGCGCTCACTTTGACAAAGTCGTGCACGTTTCTTACGCACGCATCGCTTTCCAAAAAGCTTTTCCCCACACGGTTTGCTTCACAACGGAAAATTTGTCTTTACTTCGATTTCATGTGACGGTCCAAAAGACATTGGAAGTGGAAGGAGGTGGACTCAAAGTCGTGCCGTGCATTTGAACTTTTCTGAATCACTAACTTTGCTGAACCACTCAGTCTTTGACTTTAACAGTTCTCCTTTGCATAGTTGCTCGAGCTCAGACAGATTAAATAGACAGCATTTTTAAAGCCTGCAATTGATTCTTAGACTTTGACTTTGACTGGACCATTCTAATATGTTTTTGATCTATTGCAGTTCTGGCTGCAGGCTCAGCATTCTGCAAGAAGGAAACATTCTGTCACAGTCATAAATACTTTGCAGCCAATAATTTGTTGTATTCCAGGATTTACATGTATTCAGCTCTATCCAACTCTGCATGATGCTCCCACCACCATGTCTTACCAAATAGGTGGTGTGCTGATGTGTGTAGTAGTAGTTTTCCACTGTGCTTAGTGTTTTACAAGTAAATTTGGACCAGATCTTTGTCTACGTCTTTGCTGTTTCCAATAACTGGCTTTTAGTCAACGTTAATCCGGACTTTTCGTGTCTTCCCTTCAGTAATCATCTTTTCACAAATCTTCCATAAAGATGCATGACTAATGTCAAAGTCAATAACGGACGTATAAAAAGCTGTGGATCTCTGTAGTTCCATCAAAGATACTGAGGGCCTCTTGGCTACTACATCTAAAATCACTTCAAGGTATCAAATCCAGCTTGTTTGTATGTAGAAATATATATATATATGCATAAAAAACCCTTTGAAAACCCCTTTGTGTTCATCTATCACTTAAAAAAATCCCAAGAAAACAAATTAAGCTCTGTAATAAAATGAGAATTGCGTTTTATTTGTGCGTTTATTTGAGAAGGAAACGATCTTATGCTTTTCTTTTCTTCCTTACTTGACCCTGAAATCTTTCAATTAAATACTTTAATACAGAACATTTCTGTAAAATTCTCATGGCACAAAAAATGTGGCTCAGTTTAAGAATTGTCAGGCTTGAAGCTGATTACGTTTGAAGCGAACAACATCGCAAATAGGATTTGACATCATTCCACCATCACCGACAAAGGACAGTGTGATTGTCTTAAGACCCAGTTTGGACCTGCAGGTTATTAATGATTAAAAGGAAGCATTCTTCCAGCGAGGCCGGCCTGGCATCTTACATCCAGGTAATCCTATCATTGATGACATGGCAACATTGCTTACCTAACAGTAACATCACATATTTCAAGCATTTCTTTTCAGCTCAGTTTGGCTTTGATCGCTTGAAGGCCCGCAGTGTCAGGATTACAGTAAAACGTGTGTTTTTGTTTAAACAGTTATATTTTCAGATGTAGATTGTTGTGGGTCAACATAAAGTAATAAAAAATGTAACTTTTAGATACCAGATCGATGGCTTGGCCTGTAAAAATCCTCCCGCTTTGCTCTGCAGCATCTTAAAACCTGCGGATTGGAAGGTTCTGCTCACAGTGACGTCTCTCAGCGGTGGCTAGTTATAGTTACCAGTCTCGGGTTCGACGCTCATGCACTATTCATCGGCGTATCGCTTCACTCCTGCCAGACCTCAGACGTGAACAAACGCATTTCCTTTCTGTGCACAACTTAACTTTGTGGCTTTTCTTCTGGGGTCTCTCTGAAGGCCTAAAATGCTCGTGTAGCATCTCTTCGATTTTAATTGAAACCGAAACTTCTTAGTTCTGGGCTGTTTTTTGTTTTTACCTCTAAAGGAGATCTCTGGGAAATACGTGGAGGAGAGAGCTGAGCATAATTTGTCGTATATGGTATGTATCAATCTGAGCAGAGATCAAATGGTGGCGTTTAGGCCTCTGTGTTTGGAGTGCCTGTGAATGACTTTCTTTGAGAAGGAATTTTGTTTTGTTTTCCATGTCAGCTGATTTTATTTAAAAAAAAATGTTGAAGGTCAAACAGTGTTTTTTTATTTTCCGTCAAATTAATATGTAATCACACGCTATTGGATCATCCCAGGCATGTTAAACTTTTACTTTCATTATTTTTTTGGTGATGTAAGATTGTTGTCTTTTGTTTCTCTGTTTGTTTGTTTTGTTTTTTTTGCCAACTCTTCGATCAAAAATAGTCAAAGAAACGTAGAAGCAGCCCCTCCCCCCCCTCTCTGTGCCAATATTATAATTAATAATCTCAAATTGTCACATAAAATAAGGTAGCCACTTTAAACTGGACGTGTCCGTGTGTGGAGCACTTTGTTGATTAATTTCTGCAGAATAACGAGACTAATGGTATTATTTTCACAATGCATGTGAAATGTATCCCCTCCGGTTGAAGTATTAGGGTCAGATGATTTAAATAATTAAAAGGCCCATCTGAAGGCTACATTTCACTCAAAATAACAGCAAACTATGCTACAACACTCTCTATCATTGATTTTGGGTTTACAAAAAGTAATACTTAAGGTGTTCTTTGTGTTTTTGTTAATTTAAAGTTTTCTTAGAGCTGGTGATTTGCTGTTGAGACAGAATAAAGCAAGAGTTAAGCACGCCTACAAACAGGAATAGGAGAAAAATCAACTTAAACAGAATTTGCTCCAGGTATAAGTGGATTTTGAGCTCGATTAGGATCCCGGACTCCTTCCCAGGACTCTAAATGCAGACATATTGGTAGAAACCTGTGTTATTTTGAAGTTGTGTTAGCAACAGTCGTAATTTAGAGCCAATTTATTTCGCTGCTTTTCGTGTCAATAGCTGAGAAACCAGTTTTAACACCCCCAAAAAAGTGTTTTAAGCGTGTTTGTCAGTTCAGGAAAGCTTCATAGCATCGCTATAGAGAATCGAATGAAGACAAACAGATCCGAAAAGGGATTTTTGTACAGCGATAAATGCAAAGTGACTGACGTGCCTATCGAGCAAAAGCCCATTGTGTAACAAACCTGACTCGCGAGTTGCCGAAAACGAAAATATCTCACACAAACTTGGGCCGACTCTGTTGCCATATTTGGTCCATTCGTCTGTGTTTTAATGTCTAAAATTGTTAATGTGACTATTTTTTGTGTCGCAGAGCGCTCAGAGGATACCTTTGGACCATGAAGCGCAGTAAGCACCGTGGACAAAAGGAGGACAAAGGCGGAGGTATCACCTTAGCTGGATCATTGGATTCGTGTCAACAAGGCCAGAAAGTCCAGTTTAATATTACACAAACAGACGCAGCCTGTTTCTTCAGCATGTCAAACATTTTGTAACAGACAATGTGGTGCAGATGTTCTTATCCAAGACTGGTCTATTTCAAAAGCAAATCTAGAAAAATACTTTTGCACTAAAAAGTATTTTACATATGATTAAATGTTGCATATTAATGGGTTTTCATGTCTTATAATGTTCTTAATCTATGCAAAACATGGCAGGATGAATTTGAGAGTATTTTTAAAAAAAAATTTATTTCACAAAACACAATGTTGCAAGAAAAAGAGCAATTCTTCCAGGGAGTGTTGAGCTTTAGCTCCATAAATATAAATCTTTCTTTTAGGATTTTTCTTTAGATATGTCTTTTGTGTGACGCCTAGATGAGCCAGCCATTTTGGAGACGGAGAACATGTTAATGGGAGGTCCAGATCCCGACACCATCTCTTTGGCCTCCGTCACAGCCGTCACCACCAATGTTTCAAATAAAAGGCAAGCCTTGTTCTAACTGTCTTCCTTACAGATTTTTACTTTTATTTTTATTTGGGTTTATTAATCATGTGTAATTCCTCAGATCAAAGCCAGACATCAAGATGGAGCCCAGCTCTGGACGACCCATGGATTACCAGGTAGGTGAATCCAGAGAGTTCAGCCCGTGACTTGGAAAAGTATTTGCACCCTAAGAGCCTTTTTTCACATTTTCTGATATTGCAACCACAAAATTCAGTGTCTAGTATGAGCATTTTACACAATATTCATGAAGTAGCTCATACCTGGGAGGTTGAAGAAAACGTATACACGGTTTTCAAAATCTGAAAAGTGTGGCATGCATATGTGCACAGGTTATTGTACACTTTTTGACATCAACTCTCCCCGAGGTGCCGATCGACATGATCATACAAGCTCAATTTTTCCCTGTAGGCTGTCACAAGAAAAGAAATTCATTTTCATTCAAAGTTCACATTTTTGTAATTTCAATGGGACAAAGTAGGACAGTCCACAGGTTATTGCGATTTGCAGATGTAAACTGATGGATGGTGTCGTTTCAGGTCAGTGTGACGGTGATTGAAGCCAGGCAGCTGGTTGGCCTGAACATGGATCCCATGGTCTGTGTGGAGATCGGAGATGAGAAAAAGTACACCTCTATGAAGGAGTCGACCAACTGCCCTTACTACAACGAAGTGAGTCGGTCATGATGACGCAGTGTTAGGAAGCTCTCTGAAATTCAAGGTTGATTCACGAGACTTCGTCTCAAACTGTCGTCTCTTCCAGTACTTTGTGTTTGACTTCCACATCCCGCCAGATGTCATGTTCGACAAAATCCTGAAAGTGTCCGTAAGTCATTAGTTCCTTTAAACCGACTGACAGGAACTTCTTCTGTGACATGGGGGCTTTTTTTTAAAAAAAAATTATTTAATTGTGTATATTTTTTTAACCTACTTGTAGGTGATCCACTCCAAAAATCTTCTGCGAAGTGGAACGCTGGTTGGATCTTTTAAAATGGATGTTGGCACAGTCTACTTCCAGCCAGGTAGGAAAACAGCATCTTTGGTAGTTTGACTCCAGATCAAGCCCTCTGTCTGCATGGATGCCTTAATATCTTGGCATTTGTTTGTGGTGGAATAATTATCCAATGCCAATAAATATTAATGATGTATCAATTCCATATTGAGTGCAGATGACCTCTTATCCACACAACATAGAAATTATACACACATGCTTAATATTTGGATAAATCCACATTGTCAAGTTACAAAGAATCAATAGTCTTCAATAATGTTATGGCATTTCTACAACTAGATGTTTGATTCCTCTTATCAGATAAAGCTGATTTACATAAAATATATTAAAAAAATTAAATTAAAGTGTCTAAACCTTCACAATTGGCTTGAAGTCTGTCCTACTTCAGAAGCTTAATGTTATCCATTGTAATACCAGTTTTGATGTGCGTTTGTGATCGTTGTCCTCCTGGAACGTCTGATTGGGTCCAACCTTCAGCCGTCTAGTTAAAGACCTCAGAGGAAGTCCTCTATTTCTGCAGCACAAAGTGTCATTGACATCATCACAATCCCACAACATGATGGTGGTATAACATGATGCCTAGCAATTAGCTGTTTTGTAAAGTGTGATGTCTTCAGATGTTCTTTTAGTCATTGTAGCCAAGAGATTCTGTCTCACACGAAACCTTTTCATCAGAAGGTATTTGTCTCGTCCTTGTAGGCCACCGTAGATTTCACTTGAGTCTGAAGTTGTCAGTTTTGAAACGGGGGCTTCACTATCTTCACTTTTGGACAGTGATAGTGATGTTCCACTGCCTTCTAGTTCATTATAGACTGGAGGCATGAAGGTTTTTGGATGTTGGAACCAATTTTACCTCATCTGAGGCTAACAGCTTGGGTCAGATGGCTGAAACTTGGACACAGCGGGGTGTTTCAGAAGGATGTCGATCCCAGTGAACACTTAAACTTGGTTTAGAAACAGATGAACCAGGACAACATTAAGCGTCTGCATTGGCCTCAGTTTGAACTTACTTAAAAACGTATGAATTATGCACTAAAGCTGCATCTGTGGTTGTAAACCAACCATAAATTTTGCAAAGAGGGCTGGTTAAATGACCAGCTGGAATAATGCCAGGACCAAATATTACTGGGGGCGTATGCATTTATTTGTGTCTTTATGTAAATTTATTTTTTGGTGGATTCAAGAAAATCAGCAATAAATCTGAACATTTGTCCCCGTTTTTTATTTGTACAGTTAATTTATTATGATTGCTTTAGGTACTGCGTCCTTATTTTAAAGTGAATAAAGAACAAATACATCAGCAGGAATCCAAAATAAAACTGACATTTGTGTTTTTGTCCTACAGAGCATCAGTTTTACCACAAATGGGCCTTGTTGTCTGACCCGGATGACATCACCGCAGGCTGCAAAGGCTACGTTAAATGTGACATCGCAGTTGTGGCTAAAGGAGACACCATTAAAACTCCACACAAGGCCAATGAGTCTGAAGACGATGACATAGAGGGGTAAAGAAAACCTGCGACGTCCGCTGCTTAACCCATGAAAATTCTCATCTTTAAGCCTTAGTAGAGAAAAGTTATTGAGAAGTGAATTCTGCCTGCATCAGGAATCTGCTGCTACCTGAGGGCGTTCCTGCAGAGCGACAGTGGGCTCGTTACTACCTGAAGATCTACAAAGCAGAGGGACTCCCCAGAATGAACACCAGCATCATGGCCAACGTCAAAAAGGCGTTTATAGGAGAAAATAAAGACCTGGTTGATCCCTACGTCCAAGTGCTCTTTGCAGGGCAGAAGGCCAGTTCGAATAATGGCTACCTTTTATATTTGTTGTGTATTAGCGGGACTCAGAAAATGAACGCGTTTAATTTGTGACCACAGGGCAAAACGTCGGTACAGAAGAGCTGCTATGAGCCCATCTGGAACGAGCAGATTGTTTTCACGGAGATGTTTCCTCCCCTCTGCAAGCGCATGAAGATCCAGATCCGGGACTCGGATAAAGTGAACGATGTGGCCATGGGAACACACTTCTTAGATCTGAAGAAGATTTCCAATGATGGGGACAAAGGTGATCGTTTATTACGAAAAATAGTGTGTTCAAACAAGTAGGAGGTTTTATTTGATATGTACGACATGGCTTTCTGCCCAGGGCGACACAGCCCGAGGGCGACCACAACTCACACTCACACACCCACACACGCACAAAAATAGCTCCATCATTTGCGCCCTGATAGAGTTTTCTATTTGCGTATTTGCATGTAATGTCAGTGGTATTGCTGCCCCCATGTGATCTACATCCAGTATGACAATAATGCTGACTGACAGCATTGTAGTTTGTGTCTAATTTGGCAACTTCAGATTTTTTAAAAGAAGTCTGGAATGTATTTGACCACCTCTAGTTCAAGCTATTTCGTATTTGGTCCAGTCAGACTTCAAGCGAATAATTTACACCAAACAGAGTTTTAGAAACTCTTTCCTCTATTTGCAAACGAACAGAAAAATAATAGTTTTCAATCATTTCCTGGCTTTAAGACTGCTTTAGATTTAGAGAACTAGGACAAACATATTAGATAGATTAACTAAACAATCCTGGACTGAATTATTTTGCTGTGATTATTGACAATTTGAAATAGTTAGTGATTCGTAGATCTTCTCTTCTCTCAAACATAGTGTTGAAATCAGTCCATCGATGCAGGTCATCTATTATCAGACCAATTCTTTTAGTTCTTAATAATTCCAATAAGCTAAGTGAAAAAAGAAAGAAAAAACAGGAGTTTTTCCTTTTCTTTTTTTTTTTTTTTTTTTTGTTTGTTTTTTGCAGAATGCGTTTTGTTCGGAAAAGTAGTTGGGTATTTGAATGTGTACTGTGGACCGGAAAAGGCACTCGCCCAGAAACCATTTAAGATAGAGCAGCCTCTGCTAGTAGGCTAGATAACGCAGAGTATTTACTTTTTCTGTGCAACCAGTTAAGAACTATTTTTGACACTGGGGGCTACCCAGTTGCTTAATCGTTTTCTACACGCGCCTTTCCAGTTAATTTCCAAATTACCCGCCGCACTTCTTCTGCACACTGCTTCCCAGGCTTCCTTCCCACACTGGGGCCCGCCTGGGTGAACATGTACGGCTCCACCCGCACCTACACCCTGATGGACGAGTACCAGGAGCTAAACGAAGGGCTCGGCGAAGGCGTGTCCTTCAGGGCCCGTCTGCTCATCAGCCTGGGCGTGGAGATCCTGGACCCGTCCTCGCCTGACATCACCAGCTCCACCGAGGTCCAGGTGGAGGGAGTGCCCAACATCTCCGAGGTGGGTCTCTGCTCCAGATGGGCAGCCATGCAAGCAGATCGTATTGTTCCTGCTGCTGACAGGACATTGTGCTGCGATTAATGTGAATTATTAATAGCTCTAATTTAGCCCGTCGCATGCATAAATAATAGCTGTTTGCATTGATGAGGCTACTCATGTTTAAACAGTTGTGGGTTTTTACAATTTATTTTTGTTTTGTTTTTTCACTAGACTGCTACTGGGAAGGTCGAGGATTTCTTCCTGTTTGGGTCTTTCCTGGAAGCCACAATGATAGACAGAAAGATCGGCGACAAGCCAATCAGCTTTGAGGTCACAATAGGTACGCCAGCTGTGTCTTTGCTCCTGGGGCCGGCATTTATCAAATCATTTATCATTTATCTTATAAAATATCTTATCACAATATGATCAATTTCTGTTATCTGGGGTAAATAAAAATAACAAAACGAACAGTTTCATACAAAATGGTACTTTTGCTCTTCCATGAGAGCATGAATGAATATCAGTAAATGTGAAAATATGATTAAATGCAGTTATTGTGTGCAGGTTAGCGTTATAAATAACTTCTTTTTTTTAAGTAAGTCATGTCCTTAAGAAGCCGATTTCAAACAGGAATGATTTTCAAGTCCAGTATTTGTGTTTGTGGCACTATGGATGCTATGCTATGTAGTCATACAGTTACATAAAAAATAAGCAATAAATATTTTGTTTTAATCATCTTTACGTTATCACAATAGTGCCACAAAGTATTGCGTTAAAATTCTAAGTCCGTATCGCCCACCCATACGTTTGTCACGGTGGACAGAACGGGGGAAGACCGGAAGGGACAAAGTTCATATTCAGAAAGCTGCTCTTCCCAGGTTACTATGGAAACGAGAACGATGGCGTCATCCAACCCAAAACGAAGGGGAAGAAGGGCGACGGTGCTGAAGAGGAAACCGAGCTGATACACAACTCCAGCGAGGAGGAGATGGACGACGACGGAGACCTGACTTCAGTGTCCACCACTCCACCCATGAAACCTGTCATCACTGACCGGTCAGAGCCAGTCAAACAGCGAAACAAAGAGGAAAATTAAGATGTGAAAGGAAATATTACATAGTTATTAAATGTTTTTCTTTTTTTGCAAACTAAATGGTAACATTTATTTGAAGGGGTGTGCATAGCATGATATAACACCTACTGTGAACATGAAGGAGTCCTCATGAATGGCTATGACTGTTGTCTTGAAGTGTCATTCAGGAAATAATGACACTTTTAATGCAAAGTTGCACCAAAAGTCCACCAAAAGTGTCCGCTTTGCATTATTTTACAAATAACGACACTTTTAATGCAAAGTTGTAATAAAACTTGCCTTAAATGTCAATTAAAAGTATCAACTTTGCATTAAAAGTGTCATTATTTTCCAAAAGACACTTCATAACAACAATGATAAGCATTCATAAAGACTCCTTCATATATATGATGCTTATGACAGTTTCACTTCAAATAAAGTGTGACCAAATAAATCATCCGTCCATTATCTTATCAACTCGAAGCAACTTCCACTTCTTCTTTTGCTTTTACAGTGATATTATTTATATACCACGCAAAAAGTGGTATAAAAATGCCAGCTATAAGTTCAGGTTTAGTTTCATGTAATCAGAGCAGCAGCATATATATATATATATATATATATATATATATATATATATATATATATATATATATATATATATATATATATATATATACAGTACAGACCAAAAGTTTGGACACACCTTTTAATTCAATGAGTTTCCTTTATTTTCATGACTATTGATATTGTAGATTCACACTGAAGGCATCAAAACTATGAATAACACATGTGGAAATATGCACTAAACAAAAAAGTGTAAAACAACTGAAAATAGCCCTTATATTCTAGTTTCTTCAAAGTAGCAACCTTTTGCTGTAATTACTGCTTTGCACACACTCTGCATTTTCTTGATGAGCTTCAAGAGGTCGTCACCTGAAATGGTTTTCACTTCATAGGTCAACCTGCCCTGTCAGGTTAATAAGTGGGATTTATTGCCTTATAAATAGTCATGAAAATAAAGAAAACCCATTGAATTAGAAGGTGTGTCCAAACTTTTGGTCTGTACTGTATATATATATATATATATATATATATATATATATATATATATATATATATATATATATATATATATATATATATATATATGTGTGTGTGACTTCTACAAACTGCAAACAGGACTTCTTCTTTTAATGATGCCTGCCTTTCTTCTCACCACTCTTTCATTAACTGGTTCTAATAGTTGCTGATGTTGTTGTTCACTAATGTTCTCCAGCAAACCTCGGAGGTCTTCACGGACCACCTGTATTTATATTGCGATTAAATTCTGCTTACTAATTAGATGACTTCCGAAGGCAATCAGCATCGGATCTGATCTTATCCACCACAGAGAGACCTGAACTTAAAGAGACCTAACTTTTCCCATTTTTATTAGTAAAAGCATTTAAAAACCATTCATCTATTACCTTACACTTCACATGCACATGCTACTTCATGATGTCTCCCACAGAAAATCCAAATAAAATATGTTGATGTTTGCTGGTTTTGTGTGGAAAACGTGAAAAAAAGTTCATTTTGCACATTTCTATTTATGCATTTTGTGAATCCATCTCGAAACAGCAATTTTGGAGGAACAATGGCTCTTGCTTTAATCCACAGAAACTATTTCCATCTGCCCTATTTTGAGAGGAAGCCATGCATTTACATCAAAAGTTGGTGGCAGGACCAGAGGAGACGGCTGTACAACTCCAACATCATCGACAACATTGCGAACAAACTGGCAAGTGGACAGCTACCATGATAGCAAAGAGATTCTCAATCACTGGTTGTAAATCGTAGTTGCCAATACCGTTGAATCTGATGTTGAACTGTGTTTTTTTTGCAGGAGGATGGACTGAACGACGTGCAGGAGATCATCAAAACAGAGAAGACCTATCCTGAACGAAGGCTGAGAGGCGTTCTCGAGGAACTCAGCCAAGGATGCAGGTCTGTGCGCCTCCAAAACCAAAACTGAACCAAATAAACCCGTCTGATTTAGCAAATTCAAATGTTCACGCTCAGCAAGCTCGTGTTCTTTCAGTCAATTTATTGCTCTGGCAAACAAGGACCACAATCAGTCCGGCAGAACCAAACTGGACAGGGAGAGACTGAAGCTTTGCTTGTCAGAAGTGGTAAGTCTTCTTTCCCGCTGTTTGCTGAACAAAATGCATTTGCGTTGTTTCACTAGACGATCTCTGTTTTTAGGAGGCCATTGGTCAACAAGCAAAGACTATGAGGACCCAAGTGAAGAAGAGCACAGTCAGGGATAAGCTCAAGCTGGCTCAGAACTTCCACACAAAGCTTCGCTTCCTAGCCGACGAGGTAAAGACCATCGCCAAATGAGTCAATTAACAAGAAATTCATAATTTTGCAAGACCATATAATGTTCCTTACGCATGGTGTAATTAAAATTTTACAGCCCCAGCACAGTGTACCTGATGTTTTCATCTGGATGATAAGCAACGGAAAGCGCATCGCTTACGCCCGGGTTCCTTCCAAAGACATCCTGTACTCCGGTATCGATGAGGAGAGGGGGAAAGACTGTGGCAAGGTCAAAACAATTTTCCTGAGGGTGAGTTAAAATGTAAAAAGAAAACCAACCCACTTACAATTATGTTCTTGTTATTTTTCATTTTATGTTTTATTTTTTTATTTGCTTATGGTGTTCTGAAGATGAATAAACCCCTAAATAATGTTTTCTCTACCTAAGATCCCTGGTAAAAAAGGTTTCGGACCTGCTGGCTGGACGGTTCAGTCCAAGTTAGAGATTTACCTGTGGCTGGGCCTGAACAGGCAACGCAAAGACTACCTGAGCGGCCTGCCCAACGGGTTTGAGGAAAACAAGTTGTCCAAGGGGCCCGGCATGCCTTCCTCACCGCCCATCAGCCTCACCTACATGAGTAAGAACATCAACTGGAGCCATATATCATCACACACGCTTCCTTTTGACGTAATTTTAAATGATACTTTTAAAATGTACTACAAAGCACTTTCTGAAGCGTATGAGGTAGTTTTCTGAAACTTTCAAGTGCTCTACAAGGTTTTCCTAGAACTTACAGGGTGCTTTCTGGAACTTTTCAACAGGTACGTTCCTATATCTTTTCTGAAAATCAAAACGTTTACTTTGCCACATGCTTTCCTGAAACTTACTGATCATTTTCCCCAAAACCCAGTAGTAACTCACTGGAACAAGGTATCTACAGACAAATTTTCTCTGGAACTTTTTTCAGATCAGCCATATATTTTCCAAAAACTTTTTTGTAGCGCATCGTTTTTATTTGCGAAACTTAGTCATAAATTTCAGGAGTGTGCTGTAGTGTGGGGTGGGGTTAGGGTTAAAGGAGACTGTTTCTGAAACGTTTATGGCACGTAGGGACTGAAGGTTCTTGGAGAGTAAATTAGATTATTTGGAAAGCGTCTAGTAAGTCTCAGACCGTATTATGTAGCTCAACTTGATTGTTGAAAATTGTGGCACTTTCCGAAGCACTAAGGAAATGATATTGATTACTGATACCGGTAACAGATGTCTACGAGGACATATATTGAATTTAAGCGTCTTCAAATTACATTGCATATGAAAGGCTGAATGTTTTCACTGCAGTGAAGCAAATCTTCCAGCTGAGGGTCCATATGTACCAGGCTCGCAGCCTGTTTGCTGCTGACAGCACAGGTCTGTCCGATCCCTTCGCAAGAGTTTTCTTCTCAACCCAAAGCCAAGTCACAGAAGTGAGTTCATCCACCCATTTCTTTTTTTTTTTTTAAATGAAGGTAAAATAAAAAACATTGGAAGGGAACAAATACGCCGCTTTCTTGCAGGTGCTGGCTGAGACCCTCTGCCCCACATGGGACCAGCTGCTGGTGTTTGAGAACGTGGAGTTGTTTGGAGAGGCCTATGAACTGAGGGATGATCCACCCATTATTGTCATTGAGCTGTACGATCAGGACACAGTGGTGAGGAATAGTTTTCACACAGAGATGTCACAAGCTCTCCGTTTTTATTCACGGGAGCAAGTGCGCTTCCTTTCAGTAGAACAAATGACACGGCAGCTGTTTTATTGTGAATTTGTATCAACATTATAAGTAGGGATGTCCTGATCTGTGCTATTTTTCTCCCCGGCGGTGACTTGTTTACTTTAAGCTTAGTCTTTTACTGAATCCGAGTCCCGGTTCAGCCCTTCATAGACTAAATGGCCACTCTTAAAAATCAAGTGTAGCTTTAAAATCGCTAAATAGCTTTAACATTCATCAGCATTACTGCTATTCACAAACCAATGGCATTTCAGATGATGTGGTCGCTCTGTTTCTTCGACACTACCAGATTATCCCAAGTTTTAGCAAGACAATCGTAAAAGTCAACACATAATTAGAACCTGATCAACTTTGTAACTCGATATGTGGAGCAGCTTTCAGTAATAATCTCATTAATTTGCGTCATGATTGTGCTCACAATATTTTGTTGCTAATCATTTTGCCGAAGTGCTAGGCTAACGTTATCGTTCTTTTTCTCTGTTTTGATGTTACTTGTTGATGATTTGGCTTGTAACGTATTTTACAGATGTTCCAGTAAAACTTGTTTTGACGAAACTTTAAAGAAAGCCGTTTTCTTCTTTCACAAATTTAGTAATTTGCTAAAAGTTAGTGACTTGAGGTTATAGCTCACTGAAAGCTATCTGGGCACATAAGAACATCTCACGAATCAAGTCACACGACAAGCCAATGTATTACACTGCAGAGGTTTATTTAAGAAGTAAACTTGCTCAGAATTTCTTTTGTTAAAACCCGTTAGCATTAAATTAACAAAATAACATACTTTGTTTCCAACAGTTTCCCAAGACTTGCTCAGGAAAATAAGTCATGCTTGTTAAAATTAGCCACACAGAAGTTAATTTAAAAATCCTTTGAACTGGACATCCTTATTTATAATCCAACAATCTGCCTTTTAATAATACAGTCTTTTGTTTGTTGACGTCAACTTAACGTGATTCTAATCTGAGGAAATGTTTTCTGACTGACAATTTTATATCTGCTCCTGACAATAACACCAATGTTTTGGATGACCCTGTGGATAAGTAGAGTGTGGATTGCCTTGATGTACGGTAGCAGAATTTTAAAGTGTGCAGAGTAGATTTTGTTCAAAGGCATGCAAGAGGAATAAGATAGGTCCACAAGGACAAACAGACGGACCCTGCTCTAGCGTCCTATCCCTGTTGCATTCCTTTCAGTGAAATTTTGTGCTTTTGTATGTGGCCGTCAAAGTATTTTAACTCTTTATAACCACTAACTGCAAGAGAGATTGAAGTTTCGCAGCTCTCAGAGGCATCAGGAGGTTATTTAACTGTTCTTTGACATTACACAGACACATCTATTTTGCAGTTTACTGGTTATTTTTAAGGGGATCTTGATGTTGTTATTATTTTTTCCTTTCCTTGTATCTGTAGAGATTTAAAATCTTGAAACATGTGCACCTCAAGCCATGTTTCTTTATGTTGATCAAAAACATGAATATTGACACATTTTAGCTTATTTTTAAAAATAAAAACTGAGTAATGCCAACACTAATAGTTATTAACTGAAATATCCAGTGCAGATTTGATGTTTAATCGTCTACTTTATGCTCTCAGGGTAAAGCTGACTTCATGGGCAGGACGTTTGCTAAGCCTTTGGTCAAGATGGCGGATGAGCACTATGGGCCGCCGCGTTTCCCACCCCAGCTGGAGTATTATCAGATCTACCGTGGGAACGGTGCCGCTGGAGAAATGCTGGCAGCTTTTGAGCTTCTCCAGGTTAATTGAAGGCATTTCTCTCACTTAAAAGGCTTTCCACTTATAAGCCTTCCTGTGGCTTCACACCGCTGTCGTCTCTCAGATTGGCCCCAATGGAAAAGCGGACCTTCCTCCCATAGACGGGCCTACAGATATGGACCGCGGCCCAATCCTGCCGGTGCCTCTGGGGATTAGGCCAGTGCTCAGCAAGTACAGGATTGAGGTCTGAGCTTCAGATTTACTCAGAAAACCTCAGTGATTGTTGATGCATTTGTAGAAAGTTCGACAACATGTACATTTTGCTTCTTTGAAGGTTTTGTTCTGGGGCTTGAGGGACTTGAAGAGGGTGAACCTGGCCCAGGTGGATCGGCCTCGTGTGGACATTGAGTGTGCAGGGAAGGGCGTTCAGTCGGCCCTCATCCCCAACTACAAAAAGAACCCCAACTTCAGCACTCTTGTCAAGTGGTTCGAAGTGGTACTGTGTCATTTCCTGAACACTTCCTTGGCTGAGAAACAACAATAATAATGAACACTAATTCATGGACGTTTGAAGACCCAGCGTGTGATTGCTGTTCCTTTAGGTTTACCAAGTCAGAGAATCTTTTAATGTGTGCGATAGGATTTGCCAGAGAACGAGCTGCTTCACCCTCCGCTGAACATCCGCGTGGTGGACTGCAGAGCGTTTGGTCGCTACACTTTGGTCGGCTCCAACGCCGTCACCAGCCTGCGCAAGTTCATCTACAGGGGATCAGACAAGCAGGCCAACAACTGGTCCACTACGGGTATACCCTAAACACAGGGCTCACACAGTGAAAAGTATTCACAGCCATTGAACTTTTTTTTGACACATTTTATCACATCACAACTACAAACCTAAAGGTAGATGTGAATCAGCTGTTGAGATGCACAGAGTATATTTTTGAGCCAACTACAATGTTCTTTCTACTGCTGTGTGTTTATTGTACCAATATCTACATAACCCATATTAAAAAAGGCCCATTACATATTTTTCCTCCATTAAATCAGATTAAAAATGTAGGATTACCTAAATAATTTCTATATGCCACACGCCAGGTTAGTTTACAACTTGTGAGTGAAATTGAGGCAACTTTTTCAACACACTGTTTCCTTGTATGATATCGTGAAAATAAAAACAGTCGAGGTATTGGGAGGACACTTGTGGACCTCAGCAAATTGGGTTGGAACAATTTCCAGATGCTTGAATGCGCCACCATTATTTACTTCAACAATTATATGCAAGTATGAACGCCTCTGGAAAGCCAGCCAGCGAGTTCTGCGCCTCAGAGATGTGTGTGCCGGTGCAAAACGGGTTTGTCAACGCAAGAACAAGAACATAAGCAAAAGCGCTTGAGAAGACGCTGGCTGGAACTGGCGTAGAGCCTCATCATCCACAGTCTGACAGGTTGTGCAGGTAAAAAGCCAGGGAAGAAACCATTAGTCCAAAACCAACAGAATACAGTTTGCAAAAAAAAAAGGGGACAAAGTCCATCGTTTTTGGAGGCATGTCATGTGGTTTGTCAAAACTGAAATAAACATATTTGGGCATAATGTCCGATGTCAAACGAGAAAACATCCAAACCACGAAGGGAGAAACGATATCCTGTTGTGATACTGACTACAATATATGTGTTAGCACAAGGAAAGAATATTGCGTGGAAATATTAAAGCTACGTTTGAAGACTAGTAACGAGGAAGGCAAAGCTTGGCCACAAACTTGGCTCCCTTCTGTCAGGAGGAACTGGCCAAAATTACAGAAAACTTTTGTGAAAGGATATTTAAAAGGTTTCACCCGAGGCGTAGAGTTTCAATCAGCAATTCTGTCAAAAACAAAGGACATGAACGCAAACAAAGGTTTTAAAAGAAATGAATCAATATCATTTCATTTATAAATAATTTCGATCATCCCATGTTTATTTTTAATGTCAGGAAACGACAACAAATATTGATATGTCTTTTGTTTAATCCAATTTGCAAATACCTGGTCTCAGTAGTACGCCGTTTGTCTTTCAGAGGAAATTATTGTGGTAAGCATGGAAACCGAGCCTGCCTTCAAGAAGATGGACACCGTGGTCAAACTGGACTCTGTAAGTTTAAACTCTGAAACCTTGATTCGAAAGACTTACACCAGGTTAAATGTTGCTTCCATTTCGTTTGAACTGCCACGTTGCTGAAATGTACCATCCAAACAAACCTGATTGATTTAATACACACGTTAAACTTGCTGTTCTCCCCCCTAGTGCTCTGAAGCTGTGATCAAAGTTGAGGTGAGCATATCACAAGCGGCCTCTTTCAATGACGATTTGTGTTGTCCTTACAACACCTGACAATATCCATTATGTGCACTGAACGTAAAAAAGGACGACGACAAAGACGAGAAAGGGAAAAAGAAGAAGAGGAAGAAGGGGGACGAACCTGAAGAGGAGGAACTTGATGAGAGCATGTTGGACTGGTGGTCCAAATATTTTGCCTCGATTGAAACTTTAACTGAGGTAAGGAACAGTTTTGCTCTTGTAGCTAAGCTACTTTTGAAGCCTATCTCCTATGAAGACATAAATGTGAAGTACAGCGTATTCTGCTTTTATTTTTTAGAGTAAAGAAACACTTTCTTACCGTTTTAGGCTCTCAGGGCTCAGGAGGCAGCTCTCTCAGATTCAGAAGAAAAGGAAGACATGGACATCGCTCATGGTGGAGGTGAAGAGGAAAAAAAATCGTACATCTCAATATTCTGACATTCAGCTCTTAAAAGTTCAGTAATTATGTAGGTTAACTACCGTGCAATGGTTTAATTCGCAGTCAAAAATGACTTCCATCTGACCGGTCCTACGCTCAGTGAAAACGGTGACCCTGAGAAGAGAAGCGTTAGTTCTGGGGTCCTGCAGGGATCCGTCTTGGGGTCATCTCTTCTTTTTTTTTTTTTTGACGGTTTACAACAGAGCTGCATCATTTCAGGAAAACCTTTGATCGCAATGTGGCTGGAAATTGTGATAACGTTATCAATCATGATTGATCCTCATTTTATGGACTCTTTACTTTTCTCTTTACAATTTAACGATATTCCCGCCGCTCTCTGAGTGCTAGCATCTTAGTCAGAAATACTCCTGCTTTTGGCGTGTGGAACATTTCGAGTACTGATATGTATACAGCACTCTGACCAAGTATATTATAGTCGTGCAGCGTATGAACACATGAAATATTACATCCACCTGAAAATTGCATCGATTTTGCATCGATATTGCGATGATGATGATTGGGTTATGAATATATTATAGATAGACATATTGTGCAGCTAGATCTAAAACAAATTTACATCTTAAATGTAAATTTCTGGATTGACATAAACTGGTAAAAGTATAAGTTTTTAAGTCAGAGGTGTCTAATCCAATGACATATTTTTTTCATGCATGGGAAGCTGACTGTGCTAAATTTTAGGCCGAAATGATCCATTACTCCCAGCCTCTCATGATCCTTTCTCTCTCTCTCTCTCTCTCTGCACGGTTTTCTGACATCACAGCTGACGACGCTCCAGCGAAAGCCCCCAAGAGAGGAAAAGGAAAGAAGGACAAGAAAAGGGCAGCTGTGGATCCGTTTGAAAAGAAAAAGCCAAAGCTGGATGAGCTGAAGGTGGAGGATGAACAATCGTGGTGTCATTTTTTTCTAACGTCGTCCAGGTGGATGGGTAATCTTTGCGAGGTTAGAGGTAAACGTTGTGCTTCCTGCTCCCAAACTAAGGTGTATCCAAAGGAACTGGAAAGTGAATTTGACAACTTTGAGGACTGGCTCCACACCTTTTACCTGTTCAGAGGGAAGGGCGGTGACGACGACGACCAAAATGTGACGGATGAGGACAGGATCGTCGGAAAGTTCAAAGTGAGGAGTGCTCCATATGCGCATTTACGGCCTTATAAGTGACGATTTGTGTTTTTGCTACGTCCCACTCCTTCTCCTTTAACCGTTCCCCGCCAGGGCTCGCTGTGCATGTACAAAGTGTCGGATGATTTGCCCAGAGACATGAGCTTCGACTCCAACTTAGGAATGTTTCAGAACATCCCTAACAATGACCCCGTTAACGTCCTGGTCCGCATTTATGTCGTCAGGGTAAGCTCATGTGCTCTGGAGCTTCAACGTATAACGATGTGATTACTGTCAGGGAGAACAGAGTCGCATTTACAAGGATTTTTTTTGTTCGTTTTTTTAGTGCCGTGACGTTTCTGTTTCTTTATAGGCGACAGATCTGCATCCAGCGGACATAAATGGGAAAGCTGACCCCTACATCGCAATCAAGCTGGGGAAAACAGAGATCAAAGACAAGGAGAACTACATTTCCAAACAGCTGAACCCTTTGTTTGGCAAGTAAGTGACGGAAAACCGGCTGGAGTTCTGAGCAGAGTCCAAACAACAGCGTCTTACTGCGTTTTTTTGTACTGAACACAAGCGTTTTCCTCGTGGTCTTAGATCCTTTGACGTGGAGGCCACGTTCCCCATGGATTCCACTCTGACGGTGTCAATTTATGACTGGGACCTGGTGGGAACCGATGACCTGATTGGAGAAACAAAGGTCGACCTGGAGAATCGCTTCTACAGCAAACACAGAGCCACGTGTGGGATTTCATGCAGTTACGCCATGTAAGAATCTAAAACCCATAAAAGCAAAATAAATGTACTTTAAAAAAAAAAACAAAAAAACCGAAGGCACAGATTTGCATCTCGGAGACTAAATAGTTCTTACTTTAGCCGACAGATTTACACATAAACTCACTTTATCATGTCTACCGTACAGCCATGGTTACAACGTGTGGCGAGACCCCATGAAGCCCACACATGTCCTGGCTAAGCTGTGTAAGGACGGCAAATTGGACGGTCCACACTACGGCCCCGGAGGAAGGGTGAAGGTGGAGAACCGGGTCTTCATGGCACCGACTGAGATCGAGGATGAAAACGGTATCTCTAAACTACTGCTTTCTACCGTCTCATTGATCTGATGTTGAAAAGATTCTTAGTGGGCTTTTAAAAGATAGTCAATTTCTATATTTGGTCAAACTTTACTGGGCTTTTAGCAGATGGACCAACACAAAGTAGCACTTAAAGTGAAAGGTTTGGCCTGTATTTATATTCAATTTCCTTCATTTGAGCTTGGGCTGTTGTTGCAGATATTTATTTGAGAACAACGCGTCTTTTCCCTCCTAATTCACAAACACGTGCTGCTTTCTTTTGCTCTGTCTCATAAAATCCCACTAAAAACGCGAGGAGCGTAACAGGCAGTAGTGCCTGTGCAAAGTGTGAACGAGTAACGATGTTTGCCAGGCTTAAAGAAGCAGACGGACGAGCACCTTGCTCTGACTGTGCTGAGGCATTGGGACGGGATTCCCAAAGCCGGCTGCAAACTGGTCCCAGAGCACGTAGAGACCAGACCGCTGCTCCATCCGGACAAACCGGGAATCGAACAAGTATGGTGGTAAAACGTCGCAACGTCGACTTCCTGCTGCTGAAAGCAAACTGTAATTATCCATCTAACTGTGTGCAGGGAAGAATCGAGATGTGGGTGGACCTGTTCCCCAAGGACAAGACCGCGCCCGGTCCCGCTCTTGACATCTCACCACGGAAACCGAAGAAGTACGCATCGAAGTTTTCAGGAGCCCGGCATGAAGCATCCGAAGCGCTCCTGATGAGTTTCGAAGCTCGTTTTTAAACCACATTTCCGTGTGCAGGTTTGAACTGAGGGTCATCATCTGGAACACAGATGAGGTGGTTTTAGAGGACGACGACATCTTCACGGGCGAGAAATCTAGTGACATCTTTGTGCGAGGGTGACCTTTTTCGCCAGCAACTAGACGAGCAGAAATGCTTCCAGGTCAGGGGTCGAATCTCCACTTTACTTCTCTTCTGTTTGCCCTCGTTCTACGTCGGCAGATGGCTGAAGGGACAGCAGGAGGACAAGCAGGACACTGACGTCCACTACCACTCCATCACCGGGGAGGGGAACTTCAACTGGCGCTTCATCTACCCTTTCGACTACCTGGTGGCCGAGGAGAAGATAGTCATCTCCAAGAAGGAGTCCATGTTCGCCTGGGATGAGACCGAGTACAAGATCCCGCCTCGACTTAACCTCCAAGTGTGGGACGCCGATCACTTCTCTGCCGATGATTTTCTGGGTATTTTTAAAACGAAATCAGTTTGATTGTTGACTAAATTCCTTAATAGATTTGCTGTTTCTAAACTGTCTTTGGGTCCGTTAAAAGCAAAATGTCTCCACAGGTGCGATCGAGCTGGACCTGAACCGCTTCCCGCGTGGCGCAAAGACGGCCAAGCAGTGCACCATCGAGATGGTGACAAACGAAGCGGAGATGCCGCTGGTCTCCATCTTCAAGCAGAAGAGGATCAAAGGCTGGTGGCCGTTTGTCGCCAGGAACGAAGAAGACGACGAGTTTGAACTCACGGTGGGTGGCAGCCACAGATCAGGCGAAAAGACTTTTCCATTTCTACAAATATCAACATCAGATATGAATCAGATTTCCAGTTTAAGTTAGTATTAGTTTTGAGGTTTGGGCCATCCCCAAACAAGTTTTGATGTGTTTGGCATGAAGTTTCCTGTTGGGACGAAAAATTGCTTAGAAGTTTCAACCAGCTAGCTTACCCAGTTCACTTCCAAACTCTCAACATGATGCAGCTACTACAATGCTTTTCTTTTGTTTGTCTTTTTTACTTTTATTTATAAAAAATAAAACTGAGATCCAAGAGATCTTTGCAGTTGTAGTTCTTTGGTTTGAACGCCTAACTTTGACTCATCCAAATATATTTCTTGCAAATAATTCAACATTTATCCCAACTGAACGTTGCGCTTTTTCAGAAAGCGTCTGGCTTTGGGCAGCAGGAAGTTTCAGTAAAGCCTGCAGGTGGTGAGTTTGGAGCGAGAAGGTCTTCTTCGATCAGCATCATCTAAAGCCACGTTGGTGTTAAACTTGCTTTGTTGTGGTCAATGACGTTTGTGTTGCAGGATCTTCCTGACCAGTTTTTGGTCAAAGTGTTTATACTGAGACAGCTGAACATTGCAAAAGGACAACTATTGCAAACCAATAAGAAAAGCAGACTGACATTGTAGGCTTCGTCAGTTCAAACTTGTTGTTGCAGAAGTATCCCGAGTCGGTTCTTGAAAGCTCGACTTGGAAAGTTTGTCGTTCTTGTTGGGAAGTTCTGCGTAACCCAACTTGGCAAAATGAAACTTCTTGTGTGTTTAGGGTAAGGTGGAAGCTGAGCTGCACCTTCTCACGGGGGAGGAAGCTGAGAAAAGCCCAGCTGGAGACGGGCGCAACGAGCCAGATCCTCTGGAGAAACCCAAGTATGAAAGATGTGCTCCTCCCACTTTGTGTCTTTGTCTATGCTCTGCGTGTTCACGCAGAAGAAATGGCTTTGCTCAGATTTGTTGTTCGCCTCTCTGTGCTCCGACAGCCGCCCAGATGTTGCCCTCCTCTGGTTCCTCATCCCGCTCAAAGCAGCGAAGCACCTGGTGTGCGACCAGTACAGGTGGCTGACCATCAAGATCGTCACGGCGCTCCTGCTGCTGGCCATCCTGGGCCTTTTCCTCTACAACATGCCCGGATACATGGTGAAGAAAATGCTGGGCGCTTGAGAGCAAAACCGGATCACTTTTTTTTTTTTTCCACCCCAAATGGTGGGCTATAACACAATAGCTTCTGCTGGGTTTTTCTGTTGTTTTTTTTTCTCCAACTTTTTTCCAAAACAAAATAATTGATGTTCTACCAACAGCAACATAACAACGAAAATAATCTAATGTTGGCTTGAGTGTATGAGTTGGTTGTTATTATTGTGTAAAAAAATCTCATTTTGCTACTGTTGTTCTGATATGTAGGCAAGTTTTTGTTTGTTTGTTTTGCTTCTTGGAAATGTTTATTTGTTCGCGTTCGATTATAACAGATCAGATTGCGATTTAATTTGGAATTAAGTGAGGCTATTGCACATGGTTTGCTTGTGGTTCAGATTTTCTGAATTTTACGCTTCTGCTTTTCTGTATGACGTATTGAATTTGTGAATAAAATTCCCTCTGGGCACCTCGGGTTTCCTCTAATCGTGTCATTCAAATGTGCAAACATGTGGTGTGTGAAGTTCCTTTCAAAAGTGTTGACATCTGTTGGAGTTTTGCATGTTTTGTCAAAAAAGATTCATGCAATGAATGCTGTTACAAGCATTCATGGCTTTTTATTTTGATGCTGAGTGACAGACACGCACAAAGGGAAACATATTGTTCAAGTGGAATCGAAAGCATAATTTTGCTAAGATAATGTAAGAAATGAAAAGCAAAATATTTCATAATTAAATATTTCAAAGCAGGAAAACAATGGGAACGATTTTTAGTTTTTACATGTTTCATTATGAGAATCCTAAGTCTGTCTGTTACTCTCCAGTTTCAATGTATTGTGTTTAGTGGCTTGGACGGTTTTGTCTTTAACAGTAAAAAAAAAATATTCAAGAGTGGTTTCTTTTGATATCAAGACAGAAAACGTATCGCACAAGCTCTATGGAGAGGATGTTAGTAGTTTGTTGTTTGTAATTTGCTGCCATCTGCTGGCTCTAAATGGAAATGACAGCATAATTATATTTTTCAACAGGTTTTAAAATATATTTTGTTTAGTGTTAATCGCTGTCATAATGTCCTGGCTTTTTTTCACACGACTGTAGCTCTACGGCTAAATACAACACAATCATTAAAAATATTAGCTTGTGTTAAAATGTACAAGCTTCCTCTGGAAACAATGGAAACGTGGCAACGTTTTCTAATCTGTGCTAGAAGCCTGTAGGTTAAATTTAGAGACAAGAGACAACAAATACATTGTTCAACAACTGTGTATTTATTGAAAACTCAAAAGATGATTGTTCTGTGGACATGGTCGATGAATGCATGTTCCAACCAGTTTGCAAATTTAAAAACAGCTTAGGGAAGGAAAAGGAGGCGTCGTCGTTGACAACCAGCCAACTAACCACAGATCGCAACTTTCCTTCAGACGGGAACTAAAACTTTGGACAACTTTTCCGCAAATTAGACACAAAGACACAATAATTTCAGCAGTAGAAGAAAAAAAAAATCAGTCATGTAAAAATGTGTCTGTATTTAATTGTTGTAAACTGCTACATAACCATATTTTTAGTCTGCAGGTTAAGCTTAAAGGCTAGTGCATTGTTAGCCCATAGGATACTGTCGGGATAAACCAGAATCTTCTTGAGACAACTTACAAAATCTTCACACAAAGCACATTTACAAAATATCACTCATTCACAGTCACTGTGTAACATTCTCATGCTCAGATATGTTGCTCATAAATAAGGAGTATTTGCAGAGCAATGATCACTTTTCTGAAGTCGTCGCACCGAACGACTTCCTTCAGCATTTTCACATGCTTAAAACCAGCAGCAAAAAACTTTAAATAAAACAAAACGACAACTCAGAAGCTTGACGCGGACCCGAGCACAAACCGGAGCACGTATGGCCCTCGGCTCTTTTCACATACAGCAGGTTTGCAATATTTCTGCTACAGAAATTCAACTGAAACAAAATATAAGTTAAATAAATAAGAAAGAAAGAAAGAAAGAAAGTTACTCAGAAGTCACTTCTATTACAGGTTTAGTGGCTCACAGAGTGTCATGATGGCACAATGGAGCAGTGTTGCTCTGTGCTCTAACAGTAGTATCAACATAAAAGCAAATAGATAACTTAATAACAAATAAAAGAAGATATTCCTTTAGAAATAAAAGTTAATCTTTACAGAAAGACTTAGCTTTTGTTGTAACTCCTCTCGTTCCAGTTCTTTTTTGTGTGTGCATTGCTCATGCTAAAATCACTGGGTTATTGTCGTAGGTTACCGTTGCTGTTACTGTGTACGTGGAGGAAAGGAGGAGCGGGAAATGAGAAGAAGGAGCAGGTGCGGTAAGACAGGAAGGGAGGGTGGAGGGGCAGGTTAGCAACAGATATACACATGATCAAGAAAGAAGGAGAGACAGACAGAGAGCAGGAATAAGGAGGAGTGATGCTAGAAAGCTTGCAGAGAGTAGAAAAACCGAGGGGCAAAAAGAAAAGAAGGGGCGATGGAGGAGGGAGTTCAGTATTCATCCTGGTCCAGGTGACCTTGTTCATCGAGGTCGTCCTCATCTGGAGGGGCAAAGCCTTCCTGCGACACAGAAAACATTGTCGTCTTTCAGATTTACGTTTTCTTTTGACTGAATTAAAAATAACCAAAATCGTCTCGTCTCCAGTAGCTGCAAAATACGGCATGAAGTCGGATGAGTCACAGTACAGTCGCTGACGACAGAAGACATTTGGGAAATGTTTGCTTTCGCTACAGATCAGTCAAACCAAAACGCATCATCGGTGCTAATGGTAGAGGTACCTCTGTGGCGTAGAGAATGTCAATTATCCTGCTGAGCACAGGGTTGTTTTCACTCTCATGTTCTTGGCAGATGAGCTCAACGTCCCGTAGTTTGCTGAAGTAGAAGTCTCTCTCTTTCTCTAGACCGTCCACCGTCAGCTTCAGCTCCATCAACTGAGGGAGACAAAACAACATGCTGACGGTTTGGACCAGGGGAGTCAAACTCATTTTCCTTTTGGGCCGAATCAAGATCATGAATGTTCTTAAAGGGCCGGCTGTGCCAGATCGTACTGGTAAAAACCTGATCACAAACTGTTAAAATATCAATGAATTTTTTTTATTAAATAATATTATTGCACATCTTTTCAGTCCCTCCAGGATTTTATGATTCTTTTTGTGATTTTTTTGCAATAAAAATCAAAGTGTTTGTGGCAGTAAATGTGACTTTTTATTACTCGCCGTAAGGATCATGGACTGTGATCTGTTATTAACGAAGGCTGAGGCAGCTGTTTAGCACAAGTAAGAAAGTTTCTGACAATTTTTGAGAAAAATCTGCAATAAACTCCAAATTATGTATCGGCACAAAAGAGTTCAGGGTAATTTTGTGTGAATTTGCACGATAATTCTCAAGAAACTTCAGGGACCGACTGATATAATTTGGCAGTAAGCAGATAAAAACTGTATTGAGTTGATTGATAACATAACATTTAAGCACACTTAGAGTTTAGTCTAGAGTCTAGAGGGCCACATAAAAAGCTATAGCGGGCCGGATTTGGCCCCCGGGCCTTGAGTTTGACACATGTGGTTTAGATAATCAATAAACACTTTGATTTACATACAGTAAATAAAGTTTGTTTCTAATTGCAATGACCTTAAAGAGATGGATTTTTTAATGTCGCCCCTGTTAGAAGGCTAAGCCTGCATATATAGGCTATTTGCTCTGATCAATGAAAGTGCAGGTTGGAGGCGATGCGTCACCAAAGATCTTCCTGTGTGAAATTCATACAGAGAAGCCAACATGAACTGTTTCTGGATCGAGTAACTGCATTTTAAAAAGGAAGACAGTGTAAACATTGTTAAAATATAGTTAACTAAAAGCATAATGTTTTGCAATGTACAGTACTTTAAAATATGGTAAGACAAGCTGAAAGAGATTTGAGATATTCGTTTTTCCGTAAATGTTTCACGTAGGAAGCTCGAAGGCGACGCACCCTTTAGTTCATCCATGTCTCATGTAGATAATCATTGCCATTTCTGTGAATACTCATCCAGTGCAACGTGACTTATGTTGAATGAAATAGTGTTTTCATAAACTGCTACAATGTTTCTGAGACTAGAGTAGTTCCATAGTTGTCTGTTATCTGCTTTGGTTTTGGCCCCTCTTGGATTATTTACTTGCTTCACCACCTAATCTGGATTAGTGCAAAATGAAAACGCCAGTAGAGACATAAACTGCAGGTAAAATACTAATTGACGATCACCTTTTAATTGAACCTTATTTTGAAAAATGTTGAACCATCCCTTTAAAGACAGCAAAGTCTTTTTTTTTTAATTTGGAAAACACAAGATCATCTCAGTGCTGTATGACCTCTTCACCATTTGGACGAACTGAATAACATTTAGATGCTACCGTTTGTGTAATCCTGTTATTTGTTCATGATTTAAAATTGTCATTTGTTTATTAGGCTACTCTGCTTTTTGGTGTGCAAAAATGCTTCATTTTCTCCTGTTTTAAAATGAGAATAAAACATATCATTTTCTCATTTTTGTTTTATGCCAAACTTCAGTCCATTTTTTAAAATTCCATATTCATTTTCTGATTTAAATGCCAGGTAAATGATCGCAAAGTGTTGCATTTCTTTTGCTTGTTTACAATCTAAGACGTCCCAAATGCTGGATACTGGAACAAAATCTTAAATTAGCATCATTTCTTAATCCTTTCTTTCCGGCAGAAAAAAAAAAGTACCGGGTGTCATCAGCAGAGAACAGTTTTTTTTTTGGTTTTCTTTTACAAATACAACCAAAGCTTGACACAAATTAACTTTTCCTCCTGAGGCAAAAAGGGCGGCGAGAAAAAAACAGTAGACTATAAGTTAGCTTTGTGTGACTGTACCTGTTGATTTAGCTCCATGATCTCGGCGTCGCTGCCCCCGTTTCTGGACAAAGACGGATTCTTCCTTATGGCAGGCATGTTGTGCTGGACTCGCTGTGGTGTTGGCATGTTTTTAGGAACCGTTGGAGACGTTCGCTGTGGTCCTGGAGTTACCAGAGACAGTGGGGAGCGGGGGAAGTGGGATATTCAGCATTTCTTTTAAAACCAGTCAGATCGCGACACGTGAGCTCTATAGCGGTGGTGGCGACAGGCCGAGCACGTTCTAGAGCGGCATGATGTGCCTTTGATTTGTCCCATTATGGAAAACAATTTTCACCATTTTCATTACGACGCTGAAGATCCAAATTATGCGCATTCAATTCGACTGTAAGACAGCGAGAGGCGCTGAAGTCTCAAAGACAGAACATGCCGACACGCGTAGCTACGGCTCTGAAAGTAAGTGCAGTCATGATTCTGCCCATTTCCACCCACACAGCTACATGGTGGCAGAGTTACAAAGCTGGTTTCTGACACACTGCAGCTCCATGGAGATGGTTCCCCATGGCGTTCAAGCCACAGAAGTATTCTGCTCCTAGCTCGTGTTAGTAATCTGAAAGCAGTTTTTCTTAAATTTGGTCGATCAAACCAGCTTTAGGAACAGTATAGGCAACATCTCAATTCATTAGAATATATCATTTAAAAGTTTATGTTTTGGGGTAATTGAATTGGTTACACAGAAGCCTTCGGTTCCTTACATTTTCAAGGATTTTGAGCTAATTAAAAACCTAAAATTGAGTTTCTCAAAAAATCTGAACATTTCATAATGAATAAATGCTACATTGTAGGCATGGTCTGGCCAATGCAGCCATGGCTGCCCACCAGAAAATCACTAACACGTTCCACAATGAGGTTAAGCCTCCAAAGGTCGCTGCTAAGGAAGCTGGCTGTTCACAGAATGCTACATGCATGTTATTGGAAAGTTGAGTGGAAGGGAAAACTGTGGTTGGAGCAGCAATGACCCCAGTCTTGAGAAGATTGGGATGTAATTCTCATCTCATTTAAGAGTTTGGAAAGGAGAAAACAGAGTAGGCTGTTGTTAAGTGAAGTGGTTCCTAGTCCTCCTTTTAGACTAAAGTACATTTTATATCTTAATATTTTCTTAAAAAAGGACTTAATCCTTCCACTTGCCTACCACCTTTACGGTTGATTTTATTTTCCAAAGTATCTGAGACCTGACCACAGTGCCAAAAATACCATTACAGGCTTTAAAGTTCATGCCATCAGTTCAGATGACATCAGAAACTAACCTGAACATTTCTAGATTAAAAATCAATATCCTGTGTAAAAAAAACATTTTTTCAGAGAAACTGAATTTTAGCTTTTTATTAGCTGTGAGCTGTAATCATCGAAACTGACTAAAATAATCATTTGAAGTACTTCGCCGTCACATCTGCAGTGAATCTATAGAGGTTTCCCTTCACTAGAATAACTTTTAAATGATATTCTAATCATATTTGAATTTATTCAGACGATTCTTCAGTTGCATCAGCTGTGTGATGAAGAATCCAGGTGGAAATATTCAACATTTTTGTTCATGTTTCAGCATTTCTGAACCCAAAAGAAAAGAGAAAAGGGCCAAGGATGTGGACCGTCTTCCTTAGTGTGGCTGCATCCCTCTATGCACTGCGGTGTCGGCCGCGGCCCCCGCAGTGTCATAGGTCAGCGGATGCCGAGCTGTGAGGTTAGCCCGTCGCCGTGTGAATCGTGCTGCTCACAACACTTGCTTTACAGCGAGCGCTTTTGAGCCATCCAAAAGCTCAGCAAGGCCGTGCAGCAAAGCCAAGAGGGGTTTGGTTTACCTGGGTTTCTCTTTGGTTTGTGGATAAAGTGATCACCTGGATTGGGGGCGGGGGCCACGTCCTGCCCCTGCCTGGCTAGCATGGGGTCGTACTCCTTCCCGTCGTAGTTGGCGTCGAAGAACTTCTTGAACCACTGGACAAATTCAAAGTTGTCCTGGAATTTTCCTTTGACGAGCTTTTCTACTGGAATTATCTGGAGAGGGGAAACAAAAAGATCTCTGTGAGTCTCGAGGTGTGAGACTCCGATCTGTGACGTCCGGCCCACAGCGGAGTATGAGGGCCATGCTGAGAAAATGTAAAAAAAAAAAAAAAATGAGTACGAGAATAAAGTCATGATATTTTGTGAATAAAGTTGAAATAACATGAGAATAAAATCAGAACAATATCAGAATAAAGTCACAGTATTAACACTTTAATTAACACAGTATTACGACTTTATTCCCATAATATTATGACTTTATTCTAATATTATTTTGACTTTATTGTCTTAATATTATGACTTTATTCTTGTATTCAGTGTGTTATAAGCCTGGCGGGCCACCAGACTTTACTTGTGCTCCCACCAGGCTTAGCATTGTTGCTTTATTAGTTTTATTTTAATGATTGGCTTTTTTCTTCTTTCTTTTACTTTATAGTTGGTGTTTAGGTCTTAATCTTCCAGTCTTCCAAAAATCCATAACAATCAAATGATATTTTAAAATTTCCCGTCAACTTTAAACATTTTTAAACTGAAAAACATGGCGGCCAGCTGGATGCCGTAGCGCCCTGAGCGCCGGGCTTAGCAAGTTTTCTGGGGGAAACCCTGAGTATTAGTTTGACTTTTTCCTCATAATATCATTACTTTATTCCAGTAATATTATGACTTTATTCTCATACGGATTTATTCTCACAATATTATTACTTCACACTCATCATTTTATGACTATTCTTGTAATTTTTTTTTTCTTAGTATGGCCCTCGTACGCTGTCGCATTGTGGTATTAGATTTGCAACGTAAAACTAGGCGATGAAGGCTGCTTACTTTGTCGACGCTCATCCTTTTGAAAGCTGCTTGAAGGACTTTGAAGTTGTGTATAAATTCATGCTCCAGTTTGGCTTGAAATTTGACCTTCTTTAGAAGAATGCAACCCGGAAATAACATGTCCATGAACTGGCAATAAGCGGCCCCTGAAGAACACAGACAGATTTGTTAGCTCAATGAAGACGCTGGAGAATCTTCTTCTTCTTCTTTTATTTATTTATTTTTTCGCTCTTGCTTACCTGAACAGAGCTGCTCGATCTTGGTGTAGGTGAGATGCAGGGAGTCGTTGACCCACGCGAGCATGTCATGACGGCTGAGGTTGTCAATGGAGACGGACGTGGCGTACACATTCACTGCCATCCCCTTCCTGAGGAAAACGGCAACACTCTTTCAGTCGCCACTCTTTGATAAATTAAGTGAAATATTCCTCTAGTGGCTGAATGCAAGCAGCACACCACACTTTTCAGATCTGAATTTGTGGCAAAACCCCAAAAAAAAAAAGATTCAATCTGGAAGCACCCAACGTGAGCAGTCACATAATGGCCCGTGGGACACACATTTGGTTTCTGATTGTAAACCAGCTTTAATCTACAGATGTGTTGTAATCCTCTTTAGATTGAAGCCGGATGGCAGCTTTACACATCTGGCAGCTCCAGACTGACTGAACCAGTGATGCCTCCCTGCACCGAGAGGCACCTTTCCACATCACCACGTCCTATCGGTTTTATTTAAACAACTGAGTCATGTTTGAAGCTGGAGCGAGGACCGTGAATGCCCCCTCAGCAGAGCGCGTGCCAGCGTTTTCCCATCTGAGGCTCGACTGGCTCGCGGTCACTTGACGCGGTTTAACACCTATTTGCGAAATAAAAACAAAATAGAATAATAAATAGATAAACATTTATGAGACCCAGTCACGGAGGCTCAGACTTACACAGTCGTTGGTTCAGGAGTGGCTGCTTTGAATAAGAATAAGCGGCGCACCAAAGCAAAGTCAGTCTATTCTCTATGGGGGGGAATGTGCGGGGCCTTGGGGGGGGGGGGGGGGGGGGGAAGCTGCAGCGAAGCCCTGAGTGAGAACCGCTGAAGTCTACGAATACAAACTGGGGCTGTGGGGTCCGGCATGTGGAGTCGGAGCTGGGAACAATAAATGGTCCCGTTAGCTGACGCTGGAAGCCCTTTGGGTTGGAAGAGCCGCAACGCAGGAGCTGCTCTCCTAGCGGCCCCCTCTACAGGCCTCCCCGAATACCTCAGCGCGGGGGAAACATCCTCGGTGTGTGGGAGGAAAAGGCAAAACACGTCTCCCCAACGCAACATAGGGAGCTGAAGGGAAGGAGAGCGGGTCTCCGAGACGTAAAAGTGCCGATACTCACTGTGTTCCGTGTTGCTATCTGGCTGGCAGCAGTAGTCCTTATGGCAAAGCGCGGTGCAGTGCTTGGTAACGGGCCGCCCTGTCTGAGCCTGCAACAATCCGGCTTCGACTGCGCAGGCGCCCGACTCCATGCTGTTAAAAGGCTTATTATAAATAGGACTTTGGCCCGTCCCTGCTAAGAGACACATGATGTGTCGGGTTGGATTTTAAGCTTGTTAGTGACACGATGCAAGAGGTTCGCAAGAGGTCAGGTCACACAACAAGTAGCTTATGTTGAACTTGTTTCTACTGCTGTGTGTGTGTGGGTGTGTGTGTGTGTGTGAGCACACCCTCATTTAATTACAGGATTCTATCAGCACATAATACAAATAATCTGGCCTTTATGTTGTTCTGAAAATATTTAAATCAAACTTCTTGTGTTAAAAATATAGCTTAATATCCATTAAACAAAATGGAGACGCTGTTGGCTGAAAAAGCAGCATCCCTGCTTCTAACTACAGCACAATGAACAATTAATCAGTAATAAAATCTGTAAAAGCAGAGGGAGTGTTGGCCGTCTGCTGTGCTGGAGCATACAGGTGTGTGTTAACAATGCCCAGAAGGAAAGAGGTCAGCAGGGACTTTAGGGAAGCAATTGTCTTTGCCAGCGGTGGATCATGCACTAAAGATTTGTTGGGCGAACGCATTCCTTTACTCTCCACAGTAAATGCTGCAATAGTTAGAATAGTTAGGTCCTGCTGCAGCAAAACTCCATAATAATTCCAACTGCTTCACAGTTTGTATGAAGTTTCAGCTGTTTTCTGGAATGCAATATTTGGTTTTCTTTTTCCATCTCCACTTTTACACTCGTCTGTTCAAGAGAAATGGATAAGGAATGCTTGGCGTTTTTCTTACACTGGTATCTGACGTTAGAAATCCTCATGTCAAAAATAAATATCTTGCTATTTCCACTGAGGTCAACAGTTACTTTTCCCACCACATTTCCTGCGCACTCTTCATTTATTGAGTTAGCCTCAAGCTCTTCCATCTAACAGTGGCTTAAAGTTTACTTTTAGGACAAAAACTTGCCTTGAATCGTGTCATAGAATAAGACAATGATCTTAAACAAAACAGAAAAGAAAAGAATAATCAAGCTGCTTGCAATAATGTTGCTGAACTTTAAGAGTTGTGCAGATCTGAGTGAATGCAAACCTGAAATAATGATATTAGTGGAGTCTGCTGTTTGTTTTGTGCCTTTCAGATTAAATTTAAATAATTTTATAACCTAGTAAGAGCAAATATGTACGAAAGATGCATTCTTAATAATACCCTGTCTCTGATTCCCCTCACAGGCATTTTATCACTTCTATTTCTAACATATTTGAAAAGTATGTTTTGTTTTGCAGGCGTCTGAGGTGAACGTAGCGGTGCGAAGCAAAAATACTCGAAAGCCAAGCATGTGATCCAGCCCTTATCAGTGCTTCAACGCAGGCTATGGTTTCACTGTGGTTTATTTGCACTTCAATCATGTGATAAAGAGCTGCAAGACAAAAACAGGAGAAAGAGGAATTCAATGTGACAACACATTGTTCAGCACCAGTGTACAGTACGTTTGGGAGGGGAAAGACACTGCAAGAGCCACTGGAGCGTCACAGGACTACAGAAATAGAAACGAAAGAGCAGTAAGCTGTGCATATTCCGGCCTCCACTTACAAACAGAATAAAACCAGGTACTAAGAGACTTATTCACATGTAATTATAAGTGTGAAATTTACAAACTAAGAGCAGAAAACTTTAAAAAAGACAACAAAAGTACTAGTGCCTTTCTGTTCTAGCTAAACAATCGTACATACTGTTAACATCTGAAGGCATGTAGACACCTGGCACTAACCTCCCAACGCCAACACACAGTAAAAAAGCTTCAACTTCCCCACATATTTCACAGTGGTGACAATAGCTCGGAAGTGTTGGCGGGAGCATTTAAGCTCCGCCCCCAAAAGCACCAGGACAGAAGTGACAGTGACTGACACGTCATGATGTGCGCACTTTTTGTTTGAGGGGGGCGTTTAGGTGTTGAAAAGGCCATCTGGGTGAGACTTTTTGTTCAGTGTGGAAACACTTATGATCATAAAGAAAAGCAAAAATGAATAGTTGTGCTTGACATGATAGTAGCGATCATAACACACACACACACACACACACACACACGGGAAAAAAAAAAGAGTCACGGCGGAGGTTCATTCACATTTAGTGGGGTGGAAAAAGAAACCCGTCCTGCTGTAAACATCAGCTGAGACGCTAATCTGAAGTCCTTCGTCTTTTTGATCCCCAGAATGCGAAACAAATCAAACATGAAAATATATACAAATAAAACAAATTAAAAAAAGGAAAGCTTAGGCAATCTTTTCTTCCATCAGCTGATCAAAACCGACGAGTTGTTGTACTACATATACAATAGTTACAATTCATTCGCCACGGCCCGCAGTAAAAATCATCTTATGACATTAAAGGATGTAAAAAGGCATCTAAATAGTAATACATGACACAAGTGCAAAAGTTGTTTCTTACAGTGAGGTAACACAATTGTTTCATAAAAACAATGTTTTCTAAACTATACAGTACAGTGCTTTCCCCTAACATGGTCCAAAAAAAAACTAACTAAAGGAACTTAACAGCAAATGTTTTTTTTTATGTTGCTTTCATATTTGGTTACCTTTTGACTGAATTTTGGTCGCTGTTACCACGTGACAAATGTTTCTCATTCAGCAAATCGACATGGATACGGTTTTATAGTCTTAAATAACAGCAAAATTCAGGATAGAAAATAATAAAAATTAAAAAATGTGACTCGATCGCTTCATACAGAATCAATTTGTTTTAAAACAAAGATGAGTCGCCTTGCTCCTTCCCCGCGTTGGGCTTCATCTAACCGGTTACCAGATCCCGCTGGATCTCCCTCCAGGAGGGGCCAGGATCCGAGCCGAGGATCTCTTTGGAATGTTGTCGTCAATCTGAGCACCTGCAGCCGCGGAGAAAAGGGGAATCGTGTGAGTTCAGCAGCAAAAAACCCCCAAAACAAAACAAAACAAAACAAGTCAGTGTCTGTTTTCTCTCAGGTTTCTAACCTGTAGGTAGATTTAAGAAATGAAGATTGAAACTGCTCCTGGTTTAGTTCAAGGGGTTTCAACTCCATGTAAGGGACTGTGTAATGTGTAACATTTCTAACCCGACCTCAACGGTTTCTACGGCGCCCTCGTCAGGTCATTTTTAAATGATGCCCGGATGCACCAGAAGTACCGACGTCCATTTATTGCTTAAAATAAATCAAACTAATTTCGCCACGGAGCAGAGGCTTGTTCGAGGCCGAGTCTCACCAGACAGGCTGAAGCTGGACTCATGGAGGTCCCTCACGCCGCCATGACGGGTGCAGGGGCGCGTTGGGGTGTCCAGATCCGGAGCGCCCGTGTCCCTCTTTCCCGAATTCACCACGGCAACAACATCACCGTTGTAGGGCTCCCGCTCAACAGCTTTCACCGCCTGGCTCTGGCAGAACAAGAGGATCGGCAAATGTGGACATATTAACCCAGGAAAACCTGTCAGTCACCATGGCGACTAGAGGAACATTCATGTTGTAAGAGTTTTACCTTTTCTCTCTGGACCATCTTCTTGTAGAGGTAATCTGGGAAAGTCCTCAAAGGGCAGAACTTCCCAGAACCCTCTGCGCACGTGAACATGCCGTTTTCATAGACCAGACGCCCGCGGCTGATGGTAACCAGGGGCACACCGCGACAACGCAGACCTTCGTACAGGTTTACGTCGCCTCCCTGGAACTGGTTTGCCACTGAGATGGTCCTGCAGGCAGATGTCAGAAGAGAGACGACCCGGTTCAGTCAGACAAAGGCTTGATTGGGCTCAGAGAGAGACAAGCTGGTCGATGAGTGTGTGGATCAAGTTTCATACTTGGATCCCTCGGGGTCCCAGACCACCAGGTCAGCATCTGCTCCGGGGATGATCCGGCCTTTCCGGGGGTACAGGTTGTAAATCTTGGCCGCATTAGAGCTCGTGACGGCAACGAAGCGATTCTCGTCCATTTTGCCTCCAACCTGCCAGGTAAAACAAAAATAAAGTTTGTCAAATTTAAAGGTTGAAATGGAAGGGCCTCTGGAAACAAATGTTATCTGACATGCTGTGAAAAGTATTTGTTTTATTCCGCTTTTGGTTTGCAGATACACCCCAATGTTTCAGATCAGTAAGCAAATTTTAATATCAGACAAAGAAAACCTGAGCAAATACTAACAGCAACTTTCAAGTGATAATTTTATCTGCTACAGGAAAAACGTTTCCTTAACTGACCTGAAAAAACATTCGTCTTTTACATTGTCATATCCTGGCCTTACTTATTCACAAACGTCTTTTAATTCAGCACCACGGGACGGTTTTCAACTGTTGTTAAAGCCACACCATCTCAACTGAATTCCAGACTTTGACTAGGCCACTCAAAATTCTTATTATGTTACGTTTTGAAACTTGTTAGCTTACTTCGTGTCGTCGAACAGGTTCAACTAAAAGCTGAATGAACCTAACAAGTGCATTTACAGTAAAGTCCAATGTTATCCACACAGGCTGGCAGATTTAAGTTACAAGTGATCTTTTAATTTCCATAGATGTTTACATATTTAAAATTAATTTTAAACATTTTGCGGTGTTAATTGTAGACTTTTTAACAATGCTTAGACACTGACTAGTGAATTCTTACAACAAAAAAAAAAAGAATTAAAGAAGAAGAAATCTTTACAGGGCAAATGCTTGAAAAGCAGTATTTTTTTCTATGATCTGTTTTTATTCCCCCAGTGAAATTGGATTTCCTATTTGTGGAAGTTCTCTGGCTGCCGAAGCAGGAACAAAAGAGCCACACATACCACCCCCCTCTCCCAGATGACGCTCATACGGTCCTGAATGCCGGGAAGGCCGTGAGGGATCTTTGTGAAATCATCCTTGCCCATGGCCCTCTGTTTGACTGTGAACGGACGGTGATCGGACGCCAGGACGTTTAGAGTGTCGCTGTGGCGGGAGTGAGGAAGGCAACAACAGTTTAGTCGCCGACACAAACTCCATCTGCGATCGTAAGTGAGAGACTGTGTGGCGTTTCCTCACTTTCCCAGCAGACTCATCAGGATGTTCGGAGTGCTGGGGTCCAGGCGGAGAGGAGGCACCGTGACGTGGGCGGCTGCGTGAGACCAGTCCAGGTGATAGTACTGCATGCCGTTCAGGACAGCGTGGGCCGTGGTCGTCTCTCCGTGGACAACCTTACCTGCGGGCGAACGAAATCAGAAGAAAAACAAGGAAATGCTCACGGTCTAAGAGTAGGGTACCTGCAGACGAGCAATTTAAAAGTGAGCTAGCTTCAACCTTGCATCTTGGCTGAAGCCACCACATCGCCTGCAGACATGCTGGACACATTGACGAGATAGATTGGGCAGTGGGCCTGAAGATGAACGAGAAAAAATATATTTTTATAGCAATCCCAGCACCTCTGTCGGGCTGTGGAGACTGTTTTATGTTTATGATTAATGCCAAAGTTTAACTCACCCTGTTGGCGATTGTGATTGCCCTGTGCGTTGCTTCTGCTTCCAGCTGCAAACCACACAATGAGTCAGAAATTATTCTGTCCTACTGCAATAATTTACAGTGTCTTGCAAAAGCAACTATGACCTTTCTTGTATAATGCAGCCACCACCATTTTTCACTATGACTGTGGTCTGTTTTGGTTCAATTTCACAAATATGCACCACTTTTATCACAAGAGTTGAGAACCATTACTGTCCAGAACCTCAAATGACTCTTTAAGAAAATAGAAGATAACATCATTTTTTTATATAAATTCAGACTCCAGAATTTGTTTTCATTTTATTTTGGTTTAAGAAAAAAGAAAAACAGGAAACCTTTGCAAAAAGAGAATGAATAAATCGTCTTTAATTCTATATTTGCGGAAAACCCGATAAGAAAACAACAAAAAACTGAAAAGAACCTACAATAAAGCCCAAAATTATCTTTACTCCTTGCAGGTTTAGATATACAGTAAAATATTTTTTTTTCATTGGACTTCCAGGTAAAATAATCCCTAAATTAATTGATTAAAATTGTTAATATTGCATAAAAACGCATTAATAGCCACACACTAGTGGAGGGTTGGAAGTGTAAAATTTGGCTCCGGCACCACAGGTTGCAGAAATCGTGTTCTGTAAGAAAAAGTTTTATATAGGCCACATATTTACAGAGATTTTATTTATATCGCTGACCGGACTGGAGAAGTGAAACGTTATTTTATCTAAGGTCTAAAGACAGCGGCTGGTTAATTTTGAGTCTCCTACCTCTTCAGGTCGACTGACTTCAATCCCCTCCGGGCCACTGATCCCGAGGTCTAACGCTTCCTTCGCACCCTGAGAAGACAAGGCAGCGCATACATGTTTATTATTATTATAAACTTTTCGAATACATATATGTTGAAATTATCAATGTTTTGTTATGCTGGTATTGTGTCCTTCTACACATGGATTCTTCCTAACCTCGGCGACCAGCTCCCCGTTCTCAGCGTGGACCCTTGCAATGGCCCCGATGTCCTTACAGTGCTGCAGGGCCTGGAAGAGTTCGCTGTCCCTCAGCATGAACGTCTCCTTGTAGGCCATGAACATCTGGAAGGAGTTCACTCCTTTCTCTCTCACAAGTTTCTCCATCTCATCTCGCACCTGCACACAAGAAAATAGTCCAGGTGTTGATGGATGGGCATAGGAGCCAACAATACTTGGCAAAATTTGCACATCTAGAGACTGAAAATTGTATCCATTCTTCTTTGCAAAATAAGTGGACCAGAATCTGATTGGATGGCTGTAGGTGCAGTGTTTGTTTTCTGCCACATGTAACATTTGGAACAACTTGACATTGTTTAACATGGAGGTCTGCAGATGTAAATGGACAAAATGTGAAAAAATATAACAGAGTATTACTTCCTTAATTTTAAAAGGTACTGTAAAACAGCTTGCTTTACTAGATACAATGTCATCAATGTTGAAGAAGGATGAAAACATATTTTTAAGAGAGGGAAGTGCATAGTTTCGTACCTTGGGTCCCCACCATGTAACTCCGACATGAAGAGAGTAATCACAGCAAGCTTTGGGGTCAGCCATGCTGCGGCACTTCTCGTACGCTTCCAGCAAAGACTCATTCTTCTCTGGCAGAACATGTCCGATCACCATCGTTGTACCGCCAGCTAAAGCAGCCTGGAGGAAATCCCAAAAACAGCCTTTCATATGTCTGGGTGGATGGATAGCCAGCTAGCTATCTAGCTATTAAGCTAGCTAACCAGCTAGATAGCTAGCTAGCTAGACAGTCAGCTAGCTAGCTAGCTAGCTAGATAGTCAGATAGCTATCTAGCTATTAAGCTAACAAGCCATCTATCCAGCTAACAAGTTAGCTCGCTAGATAGAGCTGAGTAGCCAGCTAGCTATTAAGTTAGCGAGCTATTAAGAAAACTAGCCATCTAGCTAGCTAGCTAGCTAGCTAGCTAGCTAGCTAGATAGATAGATAGATAGATAGATAGATAGATAGATAGATAGATAGATAGATAGATAGATAGATAGATAGATAGATAGATAGATAGTCAAACTAAATGGTGCATGAGACACATACTTAGCATGAAAATGAGAAAAAATATTAAATCTGTAAAAAGGTAATTGCTTTAAAAGCAAAGTGTATATCTTTTGAATATATACTAGTTTTTCTTGATGTACTTTTTTTTTTTTACATGTTTTCAAGGCATAAATTAACTTAAACATAGGTAAGAAAGCAGAATGTAAAATTACCAGTATAAAATTACCTTTAATGTTCATACAATAAAAGTTAATGTGCAAACATTAACCTTTAATATTTATTTATTTCATTCATTTACAGTTCAAAAATGAACATGTCACATGCTGACATAAGCACGTTTTGAATAAAATATATTATGTAACATTACAGAATAAGCCAGTAAATATTTACAGAACCACAATCTAATAATCAATACAGCCTCATCCCAAACCATGAACCTTAAGACCTTTAACAATGATCCTTGTATGTGAAGCATAAATCTATCAGTAGTTAAAGCACCAGACTGACGGCTCCTCATGGTGCAATCATGAGCTATTTGAACCCATTACTATGTTACTACTTTACGACCTCAGTACTTAATAGTTTTCCAGCCCCTAGAAGCAGATTTACTACAGTAAAACTGGGTAACTCCAACCACTGAGGACAGAGCGTGTTTTTGTGTATGAGTGCCTGCCTCAATGAGCATCTGCCAGCTGACCCCAGGGGGACTGTGGAGGAGGACGGCAGAGGGAGAGGGGTGTGTGTCTGAGGACCATTGTTCCTCAGCACAATGGCGTGAGTGAAAAGATTTGCGACAGTCTTTGCAGCAGCCCGTCGGTATCCATGGAGACGGCTAGCGAGCTACATTTGTCCCCAGGCAATTTTTTTTTTTCCCGGTGGCATCAGGGAGGAGACCAGAGAGGGGAGGATGAGCAGGGAGGAGAGGGAACAGTTGTAAGTGTCTGTGGGTTTGTTCGACATTCAGCGTCCGTCACCTTGCAGCTCACGTCGTCGTAAAATGCTACAAAGTGACGAGTCATCATGGACGCCGAGAGGAGAACGAGACATCTGATTTATTTATGCAGGATAACTCCTTTAAGTAGATATCAGCCCTGCTCACAGAATATCTTAAAATGACACTGAGGTAAACGAAGAAAGCTCTGAAAATTGGGACTCCTATAGCAAGAAGAAATTTCAAAAAATGAAATAAATGTGCTTTTCTTATCTTAGCGCATGTCTGTTTCCTACAGCAACCTGTTCTGCTGTTACTTTTTCATGTGCATTTTTACAGGAATCAGCTGATCTCTGTCCAACATTCAGCTGGATATCTTCTTTTTTGAAGAACTCTCAATGCCTTGATACAGGAAAGCAAAGACTTACTTTTTTTTGGTATACATTATTCATTTCTTTGTCTGCACTGCTGATCAACAGGAACCAATCAGAAATACCAATTTTCAGCCAGATAAGGCCTGAGAGAAGCAACAGCACTCTTTGGTGTGAAAGCTTTTCCTGAGTGAAGAAGACTAGACAGGGTCACTGCTCGGTGTTTAGAATAAAAAATGAAGAAACACAGAAACGTACAGTGGCGCAGTTGGTAGCACTGTTGCCTTGCAGCAAGAAGGTCCTGGGTTCGATTCCCGGCCAGGGTCTTTCTGCATGGAGTTTGCATGTTCTCCCTGTGCATGCGTGGGTTCTCTCCGGGTACTCCGGCTTCCTCCCACAGTCCAAAAACATGACTGTTAGGTTAATTGGTCTCTCTAAATTCTCCCTAGGGGTGAGTGTATGTGTGAATGGTTGTTTGTCCTGTATGTCTTTGTGTTGCCCTGCGACAGACTGGCGACCTGTCCAGGGTGTACCCCGCCTCTCGCCTGCAACGTAGCTGGAGATGGGCACCAGCAACCCTCCCGACCCCATTAGGGACAAAGGGTGAACAGAAAATGGATGGATGGATACACCAACTAACCTGAAATCCAGATTTTAAAGCTTCACACCCCAACACATAAATCAACATCTTCCACTGTCGCATAAAGTTTCCTCCACTCCTCTTTCCTGCAGGGTGCTACCTTGGTGCCGCTGTAGTAGTCGTCTGCAGTGACGGCGTTCATGAAGGTCTCCTCCAGGTGGACGCTGGTGTCGATGCCCCCGGGAAGCACCAGCTTCCCCGAGGCGTCGATCACTTTGGCTCCGCCGGGGATCATCAGCTCCTTCCCCACCTGCTGGATGATGCCGTTCTCGATGTAGACGTCGGCCTCCTGCGTGCAGTCGTCGTTCACCACCTTGCCGCCCTTTACCAGGATCCGCACCATCGCTGAACTGGAAGACATGGCTATCGCTCTGCGTCGCAAAGAGAGAAACGCACACGTGTTCAGGAGCGCTTGAGTGCCTTTCTTGGTCCAAATACACAAAAAGAGAAAAGGCTACAGATAAGGTACCTCATTCTGAGACAGTTTGAGGAGTTTAACGAGGAGAGAAGAAGCTCTGGGATGCTACTCTGTGATGGGTCTGTCACGCTGTGACTGACATCAGCCACAGCGCTGAGAAGGCTGTGTCAGTCACCGCCTGAAACCTGACGTACTGTCACAGTGACGCAGTGGGAACAGAAAGAAGCTGAGTCCAGTTGTAGGTCACAATGAGGCGAACAAGGGTCAATAAGGCCATTATTATATAAAAAAGGACGGCCAGTCATTCAGCAACGTACAATGACCTGCATCACACTGGGATAAATCTGACAAATATATCCTTAATCAATCAGTCAGTCAGTTAGTTAGTTAGTTAGTTAGTACAGGTAATGTAGTCATCAAGTTAGCAAACAAACAAATGATTATTTATTCCACAAAAACATAACTTAATGCGCGAGGACAAAAATGACTGAACACCTGACTTCATTTGAGTTCTAAATAAAGGGAAGGGTAAAATTGGTATTTTATCCTTCCCTTTTACCCTTCAATTGGTATTGAAGGGTAAAATTCAATACCAAAATTTAGTAGTTAATGTTACTAGATTCTGACCATTATGGCACATCAATTGTACTATTATGTTTGACTAAATTTTAAAAGGCGACTAAAATTTACTACCATCCAGAAGTCATTTTTATAGTGCACTGTTTGACTAAGCAGCCACTAATTATAATAATAAAAAAAGAACAAACAAGCAAATAAATACATCAATAAAGCCTACTAGTGTAATATAGAAATGATCTAGAATCTGTTACTTTAATGTAATTTTTGCTTGACTTGAATAATGACCAGTTCTACTGTTTATTCAAAGTAATTTGAATAACTGTATCTGAAACAACAGTGATCTTTCAGTCGGTTAAAATAAAGGGAAAACAATTTGAACTGCACAATTTTTTTAACTATATATATATTTGTGTGTGTGTGTGTGGGCGTGTGTGTGTGTGTGTGTGTGTGTGTGTGTGTGTGTGTGTGTTTGAGAACTTAAATAATTGTAAGTTTGCCCCTCGCTGGTTCTGAATCCCTCCACTCAGTATAGGCTCTGGGTGAATTTAGGTTACGGTCCGCGATTAACGATTCATGAGAAACAAAGAAGCAGTCTCCTGGGTTCCTCCCCTCTCCTTCCATGCGCATCATTTGTGGTGATGATGTTAGGAGCTGTGCGTGGACGTGGAGATGCTGTGTGCCTCCAACGCCTCCCTAGATCCGTGCGTGCTTGCGTGAAGTGCAGGATGCGTGCGTCTGAGGGTGCGGCAAGTTTACTGCAAGGCATGGCACTCCTTCACGCTTCCAGATCTGACGCCTGATAGTGGGAGAGGTTCTGGAGAATCCATCAGAACCTCCGCTGACAGGTCGAACTGCGCTGTTGCTCCGCTATGATCTCACTTGTTATGTGTATTATTATAACACAGAGGTGATCGGTGGTGGACGGCGTGGAAGTTGCTTAAACGGGCCTCTTTGAGGAATGTTAGGAAATTGTTGTATAGTAAATAAATACGCTGATTCACGCAGGCGGTTCATTTAATGGGATCGAATTCGGGCCCAACTTTTGTTTCTGATTCATTTTTGCGCGCACACGCATAAGTAAAAACCTACCCCGCTCCCACTTTTAATCTATAAATGATTCCTGTAAATATGCAGATTTGCCTCGTTTGATCCAGGCGTAGTCAAAATGATGACACATGACACAAAGAAACCGGTCTCCATCATGATCAGCTGCACAGCCCGCATCCGAGACTCCAAAAGGAAAAAAGAAAAACCTCCCCACTGCGCTCCCTCTCAGCGCGCCCTCTTCACAGTAAGGTAATGCTGGCGATCTAAGTGGCCAGACATTAATTAAACCCCGCGGCCCGTCTGGACGGACGGGGAAGGTGTGGTTGAGCTCCAGGGTGTGAATGGCACCGTGTAGCCGCTGGGGAGGGGGGACATGGGAACAAAAGTGTCCGGGTAGCAGGGGTGGTGATTAAGACGCAGAAGCCCGCTGGCCTTAATAAAAATCGCTAATATGTGGAGCACATACCTCCAGGTTGGGCCTGTTGCAGCTGCTCCAATCCGCGCTCTGGTTACTTTCTGACCGGAACAGAAGGCAACACAATCCGTGGACGGCCCTGCCCAAGCAGATACACACACCAGATGGATATCTTCCCCGCCGGTCTGGGACCAGCACACCGCAGCAGCATCAGCGTCAAGTCAGCGAAGCGGATTGAATTGAAACGTCTGGTGTGCCCCTTCAAAATAAAAGTCACATGAACTCAAATACTATTTTACGTTGTGGTTCGAAATGAATAATGGACTTTAAGGAAGCCACAGAAATAAATAAATTTAATTTTGCCAGGCACAATTTATATTTCAGCTTCTGGAATTAAAGTAACATACTTGTAATCTAAAATACAATACAGTACTGCAAACACTAATGTTCTTTAGATGACTGTTGTTGGTTTAAACAGCAGAGTTTACACGAGAACTTAAATATTAACTGGTCAAAACAGATTTATGTTGTAGTTAAACAATAAAAAATACTAACAAATAAACTAAAATTTTTGTAATTGTAATTTTTTTGTCGGTAAAATAAATCTCGTTACCTGTCATAATCGTTGGTCCACAAACAATTGCGGCTACAAAAGGCAAAACAAAACAAAACTCTGTCAAGGAATAAAAATACCCACAAAAAAAAAAAATGAATTTCTGCCTTTTATTTTGTAGCAGCAACCCTTATCGTCCGGTGGCGATTTGTGTGTCGTTTTTAGCTCACCTTCCGCGCGCCGCAGCATCCACGCCGCGAGACGGGGTGACGCCCCAATCAGCGGCGCTGCGTGAAGGCTGGTCTCCTCAACAGCCAATCACAGCAGACGTAGGGCGCGTCCACTCAGAGGAGGAAGTACCATTTTCATATGAGGAGGGAGATGAGAGGCAAGTATCACTGGTAGAACATTTTATCTGAATGCCTTTGGCTAATGGACTGTAAAAAAGTTACTAGCTGTTAGTATTCTCTGAGAAACAGGACGCTATATTATTTAATATTTATGCATATTTTCCTCGCTGGCTCGTAAGTGTAAGTTGTCTTCGACTATTTTACAGTTTTTCATACTGTCAAGCTGCCCAACAATACTTTGCGGTTATATTAGGAATTTATAAATAATTTAAAAACTACAATTAGGCAAAGTTTTTGCATGTAGATTCATCATTTATTTTTGTGTAGTTTATGTGTTGTTTATATAGAAACATAAATTAGAATATTGACATAATTCACTAAATGGAGCATGTTATATAGATTAATTACATACAAGCCTGTTTTTAAGCCTTTCTGATTTTACAGCTAATTAAAACACAACATCTGGGATTAGAATATTACATCAGATGAATAAAAAAATGATGTTTTAATACAGAAATCTTTCATCGTAATGCATATTCTAATGTATATAATGTGACTGTATATCATAAAAACCCAAAAGGTTTGACCCAATTTATACAGCTTAAAAGACAACTACCCCTAACACTGACCAAATTTATGTACGTTTCTGAATTAAAAGTTACAAAAAAAATCTAAAATAAAAATCTTTCTGGGTTTTCTGGCAATTAGCAAATAGAAATAAGTTTGATAATTCTCACCAAGCTAAAACAAGAAAAGTTTGGTCCTATTTAACTTCAGACAGAGAGAGAAAAAAAAGTGTATGTGTCTTCTTATTTTTTATCACTCCAATAACCAGGACCACTGCAGCGTCCTTCACCCGTCATACGCTGTCTCGCTCTTCCCGAGTCCTTGGTCCAGTTCCTTTGCTCTTTTTTCCTATTATTTATATCATTGGGGATAATCACACTGATCCTGTGCTGCTTATCAATGATCACAATGTCCGCTTGGTTGGCCATTACCATGTTGTTGGTTTGAATCCGGAAGTCCCATATATCTCAGTTCTGCCATTTTCTACCACTTTGGGAGGTGATTCCTACTTTGACTTAGGGGTCTCCAATTCATGCTCTTCACAGATGTTTCTGCACACTACCAACCACTAAGTTCCATCTATTGCTTTCCTGCTAGCATCCTACATCCTGGATAGTTTCTGGGGTCTCTTTGCACAAGTGGGATCTCGCCTGTTGAGGTTGATCTGGGCTTCTATTGCTCTGGTGCTCCTGCCCTGTCCTTCAGTCACCAGCCATTTGTAGGACTTGGTCGTATCAGCCACTTCATCCGTCCTATTGGTGGTACCTTTGATGGTGGTTCCTTCAGTTCCTTCAGCTTGGCAATTTCGTCTTGGATGGTGGCTCTGATGCCCGTGAGACCTCTGCCTCCTTCTGTGCGCTTAAGCGTGTAGCCAGTGGATACTGGATTTGAGGTGGAAACCACAATACATGGTGAGTAGCTCTCATGTTTTAACAACAGTGGTCTAAATTTCTTCCTTTAGCCAACTTGCTACACCAGCAGAGTATCTGATTACTGGCAAGGCTTGGCTGTTGCCTGGACCTTGTTCCTGGCATTGAACAAGGTCCAATGGCACCTTGAACCTTGAAATGGCAATGTAAGGTAAGTTCTTACACTCTCGTCTTTTCAGGAAGTCTTAATTTTTGTGCCATGCTATCAGCCAGTTACCATCCTCTTATATCAGCAATGAAAAATTATAAATACACACAACGTGTTGAAAAACTGTGTTTGTTGACTTACTTTTACTTGTCAAGCTTAAGTGACAAAAGTTGGAAAAAGACCGATTCTCTTGGCGTTTAAAATAACACCATACAGCGTAAGAAGACCTCGTTTATTTATTTATTTTACAATTTTGTAAACAACAGCTGCCGATTAAACTGATTGTTACAACCTTGACATGATTGTATGAGTTGTTTTACCGAGAAATCGATCAGAGAAGCGCTGTGAAAATGGTCAGATCCGCCTCTCTGGCTGCAATGCGCGCTCCCGACACCGGGGGAACAGATTTTCACAGGGGAACAGAATTTCGCACATGACCTCTTCTGTGGTGAGAAGGCACACACCAGCACACACACACACGCACACACACCCACACACGCACACACACACCAGTGTTTGAAAACACAAATATTTCTCTTCACAACAAACTCAATAAAATTGTTCCCAAGCGCGCAACCAGGTCACGAACCGAGGGCGCAGCCAAAACAAAAAAACATAATAAAGGTGTCAAAAATGACTTTAGGACAGAACGTGGCCGTGCAGCTGCACATGAGGCCAACAGGGGGAGCTCTTGCCCCACCTTTGTGCGTACTCGGCTGCTCTCTCTTATGAAAGAGAAAGCGGACCGACAGCAGCTACAGCTTACTCAGCCAGCACGGAACAATGCTCTCACAGAAGCACTTCCCAGCCCACTAGCGAGAAAAATCCAGCTGTGGCGAGCGCCAGCATCAGATTGGGTGATAAACACCGTATCCAGAGGTAACAGGCTCCAGTTTGGAGCGGCTCCTTCTCACTTTCCCCCCCAGCATCGCTCTGTATAATCATAATTTACTCTCTAAAATAATGAAACACAAGGGTTCATCAAATATACAGCGACAACGTTTTGTATTTATTATAATAATAACAATAAAAAAATACAAATAAAATAACCTGGCTGTGACAGGATGCAAAGACACAAACAAGGTGGATGGATTTACACAGAAAACCTGAGTTTGGAGAAGTACTTTGTAACAGATTCCTGCAAAAACATTTGTTTGTCAGTAACAGTGTTTCTACTGTGCATATGAGGATATTCTTTAAACTAAATAAAGCAGGCCTCGTTGGGATAAAACTGCTACAAAACGCTAAAACATCTGGTCATTTGTGTAAATCCATCCAGGTTTTTGGCATTTATTAACTGATTGAGCTTATGAACATATCTCCAGTGGATTATCCAGCCGTACAGTAACAGAAATCCTCTCTACCTTAACAGCAACAGGTGAATTTTGTTGCTTTAGCGAGATGTTTGGCTCTTAAAGCAAACGTAAATAAAACTATTTTCCTGGCAGTAATCGGATTTTGAACAAACCTGTGTGTTTCTTTAGACTAAATAAAATGTAAACAAAATCTTAGGCTTCTGAATGCAAACCCCGTATTAACAACAACAACAACAAAGAGGCACGGACAAGATGCAGGAAATGTGTTGGCACGCATACACAGAAGTGCATGCACAGACTGAAAGAAATGCTTCAGCACCGACACACACACACACACACGCCGTCAGCAGAGGAAAATGCTGTTATTTGCATTATGTGCAAGGTGTGAGAAATGGCCGCACAGCTGTTTGCATGCAGTCGTGTGTGTATGGCGCAAGTGTGTGACCGCGCTGCGTCTCATAGAACTCGGGGAAGGATGGTGAACGGCAGGATGGGGCTGCTGGCCTCCAGCTCCAAGGCAGTGAGGAGACACTCGTTGGCGTCATCGGCTTTCCCCTGGGCCTGCAGCACCTCGCCCAGACTCTTCCACGTGTCATGAGAAGTGCTGACCGAAGCAAGAGGCAAATTATTTCCACTGATTAAATGTAAATGAGAAAAGGGAAATTGGCTAAAACAAGCAGATTGTCGCCTTCCTAATATAATGGCCTGGGTCATTTGTTTGGCAAAAGATGTTTTAGGCAACCAAAAAAAAAAAGAAAAAAAAAAGAAGGAGTTAGGCCATTATTTTAAGACGGTGGTGATCTGAAAGTTGTGTCTTTAAGGAATATATGTAAAAAGAATAAATAAATACATTTAAAAGAAAAGATACAGGGGGAAAGTACATCTAAAGAGTTGTGATAAAAACATACCTGTTGAGCTGCAGAGCTTCTCTTAGGATTTTCTCAGACAGACTGTAGCGCTTCATCTGGTGCAGAATCGCTCCCTGAGGAGACCCATAAACATCACCACTTAATCATTATTTATAATAACCGATAAAAGTGTTTTGTAGTTTCAGTGATTTTGACCAAGACAGCCATGAAAGCATTTTTACATATAATCAGGACACAATGAAAATGTTCACCAGGATCCAAAATCATCTAAATTAAATGTCAAGTGTACAAAACAAAAATGAAAACATACTTCCAGCTTCCCTAAGACTCAGCAGGGACAGTAGTAAGCAGGTGCTAATAATCAAATGTATTTGATTAATTAATTACTCGTCACACATCTATAAATGTAGGAGCTTTCTCTGTTTGCTGCTTTGGAGTGTACCGGCGTGTGTGTGTGTGTGTGCCAAGGCAATGAAAAGGTGGAAATACATGAGCAATAACGTTAAATAAGCAACTGTAGCCATGCCCATGAATCTGGCAATGGCTATGAAGTTATTTCAAAACTACATGGAGTCCATTATTTTACAGCGGAACAGATAAAAGTGGAAAACATTTAAGGTGTCAAACAATTGCACCAGCAGAAGTAAGTTTAGGTTCAGACATACAAAAGCTGTTTCAGACTTTGCATGCCTTATTCTAAATGTCCATGTTCATAACAGCACTGTTAGTAATAGATGGAAAAAGTATAAATTATTTTGAGAGGATGCCAAGAAAATGCTTTTTTTCCTCTCTAAAAAAATATTTTACTAGCATTTTTGTAATGTTGACTTCTGGACTCCATTTGGACAACTGAGACCAAAGTTGCCACGTTTGGAGGAAACCAAATTCCTCAACCCGACCGAGAAGCAAGGTGGTGGAGGGACGACGATCTGGGCTTGTACTGGAACTAAAGAGTCAAGGAGCTACAACGGACCAAAGTCAGACCACACCCACATTTGGCTTCTGGGGCCTTACTAGAGCGGGGCAGAAACCAGGGTTTACACATTTCAATGAGCCAAAGCGTCGCTTTAAATAAAACTGAGGTGAAAATGATGTGAGAGGCTGATAAAAGTCAGACAGCAAATTACTGAGTTATTGCTGTCAAATATGGTTCTAAAAGCAGCTGGATGGTTTTTCCACACATAGCTTTTCCAATTTGGTATCATCTTGTTTGACAAAATTTTTTGTTAAACAAAAGTGTGGAATTTGTTGTACTCCTGAGATTAGACTTGATTAATGTAAGGAACCCAGTAACGACCAGACCATTTTTTTATTATGTTGTAATATATGAAAGCCTTAAAGCGAAAGAGGTGGTTCACACTTTTAACCACAGTGCCAGGCTCACACAGGTGTCAATTTGAAATTGTACCTTTTACCTGCAGTACTTTTTCAACTGCATTTAGATTTTTATTTACCACTTTTGAGTTATGCATGTTAACATAAGCAAATTATACTGCATGTATTTTTGAGTAAATGGCTGTACAGAGTTTATTCCTGATTTGTGTTCAAAAACATGTTAGTAATTATTTCTTGTCCTCTTAGAAGATCCAAAAGCAAAACAAAAAAAAACTTTTTTTGCCAGGTTTTTATTTTTGTTCCTACCACAAAGAATCACTACCAGTTCAAGGAAGTTTTGTAATAAGAAGAATTTTCTACATATCTGAATCATTTAGACACATTTAGAAAGTTTGAGCTTCTTCAGCAGCTGTGAAGAGGCGAGGGACAGGAAGTCTGATCAAGTCGAAGGCAATTTCTCCAGGACTTTGTCCTGCTTAGTTTAGACTTGTTTAGCAATCATGCAAACACAAGACCTCTGTTGGACACATTTAAGCTGAGCGTGGCATGCATCAAGAAGAAGTAAACAGTCACGGGTCTCTAATCTAAGACTCTAATTCAGCACTGATGTAGGCTGATTTGCTCAGGGCAGTAAACGGACTGTGAATATGTGTTGCTTCGATGAGGAAAAAAAAAGAAAAGGTCAAGATTACCTTAAAAAATATGAAAGTGACTTATTTGGAGTAAAATCTAAAGAACTGAAGGCTGCTTCAAGACTTTTGCACAGTGTTGTAGAAACACAGCAGGGGGTGTTGGTGTCTTACCAGTCTCTGCATGGTTTTGACATGAGTCGGGTTGATGGACAGGGCTTCTTCGTACTGTTGTTTGGCTTCATCCATGTTGCCCTTCAGCTCGGCTATCTTCCCCCTCATGTACATCATGTTGTGGGAGGTGGGGAACAGGTTTGCGGCCTCCTTGGTGCACTCCGTGGCTTTTTCAGGATCCTTCATGCCGATGTACACCTCAGCTGTGGGAGAAAACAGACACCCAGAGAGGGGAAAGGTCGCAGACTGCCAGAAAGCGGCACTTATTGGAGTAAAGCCATGCCAAAATGGAGATATGTCGCACAGAAAGGACAACAGAATCTATGGAACTTTGGTCTCAAAGCGACGCAAACCTTTTTTTTTTCCCTTTTTTTTCTCCGAAGAGTTTTTGCGGCGCTAGTGGCTCGTATTTTTTGCACAGTAGGCAGACAGGAAGGAGGAAGACATGCGGTAAAGGTCGTCGGGACCGGGAGTCGAACCCGCGACGTCCGCGTCGAGGACTAAGGCCTCCAAACGTGGGGCGTGCTAACCCCCTGCGCCACCACAGCACGCCCCAGCTTTCATTACTTCTATGATGAAGACTGAGCGATATCGGCAGAGCAGGAGGGAGGAAATGAACAGTGCCTCTATCTGCCCTCTAATTGGCTGATTACATTAGTTGTGTCGCCAAGCTGGAAAAGACCGGCCGACGAGAGGAAGCGGCCGGGCAGATAAAACAGCAACACAAGCTGCCTCTGTCAGTGTGCGTGTGTTTACGGGAGCCGTCTGCTTCTGTTTACATTCTGCTCTGCAAATGTCTGCGGCCGGGGCAGAGAGGAGAATCAGGGCTCCGGCACACAGAGAGGGAGATCTGATATCCAATCACTGTGCTCTCAGAAAGAGCTGACGGCAGCACGCTCGCCACGTCTGCTGGAGTAAGTAGGAAGAAGTAAGTTCAATATGCAGATGAGTCTCTTTTCAGCTGCTTGTAACCAGGATGTTACCGTCTCATGATCTGTGCTTTTTTAAAAATTTGATCTGTATTGATTCCCAAATAAGTAAATTTTACAAATCATAATGCCAATTGCTTACTTAAGAAAAAAGGATAAATAAACCTGTGAATTATGACAAATAGAACAACGTTACAACTCTATTTCCAAAATTAAATAGTAAGAAACACAATTAAAAATGCACAAACTGAGAACATAAAATAAAATAATGATAAAGTGCAAGTATCATAAGAGTAGATTATCAGGGTTGTTTTATGAAGCTCTGTTTCTGAAAAGAAAATTGGATCTGAGTTTCAAATAGCTTAACTAATAACTTTGTCACCATAAACTAAAATGTTATATCCATCCAGTCATCTATGGTTGGTTTGTCCTGTGACAAACATTAAATATTAGTTTTTTTGGGGAGCTTATTGATGCATTTTACCATAAAGGAATGTTCCAGGCCCCAATCTGTATTCAATGACAACTACGGGTTGACAAAACCTTTTCAAGGAAACGCCGCTTCAGTAAGAGTTCACGTAAAATCAAAGTGTGGAAGCAGACCTGCATGAAGCCAGATCTGAGCCAGGGTTGACCAGGCGTGCGGGGGTCCGGGTTTGGGGGCGCTGCTCTGCACGGAAGAGGATTCCTCCGACAGAGCCTGCTCCGCCCGGCTGGTTGCTATGGACGTAGTGTGCGCCGAGCCTGCGGGGTGGAAAATCCATCGCTTTGTCAAAACACACGAAAAGCTGCCAAAACCTACCGACTGACGGCTGAGAAGCAGTTAAGCAGAAAATGACTTTTAGTTACGCGGCCAAGAGAAGAACTCACTGACCGCACCCTCAGGAACGCAATGAGGAGCTGAAGTGTGCGTTCTGTTGCGGTGAAGAAGCTCACACCGATATGCAGTACACACCACGCCACACTGTTATGGTGTTGCATAAATGAGTTTAAAAAAAAAAAAAAAACATCATGCACAAACTACAACACACTGCTGCTCAGCAGCTAAAACCATCCAGGCTCTTTACCATCTACGTTGATGTCAGTCTACACTGTAGTCTATTTTTTCCATTTTCTGATTTTAGTCAGAACACCCACTCATACGTGAAAGATGGCAGAGATAGAGATAAAAGCGTTTATTTATTTTAAGCTTTAAAACAGGAAAAGAGAACTGCTGATAAGTGGATTTTGGGGAAATGACAAGCGGAAGTTTAATTTTTTCTTCGACACAAACACAAGCTGGGAATCCTGTTTGCAGAGGCCGTTTTGGAAGCAGTCACTTACAGTGCCCTGCAGCCTTGACCTTCACACTCCAAAATAAACTCCAGTGCAGCATATTGTTGTTGTTAGATGTCACCTAATAAGTAAATAGAATCCATGTGTGTGTAATTAATGTCACTGTCCTGCAACAGCCTCAACGACTTGTTGGGAAACTTTAGTGAGCAAACAGCATCATGAAAACTGGGTCATTCCTGGCCGGTCAGTGATGAGGTTATAAAACAATATCCAAAGCTTTCGAAGTTCAGCTCCGCCCATCTCATCCTCTACAACTTTGACATTTAAAAGCAGAGAAAATACAACAATCAGAAGTTTGTTAGCAGTTTCCTACAAGCCATGCAGGGATACAGCAGATATGCAGAAGAAGGCTCTCTGGTCAGATGAGTTCAAAATGTTAACTGCATGCAAAGCGCTGCCAGTAGCAGAAAACTGCATCATGCTGAATAAATCATCCCCACAGTGAAACATTGTTGTGGCAGCATCATGCTGTGGCAAAGCTATTCTTTAGCAGGGACAGGTGGTGCAGTTGGAGCTGATGGAAGGATGGAAAAAATCTAAATACAGGGAAATGTTGTAACAAAAGCAGTTGGATGCTACAAAAGACTCAATATCTGAAAGGAGCTTCAGGACAACAGCCAAAAACATCCAACCAGAGCTACAATGGGATGGTTTTAGATTGACGCGTGTTCATGTGGTGGAACATCCTAGTCAAAGTCCAGACTGACCAACTGAGAATCAGTGGAAAGATTTTAAAATCCCTTTTATACAAAAGGTTTCCATCACAAACTGACTGGGCTGTAAAAGACTCCCAGCTGTAGTCAAGGTGACAGGCGGTTTTCACAGAGTATTGACTCAGAGGGATGAGCATATATGTATGGCACACTTTTCAGATTTTAATTATGAAAACATTTTAAAGTAAAGTTAACTTCACAGTTCTGCACTACTTTTTGTCAGTCCATCAGACAAAATCCAAATAATAATAAAAAAAGCAGGAGCATTTTTCAAGGCACTGTGATAGCGTAGCTAAAAGATCCATCCATCCATCTTCATGCCCCCGATGTCCATGTGATATTGCAGAGTCGCGTCAGCCAACACAATCCTACAACATCCAGAGCCTTAAAGAACTCCGGGCGGATCTCATCCACCCCCGGGACCCCTGCCACCGAGGAGCTTTATAACCACCTTGTCCCCAGAGATTGGAGAACCCAACCCAGAGTCCCCAGGCTCAGCCTCCTCAATGGAAGGCATGTTGGTGGGATTGAGGTCTTCGAAGTACTCTACCCACCGGCCCACAACGTCCCGAGTCGAGGTCAGCAGCACACCATCCCCACTATAAACAGTGTTGGTGCCGTACCGCTTCCCCCTCCTCAGACACCGGATGGTGGACCAGAATCGCTTCGAAGCCGAGCGGAAGTCTTTCTCCATGGCCTCTCCGAACTCCTCCCTCACCGAGTTTTTGCCTCAGCAACCACCCGAGCCGCATGCCGCTTCGCCCGCTGAAAGACCCAGGAGCCCTTTGTGTTTGTCAGCAGGTGTGTGCGTCTGTGCCTACCAGCGTCAGGGTCACTGACGTCAGGCAGCGTCATGGCGTTGAGCTGCTGTCTGTCTGGTATGGCCTTGTCCAACAGGCTGCTGCCACGCCCTGAATCACTGTCAACCACAAAACCCATCAGTCGAGACAAACAGGCATTCGGTTCCTTTAGTAATCATACTTTTGTTGCACTGGTACCTTGGGTTGGTGAGGCTGTAAAGGCTCTTCCAGATCTGGAGCATGTGTTTACAGGTGAGCAGAGCTTCCTCCGGTCCTGTACACATGACCTCCAGCTTCACCTTCGTATACAGCAGACTACACAGCACAAACACCATCAGCTCAGGGTCTGCCACTCTGTTAGACAGACAAGTGAATGCTGTTTGGGAAATGTTTCGCTCACTTGAAGTTCTCAGGATGCTCGGAGAGGGCTATCTCTATGATGTTGAGAGCTTTATGGTATTGTTTCTGGGCAGAAAGAAGCAGGGCCAGCAGGTGCATGGTGTGGACGTCATCTTTTTGTAGCTGCAGCGCCTGTTGAACTGTCAATAATCCCTCGTAGATCTACAAACACACACACACACACACACACACACACACACTACAGGTCTTCACTAGAGTTAACAAAAAACACAACCCTGTGGAACTGAAAGGGAGGTACATTTTTTTCTTGTGTTTTGAATGCTTCAGCTTTTGATCTTTAGTTTGTTGGCGATACCTGTCTGGTAATGGCAAGCTGCAGCGCCAAATAAAAAGCTGCCAGATGGTCAGTGGGAGACATTTTCTGAGCTCTGCAGATGAAAAACGAAAACGTTTTGTGCTCAGACATGTTCGATCAAAAATGATATCAGTAACTTAAATAATTTAGAGAGAAATCTGCCTATTTTAATAGAACAGGACAGTTCAATATTTGGACTTAATCCTAAAGTGTTGAGCTAAAGTATTTTAAAGAAACACTTTGAAACCTCTGAAAGGCCGACACAGCTTTCCTCTGGTAGTCCTCCTGTGTGCTTCGCAGCAATGCTGAAGAGATGCAAACACACAAAATAAAAGCTTCAGATATGAATTACACACGCATAAGAGAGCAGCACATACACCTATACAAACACCTTTTGGGTTTTTTTTTTCCCTGCCTGACTTATCAATCTGTTACAATCTCTTACGTGTTCAGACATTCATTTCTGCACAGCTCTCTGAAGATCCCAAAGTCCTTATGCCCCCAACAGATATTCAAGTACAAAAACAGTTGCTTCTCAATGGTCATTGCAAACTCCTACAACCTGTTTATGTAGAGCGGATCACACCGATGACCATCGATTATTGAAGTCCATTTGATTACTTCAGTCTTGATTCCTAAAGGGAGCTGCATGGGTGTCCTGAGTTTTTTTTTTTTTAATTTACATAGATTTCAGATTCAGGTTTCATCTTTGTTTAATAAATGGCAAATGTTACTGCTTAGTGTCACATTTTCATCTTGCAAGTTTGACTTTCAAGAGACGTAGCACAGCAGGAAGTCAAAATTGGAAAATGAGTGAATTTGCGTTAATATTTGCGATGGCGACATCTCAGCTTCCTGAAGGGAATGAATAATGAGAGTGGAATATGTCGTGTGGCTTCGTTCAGCTGAGATCAGATTTAAATTAGTAAGCGGACTTGCCATCAGTGGCTTTGAGGCTGTAAACCAGGCCGGCGGCCAAGTAGCCTTTGGCTTTGAACTCCGCTTCCATCTCTCTTGTGTCAATCACCATCTGTGCAAACTTCTCCCCTTCGTCCAACTGAAATATCAGCGAATCAAGATGTAAGACAAAACTACAAGAGAGAAACACGGTAAAAGTAAAGCTTTACTTTCACTTCTGGAAAGAGCTGTGTGCTCCTTACCCAGTGCAGAGGACCAATGCACAGTTTAACGGCCAGCAGTGGAATGGTGGGGTCATCAGGCTTCAGACAGGCGCACTCCTTAAAAACCTTGACAGCACGAGCGGATTTGCCGGCAGCCATTAGTGACAAGCCGAACTGGTACCACAAATGGAACTCCTCAAAAGCGAACTTCATGGTTCTCTCCAAGCACTGGGGACGGCAACGCGGCCCGTTTTCTCAGAATTTTGTTGGTCTACTTGGAAACATTCATTTCAGGAGTGTAGGTCAGCGTGGGTGTGTGGTTTTATTTTACCTCCGACAGCATCTCATACTGCCCCCTCCTGCCCAGCGTTATGGTCAGCAGATCGTACACCGCGGAGGCAGACTGTAGGCTGATGGTCCGATCGTTGTTGTGCTCAGGAATCCTGCTCAGGACAGTGTCCTGGTTGGCCTGACACCAAAAACAAACAAAGCTAAATAAGTCAAATCTGCACAGCATGACAATGTTTTAAAAGTGTGACTCTATAAAGCATCTCACCATCGCCTCACTGATCAGCAGCAGCAGCAGAGCTTCCTCTGTGTTCTCCTGAGGACAAAACAAACTGAAATGCAGCAAGAGAGAGATGAAGATGGGTGGAGATGAGAAGAACAGAGAGACTGTTTTGAATTCCTACCAACAAATGTTATGAAAAACGTCATACTTCTCTCCGGAGTACACTTGTGGGGGTCGGCTCAGGGTGTAGTTCCTGCGGTAGGTATGCCCTTTCTGCTTGGGTTTATCCAGGGGTGACACCGCCGGAGGATCTTCCAGAGGAGACCAGTAGCTCTGTCCACACATTCCTTGGAGCAGGATCTCTGCGAGCTGTCGGGCTATCGTCTGCACAAACGATGAAATTACAGGCCAAGCAGGGCAGCAAAACAGCGTGAGTGAGCTGATTTGTGTGATGTTCAACTTAAATGGCAAACAGAATAAATCAGCAAAATCCGGCACGAACGTTTTAACATTTAAATAACCATGTCGCAATAAGCAATTAATGACGATGATAAATTAAAATGAGCTTTAAAATTGACATTCTGAGAATTTATGTTTTTGTTTTTTTTTTTTTAAACGGAGGCCATTTTATTTACTGTTGTGTGTGTTTTATTTTTCTGTTTAATTTATTCTCTTTGATTGTGATTTATTTTGGATACTTAAAATGTCTTCCAGTTAAGGTGTGGAGTGTTCTGTACAAAATGAACGTTTATTACACTTTGAGAACTTGTATTATGCCATTGTCAGTATATTACTCTAAAAAGGTCTCAAAACAACATTACTATTGTTATCGTGAGAGGCCTGCATTTAAGTAGTAATTATTCTTCTCAAATCTGAAAGGCTGCCAAACACAAACTCATCCAACTACATGCAGATTACTCAGGATTTTTGGAATTAGCAGCTGAGAAAAAGGAAATCTGACTGACAGACAGACGTTCTCCCCAATAAATTCTCACCATGCGAAGGTTCTGGGTGGTTCTGGTTTCAACAGCCTGAAGAATCTCCCGAAATCTGCCCACACACTGTGTCAGGTTTCTACAAGAAAAAAAAAAAAAAAAAAACGACAAAAGAGATTCTGTGACTTCTCCGGGAGCACATGCCTCCATGTTGTTAACAAGATTTGGCACGTCATGTTTTGCAAATTTTAAAAGAAGAAAATATTTCCTTTTTATAGCTAAAATCATATTATCAACTGACTTGAGAATTTAATAGTGATCTTTAAGATTCCTTTCACTGACTGATGGACAGACAGACCAATATTATAGGGGTGGATTGATAAATAAATGGACAGATGGACCAAAGGAGATGGAACAAAAACAAACCTATAAATAAAAACCTCATGCCACTCTCTGTTTTCTTTGAGCAGGAAACTTCACCAGCTGTTGCCAGACTAAATGTAATCCAACCTTTCTGATCCTAAAACCACATAAGGTGTGAGACAACGTCAAAGCTGTAAAGTCTTACTCACACTGTACAGCATATATCAACCTGTTAACAACTTTGTCAGATCACAACTGCAAAAAAAACAAAAACAACTGAGTGTGATTTCTGCCAAGTGCCTGGTCTTCAACAACAATGTAAAAACTTTTCTGAATGTCACCAGCATGTTTTTATTCACATTTTTTTTCCAGGACCCAAAGAAAACTTACATTAATATCTATTCTTCCCTTTTCTCCATCCATGTATCCTACCCGTTATTGACGTGAATGACGTGGGCCCTCTGCAGGCCTGTCTCCAGAAAGTAGCCCAGTTCCGGTTCCTCATCCGTTGGTTCTGGCTTTGGGCCGCGGTTCTGAATACCTGCTGATAATGCCTACAGAAACAGAAACACAACAGAACAGCAAAAGTCAGAAAACTGTTAAGACAAAATTACAGAAAGCTATGCTTGATTTTTGTCCAAATCAATAGAAACTAACAGAGAGGACCTTTATATAGCTTCATATATCTGTTGGTTTCAGGCTTTCTGTATATAAAGACGGCTCTGTTTGTCAGCTGGCCATCATGAGCAGAAGCACATTTATCAAACTTGCTCACTGCCAGTGTAATAATCATCACACTCCCACAAGGATGGCACAACATTTCCTGGCACTAGAAGTAGCTGGTGAGTGTTCTAGTTTCTCCCCCTCAAACACAAACCTTCTCTGCTTCCTGCAGGTACAGCAAAGCAATGTCTCCGGACTTTTCATAGCAGGTGATGATTTCCTGCTCCCGTGCTGCTGAGCTCTGACTGGACTCCAGAGAGCCGGAGTCCGCGGAATCCGGGATCTTCTCTAGACACAAGCCTGGGAGAGCATCAGCGAAACGGAAAAGGAAACAAAATGTGACAGACGTTTCAGTAAGCTTAACTGCATCATGTCTCAAAATATAGTTTTAATATCTTAACATATCAGATTAATTCAGTTGAGTTAGAGAAATACAGTGTTGCCCCCGTGTGGAGATGAAAAGCATGGCTACAGAGATTAGCGGAGATTGAATTTGAGATGTGGAAGTGGATGTTAAGAAGGTCATGAGGTACAAATGATTCCCATGTGTGTCTGTGTTTACCTTTGATGGTGTAGGCCTCTGCTATCATACACAGTTTGTACACAGGAGCTCCAACCAGCTGCAGGTTGTCCAGGTGCAACCGGCTGTAGACATCTAGAAAAGCAGAACATCTCTGTTCAGTTTCTGGACTGTGGACGTCTATTAGAACAAGAATCAGCTCTTCAAAGAGGCCAGACATCTGTATTAAAGGCTTCTTGTTCAACACACTGGAAACACACTTTCCATAATCTGGAAAAATGTATTTTAGGTACTTTCAGGTCTGGAGAAGTAGGAGCGAGTGTAAGACTGTAGAATAATATTCATATTGTCTCACTTTATTCCCTATTCTCTTGTCTAAAACTTGTACTCATTTCTCCTTTTGTTTCTCCATTCTTTTTTCAATCCATATTCTCCTCAGTTTTTCTATTCTAAATCCACCGACACCTATCCATTTTTCCATTATTACAGTAAGTTATTTATCCCTCCATTCATCCGCTTTTCTATTATTTATCCATGCATCTTTGTTTCCATCCATAGATCCATCATTTTTTTCCATCATCCAACCCTTCCATACATAAATTAATCCATTTATTTTTATATTATTCACCCTTCCACGCTTTCATGTTTACATCAAGGAAAATCCGTATTTATCACAGCTGATGCCATCATTGAAATTCTTAACAATAATATATCCACCACATCATTTTCTACTATCCTGAACTCCTATTCCATATTAAAAAACTGCACTTCTGTAAACAAAAAATAATAATAATAATAATGTATCTGGCCTATATTCACAGAGAATTTTGATATAGAACGTGTAAAATGTGTAGCATCCCTGAACAGTTTCTCAGCTGCTCTGAAAGGTTTTTAATATATAAAAATATGAGGAGATGCTAAGAAACAGCATCCAGCAAAGACCTGAGAAAGGACCTGACAGATTCACCGGCTAAATCCTTAGAAACAAATTAATCAAGTGACAAAACTTTTTAAGTTCAGCAGTACGGGACCCCCAAGGGGACATGGGGAATTTTTTTTTGCTTTTGCTTTACTTTGCAAAACTTTTGCATTACCTCGCAATAGGTTTTGCGTTCTCTTGCAATAACGTGCTGACCAGTTCATCCGGTATAATTGAATAGCGTAAACCTTTCTTACGGGGGTCATCGTACTTTCTCCTATTATATAAGGCTTTCGTGAGGTTTTCCCATGTATGTTAATATCTCATTGTGAAATAAAATAAAATATATATATATATATATAACTACTTGGACTATTTCTGAGTTATTATTGCGGGATAATAAGTCATCTGATAGTTTTGATTGTGTCTCTTTAGTGTTGGTCTGAATGGTTTAGAGGGCCGTTTTCATCTCAACCTCATACAGACAGACATAAACATGCAGCGAATTTCAATCAGTTTCTTGCACCAAAGAGTTAAGAATAAACACTGAGGCTCTATAAATGTGTATACATTTGAAATTTAAAATTGACATTTGCGACTGTATGCAAAATACACCAGCAAATATTGCAGTCAGCATATTGCGAGGGAACGCAAAAGTATTGCGCGGTAATGCAAAAGAAAACATTTTCTCCATGTCCCCTGTATGTCTCTGTACACCAGCCTTTAAAGTAAGAAAGCATCAAACAAAAAAAAGACAATGATTACTTAACACTTCGCTGTGTTGTCCTTCAATATAACAGAGTTTGGCCATCAGTAGGTTGGCTTCCTGGAGGTAATCGGCCTGAAGAAAAGTTAGATGGAAAGAGTTACATTTGTACAAGAAGTCATCCAGTCAGCGATGCATCAGGTGCTCTTTTCAGAGTTTACATCGACATTTCCTTGGTCAACAACAGCGCTGAGGTGCTCCCTGACCTCCACCAGTTCGGCCCGTGTGCCTTCGGGGCTACAACCCTGTTTGATGGGATGCTCCCTCAAGTACGTCTGGAGCTTGGATTCTCCCAACAGCAGCTCACCTAAATCATCTACACACAGAAAGGGAAAGCACTTGAACAACGACAACAACTAGCGAAGAATTAAAAAAAAAATTACATGTTACTTCACAGGAGAAAAAACAGTAGTGTAAGCGCCAAATACAATACCAGAAAATAAGCATAAATTGGACAATTTTATCCAAAATGATACATTTTTAAATGAATATGCCCTGTCAGTGGTCTCCATTTAGCAGGATAGAAAATATTCCGAGCTTTAACAAGTATAGAAACAACACAAATACCAGGAAGAATTAGGTACTAAGAAAAGCTGAAGCAGTCCCTAATCCAAGTACAGATCCTAGTCACAAACCAGGGCTTAAAGCTCCAGTGGACCAAGTTTATTTCCATAACAGGAGCACTCGTCAAAAAAAAAAAAAAAGAAACAAAGAAATCAGCAAGTCTAGTTTCCGCCATAACACAGACTAGACTTCTGTCAAGAGCTTGGGTTAAGTCTGCAACATAATGGCACATTTTATAGAAGAATGTGTAAATATCCAAAGTAGTACTTCGCAGGTCTTTGTTTTACACACAAGTTATACTGGAACATTATGACTCTATTGGCCTCCTTACTTCAGCAGATCCCGTTTTAAATGCTACCATTTCATTTGTGGAAGTCCATATCAGAACTGGCCTTTCAGGCACTGAAAAACATGAACTATTTGACAGAGGGATGGAGATCTGTTAGCGGAGACTGACTGATGCTTTCCTGTTAATGGAGTTCTCCTTCATCTTTTTGCCAGATTAAGCTTTTTGTTAGAGCAGATTGTAAAAGTTCACAGCTGTTGCCAGAATTTTCCATCCCCTCCTCATGAGGACGAATGCTCGAAATTCAAATTCAAAATTAAAAATACGTAACTGATCCAAAAGGGGAATGAATGCAGACGGTGACGCAGGAAAGATGTTGTCCTTCCATGAAACAAATGGCAATAATTTTGAAAGAACGAGACTTTGATGCACAAATTTAAATTTACTGTTCATTTATTCTAATCCACACGAGGTCCAGTCCACCTAAAACCTTCAGATTGACCAAACAGTTTGGATTTCGTCATCTCTAAATAAGCATATATTCATATAAGTGGCTCCAAAGTACCTTCCCAACTTGTGCAAATCTGTCATTTTCTTCTTTGTCATTCAGGAGTTCATTGGGCTTTCCTATAGTCCTGCGCATGCTGAACAGAAGCCTTGTAAACAACAATATCAGTATCGCAATATTAACATTGCGATACGTCACCATAACTCTTTAAGAGTTAGCAGGCAGAGGTCAGTGAAAGAAAGTCAAATTTGTGTTTCGGCAAACAATGTTGCTGCATAGAGCAAAGCTCAAGACGTAGAGTTAATTAATGCATTATTCTGAATAGTTTGGCTCTAATTAAACGCCAAGAGAATCGCTCTTTTTCCAACTTTTGTCACTTAAGTCTGACAAATAAAAGTCAGTCACCAAACACAGTTTTCCAACACGTAGTGTGTATTTATAATTGTTCGTTGCTGATAGAGGATGGAAGCTGCTGATAGCAGGGCACAAAAATTAAGACTTCCTGAAAAGATGAGAGTGTAGACTTCCTGGTAAATCCTGTTCTAATGTAAAGTATGACAGATTACTGGATTAAGGAAATTTATAGTATATTACATGCTATCACACATAATATTTTTTGAGAATTTGGAAACAGTTGCTCTTTATTTCCCCAAGTTATGGGGGGAGGAGAGAATCGATATTTCAGCTGCCAGAAATTATTTGCCAAAGTTAAAGGAGGAGAACCAAATACTTTAGCCACCTGATATAATCCGTTCCCACTCTATAACATGGGAATAAATTAATTTACCAGCAACTCTTTAACTGTGCTTTGGAAACATTTGCTCTTCATTTCACAAAGGTAAGGGGCTTTGGGATTTAAACTATCTTTCCATAGCTACCTTATATCAAAGTCCTGTAAGGATAAATATCAAACATAGTTTTCAAAATGTAATTTATGAACCATTATACAACATACATAAACCAAATACGAACCTGGAGGCCGATGGGACCCTCTACGAAGCCCTGGAGGTCAGCCCGGAGACCAACAGGACTCGCTACGAAGCCCTGGAGGTCAGCCTGGAGACCAACAGGACTCGCTACGAAGCCCTGGAGGTCAGCCTGGAGACCAACAGGACTCGCTACGAAGCCCTGGAGGTCAGCCTGGAGACCAACAGGACTCGCTACGAAGCCCTGGAGGTCAGCCTGGAGACCAACAGGACTCGCTACGAAGCCCTGGAGGTCAGCCTGGAGACCAACAGGACTCGCTACGAAGCCCTGGCGGCAGGCCGGGAGGAGCTTGGGGTCAGCAGACCAAGCTCTTCATCTAACGCCTAACTAAAATAAAAGCAAAACTAGAGTTCATAAGATAAATAAGGGTCTGATGACCTGGCGACAAAGGAATTGTCTGGTGACGAAGGAGACCTGTGTTCGATGGCCTCAAGTTCCCATGGCACCGCAGTCCTGCGGGCCTCAAGCTGTCCTGTCAACATCTTTCAAGCGTTAAGCTTTTCCACCATAAGTCCCCAAGTGTCAAGCTCCCCTGACACGGTAGTTCTGTTGTCCTCTAGCCTTTCTGCCACAGATACTCAAGCATGAAGCTTGGAGTCCTCATCACACTTCTTTATTTAGCAGTACCAAGTGTCAATCCAGTACCTGATAGTACCTGTTTGGTACATTTTCAGGAAGGTATTGGAGACGCCACTGATGACACGTCTGAATATAGGCAGCTGCTTCTGTAGCTGATCTGAAACTGATTTGATGTTTTCGCTGGTTTTCTGGTTCAGCTGCTCCAGTTTAAGCTGCAGGTCGATGTTCATATTCTTCAAGTCAGTATTTTTCTGCTCCAGGATCTCGTTTTCCTGCTCCAAGGCGGTGTTGATATTCTCCAAGATAGAACATTTCTCCTCCAGAGTGGTGCTTCTCAGCGTCAGGGCGGTGTTTATCTGTTCCAAGAAGTTGCTTTTCTCCTCCAAGGAGGCTCTTTTCTGCTCCAAGACGGTGTTTATCTCGTTGAAAATGGTGTTTTCCATCTCCAGGGTATTTCTTTCCCTTTCCAGGGCATGGTTTATTTGTTTCAGAGTGTTGTTTTTATTCCCTAGAGCAGTTTTTTCCTTCTCCAGGGTACTTTTTTCTTTCTCCAGGGCGTTGATTCTCTGTTCCAGAGCGGTGCTTTTCTGCCCTAGGGCAGTTTTTTCCTTCTCCAGGGTACTTTTTTCTTTCTCCAGGACATTGTTTCTCTGCTGAAGAGCGGTGCTTTTCTGCCCTAGGGCAGTGTTTTCCTGCTGCAGGGTGTTTTTTTCCTTCTCCAGGGCATTAATTCTCTGCTTCAGGGAGGTGCTTTTGTTCTCCAAGGCAGTGGTATTCTGCTCCAGGGTGGTGTTGTTCTCCTTTAACGTTCTGTTTACGTGCAACAGTTTGTTTAATTCCTCGTCTTTGTCTTGAAGCTTGTCTTTTTCAAATGCAGCTTGTTCTATGTTCAGAACTTGCATCTTCAGCTCCTCATTTCTTTCAATCAGAGACTGTTTTACAATGGACATCATGCCAACTTCTTTCAATATTCCATGGGGCTTCTGTGTCTCTTTAGCTAATGTCTGTTGTACTTTTTCCTTTCCAGAATCACAAGATGATGTCTTACTGCTGCAACTTATTGTTGATCCCGTTTCTCTGGACAAATCCAAAAACTTCTCAAACTTCTCAATGATTTTCTTTACTTGTGTGTTAGGATTTGCCTCTTTATCTCGAAAAGCTTTCATTTTCAATCTCTTGTTAGGATACTACTACGTGCTCTCTGTCTCTCTTCTTCAATGGTTATGACCGTAGAATTCAAGCGTGCAGCTCTGTGATGCCCTCTAGCTCCACAAAGTGTGCATCGCTCTTTGTGACATCAATTTGCGTGATGTCACACGTTGATGTCACTGCCTCAGTAGAACAACTAGAAAACTGCTGAAGTTTGAATAAAAACAAACTTTACGGCTGAACGCTGCTCGGCTTAGCTGATGGCTATTGGAGACAGTTCAGCTGGTAATATGTCACCAAGGCTGAAATCCACACTTGGGAGCCAATGGACTGGCACAGCAGGGTGCGAGGACCACAGGTCAAAAGGAAACATTGTGTCCGAAAACAGAAAAAGGGGAAACGGGCCTGTTGACCCAGCTGATGCCAACTCAACCTCTCTCTAGCTAAGCAAGGTTGGTGGAATCAAATAATGTTCTCGCTCTTTGGTTACCTAGCAACAGCCTGTTGAGTCACTTGCGCAGCAGCAGTTTCTGGTTTCACCTCCATTCCTCATAATTGCTTAGAAATAAAAAAAAGAAATTAAAAAGCATTGTGATGTGAAAACTATGGATAAAACAAGAATGTATTCCAAATATTGAAAACAGAAAAACTAACAAAAACATTATTGATACAGATATAAGACACTTATTTCATGATATTGTAATATTGTTCAGCCTTACCATAATTAGACTATTTCTGTTTTTAAAATCCATTTTAATTAGTTATTATTTAGGATTATTTTCTGAGAAATTGAGTTTGATTAGTTTGAATGTAATTACTGAAATTTGTGGTTTGGGTAATGTTATCATTAACCAAATCTATATGACTAACAACAACATTTAATTTTCCTTTGGGATCAGTAAAGTTGAATTTTGAAGACAACATTTTACCAAGTTTTTTTTCTTTTTGTCCAGTTTCTAGTGAAAATATTTTAGTACACTTAACCCCAACAAAAGGTGATAAGTAAAACTAAAAACAAACACAAGGTGCAGAAACCTGCTAGCAGCCAGAATCAATCAATGTAGTGACGGATGTGGACTGACTATAGTCACTGACTGTAGTGACTGGCTTGCAAAGCAAGCGAGGAAACAAAAAAAATCCTAAAATACCCTATTTTTTTTTTTCTGTCATCATGAATTCACGTAGAAACGCCATTCAAATTTCATTTTGTTGATACGTCCATGATCTCTTCTAAAGTGAAGACGGCACGTCGATACCAAATACGGTTTGTCCACAACTTGAGGATTAATTACCATAGCAACCAGGGAGAGCTGCTTAGGACTACAAATACGCCATCACTGTAGTTCTAACTATGGCGGAAGACTCAGTTAAAACAGAGGAGGACTGAGCTGGCCCTTAGAACTACTGGCTGTTTTGGCCAGTATATAACTGATTTAACCCAAACACTGTTACTCGTAAGATTAGTGTTGCCCTTTAAAATAAAGCTTTCAGAAAATTTCAAAATAAAAGCCTGAATGTTCCTCTCAGGTCTTTGTCCTCTTTTTCTCTCAGGTTAGTGCAGAGAGAGCTACAGATATGAATTGCGGTGTTATAGGAGAGGAGAAATAACCCTCTCATATGCTTCAAATGCTTTTTGGATCAGCCTTGCGGTTCCTGAACGGGAAGGAGTTGTTTGGCCTGCTTTGTTCATTAAAACTAACAGCTTCAAACAGTTAGAATACTGTCTCTCCCTCTCTGTCTCACTCACATGACAGCTGAGCTGCTCTTTAGAACTATAAACACTGAAGGTTAGGACTACAACATGGCGGAACACTCAGTGCCTATAGAAAAGGTCTGAGCTGAATGTCAGAACTACAACATGGTGGAACTGTCAGTTATTACAGAGGAGGACTGAGCTGGCCTTCAGAACTACTTGTGTTTTGGGCTTTTTTATAACTGGTTTAACCCAATCACTGTTACACATGGGATGGGCTCTTTGCACCTGCCGCGCTGACGTCACAACCGCATGTGCAAATGGGGCTCTCTTTTTTCCGCTTTGAGTTACCATGACAGCTAAAAAAGACAAAGTCTTATTTCAGATGCAAATAAAACAATACTATGAACATTATTGTCTTCCTAATATAATGGGCTTTTAAGTTTTCATGGATTTCCAAACGGTCCTGAATTAAGAAGGCGGTGGTTTGTAAATATTCGTCGCTACCAGTTAAAGCTAACGCCGCACAGCAAAGTTTGCAGCCTTCACTTCACTCCAGAATTCAGGGGTGGGCACTCCTGGTCCTCGAGGGCCGGTGTCCTGCAACTCTTAGATGTCTCCCTGGTCCAACACACCTGAATCCAACAGCTGAATCACCTCCTAAGTGCAGTCAAGTTCTCCAGAGTCCTGCTAACGACCTCATTATTTGACTCAGGTGTGTTGAAGTAGAGATGCATCTAAAAGTTGCAGGACACCGGCCCTCGAGGACCAGGAGTGCCCACCCCTGCTCCAGATCAACTTCTTCAGCCTAAAGAAGAAGGTAAAGGAGCCTCCTGTGTTATTTCCATGGAATCACTTCTGTTTTCAGCCTGAAAGAGAGTTTATGGGAACGAGAGAGCAGACCAGAGCCAGACAACCCAGCAACTGATCCGCCTGTACACACTGCTGTAAACACCGTCCTGCTTCACAAGAAGCATGCAAAACTAATAAAGCGAAGTAACACGGAGACCTTAAGGAACACGGCCATATTTTTCTAAAAGCAACAACTCTGAACCTGAACCGTCAGCTGAACTAGAACCGACACCAGAGCTGCTCTACTGTTAAGCTATGGGCTTGTTGTGCTTCAGGCTTCAGAAGCAAAAAGCCTGAACCGTAAAATCCCCGTTACTTGGTCTCTGACACTAATGACAATAAACGCACGTAATATACTTGAAAACAAGGTAAAAACATTGTCCGTTAGATTGGATTAATCGTTACCTTGGACAAGCCCTGCAAACACCCAGTGTAAAGTGCCTTTTTCAATAGATCGGAAACGACTGAGCCGCTTTTCCCCAACGCGGAAGCTGAGGTGCAAAGAGCCCATTAGTTTGGCCCTTTGAAATGAAGCTTACTGAAAATTTCAAAATAAAAGCCTCGACATTTTTTTTTACATCAAGTAATTACCATTTTGGGCTTTATGTGACTGGTTTAAAAAAAACACTGTTAGACATTGGATTAGTGTGGCCATTTAATATTAAGGTTACATTTTATTTATTTTTTTCAAAATAAAAGCCTCAATATCCCCATCAGGTTAGTGCACCGCCACTGGCGTGCAACAATATTAGCCTCCTTCATCTTTTTCTCTGATGTTAGGGAACGTTCATTAGTATTAGCCTTTTAGCTTAAATGGGCTATTAGCTATTTTTCTTACTTATTAGCCATGTTTAGTGTACTGAATGGAGTAAGTAATTACAAACAACATTCTAATGACACCTCACATGCTACTGACAGCATTTAGGCTTACATTAGCATTTTGGCTAATTTTAGCTTATGCATTAATTTTAACATACTGAATGGTGCAAGTCCATGTTAGTCAACATTCTTGTGATTCTCCACATGCTACTTTGGAATTATTTTTTTTAGCTAAGCTTAGCATTGATGCTAATTTCTAGCATCAGAACGCTGGGCCCAAATCGACGGGCACACTTTGGCAGGCCCCGGTTAAACTTCTTCAGGAATTTTCTAGTTTCTGATTTATTATCTTTAGTTCTAACCATTTTATTGCCTCTGAACAAAAAAAAAGGAGTGCAAAAACATCCTGCGTTATGAGACGTTGCTGTCAGGAAGTAGGAAAGACCCAGGCCGCGGGAAGAGAGGCTTGATGAATAAATGCCACCGCTGCGGGACGAGCTTCCTACCTTTGGATGGAGTCAGCTGCTCAACGAACTCGGGGATTTGCTCCCACTTCCCCTCCGAGCGGCAGCGCTCTATCTCCGTTTCCAGCCGTGACATGTTTCGTGACTGAGGGAAAGACTGGACTCGGTCAGAAACACCACAGCAGGCTCCCTCTCAGAAAATCTGATCCAGAGTTAGCATGACCAAACTGAGAAAAAGATTTAATCTACAAACACAAAGCAAACGCCAACGTTTGGCCTTTTACAGCCGTTTTACGAACTACTAACGTCTGCTAGTTAGAACCGTCACAGCAGTTATAACTAACACAAAGCAAATGCCGATATTTGGCCGTTACCGCCGTTTTGCTAAATGCTAACGTCTGCTAGTTCGAGCTGTCACAGCAGTTATAACTAACACAAACCAAATGCCGATATTTGGCCGTTACCGCCGTTTTGCTAAATGCTAACGTCTGCTAGTTAGAACGGTTGCAGCAGTTATAAAGAAAATTAAGTTTGTCGCATAAAAATACAAATTTATGAGAAAAAAAATACTATACCGAACATCATCCAAATACCAACAGCAACCAGCAGTGACCAACCAAGCAATTCAAACAAATCGAAAATCACAATCTACCGATGCAGGTCAAAACCCAGTACAAATTTGTCCAAATCACACACACGAGTTACACGAAACACTACAAAACTACTCTCAATATATTTACAGAACACTTTTAAAGAAGCTGTTTTTGTGGCCTTATAAGAGTTGCCTTTTACCCTACCTGTGGTTCTCTTGAGGTATCTCCAGACCGAAAAATAACCATGGACGTTACTGGGAGCTTTTAAAATATGACTTAAGAAAGATCTTAAGTAAAGCTGGGGCAAATAGAATAAAAAGTAGCATAAAGGAAGAAACCTGCTTGGTCTCTGAGTTGATTTCATTATCCTCTACTCTTCCTGAAACTCTATCTGAACAACAGAGAGCCAAGTTACAAAGCCTTCAGCTTAAACTTGATTAAATTTATATTAAAAAAGCAAAAGGAGCTTTTATACGTTCACGGGCCAAATGGTTAGAAGAGGGAGAACAAAACTCTAGCTACTTCTTCAAACTTGAAAAGCAAAGACAAACAAAAAATGGTATTACTAAACTTAATTCAAGTGGCACAATCATTGATGACCCCAAAATGATTGCCAATATACTGTATGTGAAACTTTTTATAAATCGTTGTATGAGTCCTCATGTTCTCCTGAGGAACATGACTATTTCTTTAACTCCTTAAGTGGCACAGAAACAATTGGTGACCAAAACAAAATATCATGTGACTCTCCAATCACGCCTGATGAAATTAAAGAAGCTATTAAGAGTCTTAAATCAAATAAATCCCCTGGTACAGATGGACTTACATCAGAACTTTATAAGATTTTCTCAGAAGAACTCGCTCCATTTTTACATTCTGTATTTATTGAAAGCATTAAGAATGAAAGACTCCCCCCCCCATCACTTTCTCAAAGTTTAATTACTCTAATCCCAACACCTCAGAAGGATGCATTAATTTTGGATAATTGGCGTCCTATTTCTTTACAAAATTACAAAATTTTGTCCGCTTGGTTGGCCATTACCATGTTGTTGGTTTGAATCCGGAAGTCCCATATATCTCAGTTCTGTCATTTTCTACCACTTTGGGAGGTGATTCCTACTTTGACTTAGGGGTCTCCAATTCATGCTCTTCACAGATGTTTCTGCACACTACCAACCACTAATGTCCATCTATTGCTTTCCTGCTAGCATCCTACATCCTGGATAGTTTCTGGGGTCTCTTTGCACAAGTGGGATCTCGCCTGTTGAGGTTGATCTGGGCTTCTATTGCTCTGGTGCTCCTGCCCTGTCCTTCAGTCACCAGCCATTTGTAGGACTTGGTCGTATCAGCCACTTCATCCGTCCTATTGGTGGTACCTTTGATGGTGGTTCCTTCAGCTTGGCAATTTCGTCTTGGACGGTGGCTCTGATGCCCGTGAGACCTCTGCCTCCTTCTGTGCGCTTAAGCGTGTAGCCAGTGGATACTGGATTTGAGGTGGAAACCACAATACATGGTGAGTAGCTCTCATGTTTTAACAACAGTGGTCTAAATTTCTTCCTTTAGCCAACTTGCTACACCAGCAGAGTATCTGATTACTGGCAAGGCTTGGCTGTTGCCTGGACCTTGTTCCTGGCATTGAACAAGGTCCAATGGCACCTTGAACCTTGAAATGGCAATGTAAGGTAAGTTCTTAGAGTCTACTTTACTCTTTCCGAGTGTACACATACATATAACGTTATATATACTTTATATTTAATGAGGCAGAAAGTGGTAGATGGCTTTTTTATTTTTTTGCACAAAAACAAGACATTTATTCAAGTGTTCTCCAGCACAAGTACATACAGAGCCTTTATCTTGTCTCTGGACACTAAACATAAGTATGGGGGAGTCACGCGGAGAATGGGTGCTACATTTGCTGTATGAACTGTTCTTGAGGGGTGGGGGGGAAAGCATATATAGGCCATAAAACAGTTATGGCAGAAAGAAAGTCAAAAAGAGTGTCAACAGTATCACACAGTATTGACCTTCCTTTAACAGTAAAAAACAAACACAAAAAACTGGTTGGTGATACAAAAACAAAGGGCAAAAAAAAGGCATCAGTTCAAAACAACAGCATGATAATAGACATGAATATTACAGCCTGGAATGTAGGGTTAAGAAGCAATGCGCGTAAAGCATACAGTATGCAATAGTAAAAATGATTACTGTTTTTTTTTTTCTCACACAATTTCCCACAGATAAAGCACCAACTACAGCAATCTAGCAATCTATAGTCTAAAACAATATAGGAAACCTTTCTTTACTGTTACTCCTTTTTTTTTTTTTCAAGTACAAAGTTAAAATGCCTTTGTTAATATATTTGTGTGACTGACATAACAGGTCTTTTTTTCATCACTACAAAGAACTCAAAACAGTCATTGTCATTTTCATTTCTCTCCCAATTAAATATAGGTTTCTGGATAAGATAAACTGTTTAGCACCATTGGAAACAACTACAATCCCTCTTTTTACATAAGCGGAAAGGAAAGACATTAAAATACAAACTAAAATAAAAAATAAACACCACCAGGTAGGGCTGTGCGCTAACACTGAGACCATTATGCTTGAAGCTGTCCATTGGCCAATGCTAACATCACAAACACATTGAATCTGGATTCACACAGACTGGGATGGAAAAGCTAACGTCTATTGGTTAAAGCGAGTTCTGAATCAGATTTTTGATTATTTTTGACTTTTATCAAAAAAAAAAAAAAGTGTTGTTGATGATATATATTAAGAGAGAATATTTGTACATCTTATGTGAAATAATAACAAAAAGAACAAAGATGAATTGGAAAACGGTGACTGAAAATTTCTATTTACAAAATCTAAAAAAAAAATGTACAAAGATGAAGGGATGTTTTTCTTTTGTTTCAGAACAGGGAAAATATGACTCTTCTGTGAGGACAAAAATTACGGCGATAAGGTCACTTAAGAAAGTAATTACATAGAGAAATAAAAATTTAAAAATTTCAATCTTAAATACGATATAGATTAAGTGATAACATCTGCTTTCATTAGGCTCTTTAAATCTTTTGAGAGCTGAAATCTTTGTCAAACACGAAGTCAGTTTTTTGTTTTGACAAACCGCGGCGTCGAGCCTCCTGACGTAGCTTTAAGTTTAAAATCAGGAGCAATGGCCTCCCTCTAGTTTTGAGGGTGGCTGTGATCCGCACTCTAAAATTTTTCGAGGAAATACCAGAGGCCCGAGACCAAATATAGACAAAAAGCAGATGACATAATATTTAGACTCTGGCAGACGTCTTTTCTTCTTCTACATTCGCTGAGTTTGGGCGGTAACTAGGCATGAGCCGCTTACAGGTCCTAAGGTATCCCAAAGTTTTTAAAACATTACCGTTTTAAGCCTGATTAAAAAAATGTCCATCATACCATTTCCCATGGTTTAAAATCATTTTCAAAGAGAAGCCCAGAAAAAGTGCTTGAGTAACCGAAGTTAACTTTCCTGGCTGTAAAGCGCTACAAATTTAGCTTTAGCAACAAAAAAAAAACAATTTCCGGTCACAAACAGCTCGGAGAGTTGTTTGAAAGGTGTGGAAATTGAAGAAGCACCTCCTATTGCTCTTTTTAAGACAGTGCTAATTTAAAAATATAATTGGCAAGCTACGAGCAGCTTGTGTGCTCTGACGGAGCAGAGAGCCTGACTAATTCCCAAGCTAGCATTAGCTTGTTACATATTAGCTTAGTAAGAAAACAACTGAATTTATCTGTTATTTGCGCTCTATTTTTGCTTAAGTCTACGACAAAGTATGTTATAGTTAACCCTATATTACACTAATTATCAATAGGTTGCATTACTTTAGCAGCAGCAGGAATAATTGTTGCCTTTTTCTACTGATAAAAGCAATTAGATCTTGTTATTGATTCTTATTCTTAACTTTTTTGAACAAATACCAAGAAACCGTGGTATTTTGACTCAAAGTCACACCGACCCATGCCTAGTGGTGAGGGGGTTCGCTGCTGCTTTAAAATAGAGTACAATATGAACGATGCAGGAAAAGGAAAGGTCAACAAACATCAATCCACCAACTATACACAGTCCAATAACAAGTTTCACATATCAAAATCCATACTTGTACTTCTATTGGCACAGCCCTACTGAATACAAAAAGTATTACACAAGGGTAGATCAGTTCACATCATAAAACTAAACAAACAAACAAAAAATTCACAAGAATTATCATTTAATAATGATAAAAAAAAAATGATCAGGAAAACAAGAAAGTATACATATAAAAGTGCTTATAATGTTGATAAAACAGCACAAAATTGCTATAAAAGGTAGAAGAACCTTGTGAAGCCGCACCATGTTGTTGAGTTTTTGCACCTGACAGTTTTTTTCAGTTCAGAGAGGCGGACGTTGAGGAGGACGGTCACCGGGCCTCCAGCAACAGCGCTTGCTAACAGTTGTACAGTAATATCGTTCGTCGGGGTGACACTAGAAAAAAGTAGCTCACCGGAGACTTAAAAATATATATTTTTTTGTTGTTGTTTGTTTTATTTTATTTTTTAATGACAGGAAACATCATTCCCCATGTGGCTAGCTTCACTTCCTGTTTGTGCAGATGCAGGCCTTGGGCCTGAGAGCAGAAAGGCTGGGAGACCAAATGAGCACCAGTAGAAACAGTACAAAAGTTGTAAAAGAGGACAGGCTCTGTGTTGCAGTTTAAAGTCTGTTTTGCAGAACTAAGTACTTTTTTTTTTTTCAATCAAATGTAAAAACATCCAGCAGAAGTCTTTCAAGCAACAGGTTAAAGAGCTCTGTGTTGTCTAAAGTCGTAGTGCCACATGGGCTATGATGTCTGTCATCATCTTGTAGCACCATGGTGTTGTAACCATATTACAGTAGTACCTTTATTACCTTCAGCTGTGTATAGAAACCGTAAACAAAGAGGTATTTGTGATCTGGTGTTTTGGATTTTCAGAGACACGGCCCTCGCCGACGCCGAAGCGGGGGAAAAAAAAAAACAAAAACGCATTTCACATCTCCGTTGAGGCTCAGTAGCTGGAAGCACGGCTGCTGCGGCTGCACGTCACAACGTGCCGCAGCAGCGCCGACGCGTTTCACGCACCCGAAACGCCGTCCCCATTGCTTCTCCAAAGATTTCCGTCTCTTTAGTAAAACGCGTTCGGCGCTCGAGTGTCTCAGTGTCTCAAGAGGAAAGCGTAGTCTCAAGAATATGATGGGAATTTTGTTCTCTTTTGATACAACAAATCAAAAATGTTTCTCAATAAAAAGAAACGAAAAAACAAACATTTCAAAGGTGGAGAAAAATGCAATTAAATGTTTTGCTTTGTAAGGACAATGCAATTTAAGCTTAAATTTGCATCTATAGGTTTGCTTGCAAAGCGAAAAGTTTCTTTTGCGCCTATAACGATTTGGTCATGCCTCCACAATTTTGGGATGAGAATATTTAGCTTGAAACCACTTTTTGGTTGGCTGTGCAAACATTAACTTCCAAGATTTCGGGAATATAAATTTTTTCTCTTTTGGTTAGTTCAGGTTTATGTATTCTCTCTACATTGTCCTTTTTTCAAGCTGGACTCTATTTAGGGGAGTCCTGATGTGGAAAAGCTAAGATCTCAGAATCTCTATTTAGTGTTGAAGAGTACAGTACAGATTTACAATATTTCAGTTTTTGCACAACAACTAATCCAGTCAAACACTAGTAAAAAAAAATTAAAAGAGTTTAAAGTTTGCACCGAAACAAACACCAAACAAAAACAAATATAAGTACCGGACCAAATATTTCAGACGAGAAGAAAAGTTTAGCTTAGTGATCCAAACTTTTTCATTCGAATAAAATAAATAAAAACTTTTGGATTTGCAAGCAAATGTTTGTTTTTTTTTCTTCTTCGCAAAATAACAGTATGTCCAATTTGTATAGTTTTGGTTTAAAATGTCTTTTTTTTGTCCAGTGAGAAACATTTTGATTCATCATTTTAAAAAGGAACAAAATTCCACTTATACAAGTATAGCTCACACAAACATATAAACAATATTCGATAACAATGCTAAAAGGTAAAAAATAAACCCCAATATTAAATAGAATAAGAATTACAATCCAAATACAAGAGATAATGTGAATCTATGTCAATGTTTGCAAATTATACAGTACAGACCAAAAGTTTGGACACACCTTTCTAATTCAATGGGTTTTCTTTATTTTCATGACTATTTATAAGGCAATAAATCCCACTTATTAACCTGACAGGGCAGGTTGACCTATGAAGTGAAAACCATTTCAGATGACGACCTCTTGAAGCTCATCAAGAAAATGCAGAGTGTATGCAAAGCAGTAATCACAGCAAAAGGTTGCTACTTTGAAGAAACTAGAATATAAGGGGTATTTTCAGTTGTTTTACACTTTTTTGTTTAGTGCATATTTCCACATGTGTTATTCATAGTTTTGATGCCTTCAGTGTGAATCTACAATGTCAATAGTCATGAAAATAAAGGAAACTCATTGAATTAAAAGGTGTGTCCAAACTTTTGGTCTGTACTGTACGTATAAGTATAATCTGAGAATCAAGGCTCTTATTATTTCTAGTTCCTAAATAGCCTGAAAGGCAACGTCTCGCTCCTCAAACACAGGCAAAGTAATCTTTAAGTGGTGCAAACAGGTGGCGGATGACGGGGACGCTCCACGCTCGGCCCAGGAGCCTCTGCCTCGCCAGTCGGCTCATGTTGGAAACGTCTGTATAGTGGACTGGGAAGCCGAATACCCTGACGAGAGAAACCACAAGCGAACAGGATGAGACGGAGAAATCTAAAACCAAAAGACAAGACAATCATCTTAACCTCGAAAGCCCTCAAATTATAGTTTGTCTGGGAAGTCATTGTCACAGTTTGAATCAAATCTAAATGAGGTTGAGAAATGCATTTTAAGTGATAACGTTAGATCTTGGGGAAAAAACCCAAAACAAAACAACAACAAAGAAAAACTGGTGTACCACAGGGAACCATTTCAGATCCCATGATTTTTAGCTTACCTATTAACAGCCATTTGGTGGTGCAAAATGTTTGCTCCGTCACAAAGCGCCGCCTATTAGCCCCAGTCCCACACAACTCCACCAGGTTAGTGAGCACTTGGTGAAACTGCACATCCGAGTGGTTGTAGACAGCTTAACGTAGGAGTTTGTGTTGTGACGATTTGCTCCATATGGAGTCTTAGAAGGAATAGGAGCTTCTTAAAGGGACAGAGGCCCATTTCAAAGCGCCTAAAGAGTACACGGATTCTTATTTCATAAAAATCTTTCATACCTTTCCATCTCAGGGCACCAGAGGATGTCTTCTTTTTCATTCATATAGACGGGATAATGCTGGTCCTTCCCTTGCTTGATGGAGTTAGACCTGGTGGTGATGGTCCTCACCTTCTCAAACTGAAAAAAAAAAAAACATGACTAAAAATAATGTTTTTATTATTTTAAATAGTAACTAAGCTATAATTCTTGTAATAAATAATGTTTCTCTTGTTTAAGAAATATATTAAATTAGCGGTATTTCTCAAAACTTCTTGGCACAGATTGCAAGATTGGAGCCCAGAATGTGGAAATTTGTGCATTCCTGAATCAAGGAAACATTTGCTAATGTTCAGAAACCATGTTTAGCTTCAAAATTCTCCTGGATAGCTGAGCACCAAATGCAGCACGGGCCTAATTTGATGGCACCTATAAAGAGGGCTTGTTTTAGAGTTTAGAAAGCTCTAAAATGAACCAGTTTTTAGTGTCTTAACGTAATCTCTCAATGAAAACTTTAGAAAAATCTAAGCTTTAAATCGACTAAATTCATTAATTGAATTGTGTGTGTCTGGATTTGAAATAAGGCATGAAGCCGTTGAGTGGTGGATCGTTTCCAATGTAAGATACAGTGGAGGATCTGTGATGCTGTCGGTCCGATTCTCTTCCAAATGCCTCGGGCACCTTTTTAAAACGCATACATTTAATAAAAACCTGGTGAAAAGTCTCAAACTAAGAACTCATCGTCAAATTTAACAGATACAGACTAAGAGCTGTTGTACAAGGTGTAGATGTTTGACACCGAATTAATGATTTAGTAATTAGCTTAGTATTTTCTAATGTGAAGGCGTTTTTCTACCCCACTGAAATTCTTGAAATGTAAAAGATATATTCTAAGTACGATTATTATGACAGCATAAATTCATAAATTGGCCTTTCTACACATTTACTATATAGCCACCACAATTTACAGCATGTAGTAGCAGAAATAAATAAGGAATCGTTTATATTGGTGACATTTGTTTTTAGTTTACATGATTTTCTAATGGATTTCTGTGAACTGGTTGATGTTCATACCTTTGCCGTTCTGCCGTGCTCCAAACAGTCCTGGAGGTCCAGCCTGTCGGAGCACATGGCCGACAGAGGTCTGAAGAGGAGAAACGAATGGGAGCCGTTTACAATCAGATGAGCTATAGTTGAAAGCTTTAGTTTGATGGAGAATCTGCTACGACAGCCACTAAAACACTCCAGAGATAGATATATCCACGAAGGCTGAGAGAGTTTGTTTATTTTTGATGCTTCTTTCTGACAGTCCAACCACTAACCTGTTCATGCCAGGGAGGTTACCCCAAAAGTAACGGGCGCGGTGGGCAGCAGACACCTCCTTGGCATCAATCATAACTGGATTACACTGTGATTAAAGACAAGGAAGATTGAACAGCAAGGTTTAATCTGATGGATACCAGTACAGCTTTCGTTTCCAGTAAAACACAGTGGAGTTTTTCTTTTTTTGTGTGTGTGTCAATTAAAATGAAAGAAAAATCTGTGAAAAACAGAAGAGAAGCTGCATCTGCTGAGTTGTACCAACTAATTTACTTTAATTTAACATAATTTACTTGTTAAAGCCAGCCTAGGGTAAGTCATTTTGTCTCGGGCATAATAATCTATAAAATATGACATAAAATCAAAATTTACAAACAACAAAAAATTTGAATAATGTTCTTATTTCTTCTTATATCACAGCTCTTAAAGAGACGTCCAAATCGGAGGAATTAAATTGTTTTGAAGTACAAATAGTGTAAAGTTGACAGATAAGCAGGTGTTTAAAATGCAGTGATATATTATAAGAAAAATGCAACTTATAATTGTTTCAACAAGAAATCACCACAAGGGGGCAGTCATAACCCAGTAATCATTTGGTGACCTGTTAAAATACAGTTTACCCACTTATAACTTTAGGCAGATCATTTTATGTATTAAAAGTATAATCAAGAGGAGGTGTACTGTCTTGTTTTGTATGTTTAACACGCAGACAGTCCTCCATCACTGTAGGAGCTAACCTCTAAAAAGCGAGAGATGTCCCTCTTGTCGCTCACACCCATCGCAACAACGTTTTCAAAGAGCCAGAAGAACGGTCTGTCGTCTCCTTCCTTCGGCCGAGCCTCGTGGAGCAGCCGGTAGAACTCAAAGAAGAGGCGGCCGCTGCCTCCTGTGGGGCAAAAACACATTGAGGAATAGTCTTGGGTTTCACATCTGGAGCAGAAAGATTTGTAAAACACGACAGGGGAATGTAAAAAGAGAAGTTGCGTGAACATACCATAAACGCCCTTCCGAGCAGGATTGACTATCGAGAGGTCGTTGCAGGGACTTCCACCAATGACGAGGTCAAACGGACCCCACTCCTGAATCTGTCCAAAGACGACGCAAAGTCATACAAAGGGAGAAAAATAACCATGAGCAAATACAGACAGAATATGAAACGTTAAGGTGCTCTACCAATGCAGTGCAAATACTTTTGACTGGTGATGGAGTTTAAACTCATCAAGTCCCCCCCCAAAGTAAAGCCTCTTCACTTACATGTTTGCGTGTGACACTCCTCACATCCCCAACGTACATGATCCGCCCCTGATGTCGGACCATGCCCACTGTGATTGAGTCTTCACACACCTCGGACGCTACGTAGCGATCCACTTGGATGCCAAGTTCTTTTAACACCAGCAGTCCTGTGGAGAGCGCAATAAACAACGAATCCATCAACATTTAATCAAACCAACTAAGAGCGGGTAAGTCCCGAGCATCAGTTCATTTCAAACTTTAAAAATTATTTGACGGAAACAAGGATTGCTGAAGCAGAGGCACATCTAAAAGTTGCAGGGCAGTGGCCCTCCAGGACTGAAGTTTGACACCTGTGCTATAGACCGTGGCAAAAGAGAAGAAGATGTCCAACCTGTTGCTATGCCATCAAACAGCGACAGAACACGAATGGGCCTCCTCTTCTCCACCAGGACTGGGGGATAAAGCTTTGGTGGATCCTGAAATTGACACATTGGAAGGAAAGTCAGACAGGGAGGCCACAGAGAGACTCCTCTGCAAGGCACTTGCTACTACTACTCACGAAATCTTGGTCATGATTATTTGCGAAGAAGAGCTGCAGATGGTCGGGCCAGTCTGAGCGGCGCTCCAGAAGGCCAAACACGCCCTTCGGACTGCACATGAAGCAGTTCCACGGGTCCTCTTTGATGGCAGCGTGGGCGGCTCCTTGACCGACGAGGAGGTCTACACATTCCACACAGAAACACCTGAAACACAGAGATCCAACGGCGTTAACACAGCGAGTGCTAAATCGCTTTGGCTGACGCAGGATTTCAAACTTTCAGTGTTCAAAGTAGGGACGCAAACAATTAATCGACTTACGGTTAACTGTTTATTAATTGTTTATTAGATTAAAATGAGCTCCAATAGATTAACTAATAACGTCCGCTTGGACCCTCTTTTAGTGTTGTAGTTTGGCCGCCATCCAGCAGAGGTTATCCTTAAGTGGAGCAAGTTGATAGAGAAAGAAAACCAGTCCAAACAGAGTTCGGTGTGGGATGAAAAACTGACTTTATTAGGTTCTGTTTTGAAATAAAAACACTCGATAAGCTCCTTAAGTTTCACGTTAATGACGCTCATTCAGGTGAGAGGCGTCAACTTCTAATTTAAAAATTACTGAAGCGCTACAAAGGCGAGGACGTGGTGACAAGGGAGAGGAGAGAGGATAACAGAGGAAAAATGTGACGTGATGAAAAAGAAATATGATGCCAATACGCAAGGCTGATTTTGAGGTCGGTCGTGAACCTCAAAGTCAGGAGAGCGAAGTTTTTACCTTTCTTTTAGAGCAACGACAGACGGTACTTCTGTAAAGATCTCTCTGTTAATGGGGAATTAAGTGTTTCACATATTTTATCCTTTTCATCATTCATTTTTCCATTGAGCAACTTCCCGTTTTGTTATGTCTTATAAATATATAATGTGAGAAAACCATGATATTCTGTTTATTCAGTCAGTATTTAAGAGACAAAATAATGTTAGCATTTTTATATATTTTTTAAATTTAGTATCTTGTTAAAAAAAATTGCCCTTCACATTATGGAAAGACGATCGTCCTTCTTGATGGAAAAGAAAACAGGTTTGGCTGCTGACCAATTAATCATTCGTCAATCGATAAGCTCAATCAACTTTAAATTAACTAAGTAATCCATAACTTGCATTCCTAGTTCAAATCATGTCTCCTGGTGGGATTAATTTACCACAGAATATTTTATACCTTGTTAAATAGATTAGGCTCGTTTTTCACTTCAGCTTCATCCAGAGGTCAGAGGTCAGGCTGCTGGAGCATCAAGTTTCCAGCCAAAAGCCCGGCCTGACAAGCAGCGACTTATCATCGAAATGTCGCATGCCGTCGTGTTAACACAAAAAACAGCCTTGTGCGCTGATTAGGCCGTCGTACGTCTGACAACACTCCGTGTGTTGCTCTCAGTGGTATTTTTCAATGTTTGTTTTTTTGTAATTACTGCGCCAGGTTACTTCGGCTGATCTTTCTTTGAGGCTTCCAACTGAAAAAAACACGCATGATGTAATATCTGCCATCAGTCGTTCCTGACCCTGACCTCCATGATGAAGCCTGACATCAGTGTTATGACATTCGCGATGACTACAGCGAGCTCTTTGTGACGAATAACGCCACTATCTGTGTTGGATTTATTACAAATAATAAACGGTCGATTCATCCAAAGATTATGTCACAGAGCTCAAGGACATTCTCCATTAAAAATGTAGCCAGTGCCAAATACACTGTGTGTCTTGCACATACAAATCTGAACAGATGTTATCCGCACATCAAAGTGCACAGAGGTGACCTTTGAAGGATTTTATCAATGGGTGTCAAATTAAAAAGGGCATAAAGCAAACGCTTTACATTTTTTTCAGAATTACAATCAAACACCACTTTGAGTAAAAAAAAAACAATAAAATAAATTGAAGTTTGTGATCGTAAAGTGACAAAATGTGAACAATTCAGAAGGGTTTGAATACTTTTGCAAAACCCTGGATGTGCGAGGATTGGACTACACCATTTTTAATGAAAAGCATCACTGGGCTTGATGAGTTTATTTCAGTTTCTCTGACCTGTCTATGCTGGTTTGAGGTTGCAAGTCCAGTTTAGAGATCGTAAAAAGTGAGGCATGTCTAGTTCAGAGGTGTTTTGGTCTATGCTTCACATCGTTCAAAGAAAATCTTGTAATGTTTTAAGCTGAAGCTTTAAGACAAACCGTTGTTCTTCATGTGAGGAAGGACTTTTGATTTTGTTGTCCTACATTCACAACCCCGAGGGGACGTCTCAACAGAAAATAACCTGAGGTGAATCTTTACTAGTTCGTTCTAAGTCCTCATTTTAGATGCAGAGACTGGTTCTGGTTTCACCAGATCTGACTTCTGAATGGTCAGACAAATAGTAAGACAAATGTTCTTACTAGTCCTTAATGGGAAAACAACAAAACAAAAAACTGAAGCGAATTTCTTCTCTGGCAAAGCTGCCTGCACGTGTGACGAGCATCACAGCTTTTTAATGAAACTTCCTAAAAGAAAAGAAAACTAAAACTTCTATATCTTCTAGAGATGTTAGCAATATAATTTCCCTTCAGCTCAAAGTATTTCAGTTCGTGTAACCCAGTGGTGCTCGAGGTTTCCGACACATTTTTACTTCTGTACTTCTCCAGACTCAAATTTCTAGACACCAATTACCTCTAAACGCCCCACAAAGGAGGCCAACAAGGTCGAACGTGCACAACTGAAGACGAGGCGGTCGCAATGTAAGCTCGTCGCATCAGGAAATCAAACCCTCACCTGCAGCAGTTGTTGTTTCCACACATGAGCACCTCACGTCCGCCGCAGCAAATAGTGCAGTACGACTGATAACCGTCATCGTCGTATTGGTACGCACATTCCAGGAAGCAGTTCTGCAAAGCACACAGAAAGAGCCGAATAGAAGCAGGGAGACATTTAAAAAAAAAAAAAAAAAAAAAACTTAAAGACTTTTGCTGTTTTCAAAAATGGTAAAGGCGTTCGGTGGGCAGCGTCTCACCTTGCAGCTCTGGCACATTCCTCCAGCGAACAGCGGGTGCTCCAGGCTCACGTTCAGACTTCCACAAGAGATGCAGATGTCTGGAGGAAGACGAGAGGCGGTGATGAAGACTTGAGTGAAAATATCTAGTCGGCTGTGACTCAGGTTAGTTGGGACGTTCATGAAGGGGGGTAGGAACATACATAATTGTGTTGCCTTTAGTGTTTTATGGGAACAGTTGCATAGATTCTGATTAGATTGCTTCTTAACGACAGTGAGAAATGACTGAACGCATCTGGAGAGCATGTGTGAGCCCAACTTACCCTCCAAGCTGCGGCACTTTTGTCTCACTTCATAAACAAGTCGCTCTGTGACAGAAAAGAGGAAATGAATGAATAAATGTTGCTGAAATTGTTACAACCCCCCCCCAATGTTCCTACTTTATGCTCACATCACATATGGTAAATGGCCATATATAATGTGAGCTCTTTATCAAGTCCAGAGGACTCCAAAGCGCCTTCAGTCAATCATTTAAAAAGTCAAAGAAACCGTCCACTGCTTCAAAAAAATACCTCTAAGAACTCGTGGCCACTAAAATCATAAGGTATGAGGCTGATTTTATGCTAAATAAATGTTAAAATGATTGAATAGTGAGTAAAACTGAGAAAAAAAAAATAAAAAAGATGATGTTTGTGTACATATTTTGAAGCATTGTGGGTCTCCACCCAGAAGCTAATTCTGGTTTATTAATCTCAAAGATTAATAAACTTTCAATTTTAGTGAACATTTAAACTTTAATATCTGAATAAACAACAGAAAAAACAAAGAAAATGAATTATGAAGTCTTTGTAAACAAAACTGTCCTTCAAAAAAGGGATAGTTAAAGACCAAAACACCAGATTGAAGACTTTCATCATCCAGTTTCAATATCTCAGCTTTCAAATAACAGTCCTATTCTTTCACGCACAACTCAAAACGTGGCATTTACCTCTGCTACAAATATTAATAACTGCTCAAATAAATAGAATAGAAAAATCATACTGACTCCTATCTTAAAGAAGAATCGGTTCAAATTGATACTGTCAGATCAAAGCTTGACAAACAGTGGAACTGAAATTGTTTGTGAAACTCTGATTGGTGCATCTCTCCCCAACAACAACAAAAACACTACAAGCTAAAAGAGAATGCTGGAATGAACGCATTTACAAAGTGAACACCCATCTACAAATCAAGCAAACATAGCTGCATCCACTCGTACACGGAAGGTAGAGCAAGCCTTTCTCTGATCATGAACTAAAAATAGATAAATAGATGTGTGACAGGAAGCATATTTTGCCCATGTTTTATTTTAATGTGTAGCTCTTTGATTGTTTAACTAAGTCAATACGGCTCTGCTGCTCTGTCACTGTTAAGACCCAGAACGTAGTTGTGTCCTAACTGTAGGTGACACTGTAATATGCAGCAACTTGACCCCGTTTCCTGTCTGATTTATACAATCATTAACCTCTCGTCAACAGAATGAGGAGTTCACAGGCTAACAAACGGACGGGGGCCCCCTCACCTCGTGTCCTCTCATCGATGATGTCCTTGACTTTTGGTTTCTCCACCGTGCTTTTGCGAGGCTTTTTGGCTGGGGGGGGCGTGTAGGCCGCCGCTTCGGGCTCCACCCACATCTCGGGGTAAACCTCGGAGTTACGCTCCTCTAGCAAGTCGAGGCAAAGTGAAAATTATAGAAATGATTTTGAGTGAGTCCGGCCGTCCCTGCTCCCACGGGGTCAAAGGTGTCACTTTCTTACCTTCAGGAGGCTCTAAGCCCTTAGGTCCAGTGGGCTGAAACCCGGTCATCGCCCACTCAATCATCTCCTTGTTTAACATGTCCACTGATTTGGAGGTTTCACTTTCATCGCTGTCGGGGCAGGCTATGAAGGCTTTCCCTGCCCGGCTACTAGCCACCTGCACACATGTGGCAAATATTTTAATCCAGCTTTATCGGCAGAGGAAAAATAAACTGAGAGGAACCATAAATTAAGAGGCATACAGGATGCTTCTGACTTAAAAGTGTTGGCTAATCGAGTGAGCTGTGGATAGCTAATAGTAAGATGTATAGTAGCTTCATAGCCTTTTAAAACCAACATATGGTTGGCTAAAATAGGTCATTTATCATTTGGAAAGAAAGACGTGGTGATTTTTATTGGCATTAACAATCCTGGATGCTCAAGAGAGTACACTCCATTAGCATCGCTAACGCTAATCTTTCTAGATGCTAAGGAGTACCAGTTTTCTATTCATTTGAACTTAGATTCAATTTAGTAAGTGTAGTAGTATATTTACAGTAACTGCTATTGCACAGATAGCATCACCTTCTAATATAAATAACGATTATTCAGTGTAAGAAGGCAAAGAAAAGATGTTAAATGCCATCCTTAGATCTTCTTTATTGGTTATCTTTATTGGTAAAAAAATAAATAAAAAAATAAAAAATGGAGACAGGAAACTCTGATTGGTGAACCTCTTGTTTAAAATATACCAACAATATGATAGAGTGAAACAAGAACTAGAGAATAAATCAATAACAATATACATCGCGATAGACACATAATCAATATCAGTAGAAAACACCTGTGATAAACAATTTCACTGAAACCCAAAACAGAAACGCACAGCATTTCTAGGTCGTTCATTAGCCGCTCAATCTCTCATGGCTAGCTAGCAAAAGCTGGTGGCATCAACTACCTCGTTCACTCTTTGGTTACCTAGCAACAACCTGTTGAGTAACTTGAGCAACACCAAGCCTGTACAGCTTAAAAATAAAAAACAACAACGTGGAGAGAAATTTTGGGATAAAGCAGGAAGGGTCATCTCTGTAGATTGGCCACATTTCAGATATTTAAAACAAAAAAAGTTAATTATTTCTATCAACCAATATGACATGTTTATATTATGATAAGTTGTTTTTGCCATATTGTCCAGCCATAAGTGAAGCATCAAAATACAGTTCAGAAGGTCTCACCTGTAACACTTCGTAGATTGCTTTCTTGTACATGGGCTGTTTGTTGTAAGTTGGTTGGTGAAAGGCATTATTAAATGAACTTAAAGGCAGAAGTTTCTCTACACATACCTGTAAACATACACAAAAAATAAACTTTTTGACGCTGCAATACCACAAATTGCCTGGATATTAAATTTCAAAGGAGCAACCAGATGCACGAATAAATACACGGAAAAAAAAAAACAACAAACCCTTGTGGTTATCACTGAAACAGGAGACAGTTTTGCTTGAAAAGCCAAAGGAAAAATCACCTGACAGAAATATTACCGTTGGCCCCGAACACTCACCACTGAGAATTTCCCGTCTCCAAACCACATGACCCATCTGGTTCCCTCGGCGGCTCTGCTCCGGCCCGTCACAGACCAGGATACGATGCGGCCTGGCCACCAAGAAAATCCTCGCAGCTTCCCCCAAACCAGCTCGCCGATGCCAAAACCACGGCCGTCCTGCAGCCAGAAGACAACACAAATCATCCACTCCGTATTAACTTCTGAGCGTTTCCAAACAGCTTATTTTCTACTTTGGAGGGCTGGGCGGAAACTATCTGTTGCATAAAAAAGAAAGAGAAACAATTTTAACCAAAATACCCAAGAACACAGAGAAACTATGCAGCATTTTTTTGGGTACTGTATATGAACAAATTGTTTACAATGAGCTGTTATCTCAGTAAATATAAACTTCATGCAAAAACAAATTATGTTGAACTTTACAGACCACTCAAGAATTGTTCCTTAGAACTTTTAGCTAATACTAATTATACTCAATTTATTGTACTGGTCAACATACATGTATCTCCATATGGTGCCCGAATTGTGAAGCAGTAATTCATCTGGATAAGATGATCTCTTCCTGATCTCTTTGAGATCCGGTTCTCGTTATTAAACGTTCAGAGGCGAAAAGCCGGCCATGTTGGCGTCTTATCGCAAATGCTACAACATTTTCCCAGCTCTTACCTGTCAGAGCTGGCTATCCATATTTTGTACATGCTTTAAAACTTTTATGCTTAGACTTATTCTCATCACTTTTAATGCATTAACTACGTTTTGGGAGCTAATGAAAGAAACTCCTGCGGTTCTGATGAAAAAGGAAGTTAATCAGCATTTATTGCTGAATATTTTCAATGGATAACAGGCTGGAGCCACATGCTGGTTGGATTAGTTCCTAAATTACAATGAGATGCTTTTGTAATATGTATAATTATGCAGTTATACAGTCACAAGCATTTCATCTCCACACCAAGTTAATGATAGATTAGACCTGTCACAATCAAAAATTTTACTGGACGATAAGTCGTCCCAGAAGTTATTGCGATAAATGATAATATTGTTGCCTAATAATGCAAGATCACATTCTCAAAGATTAATGAACTTTACATTTTAGTGAACATTTAACACTAGGACTTCAAATATCTCAATAAACAACAGAAAAAACAAATAAAATGAATTAAGAAGTCTTTGTAAACAAAACTGTCCTTCAAAAAACGGGATAAGACCAAAACCAGATTGAAGACTTTTATCATCCAGTTTCAAGCGAATGAAAATGATTCAACTCGTTTTAATTGATCCTGCGATTAATTGATTTATTGTTTATTGTGACAGGCCTACTAATGACTATTCTGTCTATAACACTGCGTTTCCGCATTTGGGGAATTAGATCCAATTATATGCTAATGTATTCAAATTTGATTGTGTGTGCAGAAAAGTGGTAGGTTGCTTTTTATTGTTCTGGAAATTGCTCAAGTTCAGTATTCACCCCAATAGAAGTACAAATAGGCATTTACTCCCCAACATTCAGAGTCTGAGTTTTGTTGATAATATTGGGAAACCGTGTTATGAATCTACATGTCAAACATTAGTTGTCAAGTTAAATTTGTACCGAGGTCAAAGATTAAATAAGTAATAGATTGATGCCGGTGTAAAGCACAAGGAGGGTCGTTTTATGTGTTGCTTATTCCGCAGGGCACATTATTGTGTGTGTTAGTAAGCTTTTAAGACAACCCACCTGAAACATGCAACTGCCTTGACAAGACAAAGAGATTCTAAACTCACATTCACCCTTAATATAGAAGTCCTTACATGTTATAGCTTCCAAAAAACCACCAGAGCAACCGGAGCAAAGTCGTGCCTCTGCAGACCGTTACCTCATACTCGGGCTCAGTGTCTGAAGACTTTTGGGAAGTTTTTTCCTCTCCTCCGATGGCGACAGGCTCCGGAGTGGTGGCCACAGTGGGAGAAGCCGGGTCAGTAGGTTGCTGCTGTTGAGGCGGCTGCTTGTGTTGCTGCTGCTGCTGCTGCTGCTTTTGCTGCGGCAGAGGCGGCTGTGATTGCTGCTGATACTGAGGCTGCGGCAGAGGCTGGCTGTGCGGCTGAGGCTGAGGTTGTTGCTTTGAAGGCTGCGGGTGTTTGGTTATTGGGAGCTCCTCTGTCCGGCTCTCTGCGTCGTTCTTCTCCAGGTCCTTCATTATGTTGATCTCTGACATTAGCTTGGCTCTTTTCTCTGCCTAAAAAAAACAACAAAAAAAACCAACAAATAACAAAACCCAGAGACAACAGAGGAGTTGTCTCTGTTCAATAGTTCAATAGCACAAGCTATTGAACTTGGCAGCACAACACGAGCAACGGACCTCCTCACGGCAAAGCCGATGGCGAGCCGGAGTCTGAAAGGCCTTGTAAACAGGATCTTACTGTTCCTTGTAAAAGTATTCATACCCTTAGAACTACTTCCACTTTTTTTCACTTTAATGGGATCTTATGTAATAGCCCCAACACAATGTAGTCAGTGACGCCCACGGGAAAAAAAAAATTTCATAGGGGTGACCAGACCAGGATAATAAAACTTTTAGGGGAGCGCAGTGGATGTAGTGCATAATTGTGAAGTGGAAGGAAAAAAAAGGTTTTATGGTTTTTAAGTGTGGTATTTATAAAAGCAGCTGTTCTGCAAAGGTCACGGAGCATTGCTCGGGAACATTAGAGCTCAAACAGCACAATGAAGAGCAGAGAACACGTCGACCAGGCCTGGGACGCAGCCATGAGTTTAAAGCACCAAACATCGGATATCTTCACACAGCACTGGTTAAAAAAAGCAAGGAGCGTGGCACAACCCCAACCCTGACAAGACGAGGCCGATAGATAGGGCTGCACCGATTGCAGTGTTCTGGCTGATCTTTAAAAAGCCTGACCTGACGATTCTGATTTTGGCCGATACCGATTTTTTATTTTTTCTGAAATGTAGTAGCAGTGGGATGACTATTGTTAACTGCAAATGTGCAGACATGACCTGGTGAGCCGACTTGTCAGTCAAACCTCCCTCGTGGTAGAGTAAAAAGATGACAGTGGCTGATTTTCAGACTGATGTTGAGGTAGAAAAGAGCACCGATCTTAAGAAACTAAGGAAATCAGGGCCGATTTATTGGTACACCCCTATTAATAGACTCAGAGAAGTGGCCAAGAGGCTCATTGTAACTCTGGAGGAGCTGCAGAGACCCACAGATCAATCAAGATCAGGTGGAAGACTCAGATATTAGTCATAGGCTCGACAGATCTGGTGTTATTTGCTTTGAAAAGCCAAAGCTGAAAGAAAGTCATAGGAAGTCAAACTTGGCGTAAATGGACTGAACTTATATAGCGCTTTTCCAGTCATTTTTGACCACTCAAAGCGCTTTACACTAGAGTCACATTCACCCAGTCACACTCACAAACACACACACATTTATACACCGATACGCAGATCGGTAGGCAATTTGGGGTTAAGTGCCTTGCCCAGAGGCACATCGACATGTGGCAGGAGGAAGCTGGAATCGAACCTACAACCTTCCAATCGCAAGACGACTACTCTACCAAAGAGCCACAGTCGCCCACAAAACACACAAAATCTTACCAAGTAAGTTTTTTGTCTGGTTTTTAGTGCAAATTAGTACAACGACATGTGAATAAACTAACTTAAAAGTAACTTTTCAGCAAGCTGTAGCTTGCTTTAAGTCAATCATTCCTTAATATTGATTAAAGAAAAGTACTAGCTCCACTGGGATATATTACGTTAAAGATTATAAGTTCAATATTAAGGAGTTTCTGACTTTAAACAAATTCTAAAAAGTTACTTATAAGTGAATGTTGTCTTATTTCAGGGTAACTAAGATATTTGCAATAGAAACTAGACAAATAACTGCTTGGTTACATTTTGGTTTTTTTGCCATGTTGGCACATCAACTTGAACATCTTGTACTCGGTTTGGATCGAACTAAATGGAAGTAAATCTGTTTAAATCTGCAAAACACCTGAAACTGGGGAAGACTTTCACCTTTCACCCAAATTGAGCTGGGGATCTCTGGTAGGACTTGAAAACTGATCTTCACAGTTGCTCTCCATCCAGTCTGACTAAGGTGGAGCTACTTAGTGATCACCAGATGTTTCAAGCTGGTAGAGACATTAACACAAGCAGCGTATGTAGAGGCCGTGTTGAGTCCCGGAATGGAGTTCAGTAAGCCTGGAGTCCGTGACATTGAGTCAGTGGGTCAATCAGAGAGGACAAGGCGTAGGCGAGACTAAAGCCTCTGGCAGCAAATCCTCAACAGCTGCGCCCATTCTGATGTCTCTTTCTCAAACAAATGCGCCGCTGGATCCAAACGGACAGGCATGTCCACTTTCTGCTCGCGGTCTCCATTTCCTCTACGTGCGCACAGATCCGCACATGTCAACACGTGCCGATCATACTATGCGCTTCACGTGAGAGCGCCGCTGCACAGCTGTGCTTATTTCCCTCCAGAGTATTTCAGTTTCTCAGGATTCACATGGCATCAATCTCCAGAGGTGGCACGGCCGGGAAGAGAGAGAAAGAGAGAGAGAGAGTACACTGGGATCCGCTTCTTGTCTTCTTCCCCAGTGTGACTCGTAAACAATAGTGCCTTTAAGAGGACAGGGTGCCTTGGGTGAGTGGGGAGGGGTTTGCCTCAGAAGAGTAGAAACATGTGCTCTTCAATCAAGAAGCTCGGCTGCGGCTTATAAATATCTGTGCTGTAGCGCCGGGTGAGTGGTTCAGAGCCCTCGGCCGTACGTGATGGGCCTCTTGGCTCTGACACAAGCAAACCGGAGTCGCTGCTCCGCATCCTGCTTGGATCTGTAGTTCCAGGTGGTTAAAAAGAAAAAAAAACTACACAAACAAACACATGGAAACTAGCTGGGAAGAAAAAATCAGAAGTAGAATCTGCAATCATTCCTGGCAAATTGTTGACGCTTACTGGGTGATACTGGTAATGGGTGATTTTTATTTATTTTTAGCTCGCTTAGCATAATGCTCTCTCTTTCTCTGAGATTCTTCTCCCCAAAGTCCATTAGAAAGTAGTTCTGATAGGTATTTTTCCTTTCGAACCTAAATAAAAGAAAGAACCACAGACAACGTATTATGAATTTTATAGCCAAGCTTTTGCAAAAGGAGAAAACACAGAGAACTGCTCCTCTGACCAGTTCACCATGTGTTCTGAAACTCTGCAGTAGAGCTTGTCTTTTTATTAACACAAAACAAAAGCAAAGGGGGCTGGTGCTGATAAGATTAGGAGCCCCCGAAACGAACACAATCAAACACATTTTTACGACTAAGGAATTTCTACCTAGGGGACAGTCAGGAAAAACAACAAAGGTCGTAAAACTTCTGATACAATCAACTAGCAACCCAGTTCCTAGGTGTGATAACTAATCAAAGGTCTGAGAAACACATTGTTAACTGTTTCACATGAAGATAAACAGACAGTTGTGACTTCCAGGTCAGTTCATACACACATAAGGAAGAGAATCACTTTAAAAGAAAATCACAATGTTCTTTAGACTGAATGTAATCTAAAGGAATAATAAAATGATAATACCAAAAAATCTCTAACAAGTTCTGTTTCCACTGACTTTACAATTATGCCAATTGGAGTGACGGAAATCAATTTTGCTAAATGGAACCATGGCAATTTCGAAAAACTTCACGTTTTTTGATGAAAATCTTTTTGTGCTTCAATTTCAAATGTGCGAAAAACTTTGTCAATACTAATACTAATGCTAATGTAAAAAAACAACAACACAATTTCCCTATTGCTGTGTTTCCATGAAATGTAAAACACAATTAAAATCAGAGAGTTTTGCGAAATTAAATTTTTTATACGGCCAAAAAAAAACCAAAAACCTCTTCATCCGAGTGAAAAACAAAAGTTTTTTTCAAAATCGACGTGTTTCCATCAAGCCAATTTATGGCTTTCGCAAAAACTGCAATGGAAACACTTTTTTCACATCACACAAGTCATGTGGTCAAAACCAGGTAACACTACTGGTGGAAAAAACCCCGAACGAGGATGATGTCGCTGCATGCTTTTTTTTAAACGATTTATCCAACAAGCAAACATGTTCACATGTGACTTTAATTGCGTTCCTTATTTAACGGGAACACCGCAATTACGAAGTTGCGGTCAGGGGAATATCGGCAAAGTTTTGCATGCATCTGCACTGGAAACCCAGTTAGTGACACTGTACACACAGTTTGGGGGAGAACACATAGTATAGTGGCTATAAGAAGCAGATATTTGTCTCTGGACTTCTTCTCAGTGGTAAATGCCCCCTTTTGAGGGCCTCACAGTGTGTGTGCCGCTTTATGAGCGAGACAGGCCCTCCGAGTCTAAAAAAGGGGCAAATAGAAAAGGAGGTAGAGGAGATAACACAATGCGGTCTTTATCATTTACACATGCCTGTCTGTCACCGACACCTCAGAAACACCACTGTTTTACGCCTCCTGTCAGAACAGCGCTGGAGACGGGCAGCACATGCGCTGCGCTGTGTTTGCAGGCCCCAGCGCTGCAAAACACAACAAACCTGGCACGTCTTCCTCGTTAGAACCCAAAAGTTTGATATGGAGGACTGCGATACGGGCCTTTGTTTCGAACAGAAGCTGCGCAGATTCTCTGGCAGGGTGTAGAGACATGTTGGTTGCACAACCGCGGATCACCTGACTCAGACGCCGTGCAGCATGATACCCCGAGGGCTTATAGGGTTGACGGAGTGCAATGGGAGGCAGAAAACACCCAGAACACACACACACACCGGTCTCAACGTATAGGTGGAAATAATACTTGGCGCCTCTAATGTGACCTGTAATGCTCAAATTAGCGCCACAGTTACAGTAAACAGCTAAACATCAGTTGTTTATTAAGGCTGTTAACTTTATAAGGGAAACTTTCAATCTTAAAGAGTCAGAGACTCTCAGGAGCGGTTGCTAGGATACAAATAGTCTCGTCTGCAAGTGAAACGAATATAGCACAACTTTATTAATAATATTTTTCACAAACTTAAATTGAGGTCGAAGAACATGTACAGTAGGATCATAACGAAAGCCTCCTGATCATTTGTATTGTAAAAGAAAAAAAGGGGAGTAAATTTAGCTTTCAGTTTGCATTTTTTCCTCAACCTACCACTGAGACTTTAAAACAACACAAAGCTTTCAACCTCTGCAGTTTCTCATGCACAGCAAGCAGGAAATACCTGGCGAGGACTGTTGGCGTAACTGTTTGATGGCTCACACACCGAGATATGCCTGAAGTTAAAAGACCTTAACTCCTCTGCTTAGCAAAGTGGAAACTATCAATAAAAAGCACAAAGGCGGCTAATGTTCTGTTTGATAGTCCCTGACTTGAAGCAAGCAGGTCAGAAAATCAAAAAATCCATTGTTTATCCAATCGGTGAACACACCGTACCTAAATATAAAGAGGTAATGCTGAAAACACTCTTCGTTGTTCAAGTTGTTACTGAGGAAGGACGACTTAAAATGACTTATTTAGGTATCAGTGAGGTATTTCATATCAAGTTAGAGGAAAGCGCAGTGATGTAAGCAGATACTAAAAAAAGGAACGTCATTTTACTACATCTGTGGTTTATGCAGGCGGAGAGAGAGAGCAAAACGTCTGGCAGATAACAGAAAGGCTGAAACCATTACAGCAAATACGTCTGCACTGTGTAGCGAGTGTACACAAGCAGAATTGTTTTGTTCTTTGTCAAGATAGGAGGTTTTCAATGCAATTACTGCTACAATCACTCAACCTTAACAAACCGTACATTTACATGTAAATTTACATTCAAATTGGTTGCTATTAGGCATCACACATAACAAGTAAAAGAGAAGGAGGTAAAAGAGAAACTCGGGCCTCATGTCATCATCCTCATCCTCAAAGTATAGCTGTCGGTAAACACAAATGATTTGTTAACTATTTTCAATTGCTTGAAAATGAATTGGTTCCCCCAAAGAGCAGAAAAAGCCTTTAAAAAACTAATTTACACTTTGGTAATGTCGGTGGTAATGCTGCTCCTATGCAATGATCCTACCGGTATCCTACCAAGATGGCGCATTTCAGGGGTAACTTACTTCCCGTCTATTTTTCCTCTCTTTCGGTGTAACATAGCTTCTGTTATAAATAATTAAAAGCAGGTTACAGAAGTAACATTAGAGGGAGAAAAAGAAATCTGCGTTCTGTTTCTTTTTCATTTTTGTTAAAGAGCAATCAGCCTCGACTAGTTAAAAAGTCACGCTGGCACTAAAAATAGTCCTTTTGAAAATCTGATTTCATCAAACCTCCTGCTCTTACGAGCTTTTTCTACGTGCTAAAATGAGCCGTTCCGACATTTTTTCAGCATATATTTCTCACAGGAGCAACTTTTTTTTCTTCTTTTTCATAAGCCAGCAGCTTTTTTTCCCAAACATGGCTAAAAGCCTGCGCTCCCTTCCACATTTAAAGAGGCAGGTTCCCTTTAAGCCATGCCGCACAGATGGTCCACAGCAACTCTCGCGGAAATACCTTATGTCAGCATATTCTCACTGCGAGCAAGCTGCTCAGAAACACACACCATCGCCATGTGCCACCAAACAAAACAATGCAAGTCCACATACCCATACATGCCAGCGTGCTAACCTCATAATCCAGTGTGGGGCTTAGGTTTGTTCACCCCCACACTTGGGGTGGATGAAGAAAGAGAAAAAAAAAAGGCATGAACATTTCTTTGTCTGGGAAGTTCAGGGTCAGGTGATTGCTAAGGCAGTTCTGGTTGGCTAGACACGACTTGCAAATGTTGGGGGGCCAGCACGGCTGAGCATTTGCAGAAACCTCATCTTCACCCTCACATCCACAGCACAAAGTTCACTTCGGTAGCTGGGGGGAGGGGTGCGGAGAAGTGGAAGGAAATGAAAAGGGAGAAAAGGAGAACTTCTCACTGTAACACATGTACAAAAAAAAAAAGAAAGTAAAGTGCAACCCTCTAAACCACCACGCTGTCCGTGCCGCAGGAGTACGCAACAGCGAGATCCCCTGCAGCGAAGAAGAGGACTTTGATGGCAAAGCAAAGCCGCATTTATGCAAATCTCATAAAAGTTTGCAAAGTGCCGGATAAGAAAAAAAAAAAAAAGAAAAAAAAGCGTAGTAGCAGTCAAAGCCTCTCTGTGCTTCACTTTCAGGAAAATCCACCTTAAAGCGCTTTAAATACACTTGACTCTTACTTTAGAGCGTTTCGTTTGCAGGGGCCTGACACGTCCTGCTAATTTGGCAATATTTTTTCCCTGGAGACACTTTCACCTCTGACCTACTTTGACCGCTACTGGCAAAAACAGAAAACCCCCCCAGAACAGATTCAGTTGATTCCTTTAACTCATATAAAAGAATTACATTTGTGCTTTCCACAGGAACAAATAATTTGGGATAATTTATTGTTTGGGACAGTGGAGCACTCGCTCAATTTTCTTTCCATTTACCTTTTCGGTTGTTATTTAAACGTTACGTACGACTTTTAATCAACAATCTTTAAAAGTAACTGGAACTTTGTGCATTATTTTGTGTTGATGTTTAACATTTTTTATCTAGTTATTGCTTTGAGAGTCCTGCAAGCCTCACTAATGCCAGTCTGTAGTTATTTAATAACATTTTCTTCTAGGATTTTAAGGTAACAAATTAACGTCCAATAGTCTGTTATTAATTAAACTTTATTACCAGATTGGGGGTTTACATGCAATGAAGAGAAAGATACTCAAAACACAACCAGTTACTACTAAGGTAGATATATAGAGCCTTTCAAAAGTATTTGTATTCTTCTAACTATTTATATTTTATTATGCTAAAACCACTTATATTTTCTAACAAAACTCTGGGGCCTTCACAATAAAAGCTTTATCTATACTTAGATGAAATTGCGCAGAAGTGGGCTCTATTTTACAATAGTTGACTTTCAGATTTTTATTAGGAAGAAGTTTAGGGAACCCTTCTTCCATTGTTCAAATATATGCTACGTTGTGATGGTCTGTTACACGAAAAATCCATTTGGGTTTGTGGCTGTAAGATGGCAAAACGCGGAAATGTTCGAATGCTTTTTAAGGAGCTGCAGTCGAATATATAAATGTGGTTTGTTGCTTTAATATTATAGTTCTGTCACAACTTGCCTGATGATTTTGTGAAAGAAGCGCCGTTTTGCCAGAGAAACTTGTTTTGCCCCGTTTCCAGCTCCAGTCTGATGTGCAAACACATTTCTGTTTGCTTTCTTAAGCCGCTAACTAAAAACAGACAAGCGTGTCTGCACGAGCCAACAAAGATGGAAATATCTGCAGCAGTGTAATGAAACTCGGCCACACAATAGTGATGATGATAACAAATTTGACTCAGTCTTGATTTCAGTTTATTTACATAGTGCCAATTCAAATCACACCATGTAAATTTAGCCACTTCAAAAGAAAAACAAGTAAAAGTGTAAAAGGAATTTTATAAGAAAAGTAATTTCAAACCAGTCACACATCAGTATCAACTCTAGCTCATTATGAAAACTGATTTCAAGTCATTTACTTGCAGCAATCTCTCATGCTGAGAGTGTATGCAGCAACAGCGGAGAGGAAAAACTCCACTTTAACAAGAAGAAACCTCCAGCAGAACCAGAACCAGCGATTCAGTGTTTGAGAAGACAGAGCAGACCCACTGAACTGACCTGACTGAACTCGGTTCCGACTCATTTTAATTCAACTTAACTCAATTCATTCAACTCAACTTGGTTTACTTCAGCTCATCTCAGACTCTAGCAACAACAACAACAACAAAAAAGAAACACTGCATGTTGAGATCAGCTTTATTGCCATTCACTAAGCTCTGAAGTGAGACATCAAAAGCACAGGGAACAGAGTAAATCTAAATTTTATGTTTTCAGCAGGGAAGTATGAACCAGATGTGACCAACACAGATGGATGTAATCCCCCCCTCCGCTCGTACGAAAGACAAGAACAAAGCAATGAAAAGCAGAAGGCAAACTGGGGAAATTTCACTGAAATAAATGGTACCGTCATGAAATATCAAATGACACACCAAATACACTTGGTCATGGGTTCCCCAAGGGTCCTAGCTTCAGTCAACGCTGGCCAGTGGGGGCTGGTTTACAGCGAGGGTACTCACCTCCATCTTCCACTTGGCCATCAACTCCTCCCTGGTCCGCTTGCTAATGTAATAAGGGTCACCAGCCTGGAAGGTTATTCTGGGCATTGGCCTCTGTCGAAGGCTGATCTCCCAACCAACTCCCCTTCGTAGCCTGCCTCGACCTCCCTGTTTAAGGTACGAAAGAAACAAATTAGCTACTTGTTGTTGTTTTTTTTGAGTCGACGTTGAGAACTGTGGCAAAATTGAGCGTCTAGCCAGTTGCCGTGTTTCATGAGAGAGACGTTCTGCTTGAAATGGGTAGTTTGGTGATTTGACTAGTTAATTTTGTAAAGGGAGGTCACAGCGTCTAATAACTTAAAAAAAACACCGGAACAAGCTTTCCTGAGATGCTTCCAAGTGTATTTGATATTTCAAATCTATACACCATTAGGTACCATTTTTTTCATCAGTTCAAAGAGAGAAGAAACCATCTTCTGTTTCTGGATTTCTGGCGCAGACAATCTCCAGTCAAAAGCAAACAGCATTGAAGAATGTGCTGTGCATAATTTTACTGATTTCTTTCTAAAAACCTGCATGGAAAGGCCTTTACCTTCTGCTGTTGTATTAGAGCACAAGAGTGGAAAGTCAATCTAAACAAATCTTTAAATAAGAAACATGTTTGTTCCTTTGTTGTAGAGGCTTGAGTCCAATGAGAATATCTAGTTGCCAGGAGCGTGTAAGTTTATACTGATGCTAAATTACCAAACTAGTCGGACCACCCCACCGCTCTCCGACTAACAAGTCCCAACTCTTCCACCGCAGGTTTTTCCAAGCTGCAGTTTATCTCTTTTTGACCAGCTCGCGGTTTGCATGAGCAAATATTTATTTTCTCCAGGAGGCACTTGTTGTACCTCCTTGTGATTCTAGCTGCATGGGGTGTTAGTTTTGAGAGTACTGGAGTTTTACCGGGAGCTAAAAATCAGCAGAGCTAATATTAGATTATCTAAAAAAAAATCTAAAAGGGACATCACATCCGTTCTGTTTGGCGTACAGAGTCAAATATTTTCAAGTAAAGAACCCAACCGCGTTACTGCTATATTAGTATATTTGTGATGTCATCGAGTTCAGAGTCAGAAGATTTGATCCAACTCTTATGAAACAAATCAATGTGCCTTCAAACTGTAGGGTTGTTAGCAAACATTAAAAAACTAGTTCCAGATACATAAACTCTAAAGATTTGATTGGACAACGTGAGTCGAGCTCATCGATGAATTTCTGTCAGACCCAACCGAGACCGAAGAGCCGCTTCCATCTAAACTACACGGTTGGTGTTTAGGTTGGCTTCACTTTTTGGCCCAACTAATTAACAGTGAATAATACGTCCAAACATACAAAAGAATGACTTCATGAGAGGAAAATTAACGTTTATGAATGGCTTTGCCAGAATTAAGGAATTCCAACAACGCAGAACAATAACAGAAGACATTTTACAAGCAGGTTGCTGCAGCTTTTTGTAATTATTTTCCTCCCAGTGGTCTTCTTGTTGTTGTTTTTTCAGTTGAATTATTGATGACGTCACATTTAAATAAGTGGAGACAGTTTTGAATGATCAATCATGCTCTCGTTTTTACACATAACACAGACAGGCTTTTTTTTCTTCAAACATGGCTGCGTTCACTTTTGAGAGTCACTGCATATGTTATTTTTAGAAGACGTGATGTTTTTGCAGAGAATAAACCATGTCACATGTGAATGATGTGAACGACCAAAAAAACATAAAAGAGATCTTTGGTTTTTTTCTACTGAGTTGTGCATGTTTCAAGAGATTGTGAGCACGACAAGATGCTAATGTTAGCGTTAGCAACTGGAAACAGGTGTCTGATACTTTAGTCAAACAAACCAACATGATGCTAAGCAAGTTGGACTTTGTGGCTGCATGTCAGTAATTTCCAGAACAGCAGACAATGGATATAAACACTTTGCAGGAGAATTTAAGAATAATTCATAAATCATTTCTATGTTCGGTTTTCGAGAGCAGGGCACAGTGTTCCCGTCTTTTTCCACGTTATGCTTTTTGAGATATGCATCATACGTAGTGTAGAAGTTAAGAGTGTCACTAGTTATTTGTCCACAACTCTGCAAGAATGTTAAGTATTTTATGTATTCATGGCAATTGCAGTCAAACAAAACCGCACTGTATTTTGTAGAACATCCAAAGGTCATTTAAACAACTCTGACCTCATAAAATGAGGATTCAACCCTTATTCTGATCCAGAGAACGACACAACAGCACAGAAATCTTACCTCAGTCTTGATTGTGTCACACCCGTCGTCTTCCTTGTGCTCCACATCTAGAGAGAAGACAGTGACACAATGGATGACCTGAATCATTCACCGAAGAGAGTAAAATCCCATTAACAGCCCCTAAATTTGAGCAAAAGTCGTTGCTTTTTATCGATCAATAAACCATGACACGTTAATGAATCGCACGCTTCATTTTTATCGCATCAACAAAGCATTTGATCTAAATAAAGCTAATTCGCTAAAACTCTAGAGTGAGGGAGTCGTATAAATCCAAACTGTGGTTCTGAAAAACTGGACCAGAGGAGCTTGAGCTCTCAGGTGCTGTATGAGGAAACGGTGGAGTCGCGAAGGTCTGGATTTGCTGCCCAGGTTCTGATGAGCGTAGAAGGTGGCCAAGTTTACTTTGGCCACAGCTTATCATCCGGCCCAATGTTTTCCTTTCATGAAACACAGGGCCAGCTGCTATTAGCCCTGGCTGTTGACATTGAATCATAAAGTCTACAACATATTGTTTCACATCTGTGATTTGGTGGGTGCATATGTCCCTCCTAGACGTTCTCAAAACCTGAACTGAATCAGAACAGAGTAGAGTTTTTGGGAAGTCTTTCCATGAAATTGCTTGTAAAAAAAAAAAACTACTGAAAATCTCAACAGACGTTATAAAGCTGGTGGACTTCCTCTGGGCAGTAAAGATTATAGTTTCAGTTCAGGCAGTGCGACACATACCTAAGCAAGTAAAAAAACAAAACACATTTAGAGAAACTGATACACAGTCATAGCGAGAAACAAGTTTCAGTCACTTATCACGGTAGCTTTAGCCAAAACTGATATTGACCTGAGCGATGTTTTTCAATATTAAACAATAAAAAAAAGCCAATTTTGGCTAATTTTTCATGTATTTTCATTCACAATCTGCTAGGTATTATTCTTTTTTTTTTATACATATGAATATTTCTCTCTTCGAAAAAGTTATATATTTTTTATGTCTTCTAAAACTTAAAAACAGGCATAAATTGAAAGATTTTTAGCGACAAACCCAACAAATTTTTTTTAGGAGGTAAAAAACAATATTTTCTTGAAGGTTCATGTAGGTTTTGCATCTCATGACAAATATGTACTTTAACAGAAGCAAAAGTGAACAGAGTCTGCTCTAGAGTAAATAAACTGCTTTTTTAGTAATGTCGAGTTAACCATGTGAACAGCTACGGTAAACGCTAAGAAGACTGCTAACCCTAAGCTTAAAAAAATACCTTTCAAATGCAGTTTTTATATCTCATAGTTCTGAAAGTTCAATCGAAATCGGCTAAAATTGATTTCGGCAGGTCAAAACTGTACAAAGACCCCCCTCCCAAAATGACCGATAAACAGATCAGCAGACGATGCCCTCCAAACAGCCATCATTCGTAGGCAGGTGAATGAATGATGCAGAGGACGGTTGCGATGCTATCGGCGCCACGCACAGGAAGAAATGGGCGCAGATACACTCAGAGGAAGTTGCACAACCTGAAGTGAGAATTTCAGCAGCCGAGTAAACCAGACAAAAATAGCCCAGCGTCGAGGGGCCCTCAAACCGCAGTCTAATAAAACTGACTCAAGCACAGTAAACGCTCCAGTTGGACTTCCCTCCAACTTGGCCATGATTTCAGATGTCTGCAATAACAACACGCGCGTGTTATTTATTCCTGAAAAGCATTGTTAGTCTGTGTCTAACCAAGCGCTGACGGAGCTCAACAGAGACCGACGATGAACGAAACACTAGCGCGGCTGTCGTGATTAATGAACTTTTTTTTCTCTCCGTCTCACAATCAGATGACAACACAAGGGAGCCAAATTTAGCTTTATCACAGAGGCGCCTGCCAACATATCTGGTATTAGTTTCACAGTCCTAAAAGTCCCCAGGCTCTTTGATACCGCATTACCCCGGGTGCACAACACACACGTCTTATGAAGCAGCTGGCTCTGAAATTAGCAAGATGGCACAGAATGAGTAAACAGTTGATGCTAAAGCACTGTGTTGGCACTTGAGCCCCAAGGGGAGGCGGGGAGTGTGAATTGGGAGGGGGCAACACTTGATGGCAAGTTTTCCTAGAGACGCGTCCAAGCAGAAGTCTTCTCTCTTAGCAGCCTCTTCAAGATTGTTCCACGTGTGGCTGGACCTCCAGCCTCCCCCTCTCCACTGCTTTCATTGTGATCCTCAGGAATAAGTGACTCTATAACAAATTGTTGAGGCATGCAGAGTGCCAAGGTCACTGGGTTTGTGAGAGGATCCGGCCCCTCGATGCCCAGAGAGAGTATACCTCGCCAGCTGGAGTGGGTTCCAGCTTTAGCATTACCGGAGCTCAGTTGCACACCCCAGACGGAGCTAAAATCCTTCCTTTGCCCTCCAGATGGATAACACAAACCCTGTTTAGCTGAATATCGATCCAGGCCTCCGCTTCCTCTGCCAAGCTCTCTGTGCTCCAGTCGTAACTGTACCAACACTTTATTGACCGTGATTGCAATCTCCAGCCCCAGTCTGCTTTGTTGATTAGTAAAATTGTAGCGAGGGGACTCTGGCTGCTAAGCTAACGCAGTTCGTGGCACATGTAAAGCACTGGAAGCTAAGCTAACGTTATCCTAAAGTTTAGATCTCACTGACTCAATATTTACTAACAGATTACTACATATTTTCCCTTGTGTTGAAGTTAATCTGCATTTAAAGTCGGGATGCATTTAAAGCTCATATTTGACAAACTGTACATATAAGTGGCTTTTTTGGCTCTGAGGCTCATTATGCCGCCTCAAAGTACCCAGATCTGCTTTCTGACAGTATTTTAAGTATTTCACCGCAGATTACTTGGTACCCGCCTTTGACAAAAACCCACTTCTCAATCTGTTTTTGCAATCCCGTGTCAAAGACATAAGGACAATGTGAGGATGCACAAGACCACAAGATGCTTTGATGAACATGTTTTAAACCACATGCTTATGATTTTTGTTTAATCCGCTCTCTTCTTAGCTATTACGCCACAGAACAAGTGTTGGGGAAACGATTCAAATTCTCAATCGAATTCAGTGCAGGGTCTGTACTTAATTAATCGCAATTATATATTGACAAAATATGAGCGATTTCAACCTTTGTTGCTAAGCTATTCAATCGGTTATTTAGATTATTCAACCATCAAATTAGTGTTGAGTGCTATTATAACCATTCTGCTTTTTCAGGAACCCCGGATCGTTCATGGAACGTCTTTGACAAAATGCGTCTTTAGTAATCTGAGCTGTGAATGTTGACATTAGCTGCTGCAACATGTTTAGCACTGAGATGCTATTTTAAGCCTGAATAGCTTCGCTGACGGGCCAACTCCTTTCAGCAGAACTTTGAACACAACAAAAGTATTTCCCAGCGTCCCATCTCATTGTTTTTCGAAGCATAAATTGTCGCCTGTGCGTCAAATTTATGGGTGTACAAGAAATGTGCCAATACATAAGACCCAGCCTGAACTTTCGTATGTAAAAAACAAAACAAAAACCCTCCGGTTAAAATAATGTCATTCATTTTGTTAAAAAAGAATTTTAATGTTAAAATTTGTCAATTAATCTAATTTATTGTGTTAAAGTCCTGGCCCTACTGATGATGTGTGTTAAAAAGACAAGAAAGGAAAAATACACTTTCACTGGTTTTTACTCAACAATAACATGGTGCAAGAAAAATTAATAATTACTTTTTTTTTTTTTAAAGCAGCTGCAGGTTGCAGTAGAGACTGGAGAGTGGCAGTCAGAGTTACTATGAAAGAGATTAGATTAGCAAATATTCATGTTTTAGTTAAAAATGTGGCAAGATTTAAAGTTGATGTCCACAAACTCCATTTCCGTCCAGTCAGACTGAGCTTAAGCTATTCTGCAAGAAGAATTGTCAAAAATGTCAGGCATAGATAAACACCCAGAAGACGTTCAGCTTTAACTGAAGCAAAAGTGGTTGTAAAAACTGCTAAAAGTAATGTTTAATTAGTCTTTCAACTCACAAATATGCTCTACTTTGTATTTTTCTCTCACATAAATCCCCAAAACTTTATGTGGACGTTTGTGGTTGTAGCACATAATGTGAAAACAATCAAGAGGTTTGTAATGTTTTTGTGACGTATTTTAAACGACTTGCATGAAGCTACAGTTGGTTTTAAATTTAGTTCTATGGCAGGGATTGCGAAATACTAAAGACTTTTTCCATTTCTGAAAAACTCCTTTTAGCTGTGCTTTTTCTCTAAACAAGTTTCCAACAATAAAAAGAAAAGAAATTACTCAGTTTAATCCCTCTGTATATTCTTCTGCACTGTTAATAGTTATTGATTAGGTCTTTTTCTATCATTTAAAACAATATCTTTCTGTCTGAACATATTTTTCACCAGTTGCGAGTACAGTGCTGCTGTAAAAACAACACGCATGCCAGAGTTTTACTTTCTCCTTCCATAAAGTTTTGTAGACTCAAACCAGAGTAATTAGTGTGCAAATAATGCGGCTGCTTACTTCCTGAGCAACAAAAACCAAAACCCCCTTCCCAGCCAGTCAGAATAAATGAACTTTTTGCTTGTAAAGATATCTTTATGGCAAATACATAAACACCCTATTGGTACCGATTCCACCCCGCTTAATTAAAAAAACTCAAAATAAAAAACCAAAATGCTGCGCATTAGGAAAAATGTGGAGAAATAAAAGAAAAGTTGTTTCATGGGAGACACTGGGACTGTTAAAGCAACAGGGTTATCCCGGGGTTTACCCGAGCGAGACGCAACAAGCCCCACAGATCAGGTGAGTAAGAAGTGCAGACTCAGTTTGTAAGGAGTTCTGGTTACGACGTCATCCAACTGGCACGGCCGTCGCCTGGGATCTGCCAGCCCGAGGAGGCCCGTTGCCAGGAGACTGGCTGCTCCTCCCCTAGGGTTATTTACCACACTCCCATTCAAAGTCACAGCCGACGTCTCAGCGGCCCTCTGGAGCGACAGGGGAGGCACGTGGCCGAGGGGGCGACGGGCCTACGACGCACTCCGGCTTTAACAAAACAGCATCATCCAGACAACTTTGACAGAATTCGCTAAATATTCAGCCACGACTCTTTACTGCACTCATGAATATCTGTTAAAGATGTACAAAGACAATGTCAAATTTTTGTTGGCCAATAAATTTTCCCAGACGTTTTTGCAACAAACGACAATATTGTAGTTTAGGGACCAATTTCCAATAATGTAATGGTAATGTCGCAATAATGTGTTGCGGGGTATAATACTCATTTGATCTGGTTAATATTAGATCTAATTGTTTTGATTATCTGCATTAATTTAGTTTGGTTTGGGCTGTGCAAGGAATGTAGTTGGGTCCTTTGTATGGAAGAGGGGTGCGTTGGCGCCATAGTCAAAAGAGTCCACTAGGGGCACTAGTGCGCTCTTCTCTACACTGAATACAAGAGTAAGTGAAAGCGCACTGATCTCATCTTGTGATTAGGCCTGTCACGATAGCAAATTTTGCTGAGCGATTAATTGTCTCAAAAATTATTGCGATAAACGATAATATTGTTTGAAGACCTTTTTACACTGATGTAATGGAAATGATGTAATAATGCATGTGATTTCCTGCCAAAGATAGATACACTTTATTTTCTAAAGAATATTTAACACTGGAGCTGATAAACAAAATAAACAAAACAACCAAAAATAAAATGGATTCTCAGTCTCCATTAACAAAAAACTCCCTTGGAAAAAAAAAACTAAACAACATAAAGCCAAAGTGGAAATAAATACTGCATTCAACCAAAAGAGTACAGATTATGAAGTCTGTATATTATGTTGCCCTTCAGTAATAATTAGATTTAAATAGAGAAGATGGGCACATTGACTACCTGATGCAATAGTTCACACTACATGATTTTTTGCTCCTATTTTTCCCCATACAACAATATTAGATCGTTGGTCTTTCTAAGATTGTGTGGTGTGTTACGGTAGATCATCTTGGCCGCTCCGATCTAAATCAGGGTTTTTCCCGACTAGGAGCTTTAACGCAGCATGTTGAATGTGACAGGCAGCCAATCAGAAAGCGAGGATTCTCCTCCCTGTTTTCTGAGGGGAAATTACTGAGCGAATCCCAAACAGCTGACACGGCGCAACCCGAAGTCCAGCGGACATTGGAGATGATACGTGGAAACAACATTAATGTTTATTCAACATGCAAAGAATAAAGAATGACAAGAGGAGGAGTTGGAGCGAAATTGCTACTGCAGTTGATAAACCCGGTAACGTTTCAGCTGTTCTTCGTTAACGTGACATAAATAGGTTATAATGATTTTCATTCAGTCAGGACTTTACGCTGACACTAGCCACATGCATTGCAGGTAGATTGTAGTAAAGCACTGATTAATGTCTGGTTTTAAAATGAGTTCACTGAACTTGTAGCCATTATTTGGTGCCCATTGTTGGACACCACACGGCAGGACCGAACCCGATCGAACCGTTATACCAAGGATTTCTGTCGACTAATGTGTGGTCTGTCAGGTTTTGAAAATGAGCCGACAATCGGCCGACAGCTCTAAGATTGTGCCGTGTGCGCTGGGCTTTACACTAAGCAAATGAGGAAGGGAGGAGTCGGTGGAGAGCACCGGAGTTCAGCCCTTTTTCATTCAGTCTCATTAGCTGAAAGAGAAAAAGGTCGGAAGAGACGATAGTGCCGATAATTAAAATGAGGTCGATAGCTTTAATTTATCGTACGATTAATCGATTTATCGCGACAGGCCTACTTGTGATCATTTCGTCTCTTACATTTGTCCTTTTATAAGTTAAGAAATGGGATCTAACTCTCAGGAGAATGACATGTGGATGAATGCTAGCCCTGTATGTGCGAATTTGTATGTATTTAGTTTATATTGCTTTAATGTGATGTGCGAAGACTGTTTGGCTAACTAGCTTAGCTCTGTTGCTAACGGCAGTAGGCCTCATGTTCCGTTCGGCATCCTGCAGCTTGATTTGTTTAAATTGAAATAATAACTTGTGATTTTTGTGAAGTAGTACAAGCAATGTACTGTTTTTCACCATTTTGGTTGGAAATATTTCAATTTTTTAATTATTAATTTAGTTCTGACTGTGCCATAAAAAACATTACTTAAATAATTCAGAGTGAAAGGTTTAAATATTGTGAAATAACTGTAATGTGAAATACTTGGTTTTGTCTAAAAAATATAGTGTCAATGACTTGCAGTTAGAAAGGCTGAGAATTGTATGAAAAGAGATTCTGCTTCTCTACACTCAATACAAGCAGTAAGTGAAAGCGCACTGATTTCATCTCGTGATCATTTCTTCTCTTTTATAAGGGCTATCAAATGCAACACCCTAAACTTTAATGTCTAACAAACATGTTACACAGGAACTAGAAGACATTTCAAATATCCAGCAACATGTTAAATGAATCTCTGTAAACAAAAACGTCCCTCAAACAAAGGGCCAGTTCATACCAGTTCACCAGACCAGAGACTTTTGTCATCCAGTTTTCGGTAGAAAAGAGAAAAACGACAAATCATACAAATGGAAATGATTGAGCTCACTTTAATTTACCCTGTGATTAATTACTTTATTGCGACAGGCTGAGTTAAGATAGTTAATTTTGTTAAAGAAGCAAAATTGTGAAAAATCCAACCTTCAGTTTAAGCACATTTACTCGTCAGCAGTGACACGATTCATGGCATCCCTACACATTCTTATAATGTGAATGTTACAAAAGCCATTTTTATTTTTAGATTTAAAAATTTAAGCTGATCTGAGTGTGTGTAAACCTTTAATCATAGAGGTCCGTTTCTAATAGGTACGTCTGTCTCATAATCAGAAAGACGAGAGAACATGTTATTCCTGTAAGTCGCACGTGTGAATCTTCATAAATCAGGAAGCATCTGTTAGTTGACAACAGTCTTTTAGAATAAATGAAACTGAGGCAAATAAATTGGACTCATCAGCCACTATGGACTGTGTAAAAGATGGTAAGGAAGGTAAAAAAAAAATCTGTTGGATAAGTACAGCAATTTTTGGATCACCAAGTTTCCATAGCAACCATCGCACACTGTTTTGATCATGTGGAGTTTTCTGGGGCTTTGGTTAGATCAGACTAGTGTTGGTTTATTCTGCAACAAACATTTTATACAGCAAGAAAATAATAAAGTAACATGGAAAAAAAACCAACAACACATGTCCACTGTCATGTACGGTGGAGGATTTGTGATGCTGTGGATAATTTTAAATCCAGAGGCACTAGTTAGAGTGAACCAAAGCTTGGACTCTACAGAAAAACTGGCAAAGGGCTCGTTGGTAGGTCCTGATCCGAAACATAAAGACAAATCAGCAAAAAAGTAGTTCAACTGACACAAATCCATCTCTGTCTTCAGACATAAATCCTACAGACGAGAAGAGAGCAAAATGATCTGTATGGCAGACTGAGGGTTTTCTTCTAAGCTTTAGACGGATGTAGAAAGAGTTGACAGCATTGGTTCCAAAACTTTAGCCAGCAGCGATTTTGTTGGAAGTAGTTATTTATTTTATCTGAGTAAATGTAGCCAAATGAAACTTTGGATCACTCTAAACAGCAAACATTTCCCATGATGGTGAAATACTAATAAACTTTTATAGCATCCCAGAAGCAACATCAGGAACACCTCCTAAGTTTTTATGCACTCCTGTGTTTTCTTTCTGGTCCCTTTCTTATAGCTAGTGGGTAAATATGTAGATCTGACACTTCTGGCATTACCGTTAATAGGAACCTGCACATGCTCTGACTCTCATTTCTAGATCATTCCTGTTTGTGAACGAGAACTCACACTTCGTTGGCCGCTCCAGTTTCCGCCTCCCTCTTTTCTTGCGCGGCATCATCAGGCCGTCGTCCTTGTCTTTCTCCAGCTCCCGGTCCTCCTGGCTGGACAGGAAGCCGTTCTCCTGGGAGGGACTGGGGCTCTGACCCTGGGAGCCGTCCTCCTCCTGGTAGGAGGACGGGCATCTGGGAATTCCATTCTCCACTTCCCGCTTCTCCTGTCTGGGGAAGCAGGCGTCGGGCGTCTTGTCTCCGCGTGAGTCGGTTTCTCCGTTGTAGACTTGCGATATGGATGGCCGGCACAGCTCGAGGTAACTGTTGCAAACGCTCGCGCAGCCCGTGATGGATCCGCAGCTCTCGACCTGCAGACGGAACGGGACGAAGGAGGGTGAAATGTTAACATTTGCGTTTAGGAGAAAATTGAACGTAAAAAAATATTACATGAGTCAACCTGTATAAGGTTGGCATGTGAATCAGTGAGTTACAGCAATCCCCAACAAACTCCCTCAACTCCAAAGTTCAAAGCTGGGACAAGAAAGCTGCCATACAACCACTAACTTACAAGCGAGGAGGGAAGTTGTGTGTTACAGCAGCACAGAACTATGCCAGGAATGTTGGCTGTTCCTGGAGAAAGTTTTCCCTCCGTCCTCCTGGTTTCGCTCCATAAAAGAGGACTTCATTCAAGAGGTGCTGACCTGTTTGCAGCTGACATGATTTCCAGTGTGTAATAATGTCTCTCTGGCTGTAAAGCATATTTAGATGTCATACGCAGGCCTGTCACGATAGCCAATTTTCCCAGAAGTCGTTGCGTTGACCAATATTATTGTTGTTTTTAGAGCAATTTGCAGTGATATGATGGTAATGGCATGATAATGCCAGCACACCCTCTCAAAGATGAATAAACTTTAAATCCTAGTGAACATCTAATGCTCAAACTGGAAGACATTTTAAATATCCAAAATAAATAACCAAAACAACAAATAAATTCTGAAGTCTTTTGTAAACAAAACTGAACCTCAGAAATAAAGTTAGTTTACACCAATGCACCAGGCTGAAGACGTATGTTGCCCGATTCTAGGTAGACAGAGAGACAGAAAAGAGAAAATGCAATAAATCAAGCAAGTGGAAAATGGAAATCGAGCTTGTTTTCATTTATCATGCAATCAGTTAATTCATTGCTTACTGTGACAGGCCTGGTCATACACAAGTATTTACACCCTCTCACGATGTATTCACAACCTCTAATGTAGTATTTTCAAGGGATTTGTAATGAGAGACCAACACAAAGTGGTGAATAATTGTGAAGTGTGTGGGGCATCGGTTTACTCATCGTCTCCCAGCATCACTGCTAAAACTCACACCAGCAGCAAAACTCAAAGCTGGACAGATAAGAGTCCTGTTTCCAACAGAGTCCATTCCTTTTCTGTTGGATGAAGAAAGGATTTTAAAAACCTTTAAACTATTTAAAGGTTTTAAAGTATCGGCCGATATCCTTAATTTTGGGAAATTGGCTTAAGGTAAGGTAATTTTATTCATATAGCACATTTTCAGCAACAGGGCAATTCTAAGTGCTTTACATGAGTCAGAGGAAATACCAACAAAATTTTTAAAAAAGCTAAAGAAAAACAAAAGTATAAAAGTATAGAACTATGTATTGATTCCCCATGTATAATAAGAATTTATAAACTAGTAGGGGTTTGTCTGGATTCTTGATTTGATAAAATTAGATGTTGGTTCTCCATGTTTGACTCTAAATACTTACATGTGAAGCCGATCTTATCTACCTCACCAAAGGTCAAAAAATCAGCCACTGTCCTCTTCTGCTCTGTAGAGAGAGAGGTTTGACCACCAGGTCGTGTCTTCATGTTTGCAGTAGACAATATTCACTCCATTGTTACCAACTCAATGACTTCCTTGCTATATTTAGTGACATTTCAGACAAAACAAGTTGGCCAAAATCGGAATCGGCAGATTCAGGCTTTTTAAAGATCGGTAATCGGCGACGGGCCAGAAAACTGCAATCGGTGCACCTCTACTTCGTAGTGTAACAAGGAGAACTTTTAGGAATGGCCGTCCGTGCATCCAGTATTTCTAAAGTTCCATATGACTGAAGCTGAGACCCGGTGAAACACCGCCATGTGTTGGGAGCAGCCCAGTCCAAGTCCAGATCTAAGTCTGTGGTGAGGTTCATAGATCCCTTCAATCCAACATGAATAGACCCCTCTTGGGTCTAAAAGATTTATAAATAAGAATTTATAAACTAGTAGGGGTTTGTCTGGAATCTGGTCTAAAAGATTTTAGACCCAAGAGGCGCAAACCTGCAGCTGTAAATCCAGTGAAAGGTGGCTCGAACTGTTGAGTCGGTAGATTGAATACAAATGCACGTCACAATTTTTAAATGACTATTTGTGAAAAACTTTGAAAACCATATATCATTTACCCTCGTCTTTCCAGTTAAACTCATCGAACCACTGTGAAGTACATTCAAGTTTTTTATGGGGTTTTTTTGTATCTCAGGGAGTATGAATCCCTTTGTAAGGCTCTTTGGCGTTCTTGCTGCTGCCTTTAAAACACATGACTTGTTTACTCTGACCATAAAGTTGGTCAGAGACAGAAATCTGAAGATATCTGCTCTCAACGTGACCCTGAAGAATGTCTGGATGCAGAACAAGCCATGCAGAAATAAACTTCTGTCGAAGTTGTAACGTCGAGTAAAGACAAAGCCACAATGAAAGGCAGCCGGCTGTAAGGAATCCCTCTCAGGCCGCGGAGGTCTGCATGACCTCATCGGACAAATTATCCATAAACCGAACAAGTCCAGTCAAACGAGGAGCAGCCTGCCAGTGACTCAGCCGGACACGATGAGTGACAGAAATAAAGCCTCCGCTCCAGGATTATTGATATTCTGACTTGCACGCAGTAACGAAGACAAACGCGGGCAAAAGAGTGCGAGAGCAAACATGTTTGGTGCGACGCAAGTGCTGTTAAAAGCATTACGCAACCGACAAGTGACCCAGTGAACCACATGTGGACGCTGCCAGAGGTCAGAGGTCCCGCTTGGTAAATCAGACAGCCCAGACAGGCAGACAGGGGTCAGAGGCACAACACTAAACTGGTAATCCTACATAATGTGCAGCAGCTTATTAGCATTAAAACATGGCAGTAAATAATATTCTGGATAAAATGTAAAGTTAGACATTTCTTTTTTTGCTGTTTTTTTTTTTTTTTGTCACACTTCAATGTTGTAACTCATTAAATGGGATGTTACGTATTTTCCAGATATATATCCTAATGTTTCATAGCACAATCAAGTCAATATGTAACGTTTGGAAAATGCTTTATAAATCAAAAATAAATTGGAAAAAAAATTGACTTCACAAAAAAAACTTTCAGACTTTTGAACCAATGAGACAAAATTTGAACTTTTTTAGGACTACTTGCTGTTTTGGGATTGATGACTTGCCGTACTTGATGGTCCACTTTCCCACCAGAAAATTCAGAAGGAAAATGTGCAGCCATCAGTTTGTGATCTTAAACTCAAGAACACGTGGGTTATGCAGAGATTCAAAGATCTACTGGAACCAACACTAAATGGCCCGAAACATAGCACCAAAATGAAGGTTCTAAAGTGGTCTAGTCAAAGTCAGGACTTAAATTCAGAAGAGAAACTGTGGCATGGCCTTTAACAGAAAACCCTGCAACGTGGCAAAGATCACTCCTTTGTGATGTCAAAAATCTCAAAGTCCGTTACCAAGAACACTTAATGTCAGCCTTTGCAACCAAGGGTTTTCACATTGGGCCTGGCTGGTTTGGATAGTTTTTCCCCTTAACTGTAGTTCCTCAAGTAAGGTTTGTCTGATACTGAAATTAGTTTTAGGATCTGTAACCTAAGACGACCTCTGAAAGGTTGGGCAAATCCATTTTCACAGCTCTGTATGTCATTTGAGAGAACAATGTTCCACGTTATATGCTAAATGCAACCATTTAACATACCTTTCTGTATCTGGTGAAAAAAACAACAACCCTACTTTACATCCAAAATGTATGCCAGTAGTCTACTCTGAATTTATGTTGAACTGAACTAGCGAGGCAACAAGTGGTTTGGACACAGGAATCCTCCTTGAACATTAAAGCAAAGCCCCATGGGGGTTAAAAAACAACAGGGTCAGTTAATGGGTAAAGAATAAAAAGCTGCTCTTTGCCCTTTCTTGGTAAAACAACAAGGAGCCCAGACAGCTGTGGTACACTCCTGAAAGTTTGTCTCGTTGCTATTCGCAACCCACAGGATTTCTCTGGCCGATTCAAACGTCCACTTTTCTTTCATTTTGCTTTTTATCTGTTGGATCGGACCACCTGAGCCCGCCACCAGTGAGTCAACAGTTCACCACTGCGCCTTCCTTAGACTACCTTTGATAGCTCTCTGCAACGTCAAACCAGGAACACGAGAGCTGAAGCAACGGTGGTGCTCTGACCCCGGGTCTCAACATCACCAGCTGAGGACACAAAGGTTCACTTGCTGCCTTTAATTATTCCACCAACAAATGGTTGCAGTGGCTGCAGGAAAACAATTAACCAGAAGTAGTAACTGCAGTGAACTTAATCATGCCTATGCCAGAGACAAAATGGATAGATAAGGCTACAATGAGTATGCAGACAGTCTGGGACAAACAAAATAATAAGAAGAAAAGAAAAAGGTAGCATGACCATGATTATTTAAAGTTTGGGTTTTCATGGGTTGGATTTGACAATGCTCCGGTGTTGTCTGCAATGCTAAATGAACTGTGGTTACAGCAAAAAGTAATTCATACTATTAGCACTGTAAATGACAAGGCAACTGAAGCGTCATATCGTGTGAACGAGGAGTCGAGTACAGTTAAGAGTTTACAGATATGACAGCAATAATGTAGTTTGGACAGTTTGAACATTGGTTCAACTCAATAGTCAAAAACCTTCGCAGTTCATTGACGTGTGTACAGACAAAAAAAAAAAGGGGGAGTTTTTCCTTCTAAAACATTTAATGAACCAGAAAAATTCAAATTTTTATGTTGCTTTGCCAGTGATCTTAGGTCAGAACCAATCAAAGGAAGATTGACCATTTCCTTACTAATGACCGTCTGATTGCTTATTTTTAGTTCTGCTGATAGTATCAAGAGTTGGACTAGTTCATATTGGTATGAACTGGGTCATTCAGAGAAGGATAACAACTCAAAACACTGACGGCTCTGGCCCAAAGTCAGTCGTCCCACTAGCTGGAAAGCCATAGATATCAAAGTATAGTGATATCTATGCGTGTCCAGGAAGGGTAGATTATAAAAGTATACGTGTTATCAACACCTTTATGTTTGTAGAGGCGTCTGCTAGGTGCCGTCTGGGAAAACAAATTCCACAGAGGTTCACTGTGGATTTTACCTTTATAATGGGTGTTTGTGGTTTTCTTGACCTAACTTATCACAGTATGGTTCCTGGATGTGATCACCGCCGTTCATGAAGGCCCAGCTCTTTTCCGATCGGCTGAAACCGTTTCCTGTTGCTGCTGTGATCGCAGCACTCTTAGTAAAGTAAGTGTGTCCCAACTTGACCGCTGTCTTTTCTTCTGCGCCTATTTGCATATTTTTAATAAAGGAAGTGCTTAGAAGGGGGTCAGAAGGAGCGACCGTGCCTCATTTAATCTCCTGAAGGTTTTTTTTTCCTTCTTCTTTTTTGCTTTTCTGTCCAGACAAATAAATAATTAATCCAAAATGGTTTCAGTGCTGAGGACAAGCTGCCTTCCGGCCAGAACAGACAGCATGCAAACTGAAGCAGAGACAGCTCAGACAGGCAAACGCAGGGCAAAAGCAAAACTCTGACACTGCTGCAGGCTACCGCCACAGATTTAGCAAAAGCATTCCCACCTCTTACACTTTGTTCCCCATTTTGTCACATTATAACCACGACCCACAATCGTTTTTATTGGGTTTCATGTGGTAGCCCGACACAAGGTGGTGCATAATTGTGAAACAGGAGAAGTATACATGGTTTCCAAAAATGTTTGTAAAATCTAAAAAAAAAGTGGGATGGATTTGTACTCCGCTCCCTTTACTTTTACACCAATGACATCGGACGGCAACCGATTCCTCGATATGGTCCACTTCAGTGTGGTTTTCATTGCGAGACAAACACAGCTGTTCTGTGAAGGCCTCAAATGTTTGTTAGAGAACATTAGAGAACAAATATCATCATTAAAAAGTGTAAAGGGTATAAAGCAATGTCTCAAGCTTTGAACAGCATTTTCTTTTTTTCATTTTTCTTTGCTTTTGATTATACAAAACACAAATCTGTCAACAAATGACCCACAATATATTTAATTTCTGTTTTTGGAACCAAGAAAATTATCCTTCAGTCAAACATTTACAACAAGGGAGAGAATATATAGTTTCTTTAGCAGAATCTAGTTGACTCAATCCCTTCCACATTTAGTAAAAAAAATTAATTTAAGCCCACTTTAGGAAACAAGAGACATAGTTTACATCCTGACTGAAAAAAATACACACTTCTTGTACAACTGATGTGCTTTTATTGTGAAACCTCTGGGTGGATATTGTTTGAAATTGGACAGAGATTGCTTAAACCAGACACAGTCGCAGTTTGCCAAATGCCCTCTAGGGGAAACAGCAAATTTGTGGATGAAGGTGTTGTGGTCAAATGACACCAAAACTTGCCTGCATTCAGAATGCCAGGCTCATTTTCCAACGTGTCGGATCAATACTCACTGGGAACTGCTTACGCTTCCTTCCAGGTTTTCCAACTTTAAAGGAGGCACTGCTAAACGTTGACCTCGGCTCCTTCATTTGTCCCACGTCCAGTAATACGCTCTCACCCTGTTGAGAGAAAATGACCCATTAACACTGGCAGTAAAGGAAACATATTCTTTAAAATCACCTTTTGTCCTGAAATGTAGCACAAGTTAGAAAAGCAAATGCATTCCAAATGCACAGCAGCAGAAGTGCAACAGAAAAAATCCCACTTGCACATTAGAGGAAAGTGCAGCAGGTCACGGAGCGTCTTTGGCCGACAATGAGACAGATAGAAACCGAATGACATGCTCTCTTGAGCCAGGCCAGAGTGAAAACTCTGCGAGTGCGCCGCTGACCTTCAAGACAATTGGCTCTTGACACCATTACAAACGCGCTGACCTGCCCCCACGTCCCCCTGCTGCAATTTCCCTTTGATTTATACAAACTGTCAACCGGCGAGAACAAAGCTTCACGTCGGCAGCTCCGAGGCCGACGTGAGAAAGGACGGCCGTAATGTAGAGGCTTTGAGTTCGGTATTGACTGAAAGGGAACGCCAGCGCCAAGTCTGAATGTAAATAAGAGCGACTGCGAGGCGGTGGGGGGATGGAGAGCTGCAGTGGCCGGCTAAGGTGGGAGGGTCTGTCAACAGGACAACGACTAGTAGTGCAAATCTGGCCTTTTAGCGCACAACAAAACGGGAAAGAAGAAAGCCGCTGTGAGTCAAACTCAAGGCCCTCGGGGCCAAATCTGGCCCGCGATAGCTTCTTATGCGGCCCTCTAAACTCCAGATGGAAGCTTAAGTAGAACCTTCAAGGTAACAGTTGTGTGCTTCAGCGTTACCTTGTCAATCAAATCAAAGCAGTTTTTGATTTGAGTCCACAATCGCGAAATTCGCAAAAATCAACAAATCCCCACACATTTGTCTGACGGTTTATCGTCAAGTTTCCGTGAAAATTGTCAAAAAGTAATTGGGGTTTAAGTGTTGCTAGCTCCCACCTGCAGGAGGCAGTGTTTCTTACTTCTGCCACTCAGCTGCCTTGATGCTAAGTAACAAAAAGTCCCATTTACTGTCATATTGTCACCTCTGTAAACTAACAGCCTAAGTAATTTCTTATCAAAAGTGTTTTTTTTGTCTAAATTATCTTTTCTCAAAAAAAGAGAAGGTGATTTGTTTTGTTTTCACCCAAAACAATTTCACAAAAAATTACTTCAGCCATTATTTTAGGAGGACACCTCTTGCAAATATTTCTAAAGTAGCGCCACAAAATTCACAATTTTAACTGCAAATAAGTCACAAATTTTGAAGCGCGACTGACACGTGCGTAAAGTTGTTCAATATCATTTAATTTAAAAAGTACTTATCAAATGCAAAGACAGCTGTTAATTAATACTTTAGCAGTTTGTTCATGGGTTTTATTAACATCTTCTGCCACAACCAGCCCTGTGACTCAAGATCATGAGTCATTTTCATTTTCTCCAATGAAAATGAGTTTGACGCCCCTGATTTAGAAGAAGGCGCTCTGGTAAAATGAGATCACAATTGCAAAGAGTTGAGCTAAATAAAAGGCGAACCAGGAAGAAAACCTTTTAGAGGCTGACGTTTACCGTCCTGCAGGCCACCGCGCTAAACATAGAGCTCTAAAGCAGAAGCCGAGAACATTCGGTCTGTTTAATAACCGACCATGTTGGATCATTTCTTCTTTGGTTTCCTGACTTTGCTAACTTGTCACATTACCGATCTAGCTCTTCATCATGTGAGCTGAACGAAAAGCCCCAGAATAGCAACTCAAAAAGCCTTAGGGAGATTTTTTTTTTTCTGTTGTTTCTAAGGTCAAGTGCATCCCTCATATTTTGTTAAATACAAACTCCCTTACATTCCTAAAAATATAAAACAAACAATTCAAAAAAGGATCTGAAGAGTCGTACAAACATGTTCTTAGACATGAAACCTTACAGTTTTGGGATTATCGATAGATCTGGGAAAGAATAAAAGAAATCCTTTACAGCATCCGATCACATTTAGCAGGTGATTGGACGAGGAATCAATCACCTTTGTCTATCACAGAACAGCATCTGTCACCGTTACAGGAAGGCTAAGCCAATCAGATCAATGAAGGGCCGCGGGTCAGCAAATAGGAGGCAGCATTCTTCACAGTCCAGAATGAGCCTGAAGCCAGACATTCCTGCTCAAAAATGAATTTTTGCACATTTGCATGAAAGTCTCATCTGTGAAATACAGGAGCACAAAGAAAAAAAAAGAAAGAATAAAAGTAAAAACAGGGCTTGCATCGTGTTGTGTGGCATTAAGCAATATTATCATTGCGTCACTGCTGCAGTAGTTGACTAGCAATTGCTTTATTTCTACATCAGCGGCGCCTCATGCCTGCAGAACTTTTAAATATGTCCGTGGCGATCAGAGTTGAGCATGATTCGTAATGTATAGACAGGTTTACGTTTAGCTTTGGGACTGAAATGCAAATCAGGTACACAGTTCTTGACCAGTCGTTATCAAGCTTCACACTTTTATCTCACTCCCCTGAGTTGGAAGGCAAAAAAAAAACCCCCAAAAAAACCCCCACACTTCTTGAGCAGACACAGTGAGCGGTCCAGACAGCTTCCGGTTGACGAGCCGCGCCGATGCTTCTGGGATTGTAATCTCTCGATAACTGCGACGGCCGTGACGCCTCAGAAAGTAGCATATTTTTGTTTTTGCACAATCAATGGATCCAGAAAAGAGAAAAAGAAAATAAAAGAAAATCTCAAAAAAGCCTTAAAACAAAACGGAAAAAAACCCACCACATTTCATTTTTCAGTCATTGAACTGGTTTTTATACATGCACGGCAATTTTAAAAGTCAAGCTGCTTTAAAACCCTGACGACGTCGTGCCGCTGAAATGAGATGAATCCATCAGCCATGACAGTCCCAGGAGGATAAACTAATTAACATAAAGACGTGCATGTGATGATCAGAGTGACTGACGCTGCTGCGTGTTGCAATCGGTAAAAATCTACCTATTCCGGAGAATAATGCAGCCATTACCAGCAGGCCTTTAGATGTATACCTGTGGCCTAATGCGATTATCGGTCCTTCTGCATGTGCTTTCCAGATGCTTTCATTTTGTTGTGTGATTCCTAATAGAGTGCCTGGTGCTTCAGTTTTTTTTTTTCTACTTTCTCCCTACCGGGGCAGCAGCATTTGCATAGATAATAGCATGTTTTGAGTGCAGCCTGGTGTGCAGGCTCATTTGGGAACCACTTTCATGGATCGTGCGATCCTGTTTGGGGCAGGAAGAGCAGACACCAACTGAGCCAAATCAGAGTGCCGTCTCTCCACCCTGCAAACATTTTGGTTTTTTTTTTCATTCAAAACAATAAAAAAATAAAAATAAAAAGAAGCCTGCAACGCAATTTGGCCTCGCCTGGAGTGAACGTCTCCGCGCCGCTTCCCGTCTGGGTAGCCGGGTATTTAAAGGCAACGTCTGTTGCCAGGCAACTAGACGAAGGGCAGCGCTGTGTAATGGGAACATGGGAGGAAGAGGACAGCCCCCCCCAGCCCCAGCCCCATCCCACCACCTCGCTCCAATGGAAGAGAGCTGCGGAGCCGTTCCAGCTCTGACTGAACCCACAGCAGCCAACGCCCACGTCGGCCGCCACCATTACACCTGCAGACGTCACGCCATCCGGTGATGCTGCGGGCTCGGCGCAGAGCTGATGCTGCAGTTATCAGCCGGCGCCTATTAGAACAGGGGGGACGTCTGTGCCGCAGGGTGTTGGATTCGTCCACCTTTTAGGAGTCTCTTGATTATTTCCCAATGTCGGGGATTTATCTGTGCAATATCTCAGTAGCCACGCAATAAAATCTGTAATTTTACTCGATAACTGATTATCTGTCAGTAAAGTATCGCGTGTATTTTATGAGCGTGCAAGCGGGAGTTAGGGAACGGACTCTCCAAGCGCCTCTTCCTAACTACAGACGTCTCCGTACATGTTTGCGCTTTTGCAAAAGCCAGCAGCTGCAGACACGGTATTAATCATGGTCGTTTCTTACCATTCTGTTTCCGGGTGAATCCACGAAATCCGAGCCTTTGCATGAGATGGAGTTGGAGTTGGTGACAGTGTTGGATGGCATTGTTGAGACTTACAGGCTTTTATGGTGGGGGCCGAGAGGGGAGTTGAGGGGGGCAGATGTCAGATGAATGGCGGTGAGATTGGAGGGGGGGAAGTTTCCAGTGAAAATGAACTTCAAAAAGGAACCCAGAAAAAAAAAAATGATGAAATTAGAGATGACCCTTCTTGTCTTCTCTCCTAGAATAGAGGGAGACAAAAAAAATGACAAGGAGTTCATTAGAGTCAGTTTAAATGAAATAGGCGCAAATATTGTGATCAGTGGATGAGACAGATTTCGACGGTTTAGGTGACAAACGCGAACACGACTTTGAGGACTCTTGGGGAAAAACGTTTAAAGCTGCTATCTGGACGTTTTGGTAAAAATCACTGAAATTAATTTCGTATTCAGTCCATCGCCTACAGAACGACATGCTGTGCTCTTCTTTTCTATTTGTCTTGAGATTTACTTGTAAATAATTTATTCAAGATTAACTGCCCTAAAAAAAACCCCAAGCATGCCTCTGGTGACATCACATAAGGCATAAGGCAACTGATCTAATCTTTCCCCCCCCATTCTCTGTTAACGTGTTTTTATTCAAAATACTCAAAAGGTGTTTGTTTGACTTCTGTACAAGTGGAGCAAAAACGCAGTGGTTACATCTGCGACCATCGTGAAGCGGAGCAGGACAGAGACCGGAGTTCAGAATCTCTCTCGAAATCTCTCACAAGTTGTTCATCCATCACAGTGTTCACTAATGCTACCCGATCAGCTCGACTCTTATACCTCCTGTCACGTCATCAACCCAAAACATACAAAAAAGCAGAATTTTCTTCGTCCCGTTTATTCCGATTTTGTTTTGAAATGTTGCGGTGGGAATAAATACTTTGGGGCTGTAACGATTCCTCGAATGACTCGATTATTAAAATTTCTCGAGGAAAACATGTCTGCCTCGAAGCTTCGTTAAATTACGTTTGATTTTTTAGCGCACCGCGTTACGGCCGGGTCATTATTTGTGCTGGGCAGCGCTCTCACTTCCGTCTATGAGTTGTTGCTAAGTGCTAGCAGCACAACGTTGAATTTTCCGGGTTTTTGTCATTTTTCGGGGGACCAATAAGCATTCTTAAATTGCCTGGCGCGATGCTTAGAGTACGACAGCTTTTCTCCTTTCGGAACTGCCTGGTGGGCCGGTTCACAGCAATCGTTGGGAAGAGCGACGTATTTATATGACAGAGAAAGAAAAAGTGAGAGAGACTTACGATTATTCGATTAATCGTAAAAAGATAATCGATAGAGCACCCGATTACTAAAATCTTCTTCAAAACATTACCTTAATACCCACTTGTGTTTTTTCATTGTCAATCTATATTTACTAGCGAATGAATCCACTGTCTTTGAAATGCATCCCAGAAGAAACGGCTGCAGATATCGAGTGAGACTGTGTTTGTCTGACAGGTTGTTGAGTGGAACCAGTAACTGTAAAAAGGGGGTTGTGTTCAAGGGTGGAAGGAAATGTACAGCTGGGAAAAGTCCAAATTTGCATGAGGTTGTAGCGTCACTTTTTAGTGACGCACCAATCAAACGTCAAATGTTTTGCCTCGGATCGGTGCAACTCCACTAATGTAGTCCGCACTAAGAAACGCAAAGGCTGCCATCGACGTGTAACTTCTTCTTTTTATAGTCGATGCATTTATAAATGACATAGACTCAGCTATTTCTTTTTCACTCTTTCTCTCTCGCTTTTATAATAAGAATATTTAGTTGGTCTAAACCAGAGTCAGCAGGTAGAAAACTGAAAATCGGAACCAGCCAGAAAAAAAGCCTGATCGGTGCATTTCTAACAATCTCACACACACACACACACACACACACACAAAGACATCAGGATACACAGCTTGCACTGTGACCCATTTGTCTTTCCGTATAACTAATTATTTTATTTATTTATTTTTTTAAGTTTTCTCTCTCTAAAGCCAAAATCTTGTCAACTTTTCCATTAGTGTCGCAACATTAAAACATGAGGAGCTGCAGCAGCCTACCATCCCCTGCCCCCTGACACACTTGCATATTTCCTCACTTCAACTTGGCTTTACTCTGAGACTCAGATTTCTCTTTGTTGAGTTCACGTCACGCAGCTATAGGAACCACACTGGCTTCTATAGATCTACTGTATGGCGACTATATAGCCTGCAGGCCCGTTCACACCACCCGCACAGAGTGGCCGAGCTGTAGTCCTCATTGAATGGCCAGGGCGCTAATGTGTGGACTGTTTAATGCTGTGGGATTATTAAGACGTTGCAAGTATTTCTGTGCATTAATATTTCATCTGCACATGGGCTGAAGTTACTCCTCCAGCAGCCTGCCATGCGCACACAGCCGGAGCTCGCTGTCGTACTCGTGGAAATGTGATTTTTTTTTTTTTTTTTTAAAGAATAGCCACTTTCATGTCATTTGGGTGGACTCATTAAAAATGATCAATCGTCTGAAATGTATTCGTAAGCCACACAGGATGGGAGCTCTTTCTGCAGCCAAACAATGTGCTGTGAGATTTCTTTTTTCTGCCGATTTGGGGGTCACTCGGGCGTTTTTGTGGCTCCTAATTAGCCTTGCATCTAAGCCACATGCTTCCAGATAAGCCATCGCGTGGGGGGCATCTGAATTTCTAGTGGCTATCTCTTACAATTGCAAAGTTTTACACATCTTCTGCAGCATGGGAAGTCAGCAGTATGACCCAGGGGATGGTGGCCGTCTTACGGGCCACGGCTGCTGAAGGGTAAATCCCCCGTTATCTCCTTTTAGTCCGTCTACAGTGTTATTACGAAATCGCGAAGCCGGTCCTGTGGTCTAAATTACGGTCAAGTTCACCTCTGTATCTCCAGTGAGCATCCTCCGCAAGGAAAGCGACCCCCCACATTTCGCTATTTCCCCGTTTCCACCGAGCGCCTTCCGCTCTCGGGTTTTTTTTTTGTTTTTTTTTGTTCATAAAGGTTACCCTTCCTGCGCGGTTACGACAGAGCCGCGGCTTCAACGCGTCTAGAAAAAAAAAAAAAAAAAAGCGTGAATCACCGTGTGTTCGTTACCCAGTTCTCCCAAGTCCCAGGGCTGACCCTTTTTTGTCTCGCTTGCTCCCGGAGCCTCCTTCCTCTTTCGCCCCCGTCCTCCACCACCACCCCCGGCCTGACAGAACCTCCTCTCCAGACGCGCAGCAAGCACTACGGAGGCCCGGAGACGCCTCCGCGCCGCTCTTGCTTCCACCGGGTCCTAAACACTGTCGAGTTAAGAAATGCTGGCTTTGCTTCATTTTAAAGGTTATAGATACTTCTGTGACCTACAATTTTGAGGATAGTAAGTTCATGCTAGCAAGTTTATTATTTGGCTTCAAATTAGTCTTTCGTCACGGACAGCGACTGAGACCGGAACGGGGCTCGAACCAGCGACAAGACGAACCTGTCAACATTAACGTTGTATCTTCTCGTCGACAAGGACATGAGATACATGAATAACGAGACAACAAAGTCATAATTATGAGGGGGTTCTTAAAGTTCATGAGATAGCAAAAATCCCGCCTACAATTATAAATGTCCATGACAAATGTAGATATGAAATTACTTACATTCATTCAAGTTTGTTTCTGATAGGAAATGAGGCAGCACCTCTAAGGAGCATTCATTTTGAAAACGATAGTATACCTGTTTTTGTTCACGTTATTTTAAAAATGATTAATTTTATATAGTAACCAAATTCCTATTTACAATAACAAGCTGGCAGAGAAGGCGACATGTTGAAAATTTGATGCATCCTTCTTAATAATCAATTAAACGTTCTAACGTCTAATAATAGATCATAACAACAATAAAACTTTAACGTCTCATATCAAAGCAGATCATTGATCATAAAACTACTGAGCTTTTAACATTTAATAAACTGTTAAAAGCCCAAGCAAACTCCCCCCTCTCTCTCTCTCTCTCTCTCTCTCTCTTTCTCTCTCTCTCTCTCTCTCTCTCTCTCTCTCTCTCTCTCTCTCTCTCTCTCTCTCTCTCTCTCTCTCTCTATATATATATATATATATATATATATATATATATATATATATATATATATATATATATATATACAGTACAGACCAAAAGTTTGGACACACCTTCTAATTCAATGGGTTTTCTTTATTTTCATGACTATTTATAAGGCAAGAAATCCCACTTATTAACCTGACAGGGCAGGTTGACCTATGAAGTGAAAACCATTTCAGGTGACGACCTCTTGAAGCTCATCAAGAAAATGCAGAGTGTGTGCAAAGCAGTAATCACAGCAAAAGGTTGCTACTTTGAAGAAACTAGAATATAAGGGGTATTTTCAGTTGTTTTACACTTTTTTGTTTAGTGCATATTTCCACTTGTGTTATTCATAGTTTCTACCCCATGGAAACAAGAAGTCATGGGTTACTGAAATCCTAGAAACAACTGTAAGTGTAAGTGTAAATAAAGTAGTAAAGCTAAAATTTAAAACATGCCTTGGTTCCATTATCTATATGAAATGTCAACCAAGTGTTCAATTGGTGATTTGGTCAAAAATGTTCCTAGCATGGGAATTCACTCCTCGCCTATTAGAATTAGAAGTAAATTATTGACTGAATGAATGCTAAACTAGGACACTGTATTCCACATTCTTTATAGCATACTATAATACATAAACTGACTTCACAAACAATGCATTGATATCTACAAGAAAACGTACTGCTGCTGCTACCTTTTGTTTTTCACGTTTGTTACTGTTGTCGATAAGGCTGTACTGGTTATATAAAAAAAATAGCAAGAAAAGCAGTGCCAAAAACGAGACGGTAACAACGTAACAGTGGGAAGGATGCAGCCGACAAGTTGGAAAAATGAGCTTCTAGCGACACCTGCTGTTGGGAGAAGGCTGTGATTCGGGCGATCCGTGTGGGACTCTTTATACATAGTGTGTTATGATGATTATGTCGCTAAAAGTATGTAAATGGTGTACAAAGTGTTGAAACGTGCAGTGCTTTATATATATATATATGGACTTTATTTGATAGAGCAACATAAAGCAGTGCATTTTTGGAAAGTAGAGAAAAAATATACATTGTTGTCCTTTACTTTCTATTGCTACTTTTTACTTTTGTAAAATTCTTAAAAGTGTGGCACACATTTGCATTTACACAACCATAGTTAATACTTATGCTTATCCATTTTTGTTGGAATTGTTCTGTTCACTTTTGTTTAGAAATTGCTCAATCTCAGTCAGAGGAGACTGACTGAGATGCAATGTAATAGATTTTCATGAAGAAAATGTAGGTCTGAACTTTGACAGGGCCATTCTCAGATCACCTCTAGTGCCTAGTCCTGCTGGAAGGTGAACCTCATCTCATCTCATCTCATCTCATCTCATCTCATCTCATCTCATCTCATCTCATCTCCCGTCCTTTTTTAATTTAATGTTTGGTTCAAAAAGAGCCAACTCCTGCCCCAATAGCAAAAATTCAGCTTTTGGGTCAAATTAGAAATAAAGTTTTTGGATTCTGGTGCATAAATATTTGCATGTTTTCCCTTGCGGGTACGGCTTCCTCCCCCAGTTAAAAAAAACAAAAAAAAACAAAACAAACCATGACGGTTAATTGGCACTGAAAAGTATTTCCATCCAACAGCAGACGAGAAAACACGAAAAGACCAACGCGATTCATATTTTAAATCTTTTTAATATATCTCACATTTGATGTATTTACAGAGAAAAAACAAACAAAAAAAAAACAACTGTGGTTTTGTGACATAAAACTATGTTTCGTCAAATCAACATGAGAACGAATGCACACAAGAAGCGTAAAGCGTACAGAACACACACATATTTAAATAACGTCAGGGAAGCTGTGCTGTCTGCTTTGCACCTTGTCTCTGCGAAAAACGAAAGAAAAAACAAAAAGGATTACAGTGTATGCACCGCTGTGTGACCAGCTGCGTTAACCCGAGTTTGGTCTGACAGGGCGGGATACACACAATATTGCCTCAGGACAAGTTCAAATAAAATGAATCACTCTGGAATATATATATGTATAAGGAATATATATATTTCCCCCATTTTGATAATAATAGTATAACTCTTAAATGCGTCTTTTTTTTTTTTCAGCAGCAGATGACTTTCCATCCCCAGGCGTTCAGTGAACAGATCAAGGTCGACGACAGACTAATAATGCAGATATACTTTGATATATACCTGTGTTTTTTCTATGACACACAACACCTGCAAACAGTTTGGCACAAATGTAAAGGCTGAGCGTAAGACCACCCCGCCCACCATCCCCATCTCAAAAAACACGAGAAAATAATCGACAAGTAAATAAAATCTCTACAAAGTCACAGACTAAAAGCTTGACACAGACAGAGGCTGACAGATTATCTCGTTTGCTGAATGGTTACTTTATACAGCACTTTACAGTACAGCTACAGGCACAAACTGAAAGAACAGAACAGGAAGATTAAGAGTTGCGATAAAATGCAGGATCAGAATGAAAGGGGAAAGGGTCACATTTGTCTTTGTTTGTTTTAAATCTCAGCGTTGTCACAAATAATTTGTGGGCCGAAACATGTTTTACAGCAGCAGTGGTTAAAATGATTCTTCCTGCTTTCAAATGAAAGTGTCCCAGGTGATCAGCGGTTTTTGATAAACCCATTACAACAACTAGACTCCATCAATGTTGCAGAGCAGAAGCATAGAAATAAAAAGACAATATACATTAAAACAGAGAAAAAAAGAGAGGGGAAAAAAAAATAATCAACATTTAGAACGGCAACAGAGGAGCCTCTTTTTGTTTTTTCCTTAACACAGTGTCGCTGAAACCTCTTATGTAGCTTACAGGACAGGCTTAGTGCGTGAACCAGAAATGGAAACAAACAAAAAGCAAAATCTTCTGCAGTTCAGTTAAAAAAGGATTAAAGAACTGAACTATAACCCAGAAAATGCACATTTGTTTTTACAGACGGCCACATTAAACAACATGGAATCAAACCAAAAACTTACATGTAAAGGTAAAACGGTTTGATAACTTGTGTGACTTTGAATAAGCATGGCCAACTGGTTCACAGCCTCTGTTAACACAACACTTTGCTTTGCCAAACGACACAGTCACCCACAGACAAAAGCATTTCTAACCAAACAGCACTTAAGAAAAACTCCTCTCCTAAAATCCCTGACGACACATTTCATGGCACCCTTGATAGAGACGGGTACAAAGCCCTGCAGTGGATCCATCTTTAATCGTCAATGAAAATTTAGAGAAATCTTCGCTCTGAATTGTTTATTTTTATTTTTTACTTTTGTTACCATCCTGCTCGCTGTGCAGCACCGCAGATTAAACATGCAAAGTCGTCCATCGGAGTGGCTAAAAGAAATTAAGTTCCTGTCATATCATATTTATGACCTAAGGAAACAGAAAAGGTATTGATTAATCATTAGAACTCCCTAGAAACGCTGATCAGCAACAAGAAAAAAAAAGTCAAGATTGTATTGAAAAAACACGTCTCGGATATATATTTTAATTTATTAAATAATGGGATTGTTAGGAGTACAGATAATTAGTAATTCAATTAAACATAATTATTTCTTAACGTGGAAGAAAATACCTTGAATTGAAGATAAGATTTGTCACATTTTTTTTAAAGTGAGGTTACAGAGCTGCAATAAAAGGCGATTTTTATTGTTAGGCTGTTTATCGTCTTCATGAAGGGTGCCAATAAAAGTGGCCATTACACAAATTACTCAATGCAAATCACTCATTCATTATTTGCTGATTGATTGATTTCTGCACAGGCATATAGAGTTTCTACCTAAAACAGATCAAAACTACTCATAAGATGTGCTTTGGGAAGTCCCGATAAAACCGCACAAATGTGATCCGAAGCAAGTCCAAATTCACTTATTGATTAAATAATCAATCCCAGTATTTCTCACATTTCAGGACTTTGAACAGCAAACCGTTAGCTCTGCAGTCCCTGAGCACATTTACCGTCATTGCACATAAACATTTTCTGCTCACTTTCATCGCCTAAATAAAGCTATTTGAAGCACTTCCTAGTTTTCTATGGCCTTCCAACCTCACACACTGAACGGGTGTTTACGTTGAAATTCTGACCTCGAGCTAACCCGCCCTGCGGCTAACCCGTTACCGCGCTAACCCGTTACCGCGCTAACCCGTTACCGCGCTAACGCGTTGCCTAGCAGCCACTCAGCGTCCTCTGGAAGGAGGCACCGTGCTGTGTTGAGCTAACAATGCCCTTCAGGCGGTATTCATTGGGAGTAAAGGAGACTTGGCTCGTTGTTGTGTTTTTTTTTATTTTTTTTTTGTTTGTTTGGCAATTAGCAGGGTGTTCACATGCACAGGTTATTCTGGACGCCAGCTGAGAGGTTTTTTTTTGGCTCTTCACACTGAAGCACTAGAAGAAAAAAAAGCCCAAATGTCAAATAATTTTTTGCACTGCATTATTCCCTGAAATTATTAGCTTTAGAATTGAGGTAAATTAGCTTGATTTGCTTTTTTGCCATAAGATTTATGAGATCGTTTGTATACAAACGCCAGCCTGTCTTTATCTCCTGTCATTTGTTCTGTGTTTTAAATTAAGTTTATCTCGCGTGACAACAGTCACATAAATCTAAGTTGAACAATTTCACAACTGGTTTTCAGAGGTGACAAGTTTCACAAGAGCCTGTGGTAGTTTTACAGTCAGTGACTTTCAACTACAGGAATCATTTCCAAAAAACTAGGCCGCCATTACCCGCCTGTGTCGCCACTGATAAAGGGTAACAATATATTACCAGGGTAGAAATGTATTCTAGAAAATAAAACAGGAACCTTTGTATGGCGCTTTAGGGAGGGAGAGTCCCAAGCATTCAAAACTAAATGTTTTCAACTTCGTAAGTCAGCTTTATCAGTTTAACATAGCTCTTGCCTCATAATTTCTCTTTTCTATTAAAGATTTAAAATCACCAGCATATCTTTGGAAGCATCTGTGCTGAAAGAGGGAGTCGATCTTTTAGTCCAAAATGAAAGCACTTATCAAAAGATGAAAATTCAGGGGAATAAACATTCCTGGTTTCACAGTAGCAGCAAAGGAACCTTAAGCAGGCATTTGCTTATTCCTCTGGCAGGCTCTCTCCATCACATAAAGCATGGCAGTAAAGCAAATTCTAAAAAAACAGTAATAATTAAAAATAAACATATAAATAAATAGTGCCTCCTCAAGCTTCTTCTCACAGTAACAAGCCCAAAGACCCAGAATTTCCCCTGTGCAAGTAAACACAGCTAGCATGAACTTGGAGGACACTTCTGACACCACAGCTGTCTTCACAACACCATCAAAGACCCGGCATAGCGTTGTACAGTACAGTAGCTAAATCCAGACATGAGTGCAACTTCATGCAAAAACCTGAAAAAAAAAAGAAAACAAACATCATAAATAAATGTAAACCACTCCAAAAAAAAAAAGAGAGAGAAAAAGCCATGACAGAGAGCAGGTGGTATCAGGACGTCTCCTCGGTGAGAAGGCTCCGTGTGTTTACAGTAGTTTATGTACAGGACGATCTGCTGGAGTGGGAGATAAAAAGCACAGCAAGCCATTCTTCCCACTCATGAGGTTCTGGTAATTTTTACAGCAGGTTTTTTTTTTTTTTTTGCCTTGTTTGTTTTGTTTACAGGACAACATACACACTTGGTAATTAGACACATCTTGCTAGGCGCAAGGTGTGACGACTTCTTTTTTTTTTTCTTCTTTTTTTTCACACAGTGAAATTATTTTTAGATTAGATGCATGCATTACTCTACGTGCTAATGCCAGGGGCTTCCTGCTGATGCCGAGTCTTCCCAGTCGATGACCGGATGTCCTCGCAGGCCGGGGTAGGGATCTCTTCCCCTCAGTGCTTTTGTACCCTCAGTGTGCCTGGGCGCACAAACAGAGCATGTTCAGCGCCACCGACGACCCCGAAGGGCGAATGAATGAAAATCTGTCTCGGCGGCAAAGCGCCTCTCTCTACTGTTAATTTCTTTTGGGGCCGAGAAAGGCAGCAGTAGGGCGTTTAATAGAGCCAGATGAGTTTATTATTAGCCGGTGTCGGTGCCGTGCAGAGTGCTTCCAGGCCACGTAAATACAGCAACAACACAGTCATTAGTGGAAGCAGATGCTGTTTCTGCACCAGGAAGTGCTCGCACTTCAGTTTTTCATGTTTAGCGCGCTTGTCACAAAGTCAATAATGAAGTGCAATCGCTTAATTTCATTTAATTAACTCAAGAGTCCTCTTAACGTGTCGCTTTTTCTTCCCTTGATAAATGTTATAAAATAAAAAGGAAAAAAAAAGTAGAAATGTAAAAAATATATAAATTCTAGAGTTGATGTCTAATAGCTGATTAAACTGGTTAGTTATTCCATCGTTTACATATTATTTGTTAAAACTCTAAAATAATTTTGTGTTAGGTGTGACACACATGATTAACTTTCGTACAGTTAGAAGACTAATGGATCAGCAAGTACCTGGACCCACCTCTGTCTCCACCATTCCTCATGTTGGTCTCCTCGTCCTCCGCCGCGTCATCCACTTTGAAAACAAACACAGCCGAACATTTCAGACGCAACGACTTGGGTTAAATGGAAGTGGAAGATTCCTTGAACACAGACTGGAGGCCGACCTGAGTGGAGCTCCTTCACCAGCGATGACATGGTGTTTGTGATTGAGTCAGCAGCAACTAAAAGATCGTTCCGAAGGTTTCTGGGTACACCTAAGGAGCAGTAAGATGGACCATCATTAGTTCTGTCCTGCTTTGCAACATGTTGCCTTTCAGCTGCGTTACCGTTTAGGCATTTCTCTAGTTTTGCGTCAATATTTTTGGAAGCTCCATGATTCTCAGCGGGTTTTTACATCAGTGTTTTCTTTTTTGTAAGGAGTTGGATTCGACTCACCCTGAGAAAAGGCCTCCAGCACGTCTCCTCCCACGCCTGCAAGGCAGTCCTGCGGTGTGTGAGTCGGGGTGGACCCGGCCGAGGTGGAGCGAATGGGCATGGGCATGGAGCAGCCGGCACCGTGGCTGGGAGAAGAATGAGGGGAGCCTCCAGACTGGGACTGCGAAAGGCAAAATCAGTCAAAAACACTTAAACAACCTATTTACTGCATTATTAACCTCTTCTTTTTTACAATGTTAGCATATAGGCAGATAGAAAACAGATAAGTGAATAAACAAAACAGGAAATCTTGCACATAAGTCAAATGTTCTAACGTAACAACCTAAAATAAATACTAAACATTAAATGTTAAAGCCCTGTATCTTTTAATGACAAGAAAAGTTCAGTAAAACTGAGATAAAGTTGCTCAAAATTTCTTATTTGTTCTTCATTTATTGGCATAAATGTGGCTTTAATGAGCGCATTTATGCCGCACAAAGGTGTCAGTGGTACAGAGCGCACACACGCGAGCCAATCAAATGCTGCAGCAATGACTTAATAATATCACCTCTGAGTCTCATACTGCGCAACGCAGACGCTCCGTCTGCACCGAGGAAAATTCACTTATTTCTGTGAGCAGAAAAATTGACATTTATGGACGTTGAACTTCCAGCTCAAGATGGTCAGACATTAAATATGTATAGGAAAAAATAAGAGTGCATTTCCTCACTAAGTCCTGATGCAGTTAGACAAAGTAAATTTGACACGGCTTGTCAGAGCTGACGTGAAATACTTAAGAAATGTCCATAACGTCCACATTTAAATGTACGGGTACGTACAGATCTTTACTGTCAGTTGTTCTCAGTTTTCTCTTCACGCGACACTGCTTGAGTTTCTCTCATTCAAACTCCTTCACTGAATCAGGAGGTTAATAAATGTGATGGGCCCTGTGCTGAGTCCGGACTAATAAAAGCACAGTATTCTTGAATTGGTTTGAACATATCATTGAACAGGATGACGCGAACCTTCATGCTCAGGTCCAACGGAAAAATATCTATGCGGTAGTCAGGAGTTGATGTCAATGAAAAATGTGATATTTTTCTAAGTCGATTTCACAAAACTTGTGCAAGCTGTGTCTGTGAGGAACAGGGGGAAGCGCAGAGACCATCGACTACTGTAAGGACTTTGCAAAGCGAATCGAGAGCAACTTACAGCCTGCTTCTGCTCCTCATCCTATCAGCCAACAAAGGTGAGCAGAGAGAAAGCGAGAAGAGCGAGAGCAACAAAATTAATGAAAAAAAGAAGGAGAAAGTGATTTCTGCATGCATTTTCACATGGCACACGTTTACATGGCATAACATCGAGGTAGTTTGTTGTGCTTGGAGAGGAAGACACATTTCATCTATTCAAATTCCAATTATCGGAGGTAGATTAGCAGCAACGAGCCAGTAAGAAAACCCAAAGAAGAGCAGCTGACCAAAGACATTTGATGCTCTACCTACGTTGGGGGTCTCGTCCTCCCACCTGCAGGTAAAGCTTCTTGAATCAGGAGGCGGTCTTACCTTCAGCAGCCTCATCAGACCCTCCAGCTGGACCATCAGCTCCCGCCGGCTCTCCTGCAAGGCCGACATGCGCCTCTCCAGCTCATCCTTCCTGTGTCTGTGGACGGCAGGTAACACGGTTCACGTTTCAGGTTTGTTCATTCGCGCGTGGATTTTGGGTAAAAACAGCAGTCTGCGTTCTAGCTAGAGTGCAAAACCAAAACAACAACAACAACAAAAAAGTGAAGTTGACCCTAAAAGTTTTTGATAGATTTGTGGTAAATTGAAAGTTATTTATTTCTATGAAAAAGAAAAAAAAAATCTGACTCAGTACCGAGTTTGTTTGTTTTTTTAATCCTTCTAATTATTGTTTTTAGACAGGAGCACAAAGAATTATTTTTTAAACCAACCTGACACATGTACACAAAAGAAATACATAAATTAGAGTAAACTGAAATCCTTCATTTGTGTTGGGGCTTGTTAGCACCCTCTGCTGGTTATAGTGTTTAACTGCATATTTCCAGATATTTTGAACCAGATATTTAGAAACTTCCGTCCGGGACATTATAGCAGCAGATCAGTAAGGGAACAGAGAAGACTAAAAAAAAACAAAAAAAACAAAACAATAACATAATTTTGAATATTGCCAATGTGAAAAAAACTGTTGTGTTAGTTTGGAATCTTTTTTCCCCTTACAAGTCATTTTCTTGTTCTTGTTTTGGGTCAAACTTAAATGTTACAAAAACCCTACATTTTATCTAAAACAAAGATAACCCGATTGAACGAAATGCAGTTCTCACATCCTGTTCATCATAGCAAAAACTACGATTAAAATAACTTTGGCAAAAATGGAAGCTTCTGCTTGTGGCCTACGCAAAACATGCATAGGCCGTAACGTTTCTACCTCTGTTCACTTTCTACAAGTGGTTTTTGATTTATTATTTAGGACAGAGCACACACACACATAGAAGATGTTCTTTGAGGCTGTGTAGCCTGTTGTTCCTGCAGAAGTCTCTTCCAAGAACATAACCTAGCGGCGACCCCAAGCTCTGCGGCACGACAGAAAATTATTTCAGGAAAGAAAAAGAGAAGAGACCAGAGGTGTTTTCAGGCATGTTTGGGCCCTCTACTTGTGTGTGTCTTCCTGTTATCGTCAGCTCAGCGATGCTGCATCACGTGTGGTTTCAGCGGCGGGCTCGTACCTGAGGAGTCGCAGCTCGGTCAGGAGCGTGGGGTTCTGCTGGGCTTTTTCTGGCGTGGGCTGAGAGGCCTGTTCATGCTCCAAACGGAGCCTCTGGATCTCCTGCAAGATCTCCCTGAATTGGGGAAATATATTTTAAACGTAATAGAAATTTTTTTTCCCCCTCTTCCCCCACAACGAGAAAACTGAATTAGGTTAAGTAATGAAGCGGACCTGTTTTTGTTCTCCAGCTCTGCGATCAGCTGTCTCTGTTGCTTATTGGCATCGAAGTTGAAACCCAGGTCTGTTGGAGGACACTGTTGCTGCAACACAAAACACCTCTCAATAAAACCAGTGAGAAAAGTTACAAATACAGCAAGAGTGTTCATGCTTTTTAACGTTTTGTCATGATATAGCCACAGGCGTGAACTGAAGAGTGGAAGGAAAAACTGACATATGGGTTTTCAAACCTTTTTACCAATGGAAATCTGAAAAGTGTGGTGTGCATTTTTATTCAGCTCGCCACAGTCACTAACTGGGAATTTTTCGTCTAGTTTCCAGTGCAGATGTCTTAATGTTTAATAATACCGTCGAAGGTTGTCATGGACGTGACGTGTTTAAAAGGCTACTGTAGCGAAAATGGAAGCATACTGAGTGCTCATTTCAACTCAGTTGGACAGCACAGACATTCAACTTTATAAAAATAGTGTTTTTATACTGGTTTTGCTTTTTTTTTTTTACTTTCAAATAAAGCCAGATTTATGATAAATCATTTTCACTATAATTTTGTGCACATTTTTCGCCTTTGCTGCCCCTTCAGTGAACATTTTGTGACCAGGAAATGCTTGAATGCAATATGACACCCATTTTCCAGATTTCCTCAAATGCACCATATTTCTAAAACAAGCAATGAAAATTTTTTAGTCTGTATTTTAGCATGAGAGACGTGGTGAGAGAGGCTCTGGAAAGAGTTTCAGAGACGGGATGAGAACGGAGCGGAGTGACGTTTTGGATTTTACTAGGAGTGTTTTGAATGAGTATTTTTAAGACTATAAGTGTGTTAGAGTTTGTGAGTGTGTGTGTGTGTGTGCAGATCCACGACCAGAGAGTTAAGAAAAAAACTAACTTACAAGTAACTTTTTAGCAACATAACGGAGCCTGTTTTAAGTCAATAATTGCTTAATATCAGCAAAAAAAGAAGTTCCACTTGCAAATTTTTCACTTAAAACACGAGAAAATGCCTTGCTATAAGTTGAATAATCTGCAAGCTGAACTTTATTATTTACTAGCTGAGTTTTTTTTGAAGGAAATTGGTTGTGGTGGGTTTTATTTTGGGGTATCACCATAACATTTCAAATTTTTATGTGTCAAAAATGTGAAAACCATGTGTCACTTCCTTCCACTTCACAACTATGCACCACTTTGTGTTGGTCTGTTCCATAAAAGTCCCCAGATTACACTGAGGTTTGTGGTTTTAAAAAGAAAAAAAAAGCTCCTAACTTTGGGATCCGACATGAACACAAATTTTCAGAGAAGTATACAACAACAAAAATGAACTTTTCGACCATTTTCCGGCAACCGAGAGGCATGTGAAGATGAAAACAATAGCTTCTATGACTAAGAGATTTGAAACACAGCTTGACTGCAACCCTTTGAGTCTTTCTGTGAGGCACTTACTGTGGAGTTGCCTGCCTCAGCTGCCAGGCGCGCAGCGTATCGTGCGATGAGCCGGTGCTCTTCATCTAACCGGCTGGGACTCTCCAAAACACTGACCAAAGTCAAACACAGAGCAAAACATCAAACATATACGCAGTCAATCTGATCATATGCAGAAAAAAGTATTTCAACAAATCAATTCAGGAGTACAGAATTGGTAGAAAACGAGCAAAAAAAGATTAGAGGAATGAAACGATGATGACTGGACAAGCAGCATGCAGGCTGCTTTTATGACAGTTACGAGTATCCGCTTTGGTCATTTCAGCCAAGAAAAGAGATTTCAAATATTGTCCAAGAGTTTAAATGATCATGGGCGGGACATATGGTGTGGGCAGATGATGGGACATATGCTGCTTTTCCCTCCGCAGGTCATCTCCAAGCGGGGAGGGAAAGAGAGCTCAAACGGTGCGGGGAGCATTTCCAGTTCCAACTGGAGGACGACCAACGGCCAACAATTAAACTCAGAGTGGCTGTAAAGCTGCTGCATCGACTAACAGTGCTGAGCGACTTCTCTAACCGAACCAGACCAACCCAGCAAAAAGTGGCTTTGTTGTGCCTCTTTTACTAAGTATTGGATGCCAATTTAAGGCCCCAGATCATCAAAGGAACTTTAATATCCTACAAACATAGCCTGGGGAAATCCAAAAAAGTGTTTTTCAAATGATGATTTTATTTGATCTCAAAGAGAAACTAAATGTGTAAAACAAGATGAACATATATATAGACTGCTCAAAAAATAAAGGGAACACTCAAATAACACATCCTAGATCTGAATGAAAGAAATATTCTCATTGAATACTTTGTTCTGTACAAAGTTCCATTTGCACAACAGCAGGTGAAATTGATTGTCAATCAGTGTTGCTTCCTAAGTGGACAGTTTGATTTCACAGAAGTTTGATTTACTTGGAGTTATATTGTGTTGTTTAAGTGTTCCCTTTATTTTTTTGAGCAGCATATATATATATATATATATATATATATATATATATATATATATATATATATATATATATATATATATATATATATATATATATATATATATATATATATACAGTACAGACCAAAAGTTTGGACACACCTTCTAATTCAATAGGTTTTCTTTATTTTCATGACTATTTATAAGGCAAGAAATCCCACTTATTAACCTGACAGGGCAGGTTGGCCTATGAAGTGAAAACCATTTCAGGTGACGACCTCTTGAAGCTCATCAAGAAAATGCAGAGTGTGTGCAAAGCAGTAATCACAGCAAAAGGTTGCTACTTTGAAGAAACTAGAATATAAGGGGTATTTTCAGTTGTTTTACACTTTTTTGTTTAGTGCATATTTCCACATGTGTTATTCATAGTTTTGATGCCTTCAGTGTGAATCTACAATGTCAATAGTCATGAAAATAAAGGAAACTCATTGAATTAAAAGGTGTGTCCAAACTTTTGGTCTGTACTGTATATACTATATATATATATATATATATATATATATATATATATATATATATATATATATATATATATATATATATATATATATATATATATATATGGATCCAGGTTGGTTTGGATAGCTATTTTTACTCAATACACGAAGTAATAATTTTAAAATAGCATTTTCCTTTAAAGCAAAGCTTAAAACCTGCGTAGAGTTTTTTTTTTTAGTAAGTGTAACACTGATGAATGTTTGATGTGATGACAATTGATAAAATTGAATGTTTATTGCTTGTTTCCATATTTTTATGCTGTGAATCATTTTGAAATGGGCTACACAAATAAACTTGACTTTTTGTTTGCTCACTTTGGGTATTTTTGTTTGAGATAGAAATTTGTTCGATGAGCTGAAACCTTCACAAAACATAACAGGGAAAACTGCAACTTTTGTTAGTTTGTTATCATTGCATGAACGACCCCTGAGTGAACCGAGGAAATGGCCGAAGTATCCGTCAGATCCCTTGACGGGCTCAATGTTGTGTCACAAATTAAGAGGAAACAAAAAACATGTAAAGGAACTCAATCAGAGCAGGACATTAAAAAAACATCTTGCTAAATGGGTCTCGTTCTAAATAATTTACAGTCTCGCTGATACCGATGTTTCTTGTAACAATGCGGCGACACATCAGGGAATTTCTCTGCCCAACTCTTGGAGTTCTAATGCTACGTCCACAGTGTCCTAGTTTTTTGACAAAAACAAACCAGTTTACCTTTTAGATTTTCCCTGATCTGGTACATTTGCTGCATACATTCTGTATTTTTGTTTTCTTCAAACTTCTTTTGTTCTCTGAGATGAGAACAAAAGTTGCTCCCACCTAATTTTGAACAAGCCGTCACTTACTCCAATTGTGAAGCATCAAACTGAGACCGTGCCTATTCAGAGTATTATCTGGACCAGTTTGCCGTCGACAGGCTCCTAGTTCGGAGAATCGGATTAAGTCAGAACGCTGGGACAGAAAGCCAATATCAGCTTAAGTGTGTGCTATATTTGGAGTATTTCCACCGCTTCACCTTGCGATCAAACAGCCCTACCCCACAGGGAGCAGAAGACGTGGCATTCATCTTTACTTGACATAAAGAGAAAAAAAAATAGAGGTCATAGATAAAAATAGTATTTTTTTTGTTGTTGTTGAAAGTTACTAAAACATAAAAGTCAAGACAAAGGTGGAGCAGAAAGTGGTTTTGTTCTGCAATAAGACTTGAGTTCACTGAAGAACATGTGCGGGAGTTAGAGAACGCTACTATGAATTCATTTGTGCAAAAACTCCAATTTGGATAAAGTAGCCGCTGCTGTCAATAAAATAAATGGATTCCAAAGAATTCGGAAAGTCGGATGCTGTCACAATGCTAATGCTAACCATTAGCATCGACGAAATGCAGCTGTTTACGCTACTGGATGCATGACATGAACTTTACTGAAGCAGTGCACCGATGTCGGTATCAACAAATGCCCGCTCATAATAACTCGGATCGGTATCAAGGGCTAAAAAAAAATAAATAAATCGCATCAACACAGCTGTTTTACATTCATTCGACTGCCTGTGAATCGTAAGTTAAATCACTTCTAAATGTTCTCCTCTGCTGTCCCATTTCTGAATGACTTAACACGTAATAAGTTGTTTTCCTGGAGGAAAACTGCTTTAGGGGGGATCTTTAGCTGGAGCAGAGCGACAACGAGCAACAACCCTAACGAGCTTTATTCTGCAGGAGCACATTTGACTCACTGGCCTTTCATGTGACAACAGGCGAGAGAATGCTGGGAAATCTTAACAGTGTATTAATATTTATTAGGAAGACAGGGAGCAACTCAACTGGGCTGAACCGAACGTGATCCCCACACTGCAAAAACACAAAATCTCACCAAGTATATTTGGTGTAGTTTCCAGTACAAATATCTTAGTACACTTTAAATAAGACTAAACTAACTAACAAGTAACTTTTCAGCAAGATATAGGTGCTTGTTTTTAGTTAATAATTCTGGAATATTGATAAAAAGCACTAGTTCTGTTGGTAGATTATTTCCCTGGGCTGGAGTTGCCATAGAAAGGTTTTGTTCAGAGGATGTTAATATGTCCTAGTGAAAGTACAGACCTGAGTCCAATTGAGAATCTGTAGCAAAACATGAAAAGTCCTATTGATGGATGATTTCAATCTAATTTCCCTTTCAAAGAAGAAATGATAAAACATTTCAGTGTCTCTAAAGGCGGAGGTCATTTTTTACTGTATTTGCAGCAAAAAGTTACTCTCTAAAAGTACTGACACAAATGCCTGCCACACTTAGGGAAATGTATTTTTCCTTCCTACTCAAAATCATGTGGTAAAACTCCAATAAAATGCACCGAAGCTTGTGGTTGAAGCTTGTGGTTGTAACATGACTGAGTGCAAAAAAAGGCTTCCAAGGGCGACTACGTGTTCTTGTTTCCATCTCAGCAAAATCCATAACGCTGCTTCCCCAGGATTCCTGCTGCGTTCTCATCGCCACTTCAATGTCATCCCTTTTCTGTTTGTTTGGGACTCTATAATCCCTGTGATAATTGGGAGAAGACATAGTCTCCGCCATCTTGTCTTTGCCGTCTCCCCTAAATCCTTCATGTAGTCTCTTCAATTCATCAAACACTTCTTATTTTAGATGCTAGTTGCTCTAGCATGCTTCTTGTTTTTTCGGGGGGTTGTCCTGGAGTTTCTCAGCATGACAGCTGCTAAGGGTTTAACAAGTGTTCAATAAGACTACAGATGACTCAAATTAGTCAAGCAAATGAATAAAAATTACAAGACAACCAATGGTTGAAGTAATTACCGATACAGTAGTTACGGTGTGATTTCATGCGCTACTTTTGCCCTTCAAATGGCAGATGTGCAGCAGTTTTGACCCCTCCAAGGCAACAACATCCTCTGCGAGTGTCATCTTCACACAGAGGCGCTGACTCACAGAGCAAAATGTCAAGACAAAGGTTATCGGGCTTCCGCGTTACCGCCAAAGTGAGAGGAACCTCGGGAGAGTATCGCCTTTCCCCGTACTGGAGCTGCAACACAAACCCATCCGCTGACCTCCATGGGTTTGGATGCGTGACGTCATTAGATACCCAAAAACCAGCACCGCGCCGTCAGAAATAACCTTTACTTTACTTCTGTTCATCTCAATCAAATGTTAATGTCATAAATGATTGGCTTGATGGTTAGATTTTGAAGATTACGTGGACAAAAAAAGAAAAACACATTTTAAATTAATGGATTCTTTTTTATTGCCAGCTGCCCTTCAGCTGACAAAGTCCTTGGCGAAGGCTGATGACTCTGCCCGAGACTTCCACACCCCCTTCGTTCACGGTCCCCCCCAGATTTCTGCCGAAGTCGTCTTGACTAACCCGCCGCAGGAGCGCCCGAGTCTCTCAGGGCTCTGATCTCGGGAGCACAAATTGCCGGAAAGATTTGCCGGAGCGATACAGCGCACACGAGACGGGGAAAATCTAGACCTGCAGGGAGAGGATGCGTTTACGTTGCAGCGCCATCAGAGCGCTCTTCTCCGTCGCCGGCTTCATAACCACAGAGCTTCGTTACCCGCTGTGAGTAAATAAAGATGCCAGAGTCCAGGCTCTCACACAAGATGGACTGAAATGAGAGGAGGCTCTTAGGGCGACCAGGCTCCATCCAGCTCCATCATAATCTTTTTGTCATGTCATCCTGTTAGGTAGACGTGATCACATATTCACTGTGACAGCAGAGCATATTTTCTACCTAAAAATACACCCGGAAGGTCACGCTGCTCAGAGGCAAAAATACGTGCAAGGGGGGTATGATTTGCCGTTTTTATTTTGATCAGAGAGAATCTGTCGTCTATTTTTAACGAGGGCTCAATTCAGGAGTGATTAAAAAGGATTTATATGGATTTTTGGGGGCAATTTATGGAGATAATTTGTCGTCTCAGGGCCAGGACTGCGATCATAATTTTTATAGTAACTGAGTAAAACAAAACAAAAAATTATGGTTAGATATCATCAACACTAAAATTTAACAGAAAAATAAGATGTAGTGCTTAATTTTCCTACTGCTGCAAAAACATTATATTGACTTTGGCATTTTGATATAGAATTAAGTAAAACTTTATACTTGCTTGCTTTCATGAGCACGTTACCACACAATTTTGCTGATCAATTCTTTAGAGTAAAGCATTCATAAAAAGTTGATACAGTGCGTATCAGAGGTATTCAGAATAACCCTTGAATTTTTTACTCTTTCTCACAATCCAATCACAAACTTTGAGGTATTCTACTAAGACTTTTTGGGACGTAATGTAGTGCATAGCGACATAAAAGTGACATGAAAAACAGTCATCCTGATGGCATAATGCTGAGGATGTTGTGTTTTTAGCCACACATTTACAATGTAGGCCCAAAAAGTTACATTTTGGACAAATATCTATATTTGTAAAAGAAAAAAAAGAGTTGAAAACCATATATTATTTTAAGGTTTATGTTTTAGTAATTTTTTCTAAAACAAGTAAAAAAAATAAAACATAAAAAAAACATGCCTATGGCATAATGCTGCCATTACCATCTTTTAGCTGGGATCATGTGTTCAGGATGATGTGCAGTCTTATTGTTTTTTGCCACATATTTGGCATGTATGTACAAAATGCTCTATGTTTGACACATTTTTATTATTTTTTTTAACGTAAAAAATGTTGAAAACCATTCAACATTACTATTGAATTTACAATTACGTGCTGTTTTGTGTTGATCTATCACATAATATCCCAAGAAAATAAATTTAAGTTTGATTGTATGCCTTTGCAGCACTGTCATATCTAGTGGCGAACTAGCCTAAACTCACTACCTTAACAGATATCCTCTTAGCTTGTCATTTGTGATTTAATATCTCTAGTTATCTTAATAAAAGTGATGTTGCCAATGCCAGAACTGTTATTTTTTTTGTGTGTGTGTTTTTATTTTTATTTTTCCTCATTTGTGGCTAAGTGTAGAAGCCTTCTTTAGCTGGTTGACTGGTTAAGACAGCGGGATGCTAGGTGTCTTTATGCTCGTGCTGAGAGAGAAAATTCTGGTCTGGCATTGCAGTAAAAGGATCACAGGAATGGTACAACATAATATTTGATCAGTTTTGAAACTCTCCAAAACTTTGGAGTACCTTAAATCTGGTCCTTGTATAGTCAATTATGGGGGAGAGTACAGTCGTATCTTCAAAAAGCTTACCTTTTGGTAGGAGTGGGTGCACCAGAGGACATGAGCATTGTGTCGTTCATGTTGTTGGTCGCTGCTTTCGCCTGACTAAAACAAGACAAGGTTAGAGGTTTTTCATGCTACGCCGCAGAGGTCTGTGCTGCTTGACACCGGGAATGGGGGAACAATTTGCATTTTTATTCATAATCATAAATCAAGCTATTTTAACTTCAGCTTCATCCAGCTGTAAGTAAGAACGTAAGAGCGGAGGCAGAAAGAGGAATCATTAAAACCCACAGAATGTGGTGCACCAAAGAAGAAAAAAAAAGGGCAGCACGGTGGAACTGCTGTGATATAATCAACTTTCCTGCAACTGAGTTAGATGTTTTTAGGCAATTATCTCAACTCTAATTAACAAGTGCAAGAGCAACAACAACAAACAAGGATTCTAATTAAGCCACAAGTCTGAAAAAAAGAACAAAAAAACACCCAGTCACCAATAAAATGGTGGAAGGTGATTGTGGGAGGTAATTTGAGAGAGTAAACAAAGTGCCGCGGCCCATATGGTGTCTGGATTCGTGTCGGGGCTCGCCAGGACTCGAACTCTCAGGGCACGGAGTGGCATTAACGGATCAAAACATCCCTCGGAAAACAGCAGCCGCTCACAAACACACAGAGGTCTCCACATCTCTGGATTTGCATCCTCTGAATATGCACCTTGTAGTTATTAGCCTCGATTCTGTTTCGCTTTATTTACATCTCTCGCTATGACACAGAAGGCAGGTACCAACTCGTCTACACATGAATTTATAGATATATTAGAATACAGTTGTTAATAGCATCATGCAGGTTGTTTTTTTTGCGTTATTCTACTTTAAAAACAAAACAGAAATGAAAAAAAACATTTAAACAGCATTATCTACTCACAGACACTTTTCTGTTTAATATTTCCTGTTTAAGTACTTGATCCTACACATTAGAAAAACACACGAGTAAGTCATCTGCTCTGTTCTTTCCTCAGACATTTGCTCCAACTTTCCATTATTTTTGCATCAGGAGATTATAAGAAAAGGTGTGAGCGCTGAAACTTGCACATACTATTTTTGTCTCACATGAAGAAAAAACAAACATTATGGAAAACGGTTGCATAAAAAAAAGGTTTATCGGTCAACAAATCGCCTTAAAACCAGCTGGAGTCAAAGGACGAGGTATGAGACTTACCTCTGCGGGGAGAGAGAGCACCTGCCTCGGTGGCGAAACACATCCAACCACTGCTGCTGCTGCTGCTGCTGCTGCTGCTGCCAGATGCCTAATCTGTCCTCAACTGAGCAGGCGAGCATCTCAATGTATTACACTGCTGCTGTCTCCAAGGAAACTCGGCAGTCACATGACTTTGTGACGACGTAGATTTTCTATGTCTCACTCACGCTCCTTTTCCCTCTCTGAGGCTCCTTGTCTTTTCGCCTCGCTACATGCAGACATGCTGCAAAATGGGGAAATGTCATTTGCTTTAGCTTAGCCAAAATGCTCATAGGTAAAACAAATAAATAAATAAAAAATGCAAAATGTGTCTTATTTAAAATTGTGCACAGAATGCTCATCTATGGTTGCGAGCATATTTACATTTACATATCTTAACTCCTCCCTTTACTTTCAGCGAGTTACATAAATCAAAGCTCCTCAGCGCGAGACTTCTAAAAATAATCTTCAGCCCCTTTTTTGAATCTATTAATGCAACTCATGTGTAACAGCAAGGTCCTATAATACCCCCCCCCCCCCCCCCTAATTTTTATGTTTGGGTTTTAGTACTTTTATCTAAAATAAGTCAAATATAAAATGTAGCTCAACTCACTTGCATAATTGCCTGCGGATCCGTGGCTCATTACCCGCATGAAGTTGATTGAGGATATCCAGCCCAGACCTCTATCCAGTGTCTCAGAGGTCAACATTCAGGCATTAAAAAAATCAAAGCCTGCAAAGAGCTAAGGCCCGTTTCTCCTGAATGACAGACAGTACAATATATTCATTTCTTGTGGCACAGCGAGACAGGAAAAGCTAATGGGCTAGATCAGAAGAATATTTTAGGAGAGGTTCTGCAAAAAGGTTTGAAGGAGTTAGTATCTAATCTGTAATGGAGAACTTTGATAGCGGAGGGAGATTACCGGTAAGTTTATTTTTGGGTGCTCTGAGCTACAGACATTGTTGACTGATTAAATAAACTAACTAAGGTCTTTCAAAACCACAATGCACATCTTTTCATTGCTTTGTGCATTTGTGGCTAGGAATAGGATTTAAACAACATAACCAGAGGAAGACATGTAAGCTGTAAACAGAGCACAAAATGGCTTCCAATGATATTTAAGACATGGAAGCCACAACAACCAGAACACTGAGCTAACGGCAGATTGTTACGTTATGTGGTTTGTTGTCATTTATTATGTGGTTATCATGTTAAATGCAATGACAATTTTGTAAGTGTTTTGTAGGAAAATCCTTTTCTGTTGTGTCTTTATGTTTTGTGATTTAGTTAATATCTTAATCATTTTTACCAACGGAGGCTAATGTAAACAAACAGCATGATACGGCTTCCAAAGCAGCGTTGCTATAGATGGAAATGGCAATATTCACTCATTTAGAATGAATATTGCCATTACTCATTTATCATGACAAGGTTGAATGAAGCAATAGGAAGGAAATTTCCTGAATAAAAGAGCCATTAGCCAAGGCAATTAAGAGCACGGAATGAAAGTAAATTTTTTCCGGGAAGTGCAGCTCCGTGCCTTCTTGCCCCTTCGCCCCCACCATTGACATCGAAAACACTAGAAGGAGAAGGGTGGTGCTTTGTCATCAGGAAGTATGACAGGTACTAACTGGTTAATGTGTACTATTCTTTAAAGTCCTCACAAAACTCAGCAGCACAATGTTTTGGCATATTTCCACCAGAGATATGACGAACCACACATTCTCCCATCCTTCTAGTACATTTGGGTAAGGTGGTGTAATGGACCTGCTAATTTCCAACAAAAGGAAATACGACCAACTGATACCCATAACTGAATACGTCAGCTCGGACCACCATCCCATCTTGCACAGGTCAAAATCGTTTATGGTATGTCGTATATCACCCACCAGGATAACTCAATGACTTTCTAGAAGAAGTAGACACTTTGCTCTCTTCTGTCCCTTGTTCTTGATGATGTGAATTTCCACCTTGGCAATCATGACTCATCAAATTTTCAACCATCACGTCACTTGTTTGAGCTACAACTGGTCCACAGTCTGCAGATTCAAGTGTGGCAGCGAGAATGATGTATGATTCACTTAAGAGTAGGAAATGAGGCAAAAGGCTACAAAAATAAATCATATGTTAAAGGAAAGTAGAACAAGACTGGCAGAATGAATGGGAGTTATTGTCACTAGGGCTGGACGATATGGCTGAAACACCTACCACGATATTATCGTTTCATATCGGTCGATATCGATAATTATTGAGTAGTATTTTTTGTTTTAAATATCTGAAATACTTCCAAACTAGTGAAGTGGCGTTTCTTGTTTTATTCACAGTTTTCGCTTCATGTCGGTGGTTTTTAGTTGTAAGTAGTTGTGAGGCACTGTGGCGAAACCTTAACCAGCTTGTTGCTAGGTAACCAAAGAGTGAGTCAGCTGCTGCCACACAGCTTGCTCAGTTGACCATGAGAGGTTGAGTAGCTGAAGCTATTCCTCTGCCTACATCTCCCAGAATGCTGTGCGGTTCTGAATCTGAGTTCAGAATCAGATCATTTCACTGAATCAGTTCAATTAAATGACTGAAAATTCTATCAGCCGTATTATCTATCGATATTACCGTATATGTCTATTGCAATATATATTGTTATTGATTTATTGACCAGCCCTAATTGCTACTGATCATCTCCATTTCAGTTCTAATCAGTAATTTGAGTCTTTGTAAATGATTGTTCAGTGCAAATATGATGAAATTTCAGTGGTTGATAAAACAGCAGTCATAAAAACAGTTGATGAATTTGTGATTCAAGTTGTTTCAAGACACTAGAAACCTTGAAACGACTTGCCCTTAGCTTCCAAAATTTCAAGACCACCATTATGAAAACTTAATCCTGAAAATCTCAGGATGACCAATTACACGCCTCATATCTTAGTTTTAATGACACAGATGTATTTTTGCATTGGCCAGGAGATAACTTCAAATTGTAAAGCAGGGACATACGTTTTAAAAATTGTATGAATTTCTAAAGAATTTATAGTGAAGAGAAATTTACTTTCTGAATATTGAATGTGGCGCACGATTTGACACTACAGCATGTATTAAATTTGAATGCAAAGTACAGACAAGGCCTGCGTAAGTCACTTTGACAGAAGTGGAGCTAGCTCTATCTGTGAGAGGAAGCTTTTCAGACAAACGGTGGTTCCCGAACCAATACATCCTCTTCTAAACAACAAATCCCCAAGAATCTACCCGACACTTTGAGACAGGCAAAAAATTCACAGCCCATTTCTTGGTTAGACGTCGCTCCACACGCCGGTAAATATTTCAAAATAGCACGAGAACAGCAGCACTTCGTCAGAGGGCGTGGTGAGGGTTTGGACAGCAGGGGACTGTGTGTCCGTTCGATTTGGGTGGGCTGATCAAACCTGACGCTATAGCCTGATTCTGCCATGCGTTCTGACACAGGCTTTGTCAGCACTCACACACACACACACACACACACACACACACACACACACACACACACACACACACACACACACACACACCTGAGATATGATGGGGACTTATAACATGAAATGACAGCTCATCGAAGACAATGTTTATCCAACTTGGCAAAGAATGGTGGTAGTTTTAGAGTTCATGTCTCAGGCTACTGTTACTCTTATTGGGATCAGTACAATTCAGCAAACGAGGTAGCAGGAAAAAGATTCAGGAGTCATGAATGATATGGAGATTACTTATCCAGTCACTCACTAATTCTTTAAAATGCCCATCTGTGTCAGCTGTCTGTCTCTCTTTCTCCTCCAGGATACAACAGGGGAAACACCAGTCCATAGTTTTGTTACTTCAAGACTGAATGACTATCAAGACGTCCACGAAATGTAGATAAAAGCCTTCAGATGATCCAAAGCTTCGCTACTGGAGGACAAACTGACCACTTTTCCTCACTCTGCTACTTTCTTCTTCTACTATTCTCCATCTCGCCTTATCTGCTGTTATTTAAGACGTTATTGTTATGTTTTTTCCTCAGGTTTTTTTCCCTCCAGACGCTTCATCTGCTCCTGCGTTCTGTTTGGCTGTTATATCTTCCTGGATGGAGGCATCAGCTGCCAATAACTAAACATTCCCCCTCGATCGTGGTGCTGTATTTATTAGCATGTAGCTCGTGATGTTTTTGTCTCAGCTACTTGGTTAAGTACTTTTTGGTTGCAGGCAGAGCAGTGTAATGCCGCTTTTGCCACCAAGAAAGTAATTTTAAATCACTTTGATGGCCTCCTGGTGAGCGCACTATTAGGTAGCAACGTAGCCTCTCCTTTGTAGTTCTCAGATCAGCAATACGAAGCCGGTGTACCTGAGCCACACGTTGCGGATTAGCAACCACTGCTGTGACTACGCTGCTCCGCACACCACCACTATCTCATTACGTGAGTTTAATGCATAATGTCACCCATAGCAAACACAATGGGAGCCACATTGTGTTCCTGATTCACCCCAAATGACCTTCTCTATGCTCTGCAAAGACCGTCAATGTTTTTTTTTAAGAATATCAACAAGAAGTTGAAATTTGAACAAAAAACACATGCATTGACTGGACCACTTCCACACATTTCAGCACATTAGTTGCTGATTTTATTGTCAGTTTTATATCAAGTTGGTTACTACTGAATTACTTATATACTTTTTATAGGATCTTGTGATAGATACAACGAAACCATTTTCAAGGAGAAAGTTAAAAGGATGTGACAGCGTTTCACATATGAGGACTCATGAAATTATGCTAGCTTGTAAAATAAAATAAAATTTTAAAAAAAGAGACTAACAACACATTGTCTTTGGCTGCATGGCTGATTCATTCATCCTCGGGTACATATGCAAATATACAGTTTCTTGCAATCAACAATATTTTATTTATAATCACAAGAAAAGCAGAGCTTTTTTCCCCCGCTCCTTGCGAGAGATCTAGCTACAGAGGCAAAAAGATCGAGAAACAAGTAACAAGTCACATCCATTTTTCTAAAAGTCAGTAAACACCCACTCGCTGCATATAAAAAAATAAAATAAAACGCTAAAATGCCATCTACAAGTGAAGTGTCCTTTCGGGAAAAAAAACTGCTGAGAGTTTGCAGAAATTGCAAAGCGTACGCAGGGTCCATCCATCTATTTTCTAACACCCTTGTCCCTAGTGGCGTTGGGAGGGGTGCTGGTGCCTACCTCCAGCTAACGTTTCAGGCAAGAGGCGGGGTAGCAGGGCAACACAGAGACAGACAGAACAAACAACCATGCCTAGGGAGAATTTAGAGAGACCAATTAACCTGACTGTCATATTTTTGGACTGTGGGAGGAAGCCGGAGTACCCGGAGAGAACCCACCATGCACATGGAGAACATGCAAACCCCGGGCCGGGAATCAAACCCAGGACCTTCCTGCTGCAAAGCAACAGTGCTACCAACTGTGCAGCCCATGTACGCAGGGTGTCTGTAGTTAAAGTTGCTTCCTAATTATCAGTTTGGTGCATAAAGCTTCAAATATCTTATTCAGGTATTAGTGTGTCTATGTTTTAATAATCCATCAAGAAAAACAACAGTTTAGATAAAGAAAAACGTATGCTGAAGGGCATTTAAGACTCTATGGCAGGATTTACTCTTTTAGGGCGTATCTTGTAAAAAACAAACATCATAAAAAAAGAGAAAAGAACAATAACAGGGAACAGAATAGTGTTGAGGGCACTGGAAAGATTTAATCCGACATAGTCTCGGCCACAAATCGTATTCCTTTTTATCGCTATTAATCTTCTTGTGTGATGTAATTTCATGCTACACAGCCTACATGGCACAACCTAATCCAATCGCCTCGTCTTTATGTACAAAAAACACTCTGGTTTACAGTTTATGTATGCAAATGTCATATCCATCTTGAATGCATAAATTTCAACAGAGTGCAGAAAAAAAAACATAGAAACTTCCTGCCAATGGGAGGAGCCTGGGAGTGAGAACTCATTTGGAGCTGATGGTATCCATCACGCCGGAAAACAGGAAAACAGAAAGGAATGTATCATTCTGTCTGTTTCCCTGGCATTTACTGAGCTACGCTCTCCTGCTAAAACGCAACTCTCTATCAATTACTCACTGACACTTGCCTGCAGCAGAGGCATAAAAAGACAGCTTAGATTGATAGTGGAGAAGGAGGATCCTGTTACGGCAAAAAGCGATCGGAAATGTTGAAAAGTCAGGTCAGAAAGTGGAGCTGTTTAGGGTTAGGGTTCATTTAATGGCATTTAAAGTTGTAATCTTAAATTTAGGGTTGAAATGATTAATTGGATTAATCGTGATGAATCGATCATTGAAATTAATGAATCAACTAATTTAGTAATCGATTAATTGTTAACTGCAGAATAGAAACTCTAAAAAAAGACAAATTGCTGAGAGAACAACGTACTTAGAGCTGTAATTAACCCAAAAATGTGTACATATGTTTATATACATATATGTATATACTGTATATATTACACTTAACCCTCTATGGCATGACTTTTTATTTTTGTGGGGAAGAAATATTTTCCTGCATTCTTTGGGAGCTTGGTGGTCCCTAATTACATGTCAATCATAAAATCGGACTCTGACACCTCCTGGAACCAGATTTGGGTTTGTTGCCTCAGGGTAACATTGGTCTAGAACACCAAGATTGTCTACACTGATTATGAGAAATGAAATACAAATCAAACAAAAACTATATTCATAAAAAAACTTTTTTGTGGACAAAAATATGTCAAAAATCATGCCCCCCAAAAAATAAAATAAAGGAGCAATGTGAGGTACAGCTATGTGGTTTGTTGCCTGAGGGCAACGCCATGCCATAGAGGGTTAAGAAAAAAAACTCTTTGTCTGTAAATATATTCTACCTAGACCTCCTCAGGTGACATAATTTTAGCTTAATCGAGTTCAACTTCTGTAAAGAAATCTCCTATTAGCACCTTTTGCTTTCCAATTATTGCACAGTTAATACCCCCAAAAAATCAGAATCAGATTAGTCCTTCCATGTATTTATGCTAAGTTAAACAGAAAGGGCTGAATTTTTCACATGCTGATGTTAGAAATATTTTTTTTTAGCTGCTGATGAATCCTTTTGCTAAAAATGATGAATCATTTCGCTAAAGAAATGCTGTCTTATTAAATTTTAGGCAAAACATTTTTTTTTTTTAAATTTTCTTATTTAAAAAAAAAAAATAATACATTTGTTTTGTTTGCATCTTTTATGCATTTCTAATGTATAAAAAAAAAGTCCTAAATGAAAAGTCCACAGAATCTTACAGGTACTTTTTAAGTCAGATTAATCGATTAACTGTCAGAATAGATTAATCGTTTACAAGTCGTTAGTTGCAGCCCTGCCTTAATTTTTTTATGTGGGAAGCCAAAGAGTTGCAGAGAAACAACGCAGAAAGAAAATATGAAGGGCAACTCAGCGATATGCGCTATGTGGATGAGTCCCAGCAGCAGTGCGACCGACAACGGAAACTCTCAGATTTTCTCAGTCGCGATGCAGATGCGTGTGCAGAGTTCAAGACAGCAGCAGAATATAATGCATTTTCTGTAACGACTTCCAGGAGCCCCAAAGTCTGGAATGTGAGATTGACGGCACCGTCCTGGTCTCATTGCCAACATATTGATGAAGATGACTGAGCTGTTAGCGGCCTGCACAGCTTCACACATGTTCCCGTTATAAAAAAAAAAACAACCCGGGCCCGGATATCTTAGTGAGTCGAGATGCCGTAAGTCGTGTGATGATTGCGTAGTGAAACGATGGAAAATGTTACACGATGGAAACGGATTCCGTGTCATAAGCACATTGATTCCTCCTGTGCTGTTTGTCAACACAGCAGTAAGCAATGCGTAGGGATTAACACTTACACAGTATGGGTGAGCTCCTGGGGTCTCTCGGCCTGCTCGGGGAACATGGGGTGCGGCGCCTCTCCGATGGGGACGCAGCCCAGAGATTTGCTGATCGCGTGGCTCAGCTTTTTGGCCGGAGACTTCTGTGATAGCGGGCAGGAAAAACAGTGTCACCTCTCGCCTGATCGGTTGATTTTGATGTTGCACACTCAAACTTAAGCTGTTTCAGAAATCGTTTACGTAAGTAGGTATGTCTACTCTCTCAAACACTCAAACATAAAAATCTTACCAAGTAATTTTAATCTGGTTTGAGGGGTTAAATACTTTTGTAAACATATATGATTAAAACTAACTTACTAGTAACTTTTCAGCAAGCTACAGGAGCTTGTTTTTAGTCAAGAATTCCTTGATATTGATGAAAAAGTACATGTTCCATAGGCAAATTAATTCACTTATAACAAGATGTTTTTCCTTTGTCCTAAGTGAAATAATCTGCCAGTGGAACATGTACTTTTTCACGAATAATTGAGGAATTATTGACTAAAAACAAGCTCCTCTTACATCTTGCTGAAGTTACTTGTTAGTTTTTGTTATTTTAAGTTTACTAAGATGTTTGAACTAGAAACCAGACCAAAATTACTTGGTGAGATTTTGTGTTTTTGCAGTATTGACGAGGAACTCTGGAAGCTAATTTAGTGAGCTGCTCGTCACTAACTGTACATTTCTGTATCTCCTGCTGATAAATCTGTAAACATAAACACATAAACACTTTATACATCCATATATGTTTACACAAGTATTTAACCCCTCAAACCTTATCATTCTTTTTAACACACACTACAGGAAGTACACTTTTTTTCTTCTCATGGTCTGATGTGAAATCAAACTGAACCTTTTCTACTTTAGCTGAAAAAAAAAAAGTCCATTTGTCAAATGTCACAATAATGAGATATTATATACAGTTTCTTTTTCTTCCTAACTTCCTTTAAATTCTTAAACTTACATGCATCCTCTACATCTACCTAGTTTTTGTACAGTTGCCTGCCCGACTCGGGTCAAATGTTTTCTGTCATGGGAACAGAAGTAAGACAGAACTGCAATAAAGTGTAACTTTTTTCCTACTTTGGGGTTATTCTGATAATTCTGACAAATAATACCCATCGTTTAGTCCTAATTTTTGATGCATGTTGCACATATCTTAATTAATTTTATCGCACTTATTTTTTTTTTTAAATAGAACTTTTCATCTTTTTATTTCCATAAGCTGGTAGAATCTGTCGTGTTTCACACCTGTGGTTACAATTCATTTAAACTTTTTACCAATATCCATCAAATCTGGAGACTGTTAAGGAAAAATGATTATTTTTAGTGCTTAATACAGTTAATCTTACGACATGTGTTAAAGGTATATTCAGCACTCTTATTTGGAACAGTTTTCTGTTGAGCAGATGAGCAGGCATTCAGACAAACAGGGGCCAAAATGCAGATCACTCAATGGAGCTCCCCGCTTTGAGGCGAAGCCATAAAATTAGCATTTTCCTTGGGAGACAGAGACTTTAGATTTCACAGGTATCTGTGAGGTCTTATCTCAGGATTTTACTGTACTCAGAATGACCGTGGGAGCCACGGGGGTCAGAGTGCAGCGGTTTGCTTCTTTGTCTCGGTAGAAGGCAGATCAGGGGGAGTTCCAAGTTTCTCTGACTGCTTAAGGGAGTTTCCAGTTGGTCAAAAAGAGGAACGCCTAGAATGCATAAATTAAATAGAAAAACACCCACTCAGTATAAAATTTAGTGTCACCACTAAATTTTCAGAAAGTTGCCACTATTTTGCTTTTTTGCAGCGGCTCTCTCCAAAGACGTCTTTGCTTTTTGTTTGTCTTTGTTTTGTGTTTGTTTGTCTTCCCCTTGTCTGTCTTTATTTTTATGAGAAAAATGCATATCTCTGTTCCTCTGCAGTTTTGTTGTTGATTGCTTTGTATGAGATTAAACTCTGTGATCTGTGACGTCAACGCGCTTTGTTGTTGCTTTCACTTTAGAGCACGCCGCCACTCGCTGAGGATCCCGGGAAAATTAAAGAGGAAAGGCGCCAAACGTTTTGTCCAAAGTTAACATTAAATTACCTCTTTTTTAGCAAGACATAAAAACTCCTCCTTTGAAATCGGGTTATTTCCTTTATCTCGTAACTCTATTTCTGTCTTATAAGTTATTTAACTAAAATACTTAACGTTCTTGAAGGGAAATGTTCAGTCTGAATAAAAATGCCTTCAAAGTCAATTTTACAATAAATTGGTTTGACTCGATGATAAAAATAAAAACGGCATCGTGTAAACGGAGCACCCTGAGGCTTTTAGAGATAAAAACATGATTGGATTTTGCCATAAATTTTTATTTTTATAGAAAAAGAGGCATTCTGCAACTCTGCCACGGTAGAAAACCTGCCAGTGTCAGAGAGGTGGAACCTAAATGCAACTTAGGTGCTTCAGACTCATTTAAATTGAGACTTTTTCACTTTTTAGGACTACATCCAGTACAGATGCATCTACGTATCCTACAATAAGTGGCAAAAAACCCCAACATTTTGGCATATCAGACTTGTGTTTGGTGTCTAATGCTTTCAATCATGTCATTCCAGCCCCGAAGCTATACGAGCTGTTATTCTTTCCTGTAGAATTGTAAATGGATTTGGGATCCAGGGTAATATCCCTTTCCTGCTTTCAATTTATGACATCATGATTGAGCTTCGAGGGAAGGCGGCAAGGCAATCAATACAGTTTCATTTTCAAAATAACTAAACCTCATAAACCCCTCGCCTCCGCCGCCCCGCCCTTAGATTGTTTTGAACGACCATTAACCGTTAATGGACAGCAGCTGTCTGCTGTCCATTAACAGCAGACAGCTGTTCCATCATAAAATCACTCCTCGGTCTTCGAGAGGTACGGACTTTTAATTTGCGCAGAGACGGCAGAATCCTAATGCAAACCCGGGATGGATCTCAGATCGTTTCCTTACCCAGGACGAGTGCTCCTTCATTTGATGTTGGTTGCTATGGGGGCCGTTGGCGTGGCCCCGCCAGAAGCAGCTCTGACAAAGCTGGTAGCCGTGGCACTGTTGGCACCGGTACCGAAAGCCCATCATGCTCTCGCTCCGGCAATAAGAACATTCCACCGGATGGAAGACTGCTCGAAGAAACACAAAAACAAATTGGGTCATTACATCTTTTTTTTTTTTACATTTATTTCTATGCATTGGTGTGTGAGAATCCGTCCACCTTTCCAGTCATTCCTGTTGAAATATCTCATAATATTTGATAAATAATGGAAATACTGTGTGTTTTCACTTAATTTGTTACTTTGAACTGGAAAGCAAAACAGGTTGGCAACAAAGCAGATCAAAGCAGATGGTGTGGATTAATGCTTAGTAAGTAGAAGGATAAACTTTGGGGAAACTATTTTATGCTGCAAAAATCTTACCAAGTACTTTTGGTCTAGTTTTTACTACTCTTGAAATAACAAGTAACTTTTCAGTAAGATATACCCTTGTTTTAAATCCATGACTCCTTAATATTGATTTAAAAACTACTAGTTCCTCTTACAAGGGGAAAAATGTCTGCCACCAAGTTGTGGGGATGTTTTTATTTCCTTTAAAGTCTAAAACACACTGCGGTCTTTCATTCCTCCGTGAAATTTGTTTCAGCGTGTACATAATTGTCATGCTTTATAGTTCTCATATTATTTGTTTCTTTTTCCACATGCAAAGCAGGTTTGCAACTTTCCGTGGCTGTCAGCGTTCGCCGTAACCGTAGCAACTTACCGTTTTCAACATTAGCGAGTCGGTGCATCAGTGGCAACCAAACAAGACACTGAGGAGGAGGATCTGCCATCAACACATCCAGAAATGTGTTCAACATAATCTTCTTCTAGAGAGAAACAGGCGCGAGTCAATTAAACAATCCCCCCTCCCAAACGTAAAGAGATGGAAAAAAAAGAAATAAATAAAATAAAGCTTTTGGTTATCCTCGCCCTACCTGCTGAGGGAAGCACATCCGCACCGAATGCTCCGTGTAGCCGAACGACGGGCCCTCGAACACCGCTGTGGGGAGCTTCAGCACCTCCCGGAGGAACTGATCGAACTTTGAGAACACCATGACTCCGCTCGAATCTGAGATCTGTGAAAAAACGTCTGAGGGACATGCGATTGTTTGGCTTTATTGTTAGAAAAGAAAGAGGAAAAAAAAAGCTCCATGATCTCTTTTGCATAATTTCACCAGAACTTGAATACACGCACAATTCATTCAACTAATATATAAAGGGTATGTGCGTCAACAGCGCCCCTCTGTGTTTAAATCAAGAAACTGCATGAGGACAAGTTGGAAAGGAAGACGTCTAAAGCTTCAATTACAATCATTTCTAAGTCCTCAGACATTAAACGGTTAAGTCAGTGAAAATTGTACCCACAGCGCAGCTTGTCCACAATCTTCCCTCCGCACATCGTCGCCAGCATGGCCTTCATTGAGAAAACGGTCAGCTTCCCATGACTTTCACTGCGTGTTAGGGAGGGGGGGGAAAAAAGAGATATATTATCAGCAAAAATATCAGTGTGATTATAAACTGCTGATGCTTGACAACTTCTTTGTTTAAGCAAAAAATGTGTTTTAGCACATTATCAGTATAACAAATCAAACACTCAAAACAATTAGCCCTCTATGGCATGGCGTTGCCCTCAGGCAACAAACCACATAGCTGTACCTCACATTGCTCCTTTATTTTATTTCTTGGGGGGGCATGATTTTTGACATATTTTTGTCCAAAAAATAGTTCTTTTATGAATATAGTTTTTGTTTGATTTGTATTTCATTTCTCATAATCAGTGTAGACAATCTTGGTGTTCTAGACCAATGTTACCCTGAGGCAACAAACCCAAATCTGGTTCCAGGAGGTGTCAGAGTCCGATTTTATGATTGACATGTAATTAGGGACCACCAAGCTCCCAAAGAATGCAGGAAAATATTTCTTCCCCACAAAAATAAAAAGTCATGCCATAGAGGGTTAGAAACAGTGACATCGACATCAAGTTTTGTAGTGCAAATAACCAAAAATTGAAGGGGAAGAAGAAGAAAAAAAAAATCAATAGAAGTTATATTCATCTTTTAAATGTATTTAAAAATATGAAGAAGTAAAGCCTAAAAAAGGTATACAGTGTTGTGAAAAAGTATTTTCTTCCCAAAATATTTTTTCTGTTGATGCTTTAGTGTCAAATTTAATGTCTAAGATCATCAAACTCAAATAAAGATAACCTGAGTGGACATAAAATGCAGCTTCAAATGAGAATTTCATTAAGGGAGAAAGCACCAAATGAACATAATTACTAATTTGTGGCGCCTCTCTGTTGGATTTAAGTTTAGGCTTTGACTAGGCCCCGCTTACAACTTCAAGATGTCGTGCCGAGGGTCATCGTCCTGCTGCATAAACCGAACAGTTTACTAATGTCAAAACCAGCTTGTCGCACATTCTCCTTCAGGACATTTCTGGTAGAGAGCAGAATTAGAATTAGTGATTTCGTCACTAATTCCCCCAGACCATCACTCTACCACCACCGTGTTTAACTTCTCTTTCTGTACATCGTAAACCAGATGTAAAGGTTCGCACACCTTCCAAAAAGTTTCACTTATGTCATGTTGGTCTACAGAATATTGTTCGAACGGTCTTGAAGATCATCAAGATATTTTCAGATGAATGTGAGAGAAGCTTTTAAGGTTTTAAATCAGTACTGATTTTGTCCACATGACTCTCCAAGTCTCTTTTAAATTGCTGAATCATAAACAATGACCATAAATGAAGCAAGTGAGCCTTGCACTACATCAGATCGTTTTTTTGTTGGGGTTTTTTTTGTGGTCACTCTTTTGTCATGGATGTACTATTTGAGTAGCAATCAATGCTGGGAAGGTTCACCACTCTTCCATGTTTTCTCCATTTGTGGACAATGACTCACACTTTGACTCACTCGAGTCTCAGAAATGGCTTTGTAATCCTTTCCAGCCTAAAAGAAGTCAATAACTTTTATGCTTTTATCTGTTCTTGAACGAGGCAAGCTGTTTAAGCCGTCTTCGCTTCCCGACTCTACAAGTGTGGCAGTAATCAGGTGCTGCGTGTGTCTGGTAAAAGTGAGTCACAATTAATTCAGGACTTCAGAAAGTCAAAGGTAGGCAATTATTTCTTCACATAAAGCCTTAATAAATGAGATAGTTATTGTTAACTTCCTTTTGGGTGTACTTAGTTCAATTACATCTGCTATTAAAGTCTGTTTGACGATCTGAAGCATCTAAATGAGACAAAAAAACTTACCTTGAATTAGTTTGGGGATATGAAAGGATTGTGTAATTAAGTTGCCATCATTCTTAGTGCTCAGCTGTTTTACTTCAGCTTATTTGTTTTCTCTTCAGTCCTGAGGTACAACGGAGCCCGATAGTGCTCCTGCCGAACTCAGATTGGACATAAGGGACAGATAACAAAGCTTCTTCCTGTAATGGCAGCCATTAAGTCAAGGTTTCCCAGACACGCAGCAGCGTAATTAATAATAGAGCAGGACTAGAACGGCTTCACAGATATAAGTAAAACAACTAAATGGGTCCAGGAATGGACAGGGCAAGCATCCAATCAGGAACAGATGTTTATCTCGGGATAGAGAACGTTATTACCCAATGATAAATGCGTTTGCTGTGCCTTCAAACACGCTGATAACGTGAAATGTATGTAAATATGACTGGGGGTTAATTTAGCTGACTGAAACATCTTTAATTGTTTTATTTTACTTAGGGGTTCATCTGGGTTTCTGAAATAAGGGCAAGATTGCAATCTTTAAAGGTTGCTGTGCTTTTAACAGCTTTATAAAAAGGATTTTTAATTTTTTTTTCAAAGGGCTGAGTTGGTTTAGCAGCTCTAGTGAAATGTGTTTTTTGGAAGCAAAGACCGATCTAAAATGTTGCTCCAAAGTCCAGGGTCATCTTTTAAGCTCTCTTTTGTTTCAGGATTTCACATGTTTCTTTTCTTTTCTTTTCTTTTTTTGGTTTTTACAGGATTAAGGTCCGGAAACAAAGATAGTCATGGAAGAGTTGATTTTGTGTCATTTCTGCATTGAAATGGTCATATTTGGACCATTATCTATCTGAAAACTGAAAACTATCTGATTGTATTTTTTGTTGTTTTTGGTAGCATATTATTTAGGTGTTCAGTCCCACAGCACCACAGATCCTTCAAATTACTTCACATTAGGCATGAGGTGCACACAGTTCTGGTTACACTCCCAGTACAGTTTAGCATGCTAACATCAACATGCTGATAGTGTCTTATAGTTGCCAAGGAGACTTGGTGACACTAATCTTTGATGTAAACAGTGAGCTGTGGAGAAATTATGTTTCCTCCGTTATTCAAATTCAACAATACTTTATTGATCTCAAATGGAAATTAAATGAGCGGCTGGCAAAGAGCAACCCGATTCGTACCCTAAAATCATCCCTGTAGGGCTTTTTTGGCTTCCTGTGACCACTAACTTCACTATCATTGAACTTACTAGTAACTTTAAAAAAAAAATAAAGTTAAATATATACAGCTCTGGGAAAAATTAAGAGACCACTGCACTGAACCCCCATTGAAAACCTCGTGGTTATTCTACCAAATATAGATTTCCGAACTCTTCCCAAGTTAAAACATTAGTGTTGTTGTTTCTAAATTATTAAGAACTTGTTTTGTTATTTGCATTATTTGAGATCTGAAAGCATTGCACAAATAAATAAAATTTCTTTGCTTAGAATTTCGGTAGTTCATATAATAAAGGAACAATGTTCATTTTACTCAAACATATACCTATCAAAAGTAAAATTTGAAAAACTGATCATTTTAAGTGGTCTCTTAATTTTTTCCAGAGCTGTATATGTATATATAACCTGAGTTCTATTTATTTCAAGGGGTTTATATGAGGCAGCCAAAACTGCGCCAATGATTGAATATTTGATCTTAAATTAAGGTTGTATTTTTCTAAAATGTTTAGTGTGTGGTTACGCTACTGTAATAACAATGAATTCATTTTAAGGATGTCTACTAATCTCTACAATGCCATACGATGCCAAATAAATGCGGCTGACATTGCATTGTGACTTTACTAAAATGTATGTTCTCTGCTCATTCGCTGCTACAATACTGTAGTTTCAGTCCCCTGTGCTGGCCGCATGTTTCCAACCTGTCATAGGTGGCCACCATGAAGTTCAGCAGCAGGCCGATGGACTGCTCCACGTTGATCTGGTGGGTGGTGGGCAGCCGCTTGTTGAGCTGGTAGTAGATGGAAGACAGAATCGTCTCCAGCCGCGACACGCTGATCTCGGCGTTGTGGTCCAGCGTGTTGAGCCCGTTGTCTCGGAAAGCCTCGATCATGTTCCAGACGTCCACCAGATGGACTGTGAAAAGAAGCGGGGAGAGAGCGGGGGCGCACGCTCTGATCAGCTGAGTGCGTATTCGTGTCTGTAATCACCACGCAAGTGTCTTCAGAGCCGAAATTTGACAGAAAGGAAAGAAGAGAAAAAACAACAATCTGCGTTCTCTTACGGTTGCATCGCTTTTGGACAAACCGGAGTTTGCAGGCAGTCCGATAGGTTGACAATCTGATAACGTCAAAGTTTTGTGCTCCTGAAAAACAAAACAAAAATGGAAAAATATATTAGTATCACTTTACAATAAGACCCCATTATAAATCATTAATAAATAGGTAACAAAGTAGTTATTAATAAGGCTGTTAACAATCTAACCCATTAATAAGGAGCCTTAGCGCCGTATTTATAGGGCTAAGAGTTAAAGTGTGAGTAGCATCTTGCAAAATAATTCTGCATCAGCGAATAAACACTCCAATAGTTGCCTTATAAATCATTATAAATGGTCAATTAATGATTATTATAAGAATAATTTATCCATTATTCTTATAATAAAGCGATTAATTTGATTTAAAAAAACGGGAACAATTTTCAGATTCTCTTTGTCTTTTTTTATACAATATTAGAAATACATTAAAAGATGCAAACAAATCCTTCAATTCCCATTTTAAGTATGAAAGTCAGCCCTTTCTGCTCGACTTTGCATCAATGCAGAGCAGGGCTGATCTGTCGATTATTTTTTGGGGATTAAACGATTAGTACCTAGACAGAAAATGTTGCTTAAAATGAGACTTTATTTACAAAATTTGCATCAGGTGAAGCTAAAACTGCAACTTGAGCTGTTCTCGATATAATATATTTACAGAAAAAGAAAGTTTTTTTTTTAATCTTAAATGAAAAATGTAAATTTTTTGTGCAGGATTGTCTTAATTCTTGCTCTGACGCGACAGCTCTCTCAGCAGATCGTCTCTTTTTGAGTCTGCGTACTCCAGTGAACGGTTAATGGATTAATCGTCTCAGTCCCAAATGGTGTAACGCCTTTCCAATCACAAACAGGCTAAATGCAGGCGCATTTAAACACGATTACTGCATGTAAGAGAGCAAGCTGGTCAAACAGTGACACATGAGCTGACAATGAATAGAGAAAAGAGACTTCTCTGAGTTGACTGCACTCACTCATTTCCATGAAGAGCTGTCTCTTCTCGACCATGGCCTTGCCTCGTTTGCTGCCTTCCTCGATCATTCTGTGGCACATCAAACACAAGAGCATGCAGCACTTCCTGTTCAGTCAGCAGCGCCACATTAATGCAAGGCAGAGGCTTTTAAATGGAGAAAGTCCTCTGGTAAATTACGACTCAAAGGCAACAGAAACAATGTCTTGGAAAAGTGTTCACACCCGCTGAACTTTGAGGTTTTCTTTACCCCGAACTCAAAGGACTTTTAGAACACAAATTAATGCCGGATGGATTCCTAGATGTAAAAATATGGGCTGATTTGTGTTCTGTGTCACAAAACATCCAGGAAACCCTCACAGAAATCAAAAGGGTTTGCTGGTTTCAGTTCATGCGATCAGAGAACAGTTGGCCTCGTCAATCTGGCCGCAAGTAGGCGACAGTGTTTCTCCTTCATGAACATTATTCTTTCCACGGGGGAGTTTAAACTTCCACTGGAGGATAAATCGATAGCTTATCAGTAAATAATACTGTATCCTTCCACTGCTGACTATTAGGTAGATATATTTTTAACAATTTTCATACAAGTTTAAAGTGATATTTTTCAGGAGAGTTTAGCAATGAAACTGGTTCATCAAATATAAATAGGAAACTTTTTTTGTTGTTGTTTCTTGTGTACCAGCTTGTGGACATCAAGTGGAGTTAGGAGGCAGTGAAAGAAATAACAAATGAACTTGTTTTAGTTTGCAAAAAAAATCAGGGATCTGCAATCAACTTCACACACTCAATAATTGTAGAAAAACCAGAGAAATCTGCTAAATGTTGAGCTCTGGGGAAAAGGCTAACAACAGGGGCTTTTTTGCGTTTAAACACAAAAAGTAGAAAGACGTTATTACGCTGGTATGGTTGCTGCTATTTTTTTCTATAGGACAGTCTGTTTTGACGTGAAAATAATTAGTAACAACATCTTTGCTTGATAAATGGTTTGAAATCTACATGTTACTTTCTGCTATCTGCACTTAGCCAAATTTGCGAATCACCTTTTAGCTGCATTGACTTTGGAAAATAAATAGGGCTACATAGAGCTAATGAAATACATGCAGCCTATTAAACACCCCGTAGAAAAAATATTTAATTTATTAATAACCACAATTAGTTTTTGCGTTGCAGTTTTTCTTGATTTTTAGCAAATTATCTGTGCTCTGTGTTTCTTCAATAACATTTTTTTGAGGTCTGTTTGTATTAACTCCACACTAACTGTAATGGAAAGATCATTTACACTTTACCATAAAATTTCGCGATCATAATTTACTCTTCTTCCTTCTCTAAGGCCAACCGAGATAAATTTTAGAATCGTCTTTTCCTCCAATATGGACGGCAGCAGAAACCGTGGGGTCGACAAAATCCAGTGGACAGCAGCAATTATTTTCATTTTTCTCGTTTTTAAGAAATCTTACGCCGGAACCGGACGGTTCTAAAGTGCTTACCTGCTGACGATTAGATCTCACCCAAAGTGATGCCTTGAAGGTCAAACCTGTAAGGAAAGGACAAAGAAACATTAGCGAAAGCTTCATATAGGAGATTTTCAACTTCTTAATCTCGCCAAAAATGTATTAGTGTGTAAAAAAAATAAATAACTAAAGTAATTAAAGCCTCTCTTTCTTCTTCCCTTCAAAGACTTCATTAACTCTCAATCTGGGCTGTTGTTTCCCCCTCTCTGCTCATGTAGAGAGACATGGGTGCGCTTGTTTCGGGACGCGTCCAGCGCCTGTGGTCCGCACAAATGATAATTCTCCATGACATCCTGCTCAGCAACGCCAGCATCCTGTGCGCTAATGACACCAACAGAGCTGCACGGGAACTGTTTAACGATGATGGACAAAGACCGCATTAAGGCCGGCCAATGAGCGCCGAGCGCCGGGTGTCCCCGGAGGGAGGATGTCGGGACCACGAGATCCGTGCGCTCCCGGGCGCGGGTCATGCGTGCGCCTGATGATTAGCTGAGCGTGCCCGAGGTTCGACAAACCGCAATGAGTGTCGGGCAAAAACCTCCACGCTTCCTTCTGTGTCAGAAAGAGGGAGCGGAAACTTGTGTTGGACAAATTACAAACACAAGATTCAAAATACTCTGTTTTTGTCTGATGACACAAAGTTGGTGCACAGGTGGAAGGCGGAAGGAAGTCGATACGACGATGGCATGGTCGTCGAAACTTTTGAAAAAAGTCTAAAAAGAATTTGGCGTGCATTTGTATTTACTCCAAATACCCCTCAATAAAATCCAGAGCAAGCAACTCCCCTCTCAAAGTAAATAGAGTCCACCTGTTTGTTTCATCTTAGCATGACACCAGTGGCCTAATTTGACAGGCTGGATGAGGAACAAGAGGCTCACCGTAACTCTGGAGGAGTCGTCGTTGCTTGAGACTGTATTACATGACTTCATTGCGCTGATGGTCATGTCATGATACGTTGTTTTTTTTTTCTTTATGCCCACGCTAATGACCTTCCACCAAACGAAGCCGTCTGAGCTGCACACCGGAGGTTTGTTGTGCCGTAGATGTTTGTTCTCTGCAGCTGTAAGGGAGCCAGACTGTTTCTCGGGTCTTTGCGATTCTCTGTCCTTGGCATTAAGAACAAAGTGTCGACTCTGTCTTGACAGAGCTTTTCCTCTGACCTGTTCATGAATATCTGATTTTGTAAGTTCTCATATCATGCACATGATATTATTAAACCGTAATTTTCCCCGTAACGGTGCTTGGATGTGTATTTTTTTTCTTCTTCTTTTTTTTCCCGTAACATGACCGTCAGTACAAATTTGGTCTTTGTGGAAGAAAGCCAGCATTGAAAGAAAGAGTTGATGGAAAGATGGATGGAGCTAAACACTGCAGAAGACTTTTCACCTTCTAACAGGACAATGACCCTAAGCATAAAGCTGGAGCTACAATGGTACGGTTTACATAAAAGCATATTTGTGGATTAGACCGGCCCAGTCAAAGTCCAGAACTGAATCTAATTGAAGACCAGAGACACACCCCAGAAGACATGCAGCTGTAATAGCAGTGAAAGGTGATTCTAAATGGTTTAAATACAAACGCACACCACACAGTTCAGAACTTTATCTGTCAAATTTTTAAAAAACTCAAAATTTCCTTCACTTAAATAAAATCCCAGTAAAATAAACTACTTAACTAATATGTGACAAAAATCCTTAAAAAAATCAAGGTGTATGACTCCTTCAAATGGAGGTAAATATGTGCCATCAAGAACTGAATTAAAAATACCTCTGAAATTTGAATATTGTGAATTTGTACTTACTTTCTTCTTTGTTAAAATGCATTTTATACATTTCATTCATATTTTACACAATTTGTTCTTACTTTCTTTAGTGTTCAAATATATTTTATACACTAAAAAAGTTAGTACATATATACAGCATTCAAATTTCAGAGGCATTTTTAGTTCAAATCCTGATGGCACGTCTTTACTTCCGTACGTTTTGTAAAAGAACTGTCGTTTTCTGCACAGAAGACCTTGATTTGGCACCTGATGAATATTTACAATCTCAACATATATTTTTAAACTTTATCTTGTTCCTTTATTCCAGAAACAAACAAGTCAAACCACAGAAATTCTGAACAGGAGAAACCCAGTAGGAACGAAGCCCTACATGGATCAGAACATAATTTGAAAGACCTTCAATCAGACACCAGGAAAACCTTGAAAAGCATCTGGTTTCTAGTCAAAGCCCGATTAAGGCACAAGTCAGCCCAACAATACAAAACATACCAGCTGATCCAGAAACTCTTTTTGGATTCATGATCAGACAACTGAGGTGTTTTGCTCAGACTACAGTATCCTTTGCTAAGGAACAAGTTGTTTGTGTGTTTTTCTCTCTCTCAGGAATACATTATAGAGGTTAGCACATCGAGATCCCTTCTGGTGGGATGATTAAAATCGAAGTGTGGCATCTGAAGCCAACTGCATTCAATCAGTTGCACATAAGCAGAACAGCATAAGTAGTAATAAATCACAGACAGCTATTTAAATAAGTAGGACCGGCTGACATGAGGGTACAGTGCAACCGCACCTTCGGATCGGCGGTAATGACAACATCCGAACAGAAGGACTCGCGGTTACTGCAGCACCTCCTCGCCGCTGATATCATTCATTTCTCCCGTCATCCTCACTCCGAGCAGATCGGTCCAGGAGGAACAAAAAAAAAAAAACGCAGCCGTGTTGCCCGATTTTACTCATTATTTAGGTTATCTTATTTCCGCAACGGGAATTATGTGTCGTGATGATTTGATTTTATTTCCCTCCTCCCCTCCTCCTCCGTTTTTTTTTTTTTTTTTTTTTTTTTTTGGTCTTGATTCCTAATTAATGGAAATCTTGCACCTTGTCAAATCTCGCAGATGCCTCGACTGTATTTAAAGAGTGAAGGTCTTTTTTTACCGGATGAACCGCAGGCAGGTTCAGGTTTAGAGCATCGTCACCATCGGCGGCGGGCAGCGGCGGAGTCAGATAGGGAGGCTGAGCGGAGTGGTCCAGGGATATTTCCTCCGTGATTCACAGCCGCATTCTCACGTCCGACAAAAATCCACGAGCGTTTTCCCGCCGACGTTACAGCTGTGTGGATGGCGAGGAGCGGCTCGGACCTTCCGTCGTCATATTTTTTTGTCGAGCCGCTCTCCGGTTTCATTCGCCCGTGAAGCTCGGCAACTGCGGCTGCAGCGGTACGCAGAAACGCACGAGCCGAGCCGTTCCGTTCCGCCGCGCGGCATCAGCAGCGAGCCAGCGGCAGGGGACGGCAGAGCGCAGGCAGGCGCGCAGATGACATGCGCGAACACCTGCTGCTTTACGCATGCGCGCACACGAGTGTATGGTAAGCCGTTTGCATAAATAATCGATTTTTTTAATTTTTTTTTATTTTTTGTAATAGCAACTAGCTAAATTATTTGATTGCCACGTAATTATTTTTTCTTTAGGAAATAACAACTGAAGATCACACAAATAAATAAATAAATAAATAAATAAATAAATAAATAAATAAATGACACGCACCTCTTCGTAGGTGTACAGCTACGGTGAAATAAAAAAAAAAGAAAAAAAAAAGTATTTTCCCACTTACAGATGTCCTTAAAACTATCGAGCGATGATTATATAACACAAATTGAGTAAATAGAAAAATAGGTTTTCAAATTATTTTGTGTATTGAAAGGAAATAATTATCCAAAGCAACCTGCCTCTTGATGAGCGCAGTTTGACTGCTGTGGCCTGCTAAATGTCAGGTCAGTTTAATTAAGAAATCCCTTCAGTAGAACTTGACAGGCAACATGAAGCAGGCTAAACAGAAATTCAATGGATGGGTGTAAAAACGCACAGGGAGGTAGGGCAATGCTTGATCAAATAGGGCTTTTAAAAGCAAGCAAAAACTTTAAAAAAGTATCCTAAAATATATTATAGTGAGTAAAGTGAAGCAAATGTGCTCATATTTACTTGCATCAGTGAAAGAGTTGAAATATTCTATGCTATAACCATAAATCCGTACATGAAGGGTATTACTATAATCCCACTAAGTGGTTGAAAAGGTGTTGGCTAATGTCTCAAAAGATTTCATTAAAGGAACTTTTTGGCCAGCAGCATTAACTACCAGAAGCCTGATCCGAAGGTTACTCTGATCTCAATGTAAAAAATGTAGGATAAACTTTAATCCCAATCTATTTGGAAGTTGGTCGTTATGAAATTGAGAGCCATCCAGGCCCTTCATGCCATGAAGACAGTAAGGCAATGACTGAATAAATCTTATCATCATCTGCATAGCGTGACACACCACATTTCTTCAGAATGGAGCAAAGTGGGAGAAAACACTCGGAATTTGGGTCTGTGTACAGTTTTAAAAACAAGTTGTGAAAATATCTAAAATGTTTAGCTCTTTTAGAAAGACCATTAATTAACATGAATCTATGTTGAAGGACTTTAAGAAGAAAATCTAGAGTTCAGCTTTTACCCCTCATGCCTCCAGAAAATAATTTTCAGCTAATTTGGTGTTTACTAGCAAAACCAAAATAGAAAATCCACAAGACATATTTTTAAATTATTTTATTCATAATAGATTATAACTTTTAAATACATTTTGTTTACAAGTGCAGATTACCATGTTACATTCACTGGAGTTTTACTGGACACAGAGTGAAACAGACGAGTGTAACAAATGAAACTAGTGACAAATGTGACAGTTGAAAAAGAAAAAGATGGTGATTGCCCATAGTAACCTCAACCCAGCTAGTTCTCGATTAACCACTCATCTAAATTTACACAAACAGGTAGCTTCAGTAAAAATGAAGACTGCCGCCTGATGCACGTTTCAGTCTTCGTCAAGCTGCCTTTCTTGAAGTGCGTTCCAGTCCCCAAATTTAACTGCAAATACAGCCGTCTCTGATTCTCTTCACGTCTTACAAGCTATTCACGTAAGAATAGCATGTAAGACGTGCTATTCACATTAAAATGACTAACTGCATAAAAGAGTTTTTTTCTAATACTTTTCTAATACTATTCTGAAACCCAAATTTAACAGACATGACCATCCAGTTATACATAAAAAAAAAAATACAGGTAAAAATGGATCAACTTAAAATTTTAGACTGAGCCATAGTTTGTAAAAGAAAAAAAGTCATAATTGTAGACAAAGGATGCACACAGACAAAATCTTCAAAGGGCAGTTTAGACAAATGGACCGATTGCAAAGACTGGTTCACACAGCCATACTTGGGCAATTTCAGATACAAAGTTCAATCATTCCTTATGGTGGTCTGTCCTGTCTACAAGTTACAGGGGAAAGAAACATAACAAAACGGACAGCCAATATATTACTATAGCAAATACCTTGTTGATTTGTCCCAAAAAATAGTAAATAGATCTTTTATATTAAAATATATTAATTAAAATATATTACTTTGATTAACAAGTCTGAGATTATAAACAACTCCTGATTATTTTTGTTTTTTTAAGGTGGCTTTGGCATTTTACCTTGAAAACAACGGCTATAAAAAAAAAAAAAAATTCACCTGTGCTGGATACTATAAAATATTATTTGATTTTTCTTTATTTTTTTTGCTTGAGTTAACAGTTTTCCACTGACCCTTTTGAAAAGTAATGTGGGGTTAAGTAAGCACTTAGATTGTGTTCATATTACAATGTACTTTACGTCACAATGGTTATTGTGAATAATTAGGCTTACAATATCACCTTAAAATGGAAGATTCTCATTTTCTGGGAAGGTCAGAGATAAACGGTTATACTCATCTATAAATTTGCGACTTTTTGTACCAACAGATCATTTTTAGAAAATCTACAATTATTTGACTGTATAATGTTTTTCTTTCGATTGTCAAACATCTTTTTGTAGTAACAAAAATGGATAAGTGTGCTGCACAAAGAAAATATTGACTACCTACATCTAGTATTTACAGTGAAAAGAAAAGGTCTTCATTTTCTCCCTTTACTTTGAGTGTTTTCATTTCAACTGTCATCAATCTATACAGAAAAAAAACCCAACTCCAATTTATGGGACACTTTAGCTACAAAACAGTTTTAAGGAGGGAAAATGTGGCTTTAAAACAGTAGTAGATGACGTTAAATTTTTATTTGATATTAAAAAAAACAACAGGGAAGATAAACCACTTTCTATTAAAAATGTTAAATTTGAATTTAAGTGCTACGCTGAATTCCAACTTTACAACATGATCCTTTGCAGGCAATTTGTTGCCATAATTTTTATGTGCAATCCACATGGGCAGATTTTAAAAACATTTTATGCATAATTCCTCAATAAACCTATAAATCCATAAACGTTTTTAAATATCAGTGTACTCTGTATTAATGTACCTTTCTTTTATATATATATATATATATATACTGTACATATATATATATATATAAAATTGTTACTTCCCTGCCACACATGCATAAAAATCCAGGCAGGAGGTATTGTACAACCCATGATTTTCTCTAGTGCCTTTTCTTGATCGTAACCCCAATCAACCCTACGATAAAAAGTTCAGTCTCAACACAGAACAGTCATGAAGTCCTAAAAATAGAAACATTCATTTTCCCTCTTTTAAAAACAATACACACACATGTATATATATATATGTATATATTTTATATAAAAATATAGACTAATCTAGCTGAGTGCAAACGTTGAATGTGAGATTTCTCGCACATCTGACTGAGTATTAAACTGATTGAAAATCGATTGGCATCTGTAAAAAGAGGTGTGGTTGAAAAAACAAGACCGTCCAGTGTAAATTCTTGCTTTTTTCCCCCAACAGTGATCAGATCCTGGCTGTCGCAGGCGTAGAACAGTTAAGATACCGCACCACATTTTCTATTCACTCTAAACAACCTCATGCCATATTTGTGCCTCGACGGCATGTGAAGCTTAGGCATGGGCCGGTATCAAGGCATACCAAATATATATATATGAATAAATCTACTTGATTCGTTGTTTCAATTTCATTTTGATGAGATGCCAGAAAAATGGCTGGAGTGAGAGCCAAGTACCTTTGGCGAAATGGACCGTACAGTAAGGCGATGCTGTAAAGTTTCATGTCACAAAATAAAAGACAAAAATTTGGCTGTTTTGAAATAGTTCACGACACGCAAAAAGTACTTGCGGTCATAGTTTGGAAACTACAGAAGTGCAGCTCAAAATTGAACTGCTTTAATTTTAAAATGTTAAATGCAGCAAGTCAGTTAAGCTAGCTCACTCGAACAGACAGTATCTTTAGTTAAGCAGCTAAAATCCATTTGTCATACATCCATGGAGCTTCCAGTCAAATCAAAACGTTCTTGTTAAGCCATACAGCTCCTGGGTTACAGAAAACGTTAGGCTTAACAAGATTTGGCTTGAAAACAGGGATTTCAATTGTTGATTAAAATCCGTTGCCAATAACAGTTCAAGCAAAACAGAAGAATTTTAGCGTTTTAATAATTTAACTTATTATATCCATGATAGCAGCATCGGGGCGCCATCCACCACTCCACCGTTTGATTTAAAAATGTTGATGTTTGTGAGGGGAAAAAAAACACCCAAGGCTCTCTAAATCTGGATTTATTTTTCATTTCATCTTTGGAAAAAAGTATTTAGACTTTTTCTTGACGTTTAGCTTTTTTGTTGTTATAACTTGTTCTTGAAAATTTATTTTTTTTACTTTTAAAAAAAAATTATGACCTATTCCATGACATTTCAACATTTTTAATTGAAAAAACAAAGTATTAACTACTTCTGGACATTTAAAAAAAATTTATATTTGGACTTTATGCTACTCTCTCCTGACTTTTTCTTAAAATGGACAGAGAGAAAAAAATAACCCTTTTTTCTTAATTCATTCTCTAAGTGACCCTGATATTGTGTTGCACACACCGGCCCATGCCTAATGAAACCCTTACATCGTTTAGTTTTTATTAACTCCATTTCACTGTACCACTAAACATGACACGCACAGCTTCGAAGGGCCAATACAGTCATCGTGGCAGAAGGCTCCACAGCCTTTGCACATGATCATCGCCTTCAGTCGGCAATAGCATTTCGACTGAACGTCCTCCATGTTGGCGCCCTCGATGAAGGACTGCTCCCGCGAGGGTTCGCCCTGATTGCCATGGTCTAGCGCGTGACCGGCTGGTATCGTGGTGACGGTCACCGAGAACGACATGACGCTCCCACAGATGCCCCCGCCGTCGACCTCTGATGAGGGTGCGGAAGAGGCGGTGCCCGCGGCGTTGTGGTCCAAAGTGTGAGGTACAGACATGCTGATGGTGCCGCCGTAGCTGGAGGCTACCGCCGACTCCTGATTGTCAAGCGCCCTCTGAAAGGCAGTGAGCTGCTGGTGACCGGGGTCCATGAGGGAAAGATATGGCTCAGAGTTTCCTTGATTGTTATTGCGGAGTTCGAGGTGACTTCGGTGCGCTGGAGAAAACGGACTGATGTCTTTGGCTTTAGCACTGGTGACGCCATTGTCGGCACCACCGGCTCCATTGCTCTCAGATCCAGGCTCAGTCTTTACGCCAGAGCAATGCTGAAAACTTGGCGGGTCGTCGGCCCTGGTGACCGCACATCCCTGCTGCTCGGTTTTCACCCTAGTAACGAACGCGAAATCTTTCTTCACTGGTTCTTCCGTCTTAGCTGTCTCCTTTCCGTCTGTGCTTTCCCTCTTCAAAGCAGACTTGTTCGGGCAGACTGACAGCTGCAGTCTCCTGCTCTCTGATCCTCTGCCGTACGTGGACACGTTGAGCAGGTAATGCCCCGTCATGGCCGGCTTAGGGATCTTCTTCCGACCCAGAAAGCCAACCAACACTCTGGACTGCTCCCGACATTCCTGTGTGTGCAGCATTTGCGGCACCCTGTGGTGTGCGGGCAGCAGCCCTGCTCCTCCAGGCGGCTGCCTCTGTTGCTGAGCTTTCCTCTGCATCAGCGTCTGTAGGATCTGCTCTTGGGTTTCCTTATCGGGAAGCTCCTGGTGATGTTTTGTGCATTCTGCGGCACGTCCGGCGGTATTGGCTTGCGCAGACACGTGCCTATCTCCTTTATGATCAACAAAATGTGTCATTTTCCCCTTATTTCCAGAAGCCTGGCTCGACACCCGAATCTCCGTGTGGGAGAGGGGTTTTGGGAGGATCTGGTCCAGTGGAACCTCTTTTCCCTGCAGCAACTGTGTCACAAGGGGGTTGTTTGCTGGAATGAAAGAACTGGTTCTGGTTAGTGATGCAGCACTTGTTGGGGCGTCCTTATCCTTTACAGTCTGCATTGATGAATGTTCTACTGAAGCATTGTAGCTCTTTTGGACTGTACTGGTAAAATGATTGCTTTGCCTGTCATCAGCTGGTCTTGAGCTGAGCGGAGGAGAAAGCTCACTGGATTGGTTGCTGCTGCTGCTGGTGGCTGGTAATCTGGTGTAGGCCTGTGGGGAAGTTGGGCTGAGGCTGGGGCTGGGTGATGGCTGCCCGTGATCACCACCGCTACCTCCACCCGGCCCCGGCCCCGGCACCGCTCCCTTCGATGCGGATGACACGGCGGCGGCTGCTACGCGCTGCGCTCGGGCGAGCTGAGCTTTGGCTTTGATGTAAGCCAGCGTGCGAGCTCCGGTGTGGCCCGGGCTGCTGAGCGGGCCCTGGAGGGGAGTCTTTGGCGAGACTTGGCTTGGTGACAGAGGGACAGGAAGAATTCGTGACACTGGGATCTGAAAAGAAAGAAATGTTTGACAATTTTTAGAGTTCCACTGGGACATTTAACAGGGAATAAAGTCGAGTAAGTTTACGAAACCTTAAAGGAGCACCGCCATAATCCAAATTGCAGTGCTTTGCAAATTTATTCTTGCACTGTTAAATCATTCTTTAAGTTACAACTACACAAATGAATGTATTTTATTAGGATTTTATGCAATGGATCACCACAAATTGCAAAGAGGCAATAAAATGATTAAATTCCTCTATAGCTCAAGTTCAGTCAGACTGAAAGGAGAGAACAAGTGAGGACACAATTTAAAGTCTTTCCATAGATCTTCAACTAAGTTAACGTCAAGACGTTTTTTTTATTCACTTGTGTTTGTGGCAATGCTTGGTTTACATTTAGGCTTGTAGTCCCGCAGTAAAATCAACCTTAGACACATTCTAAAATCTTTAACATCTTACAGGTTCCCATTCATGACTGCCATGTAGTTATCTCCATCCATCGTCAAATTAATTATGAATCCTCACTCGAAATCTGGTAAATTATGTCGTTTTCAGAAGGTTGTTTGTTCAATGAAATTCTCCAACAAACTTCTGAGATCCTAAAAATGGCGGCTTGATTCAGAGTGAATTAAACACAGATCAACAAGACTGCACAGGATTTTATTTCAGGGTATCGGCACAAAGGAAGCTGGATACAATTGCATGCTACACAGATTTTATTCATAACAGATTTTTCTTACTTGTTATAATTTTGAGCTTCAATGTGTTTATTCATAACATAAAATCCGTGGTGATGACATGATAAAATGTGATAAAGTGAGTTTATGGTTACCATCCCCTTTAAAGAAGACAAATGAGAAAAACCTTGGTTAAATGGAGAGCGTGCACGTTTCTCACCTTGAGAGGCGGGACCCTCTGACTTGTCGGAGATGGCGTGGCGGGACTGGATATGGATGACGCGGAGGAGACCGATGACACGGAGGAAACGGAAGACAAACGGGGTCTTTTCTCTGGAGTCACCTCCCCCTCCGTCTCGCAGAGGGTTTTCCTTTTGTGGGCGTCCGAGCCGGCGCTGGGCTCCGAGGCGACCTCTTCGTCACCCGCAGCAGGTCTCACCGCGGTCACCAGCTGGTCATCCTTTACATCCACACTGGGCTTTAGTGGGGGGCTCGTCTTCACGGGCGACTCAGGGAGTTTCTTCTCCTCTTTTTCCTCCTTCTGTTGCTTTTCATGAAGTGTGCTAGTCGGGCTCCGCTCGGCCGGTTTCTCCGATTCCAGTGTTTTCACAGCCGGCGGCGGCGGCGGCCCGGTCTGAGCGGCTGCGCTGAGCTTTCGATCCTCTGCGTGCTGTGACCGACGCGTCTTCATGGGCTCCGTGGTGGGGACGGACTCTTTGTGTCGGGGCAGCTCCTTCGGAGGGTCCGGGGATTTCTCCGCTGGTTTCTTGTCTCTCGGGGCAGCATCGGTCTGGACGCAGTCCTTGGCGCTCTTCTTGTCCTCCAGAGGCTGAGCAGCTGGATTTTTCTGGCAAACAGGAGAGCGGCGCCTGACAGTCTCCTTATTCCCATCGGGCTTTATCAGCTCTTTGGACTCCTCGTAGCTGAGGCCTGAACTGTACAAAAGAAGAAAATTGAAGGATGTTTTTATCTCAAATATAAATCGCAAATATTTTTGATTTGTGATGTCCTTATGAACGTAAAAGCAACAACAACAAAAAAACTTTTTCACATTCAAGGTTGAGAACATCTGCTTAGGGTCTGATGCTTTGCAGCAATTCTACACTTAGTGTTAGTACTCGGAAACCCACTGAAGAGTTTATTTATTTCACAGACAAAAAGAAAAAAGTAAAACTCATTAAACTGATTAATTACAAAGTAATGTATTTCAAGTGCTTATTTCTGTAAAATTGGATGATTTATAACTAATAAAAACACAACATTCATTTTCTCAGAAATTTTAAATGCTACATAAGAAAAGTACTTTCATCACTAAATTTTGCACGCAGACTGCATCAAGGTCTTACTGCATGAAGGTGATAAATGAACTTTTTCACTGTGGAAACTTCAAACTGCATTATGAGCACCTTTTCCCTTCCCCCTCCAGACTCTGACCTTGATTTCTAAATGAAATCCACAACCGATTTTCCTTAGAAGAAAAAAAAACCTTTGAAGCGCAAAACCCCAGTTCTTTACCCACCTAGCCCAGATGTGCATTATCTGATGCTGTCTATGATTCAGCTTCGCAATCCTCTTGGAGCTGTCGATTGTGCATCTTTTCCTATTACATTTTATCCTTCCACTCAACTTTTCATCTATATTGCACTTATAGTGCTTTATTCATCAAATCGGAACAGCCAGCTTCTGTAGCGATGACCTTTGTGGAGGGAGTCAATAATTATCCGATGGATACTATTGCATTGTATTTTTGGACATGACTTTCTACGAAACTGAATTTGTTATTTTCATTTATCTTCAGCTACTGAGGAACTACTTTCTTTAAGAGTCATAAACTGGAAACCTTTGCTAACGCTTATTATAAAGCGCTATTATGGAGCTGTAATAAGCAAAGACGTCAGCAGCAGCTCATCGGTCTGTAAGCGTGAACAGAACAAAGACGTCGTATCGTAATCAGATGTCCCTCTAATATGAGTAATATGATAATCATCAGAGTCTGATGACAATAATAACACGATGAGGAAGGCACACAACAACTTTGCTAAAAGTCAAAGTTTTTGGATGAGGAATCTGAAAACTTGGCAGAAGATGCCACACCCCTTTTATCGTCCAGGCAGCATGAAGTGAACGTGATTTCTGTGACTGGCGATTGTATGACGTGAAAAACAACGTGATCAACTATGGAGGAGTTTGTGAAAGTATGATCTGAACGGGTCAAAACCTACTTTCTATGATGTTGTTGCATTTATTAATAAGTGAAAAGCAACACTTGTTTCCACTGCTGCTCTGATAAAACAACACGTTTACAATAATCAGGGTTTCTGCACGTTTAACCACCTCAAATTCAAGACTTTTTAAGACCACTATGAATAGAAATTAAAACCTGTATCACGACAGAAATGGACAAAAAATGCAAATAAATAAATTAAATTGTATGGCGATAATGAAAATTTTCCAGCCAACCGGTGATTAAATTGCACTTGCCAACACTGACTTGTGTTAGCAGCTAGTTGGCAGAAAAGTCCCAAGAGAAAAAAAGAAAACTACAAAGAATATACAAGATTAAATGGTCCTGCCACAACAACATTTAAGTCCTGTGATTAATGCAGGTAAGGCAAACGTTTGTTTTTTTTAAATGAACATAGGACATTTTAAGGCTTTAATTTTAGATATATTAATGTAAGACTTTTAAAGGATGTGAGGACACCCTGTTTAACACTTACAACAATGGCATTCGAGTTTGAAACAGACCTAAGAAAAACTATAGAAGAGCATAAATAGTTTTTCTCTTAAAAGAAGAAGCTTAAAATCAGTCAGTTTATAAGCAGTGTGCTGATTTTCAGACAGATGATGAGCAGTGTGCAGCAAGAATGAAACGGTTGAAAGCCTTGGTATACCTTAATATGGGTATATGACACATGCCTACTAGTGAGCTAAGGATAGTTGATTTACAGCATTTTAAACTTCTTTGGAGCTACTGAGGTGTCACTTATACACATGGCATTCATTTGAATAACTTTACAGTAAATTTGGTAGCTAAAGTGCAAGTCTGTGCTTTAAGTAGTCCGATATCAGATTAGGATTTAGAATCGGCTCTCACTTTTTCTTAAATGTCTTGAGTTGGTATGGGGGGAAAAATGAGATCACAATCAACCCACCAATGAAGACATTTTCCAAACCATCAAAATCTCCTTCAGATTTGACAACCGCATGACTATGAACAACTCTACCTACTTTTCCCCGTAGTAATTTTCGAAGAAAGCCTCCTTCCAGTGCTCAACTTTCTTCTCCTTCTCGATTTCCTGACGCATTCGGACCTGCAGCTCGGGTGTGAATTCCCCTGAGAAAGGAGAAAGTTTTATTTCGATTTAGAAAAAGAGAAAGCAACACAAGATCGCCTTGGAGATATTTTGTTTTGCTTTATACGAGAAATGAATGTCGTTATCAACCGGGAGCCAAGCGACTAACCTTCAGCCAGCCTCTCTTTCCAAGACTGCGCTGCCGATGCAAAGAATTCGTTGTTTAAAGCCGAGCTCGTAACCTTCAGAAGGCCGTCCAAGCAAGCCTGAAGAGAAGAGGCACAATGCGATGACTAATCTTTTAATAATCACTGCACTGGAACACTGACTGCAAATTCGAGAGTTAGCACACTACATTCAGAGCTTTGGACAAAACCTCTGCTTTATGTAACACTGCTGAATGTTTTCGTATGAATCATCTAAGATGAACGGATTTGCTGCAATATGACACTTTTGTGCGTTAATCGATCTTCAATGCCACAGAGGCGTAAGAGTCACCTGTCGGTCGACCTCAGGCAGGAGTTTGACCAGCTTCTGCTGGCAGTCGGGAGGCAGGACGGAGAAGGTGTGCTTGTTGATGAGGGCTCTCAGGTTGGTGTTAACCAAAATGGAGTCTGGCGTTTCCACGTCTATTTTACACTTTGTGCGTTTTATTTGCCCTTGGAATGGATGCGAGACAGAAAGAATTCAGCAGAACAGATTTTGATTTAACAATCGACATGCTTGGTGATTTTGTTCACTAAGGAATCGTTTGTGTCCTATAAATCAAGTAAGCTTCATTTGTGTAGCACGTTTCAGCAACGACGCAGTTCAAAGTGCTTTACATCAGAAAAACATCATACAGTCACCAATTATGAACAAGCAATGCACATTATATTTTGTCAAATGTCCTCATCTAGCAAATAAATCAAATAAGTTGATCAATGTTCCACTTTTTACTCATCAAAGGAAACTCTAAACAGGTTTTTAGCCTTGATATAAAGGAACTCTGTTTGATTAAGTTGGACTTTTTGTCACTTAAGTTATCCAAATAATGAAAAAAGTTAAAAAAAAAAATAAAAAATTTCAAATTTAAATGTTTAAAGTCATGCCATGGCCAGTACTTTCTGATCTGTACACTACAAATGTTGTAGACATTAAATGACCATAGACTAATTTGTTTTTTGCCATTTTTCTGTTTTATAGAAAACACAGATCAATCCATTATCTTTACACACTTAACCCTAGTGGGGCTATGTGTTCTGGTGCACGTCTCCAGCTGGTTTATAGAATATATCCAACCTAAAAGGTAGAATTGGAATAATAATAAATAAATAAATTTTAAAAAAGTTACACCTGATGATTGACCTACCTGCACTGAGACGATCGGACCTCTGAGGAACTTTTCTGGGTACGACGGGGTGGCATAACTCTGTTTGGACAAAAGAAGAAAACCTTTGTGAATTTGAAGAACTGCTAACTGTAAAGCTGCAATCAAAAAGTTTCTTATTCTTTACCATGCGAATTGCGATTGAACACTTCTTGTGACACATCTACTCTCCTTTTGTATGATGTGCTACTCCTCCATATCAAATGATCACCTGACTCCAGCCTTTTTCCACGAATAGCAACCTACAGTTAAACCTTTAATGCTCTAGTTCTGGCTAAATTAATCACAAAACATGGTGGACCGTCCTGCTGTCGGTGCCATTTTTGAAGCGTTCTTCGTGTTGAGGTGAGTAAATCTTCCTCAACGACAAAGCAGCCGCATAAAATAGTAAGAAATTAACTAATACCATTACCAGGTTCTTGATATGACATGTGAATAGCACTTGCATAAATTACATAGCAGTGGTGGATTTATTAGCAGTATCAAATGTACAGAAATACAAGATAGATATTAATTGACTTAATGTCATGCATCTTTAAAAAGTAGTTGCTCTCTAAACTATTGAGCCATTCTGTTCAAATGGAAAAAAAGCTGAGAAAATATGATTTTGTTTTATTTTCATTATGACAAAAATATGAAAACATGAATAAAATTATGCAATGAACCTAAAAAAAGCACCTAAATACATAGTACTAATATGAATTTGAGCTGCTTGTAGCGGTATAAGTGTTGCATCCTACCAGTCTTTGTTGTAATGTTTTCTGCCATGTCTTTGATGGTCTTTAGCAGCAGCCTGGAGCTGGAGATGGCTGGCATACCACCCTGTCTGCGCTGATTTCTCTGCTGTTGCTGCTTCAGCGCCTAGAAAAACGGCAGAAGATTTTAGGGCAACCCTAACCATCTGGAAAAGTGGTGTGGCAGCACCTGGCTGAGGAAATATTCCTTAAAAAGGGAGAAAGAAACAAGTCAGTTGGTAAGATGATGGATTCAGTTAAATACAGGGGAGTCCTGGAAGAAAACCTGCTAGAGGCGGCAAAAGACTTGAGATCGAGTCGGAGTTTCCATCAGGAAAACTCCGACTTGGAATACATGTGAGACATATATTCAATTAAATGTCTGGAAGACAGCATGGCCCAGTCAAAGCCCAGACCTTAATACAGTCGAGACTGTATTAAGGTCTCAACTGAGTTTTAGAAATGCTGATGAGAGATGATGGAAGAAAAAAAAAACCTTCAGCTGTAACTGAAGGAAGAGGTTTTTCTATAAATTAGATAAATTAGCGCTTTGGAAGGCTGATACTCTAAAAGAAAAAGACAAAACGTGGAAAAGCTCAAGTGGTATGAAACATTTTCACAAGACCTTGAACCACACTGAAAGAATCAAGGAGGCACAGTAAAACAAACATGCAGCGTCAAAACTTTAGATTTATTCAAATAACACCGAACGATTCCATAGACATTAAACCGGGATGCATTTACGTTTTGTGGAGTAGAGCGGAAGATCTTTATATCAAACTCTGTAAATAAGAGGGCGATATAAACAGAGATATAAACACTACCGAGAATTAACCTAACTGCACTGTAAATAAATAGGCTTAAAGGGTAAAAAAAAAGAAAACAAGAAACAAAGAAACATACCTGTTTGAGTGCTTTCTTGCTGTGTTTCTGTGAGGGAGAGATGAGTTTACTGGAGGAGATGGGAGGCGATGAGCACTGTGGCTGCGGAGACGACGGCTGTGACTGCAGCTTGGAGGGGACTGGAAAATAGAAAAAAACCTGTTACAAATCTACGTTTCCTGAGGCGAGTATGCAAACAATCAAGCTGGGCGATTGTTTTGATGAAACTGAAACCAATCTTTTGCACAAAGGAGGGAGGGTTACGTTACCCTTCTAAGATATCTTCAGAAAAATTGGGCTGAACATCTCGGCAAGAGTACTATTGAGCTTTGTGTTTTCTCATACAGATCGCTGATCTCCCAGCATTTGACTTTTATGCCTTTATTAGCTCAATTACAAAAAGATCATTTCTCTCACTCTGCTGTAAAGACGCAGCGCCTTTCTATGGCAGCTTCAAACTTAAGCGTAATGAGGAAGTGGTCACGGGTCAGGCAGAGAAAATTCAGCTTCCTGCCTCAACAGTCGCTTAGACCTTTCAAGCAGTGGCAAATAAAGAAAATAAATACAACTTAACAAAAAAAGAAAAGAAAAGAAAAAAGCCTTTGCCAAACTTGCATTGAAACACATAAAAACAGCAATAAAGCAAACACAACCCTCCCCGCAAACAAGGTAGACTATAGAAAACGGATGTGATTCTACAGCTTGCTGATGAATCGAGAGTCAAAAAAAAGCCTGACCTTTCGCCGTCATGTTGGGCGCTCAGGGTGTCCCAGAAATATACGACAGGTTTAATCTAACTTTCTGGAAGAACCGCTTTCCTTAAGCTTGTATACAGGCAAAAGAGCTGGCTTCCTGTGTTTGAGCAACAGTGCTTCACAACAGCTGAGAAGAGGCGTTAACGCTCGCTGACATAAGAGACCTACGTGCCCAATCAGCTAAAATAAGTAAATAAAGAGCCGTGTGACGACCAGGACAAGGATATCATTTATCCTGATACTTCACTCATTCACGGCAATAAAAAGTTATAAAAAAGAAAAAAAAAATGTTCTTTTATGAGCAAAGAGTTAAGGTTAAAAGATGAAAGGTGCTCCTTGATGTCGTAAAAATGTACTTTTTTTATATTAAACTTCTAAATTCTGCGCAATTAAAAGAAAACTGTCACAAAATTGATTTGCGGGAGCACAAAAACAGATTGCGCCCGGAAAATTCAGATTAAAACTCTCAAACTTTTACGTGAACGTAAGGGACGGTACCTCTTCGCATCCACCGTCCTCTCCTGCCCTCTGGAGGAACGGTGCTGCTGTTCTCCGAGCTTCGGGAGTCCGATAGATTGTCGCTGCTCTCATCGGAGCCCTCCTCCGACAGCTTCTTCACCCCCTCTGAGATGTCCTTCTGAAAAACAGAGACGAAGAGAAAAACTGCTAGCAAATAGAAAAGACTTTAAGGGGATTTATGAGTTTAACCCTTCAAATAAAGGGCAAATTATTCAGAATAGCTGGTCATTATTTGATTGCATCTTCAATCTAAAGGTCTTATTTTTTACATGAGAGATTTTTATGAGTAACATGGCTATGCATTAGTTTGCGTCAATGGATTGGCTAGCCGATCAACCTGCTCTGATTTTCATAATTTTGGATGAAGCTGATCTTATGCTGATCCTACCAATCGTCGCAAATCTGTTGTATTTGGACGTTTTTTGTGGGTTTTTTGCACCAAAAATACACATGAAACTCAGGACACTTTATTGGCGGTTTCAGTTATTTTGCTAGTTTGTCCTCAACTAAAATCAAATCTTGTGATTTTGTAAAAGCAAATACTGCTGTGCATTTTTCAAAACTAGCCTGTTGTCTAACCTTGTTGTTAAAATGGGGGGGAAAGGACTAAAAGGAACTGATTTTTAAAGTTTAGTTTAGTTAATTTAGTAGTTTGAACAGCAATCCTCTAAACTTTTCACTTGTATTTGAGATCAGCACATCATGAGTTTGTTTTCTTACACAGTGGAAATGCTGCCTATTCACGGTTCTGTGTTCACAGATTTTTCTGTGGAACGCAACTCTAAATCATTTGCGGAAAACCTACATAATCGTAAATGTACTCAGCATATCCAAAATATTCTAAATGTAATGCAGCTATAAAGGTAAATGGTTTAGACTAGTCACCATGTTTCAGACTCTTATTTTGAAGTAAGAAGACAAGTTGCTCTTGAACCACTCTGTTGTGCTAACAGAGTTGACTAGGATTGTAGGTCAGGCTGGCGGAGAACACTCTGCTAGAAAACAATAAGAAAAGCTTCCGCCATTTTTCACTAGTGTGACAAAACTTTTGGTACTCAATAGAAACTGTGCCGGAGAACTTGAGAACACTTTGAAAAGTGTGCTGCAACAGCCTAGCCTTTGCTGCTATCAGTGCTAAAGTTGGTGTCTACTCAAGTCAAGTTTATTTGTATAATACAGTTCAGTAAAAAAGCAGTTCAAAGTTCTTTACATCATCAAAACAAATTGTAAAACTAGCAATAAATCTTCAACATCAAACTCTTCAAGAATAATCTTCATTAAACATGTTGACCAATGTTCCACTTTTAGCCATGATTTAAAGGAACTCAGTGTTTTGGCTCTTTTGCAGTTTTCTGGAAGTTTGTTCCAGATTTAAGGAGCATAAAATCTGGATGCTGCTCTTCATGTTGGGTTCTGGTTCTGAGAGAGTAGTGCACCAGGGCTTCCTATTGGCTCTTCATGATTATAAAACATTTATTCTATTTGTCCCATTTAAAAATCAATGTAGCGCTTTCTGCGTTTTCTTGCATTAACTTTCACTAAAAACACAATAAAAAATTTGTCTCGTTTATCTACTGTTCATCTTTGACAGGGACCCATCGTCGCACCCCGTATAGTTACCAGAGTCCTGAGGAAGCCGTCATGGCGCTGCCTGAGAGCCTCGTCACGAACAACAGTGGTTAGTTTTTCTGTTTTTGTGGAGGTTATTTATGTAGTTCAGACAAAACTATCGTTTGGCATTTCTGTCTTCTTCCTGTTGTACTTTCCTATACTGAAATATGACCACAAAACCGAGGTCTGTACTGAAACAAGACCTACGTGACCCCTTACACCCTTAATAAACACGCCACAACAAACTGATGAAGACCATCACAGACTCGGCGACTCTACAACAATGCATGATGGAGAACTAAAAACATTTTCACCGTTCTGCAAAGTGTTTTGTTGTCTGACTAACTAACCTTTAACGTGTAGACTCCCATCCGGCCCGGGACTTTGTAGAAGATGCCCTCGTCACCCCGAGAGTTTGTGTGCAGCATGGCATTCAGGCATGCCAGCGGCGAGGTTCCGCTGAGGGATCAGAGAAAACCATGAACTATGATTATTGACTTCCATTCCTCAAGCGGCTATTGATAAAAAAGAAAAAAAAAACAATAGAAGAAGGGTAGAGGCTGATCAAACGCCTGAGTGTCGACATGCATAAGTTTGGATCAGAGTAACATCAGGGTAGGATATCTGTCCTGCGATTCACATACAGTCAGTTGACTGAATTGACCCGAGCTAAAGATTAAAAGCAACTTTTGTTACCAATTACACTTTTCTGAAATAGAAAAATATATATTATATATAACGCGTAATATAATTTGAATATACATTTTAATGAATTGTGTAAGAACTTGAAAGAAATTAAGATTTTGTTTTTACAACTTCTGCTATGTTAACTTTAACAATAAACGAGTATGTCGAGCAGAGTGAAAACAAAAAAGAGTGATAAGATTCCCTATTACATTTATTGAAAAAACAAATAAATAAATTCAAGGCTCACATGACGCTATATCTATTTCTGTTGCACAGTTGTGTTCATGTACAAATGTACCATGTGGGCATAAGGTGTCAAGACTAAAACTATTGAGTGAGTTATTTTTGCCACTGAATCTACAACATTGTCATTGTTAAAGCATGCAAGATTTAAATCTGAACAAAATATGGAGATGCGGTGAGGTTGTTAAAGTGGGATGGTGGGTGGGGGAGGCCATCTTTTTCTTGTCTTACCTTCTGGATGAAAAGAGTGACAATGAAACAAAAAGAAATTATACAGTTATTGATTAAACTAATTGTGAATATGAACAGGGAAAAAAAAACATGAACAAAAGAAATAAGGGAGAGAAACAGGTAGTGTTGCCTTTTACGGGAAAGGAAAAAAAATGTTTTCTAAAATGTGGGTTTACCTTATTTCTTTAAGCCTCTCTCTTTGGATGACCTGCAGGATCTCTTTATGGCTCATAGGAGTATTAGGGTACTTCTCCAAAACCTAAAAGGATTTAAAATAAAAATAATCAAAACAAAATAACACGATTAATAAAGAACAGGTTCTTAATCAGGGAAATTACTCCTTGTTTTTTTTTGGGATCTGGGTCAATAATCTTGTGTAAATTATAAATCAGAGATATGGCGTTACAACAAAATTTTGCAGAATAAAATACACAAAATATGATAACTTTAATCATATTTATTGCCATAATTCATCATAATATTCAGTCTATTCAATGGGTGACTATTAAATGCAAGGGAATTTTATGGTACTGCCAAGTCCATCATTATCAACACACTTAACAGATGTAAATATAGAATAATTTTCAATTAAACAATTAGTTTGTTTGTTTTCAAAAGAAAGTAAAACTATGGTAATGGCTGGGCAAGATGTAAAAGTAGAAATCGGTGAAGACTCAAACTGATACCGAGCTCTTCGAGTAAAAAGGAGTCAAACATTTTTCAGTTTCAAGTTCAGAGAGTTTTTACCACCAGCCACTTTTCCACCTCATTCAAATAGATTTTTTCCCCCCTTTTAATAGGTTTTAGTTTTCCACTGAATCATTTTCCTCTTCCACGCAGCATTAAGCCCTCTCTCATTATTCTCATCTTTTGCAAAACTTGATTACATGTGGATTTGAGAGTGGCTGCAGCTTCTCTGGCTCCAGGAAAACTAAGCGTAACTTTGACTCCATGCGCTGATGCAGTCAGAGAAAGTAGTGGAGGCTGCAACCATCTGTTGGTCAGTGCAACGGTCGGTTACCATGGAGACTGAAGGCGGAAGAGAGCTCGGATAGTATTTCTGACCAGAGTTAGAATTATATCTAGAGCGCCCCCTGCTGCTCGGTTTTTAAGATGTGGCGAGGTTCTATTGATTTAGTACTGTAACTGTTTAAAGAAAAAAACTATTTAGCTTCATTGTATATTTTTTGATGCATAATGACATTGCAGTGCTTGTTCATTGTTACTTTCTTGCACAGTTTTGTGTCAAAGGGCTTGAATGATATGGAATTTGTTGCATGTTTTCCTATATACACAAAGCAAAACATTTCAGAGAAATGAGTTTTGTAGCTGCTTTGTTTCGAAACATGCGGGCCAATATCTACCTACAGTCTCTGTTCACATTCAGATCTCTTCAACTTTTCCACTTTTTTTTTTTCTTGCACAACAACCGACAAACTTTAATGCATTTTAGTTTGACTTTATCTGGTGGACAAACAGAAATAAGCAATTTATTCCAAAGTGGAAGAAATGTGCTGGTAGATTAGATGTCCATTCCACAAATCTTGCCACAGCAGCATCACGGTGTGGGAAGCAGAACAGTGATAAATGCAGGCCAATAAACAAAAGGAAACACATTGCAGGCCACATAAAATTTAAGACTTTGCCTGGAGGTTCACTTCCCACCACGAGGCAACATGCAACAACTGGATGGTTTTAGGTCAAATAAAAATGTAGAATTCAATTGGGCAGTTGTTGCAAAATTTTAACATTGATGTTCAGAGACACTGCATCCAATCTTGAGTTTGACCTATTCTCTATGAAAGCTTGTAACCACAAGAGTCCAGAGGTAGGGAATAAATACAGAAACGGTTCATTTTTATAATGAGAACCTGTCTATAATTCTCCAAAGGAGCTAAACTTTCACTCTCTGCATGGTAGAGACTTGCAGGTACAGTAAAATGTGTTTGTGCATGACAAAGCGTCTTAGATTTTTAATTGTAAAAATAAAACTATTGAAAAACCATCACTTTTCACAAATAACTCTAAAACATAGACAGGTTTGTTCTTGCTACTCGACTAAATGTGAAAAGTGAGTACTTTTGTTAGGCACTATATGTATCTCGGCGTGAAGCTGACCTTATTTTGTCATTATTTTTCTGCAACCTTTTCCATTCAACAGCTGTGAGCTTGTACTTTTACTCTGCAGCGACTTTACATTTTACGCGTCAAGTTATTAGATACGCACTTTACTTGCTGTCACTTACCTGCACTTTACAATTAAACTAGTTTATTGAACATGAAGCACGCGTCAGTGGACTCCAAATATCCACACAACTCGGTAAGATATTATATTTGTGACGTTCTTTCTAAGAGTTTTCATATTTAAATACTTATTAGCACGCTAAGCTAGTCCAACTAGCTCGAAAGCTAATAACACTCATTGGCCAAGTTGGCATGCACCAGAACTGCTTCGACACCGACAAAGAAGATATAAAAGTAACAGTACAAAAATAATACTTTATTAAAAACGACATCTTGATTTTAGTCTACTCGAAACTAATACAACTTGTTGACGGAGTTAGCACGACCTAGCCGATGCTAACCTGGCTAACGCACCCTTGACGTGATCACTTTATCCGAATCGGCTCGATAAAGAGTTGTCAGTCCCACTGTTTGCATGAAACACGAACGGTGGGCTTAGAGGCATGCGTGGGTGTGCCTAGGTCATGGTAACAACGCTGCATTTCTCCTCAGAGGAGGCAGACAGAGGGTAAGGGTCCCCTGCGTTTTGACAGCAGCCGCCTTTGGACCGTCAGGCCTCGCGCGGTGTGCGCAACATTCGTCTCCACCAGCAGGTCATGAACTCGTCAACACAGTTGTACAAGTGGGAGCGTTCAAGGAAAACAACCACAACAAACGGAAGACAAAACACCCAAGAATACCGTTTTAGCGGCTTCCGCCCACGTCCTGCCCTTCTTTTTCTTCTGCCTCTCCCTCATGGTGGATGTCCCGCGGCGGAGTGGAGTTTAGGTTGTCCGCTTTAGTTGAAATGTTGCTTTAGTCGCCGTGCAAGACCTACTCCATCTGCCATGTTGGACTTACTGTAAAGAGTCACGTGACCGTTGGAAACGTCATCCTTATACTGTATGTGGCTGTCATTCTAAAACCCTCAAGCTTCCCACATGTATTTAAAGATACTAGTTATAGTGGTGTATTTTCTTTTAAGTAGAAAATGTACAGTCCACAAAACATAGTTGGATAATGACGTAGGGGTGTGTAGGATTTTACAAAGTACAGTAAATAAAATGTGCACCAAGGAACACAACACTCTGCATAACGCTCTTCTGATGACATCATAAGAGGCATAAGAAGGGTCAGGTGGCATTTGTAAATAGCAATGATGACCTTCTCTTAATAGAATGTGAATATTGGCCTTTTAAGTCTGGCTTGGTCCTTTTCTTTATGGAAGTCCAGAGGTGTCACCATTTCATAAAAAAAATCAATCATCAATCATTGAGGTGAACTCAATTAAATTTGAAATGAATGCATTAATAACTTATTAACTAGGAGTTTTGGTTTTGAATCAGAGAAGAAAGAAACAAAATAAAATCTAGCTTGATGGGTGACAATAATTTACCTAACATTTGTTTGCAAGTTGTCCGGGAGATGCACAGGGCAGAGTGTATTGAGCAAGCCTACAGTATCACCTCAACACAAGCATGTTCCTACCTGTGTAGACACCAAACTAAGATTAGTTACAACAGCACACAACATAAGAACAAAACAAGAGCATCTACATCTGATGTTACTGTCGAAGTTCACGTCATTTATTAAGTCGTCAAGCAAAATCTGATTAAATAAGACTTAAGAAATCCTCTAGTTGGTTTGTTTTTATAAATTGCATCCCTATTATATGGCGACGTTGCTGATGGTTCTTTTTTTTTTCCCCGAAGAGTTTTTTGCGGCGCTAGTGGCTCGTATTTTTTCGACAGTAGGCAGACAGGAAGGAGGGGGGAAGGCATGCGGCAAAGGTCGTCGGGACCGGGAGTCGAACCCACGACGTCCGCGTCGAGGACTAAAGCCTTCAAACGTGGGGCGTGCTAATCAGTAATATGTGTATGTAAATAGAGAAAGAGAGAGAATGAGAACATAACTTGAAATTCTCTTGAATTAATTTGAACTTTTAATAACTTTAATACAATACTATGAACTTCAAAAACCACTTCCATGGCATTTTATGTTGCAAAGTCTTCCTAAAAACCAATGCAGCTTTCTTAAATAGTCCTCCGCCATTTTGCTCCAGCCATACCAAATACAAGCAAAAAGTTTGGAACGAGGGACAGGGAGGCAGGTGACCAGATAGGAAAAAAGTAAAACACACAAGTGCGTACTCAGAAAAACGCTGATCAAATCTGCTATGCGCTATATGATGCCAACAAAGTTGTGGGAGGAGGGAAGTGTGTTTTTGGGAGAGCAGGTTTTATCTGAATCAATCAATAAAATCAATAGAAAAACAGACCATGACACGGTAAGAGACACCCTGTGATTTTACAAACAAACTGTCTGGCACTTGCCACTATGATGAGACTCATTAAGAGAAGTGCAATACAGATTTGAAAGAAGAATGACAAAATAGGCACTTCGAGACTATTCAGTGTTTATTTAGTTATGTAAGCAAGTCGACTTTTCACAATCATGAAAAAGTAAGGCAGCTAATCAAGACGGCACTGCAAGCTTTCTTCACACTTTTGGTTCACAATTACATTAGCCAAACACCGCAGCAAAACATCGTAAAGCACACAGGTTACGTCAGGGTGTTCTCCCATTCGGTCAGCCTTGACGTGTTTGGCAGAGACATGGCCATCTTTTCTTTTCTCTACAACTGTGTGAGCATACAGACTTTCAATTCCAAGATTTTAATAACCATACATTAAAAAAAACCCATCATGGCTCTAAAAATTTGGTTAATACAATCCGAGATGAGCGACTCTGTTTAAACATTATTTATTAAGCGAATATTGAAACAGAATGCTAAAGCATTGAGTGCATCTTAAAAACATTGCTACAAAGAGTCACTGAAAGGTGCGCAACTATTTTTTTTTTCTTCCTCTTTTTGGGAGCATTTAAGGCAAGAATAGATTTTGTTCCAGACGTTTGGTGGGTGGTTCGGATGCAGCTTTGCGCACTCGAGATGTGATGTCAACAAGCAAGCCCACATCATCACCTCTCCACCACCATGCTTAACAGTTACACATCTAAAAGGCATTGTTCCAGATGCTACGAGATGTTCAGGTATGTCATTGTGTTTTGTTTTTTTTTTCGTCAAGAAAGCGCTGTTGTATCTTTCTTAGATTGACAATTGCAACAATTACTTTAAGATTACAATTAGTACCTTTCCACTTGGTCACCGTGCAAAAACATTCCTAATTGTTTAGAAATAATAATGATTAATAGAGGAGAAAAGACTTTCTGATGACTAGTGATTTAATGGTTGCACATTAAATCTGTATTATGACATACCTTTACCAAACAATAAAATATTTTGTCTGATTGTACATTTTGTTTGATTGTATATTTTTTCCGCTCTAACAATTTTAACATTTCTAATGTAAAGTAAAGTAAATCCCAAGTAAAGTTTAATTGAATTTGGATTGCTTTCCTTTTCCATTGATTGTGGTTTGATCCCTACATAGTTCCGCTGATTCTTCTGAAATCTGACCCCTACGCCGCCTGAACAAGCTAAAATAGGTCTAGGCGACCCCATTCTGCGAAGCAGTATTTTTTGGAGTCATTTTTTGGGAGTAGTTTTCAAATAAGTGGGCTAAAAACATATCTCTGTCGGGTATAACTTGACAAGTAATCAGTACAAAGACATCCTGCAGTACATTTTTTACCCAAAAGGTAAAAATAAATAAATTAATTAATTAAATAAAAAATGTCAGAGGGGTGAAAAGACCAGTATTTGATCATTTTCATCTGAGATTCCTTAAGCATAAAAGCACTTGCATTTTTATCGTGACTGCAAAACAAAAATCACTCGGTCAAATTAAAAAAAAGCTTAGGTATACCATGCTGAAACTAAGAAATCAAAAAATGTTCAGCTAAACTATTCTACTTTTAGTTACCTCCCAAACTAACAGATAATGGGTTTTTTTTTTTAAATTGTTATTTTTTTAAAATAAACTCAGCTTCAAAATGAATTAATACAAATGGATCCTCCTTAACTTCCATCTCTAACCGGGCACATAAAGAACTAAGGCCAGCAGACAGAATGTAACGGAAAATCAGGGGCTTGATTGGTCTGGTCCTCCCAAAGAAAGATATGCAGCAGAGGACGGTCTTTGTCTCGGAGAGGAAGAGCAGCTCTGAGGTTCTGATGTCAGCATAGTGGAGGATGAGGATGATGTGACAGATGCAGCTTGTGGTGCCTGATACCTGCAGACCATAGAAAACAAAGCTATCTGTAACTGCAAAAAAACACCACAACAATGCAGTACTTATAGGATTTGTGAGTTACGCTGACATGCACTAGAAATCATGACTCATTCTAAGCAATTTAACTGCAGTACTCCCATGGCTAGCACCAGCATCATGTGTTACTACTTTGTTTTTGTTTACAGGTTTAAAGGAACCATGTTAGTTTAAAAAATTACCCTAAAATTAAAAAGTATAGTTCAGTTATTACTGCTTCTAAAAGGGCGTATGAAGTATTTAAAATTAAATATTCCTCTGTTTTCTGTCGTTCACTTACCAGGACTGGGATTTCCTGACCCTTGAAGACGACGCGCCTCTTGCACGCACATTTAGCGACAGATCCGGCAGCAGCCTGGGGGTGAAGGCTCTCTCCAGGCATTCGCCGTTTAGGTTCAAGGTGAACATGGTTGGTGGGGACATGTCTAACTCCAGCAGCATGACGTTTTCTGCCTGTAAGAACAGACGACACTGCTTATAGTGCAATTATGACTGGCTGTTTCCGATAATATCAGGGAACAGAAGCGAAGGATCGTTGCTGAGCTGATTATTGTGTAACGAAAGTCAAGTGTGCAGAGTTGAGAGCATTGCAAATACATGTGAGGAGACTGAGTTATATAAAGTGGCTTGCGTGCAAAAATATAAATTTTCCTTGAACTTTTTCACAATTTGTTACTTTCCAACCGCCAAACGTCAGTGTCTCGGTTTTATGGGATTTCACATGGATTTGTATTCTCCCCTGAGTCAGTGCCTTGTAGAACAGTCTGTCTGTCTAATTATGGCTGCATGTCTGTCATATCAATCAGAATCTAACTTTTTTTTTTTTTTTTTACAGTTTTTCTTTGAAAATAGCTCAAGATGAATCAGTCTGGATGGATGGATGGATGGAGAGCCTGCAAATGTCACAAATCCCAAATAGGATGTAGGCTTGGCCTTTGGCAAGACACAACAAACCAACATTTCATTGTAGCTGTGTGTTCAGGGTTGGTGTCCTGTAGAAAGTTTTCTGCAGTCTTACAATTTTTTTCCCCAATATTACTCATATTTACTTCCATCGATTTAAAAAAAAAAAAAAATTCTGAACAGTCTCCTTCTCCCAGCTGAGGAAAAGCATCCCCACAGCATGACGCTAGCACCACCATGTTTTTACAGTGGGGATGGTGAGATTCTTATTTCGATTAAAATACGCAGAGGTGGCCTCCGTTCAGGATTTAGATGACTTCTGAAAGCAGCTGGTTGCACTGGTATTTGTTTAGCTCAGCGCTATGAGAACAAAGGGGGCTCAATACAAATGCATGCCACACTTTTCAGATTTTTAAGTACTTTAAACCCGTTTATATAGTAACAATATTTTTGCAATGCAATGCATAGCATCTGTATTAAAGCAAAATCAAAATCTGCTGTACCAGTACACCAGTTATTTTCAGGATAAACATGAAAAAAAAAGAAGAAAACAACAACAACAACAAAAAACAGTTCAATGTTGTGTATAGATTGTTGAGGCCTTCACATTTCACAAACAAGGCTGTTCTGAACACGGTATAGCAATAGAGTAAGATCATTCTAGTGCTCCTTGTCTGCCATCTGGCCTTGAGGTGTAAATATCTGAGCACTGACCTGGTATCTAAATGGGATCCCAGTAGTGGTGGCAACAGCCATCTGTGCATATTGGCTGATTGGCCTCTTGTATCCCACAGCAGAAAGAGGCCGTCTCTTGACCTGAGTGGGTGTACTGGGAGAAGACATCAGAGAGGATGGGGTTAGATTCAGATACAGATCCTCTGGAAACAAACAAAAATAATCTGGTGTTGTAATGGCGCACTGATTCTGAAAAAGGACACTACTGGAGTTTCGACTGACATCTTGTGACATTGGAGATCATTTCAATTTTTGGAGCGCACTTGACACAATTTTTTTCATTGCCAGGAGAGGGTATAAGCCAACGAGGCTTGGTACTCAACGAGCGGTTGTAAGGATTATTATGGTTTGGACTTTTATCACGCTCGGTAAAAGATTTATACACCCTGCATGTCTCGGTAGTTTCAGTAGATTCAGTAGTACGTGATGAGATCGATGCGCAATTGATTTACTGACCTCTCTGAAGGAATAACTGGTTGTAGCCACCACTGATCTTCCTCGCAGTCAAACTGCAGCCTGTTCATGATCTTGTTCTTTTCCTCGGGGGGAATGAAATTCTCAATCAGAAGATATCTGCAAAATACAAAATAAATGTCCATCCAAACTGACAAAACTTGTGCAAACAAACAATATGGCAAAAAATGATCTAAACATCTCTATTCAAAATTTTGCACCAGTATTTATAATATATCAAGAAAATCAAGGCTTGGGTTGCAGACCTTAAAATGAATACCGAGGAGTAGAATGCCAGTCAGTTGCAATGGGTGTTATGTTGGGTACAAGCAAGTTATTATAGAAAAAAAGTGTTTTATAAAAGTCAGACTTTCATTACAGCATATTAAATAAAAGTTATAATTTTAAGAAGTACGGCCCTGTTAAATGCTGTTGGGTAATTATTATTATACCTGCAGTAGGCAACTATTAAGGTGTCTTCATTTAGTATAAAGCCTAGTATCGAAGGAAGCTAAATACTATTCCGAGAGGACAAAACTAAAGGGGACGTCTAACGGCCTTTTATTGTTTTATCACATTCAATCGAAAAAAATGTATTAATTTTTACACTGCCACTTGCCAGCTACAAGTTTTCTGTGCCATGCCCACGGGGACCGACTGGGCCTTTGTAACACACTGATATGCAAGGGTCTCTGTTTTTCTTTTCTTTCTTTTTTTTTTCAGGACTGCCCCGTACTTCGCTCTGTCCATCTTCACATCATCAACTCTGATCAGCTTTCTGTCCCTGACGAACGAAAAGCTTTCCAAAACACGATGCGTCACTGTCGGGATGCCGCGTCAAAGGCGATGGGCGGGGTTACTTTTTGTAACACATGCAGGCCAAAGATCTGTAGAGTGCAAAAGCATCAAAAGTTATCATGTCTTACTTGTACTTGAGTTCTCTGGTTAGCTCTTCCTGAGTCTCTTCCAGTTCTTGTCGGGTTGTGACGTGCTCGTCAAAAATGTCTTTCATCTCTCCCCTCAGCAGCTGGAGTTTAGCATGCAGCTGCAGAAAATGAATAGAAAAATTGCTAGTAGCTATTGTCAAGCAAAACAAACTTGATTTGAACTGATTCAGTTCGACTGCAGCATATTTTTCAGTGCCTACAACTATTCAAATAATGGGCAACTTCTTTAGAGATTGTGCCACTGTGCACACAAGCGAGAGAGTCACCCCACCCTCTTCAGCTTCTTTGTCTTGTGTTCCACCTCCTGCTGCAGGGAGGAGAACGTCTCTCTGATTTCCAAGGTCTCTTCATCTTGCAACATCATCTGCTGCTGGATCTCTCTCTCTCTCCTTATCTGCGAACCGAGCAATTAGGATTAAATGCAAACGTTCGATCGAAACAAAAGTTATGCGACATGCCAGGATGCAACAAGGGGTGTGTTTTTATTTGAGCAATGTTTACCTGTTCTGCTATTTCTTGTCTTTTCTGCTCCAGTATTTTCTGCTGTTCATTGGTGTGATCAATGATAGTCTTTCCACCGACCAACAGCTTGCTCTCCATGGCCTGTGAACAAAAACACAGTGGATTATTCATGCTCATTCCTTTTAACTCTTGTCTCATTTATCGGCTGAATCAAACACCTTGTATTTCTCAATGATTTTCTCCACCGCGTCTTGATCCCACTGCATGTCCCCCAGACTTCTTCTGTACAGATTTAGGTTCCTCAGTTTCTCACTGCCACCCTGGCAGGTCAGAATCTTGGCACTGTCACCCCCCTCAATCAGGCAATGCCTCCCGTCTTCTTCTGCCTCCTCGGCCGCCTTCCACACGTTTCCATCCTTCTCGCAAAGGATATCCTCCTCCATACCCGCCAGGCTTTTGCTCAGTCTCTTGCTGTCTCTCCTCCTCCGGCGCCTCTCCTTTGCCAGCATCCCCCGCTCCTCCAGCTGAGCCTTCAGGCGTGCGATCTCCTCCTGGAACTCCCTCAGCAGGGCATCTTTGGGGTCCTCGTTAATTCGGGGCTTGTTCTTTATTCTCTTGGCTCTGCTGGCGTACCTCAGGGTCGCCAGGGTTTCGTCGAAGCTCTTGTGAGTGGGCCCAACTGTTGCGATCATGACTGTCTTTGCGTTGCCACCCAGAGAGTCTTGAAGCAGGCGGGTCAGCTTGGAGTCTCTGTACGGGACGTGGGTGCTCTTCCCGTCCACCAGGGCTGAGATGACGTTCCCCAGTGCGGAGAGGGACAGGTTGATCTTGGCCGCCTCCTTCAGACGCTTCCCCTTGGCGCCCGTCTTGCTCTGGCGCTCGCTTCCAGCCAAGTCAACCATGTTTAGCTTTCCAACACGGATGTGGTCCTCGCCGTCCGGGCCTCTTTCGCTGCATTCTACAGTCACAAGGAAAATGGCGTGGGACCTGGAGCTGCGCTCGTTCATGTTGGTGAAGCCCACCGACCTGGACTGGTTTCCAATGTTCATGACATGCTCGATCTCGGTGGCGTTCTTTGTCACCACCGAAGACAAGTCCTTCACGTAAACCCCACAGTCCGGATTCTCTTTGAGCTCCAGCCTCTTGTTGTTGTTCTTGCATAGGAGATCCCTGATCTCCTCCTGGTAGATCTCAAGATAGGACGACCTCACCAGATACTTCTGGTTCTGGCTTCTGGATATCTGGGTGAAGATGTGCTCGAACGAATTGGGGATGACGCCCCTCTTCTCCGGGTCCTTCGACGCCCCCTGCATGGTGTGGGTTTTGCCAGTCCCGGTTTGCCCATAGGCGAAGATGGTGCCGTTGAAGCCATGGAGCACAGACTCCACCAGAGGTCTCACAGCGTCGTCATAGATATCCCTTTGCTTCGAGTTCCAGCCATACACCGAATCAAACGTGAAGACTTTCATCGGCTCATCAGGTGGCACCTTTGGGTTCCTGATGGTGATCTGCCCCAGTCTGTCATCCACCTCTAGGATGTTCTCACACCCCGCTGTCTCCTCTCTCCTGCTGAACGGCCGGCAACGGACCACCACCCTGACCGCCTCGCAGTGTTTGCCCGCAGACATTTTTCTTTCTTTCTCTGTCTCTCTCTCTCTCTCTCTCTCTCGATCATTTAGTGTTTATGCCGCTAATTTCCCTCACCGAGTTACATAGCCATTCTCCGGGAGCTGAGTCAGTCGTTCCTCTCCTCCACGCAGGTGCAGCGGCGATGACAGCAGCAAAAACAACCGACAGACACGCCCCGTCTAAGTCAGCCCGGGCCGCTTCTCCTCACCCCCGCGCTGCATCTCTTCCGTCCCGGGCATCTTCCCAGGAAGCAAGCGATGGAAGGAGATATGAAATAAGGACGCTGCTGAAGGGAAAACACCCACTCATCCAGCCAGCTACTCCCACACCCGACCACGCAGCATCCCCGCTGTACACACCCTGCTCTGCGGACAATGGAGACCAGACATGTGACCTGGCGCGACGAATTGGATTTGAGCTAGATTTTCTCATGACCACATTGTGGAAATTATTTGATTTGTAAACACACCTTTCAAAAAAAAAAAAAAAAAAAAAAAAAAAAATTAAAAATAAAAAGAGAAAAAAGGAGAGATTTTATATCCATCAGGAGGAATCCCAATTAAATAACCAATTTTCTTTATTAACATGTCCGTTACAGGTACATTTAACTAAGTTATGATTGAAAAGCTAATTTATTTTAGGTGTCATTCAAAAAAAAAAAAAAGAAATTCAGACTCAGTTGCGTTAAAAAAGTATTTACCCCCATGCAGATTTCTTTTTTTTTGACGCATTTAAGTAAATGCGTCAGATCAAACAAACAACTCGCACTGATCAACTAAGCAAATACCTAAAGAATTTTATTAAGAAATTCCGTTTGTGAAGTAAAAATAGCTTTTTAAAGTCAACCTTTTTACTCTTCTGTTAGTAAATATTTTAAATATAGAAAAGCTTCGTTATGCTTAGTCCAAAAGGTCATTGCTAAAATAGCTGGTCAGTCACACAGCGCTGTTTCCTAAGAATATTAATGGAAAATTTAGTGGAATGAAAAAATGGTTGGTGTAACGAAGGCACACAGGCAGTAGGAATAACTATAAAATCTATAGCAATATGAGGCAAAAACCATTTAACTGTTTAATTTATATATATATATATATATATATATATATATATATATATATATATATATATATATATATATATATATATATATATAGATATATATATATATATAGATATATATCACTTTGTATAATAAATTTACACAAATACATTTGAACTGAATTACTAGAATATTTTTTACTATAATTTTAAACATACCTGAAGAACAGCAATTCAAAGCCCTTCGCATGATAATTATTGACTGTTTTGAAGTGTGTAGCCGATTTATAAAGTAAATCCAGCTTTATATTCTACTTAAAACAAATGACCAACACTCAGAAGGGCTTGCAAAGTTCAGGTTATGAAATGTTATAATCGTATTTCAAAATTGGCATTTTTTCCAGATGCAGCCAGCTTTAAATTCATCTGTTGAGGGTAAAAAGCAAGTCTTCTCCACTGAAGGAAACCATCTTTAGGTTTGTTTACATCGGTTAGTGAGCAGCTCTTCTTTAACCCCGAGAAACTTCTGTACAAAAAAATAAACAAACTTCATATGCAAAACCAAAGGCTAATCAATAACATTTTTATTGTAGCTTCACATTTACATATTTCTCCATACCAAGCAAGGAAACCTTTAATGTACAAAGAAAACAAGACACTTGCTGAATCATTATGTACCTCAACATTCATGGATATTAAAGTCATTTGGCAGCAGGAAATGCTTCTTCTTTGCAAATGTCTTTACAGATGCAATGTGTAAATAACTGATGTCCATATGCCCCTTAATCTATACATCAAATGAACATTCATGTAAAAAAAATTAAAACAGCCTTCCACCATTGCCGCCATTATGCACACTCTTGCCAGTTCATTAGGCACACCAAGCTAAAATATATGCAATCTGTGGGATTTCACTTCGGTCAACACAAAAGTGAAAAATCAGAACCGTCATGAAGGTTAGGAATTATTGCATCAGACAGCATCACTTTAGGTTAGCTGCACCTAATAACCGGTCAAAGTGTACCGTCAGCATGTTTTCCCTCCCCACTAATCGATGTTAGGCACATTGTAAGTGACAACTGGAGGTTTTTAGGAGCTACTGGCAAGTCGGTCACTTGTGAAATTTCCTGCTGGAATCGTTCGCGTGATCCAGTAGGAGTTGGCATGGAGTGAACTGATTCCCGTATACTTCTTCAAATCTCCTCATCTTGTCCACCAGCTTGTCGGCACCGAACGTGTCTACGAAGCGGAAAGGTCCTGGAAGCGTCGGATAGAGGATATTTTTCAAAACGTGTACACACGATAAAGGACTTACGTTTGTGTAAGTTTCACCGGGGATAGGTTGACTGACCGCCGAGACAGGGGGGGAATCCCAGTCCAAACACAGCGCCGATGTCTCCCTCCAACGGGCTGTTCAAGATGCCCTCTTGCAGACACAGCACCGCTTCGTTGACGAATCGAGAAACGAGCCTGTACTGCACATCGGAGTCCGACGAACTGCAAAACATTCACAGGCAAAAAGACTTTACCAGCAAGAATCTAAACAATAACCCACAATCTCACAGCATCAATATTAGATAATATCTGACCTCTAACTAGCAACAAGATAATAGTTGCTTTGGTTTTGTAAAAAGATGCAGGTTAAGTAGTAAAGCCACGTGGAACCAGTTCCTTAAATTAGCAGTAAGTAGTAAAATGCTTATGCAAACTTAGCATTAATGTAGTGCTTTTTCAGTGCAAATTGATAACATGATAGACAACTTCAGTAAGCAACAGAATCAAATTAAGAATAAGTTTGGATTTACTATGGATTTTCTCTAATCTAAAAGTTTAAATAAATACATTCATTCCTAAAATACTCCCATAGCAAGTTGCTAATTTGTGTGGCCTTGAAAAATATTTCAACTTAATTCTGACTGAATGTTTATTTTCGCTTTTATTGGCAGAATGGGTTATTAGTTTAAAATAGCCGGCTTCCTGGCACAGACCTCGCTTTCAAACATGCAACAGCAATTTTCCGTCAGACTTAAGTTGGCGGTTTATAAGAGGCTTAATGTCAGCCTGCTTTATCCATTTGAAAACAAAATTGAATGCGTGTTGTAACCAGATTTGTCCACTGGAGACAAACTGTGACCTTAAGATGAAATAACATTGGTTATAACAATCAGAAAGAATTTAGGAACTAACAAAATGTAAGTATATCTAACTGAAAGATGACAAAACAACAGCTTAATTGACAAGCAAATAAAATAATGCAAATGCTTAATTTAAAAACCTGCAATTATAATAGCAAGTGACTATGTAAACAAGGCGAGTATCTAAATTTTTCACAAGTACCACATATTTATTTAGTGAAAGACTAAAGAGGTTATTTTCCACTTGTTGCATGTACAATAGTTTCATTATGACTTACACGGCTGGGTTTGGCGTGATTTTGAATTTCTCCAGAATGTCTCCGACATCTGGGTTGACATCTTTGCCTTTGCGGCCTGGCTGGTAGATGTAGCAGCCTTTTCCTGATTTCCGTCCTTCAGAGTTAACGACATTTATTTCAAAAGTGAGCAAAAAGGAGCAATGGGTGCATTTATACATCAAAACTGGAACAATAAAAGCCCCCGTACCTTTGAACCCCATGTCCACCATGGTTCTTAAAACCTCCACATTTCCGCCACCAAAGCGGGAGCCAAACGCTTTGCCGAGATCCTCGGCCACGTGAGCCGCGACATCGATGCCGACTTCATCGGCCAGCGTGGCGGCGCCCACAGGGAACCCGAAGCTTGTTGTGAGTCCATCCAGCTTCTTGGGGTCGACGCCTTCCTGCGTGCGAACGAAGATTGAAAAGCACGCAAAACAGTTATGCAGAAGCAATAAATTCTCACTCAGATTCTGCGGTATCTGTGAAGAGAAACATTGCAGCTGGATTTTGCAGCAACAACTAACCTGAAGTACTCTCACTGCTTCAGCCAGCATCGGAGCCAAACACCTGGTTGTGTAGAACCCAGGTCCGTCCTGAGAGGAAATTAGAGTCATAGTTCTTGAGAATATAAACAAACAAGATGTTTTTTTATTATCACATTTCCTTCCCCCCCCCTAATTCATTTTCAAGTTAAGTTTTCAAACTTTTCCAGAACCACCAATGCAAATGCCCTAAAGGGGATAGTTTTAATTCAGTATTACATGAGATCATTTATTACTATGATTAATAATGTCTTAATGAAAATATTCTACAAAAGTAAAGCTAAAATATGACAACATTTTATGTTTTAAAAATTCTGTCACAATATAATCTGGTATGTGAACTAAACACAAATTTAACAAAAAAAAGAAAAAAGCCCCCCAATTTTAATAACTAATGTATAATCGCCAAAACACAGACCAATGACTCATTGAGCCATTAGCAACAATAAATACTCTTTATGTTGAACAAATCGGTTTGTGTTAAGGTAAATGACCTTCCTGATCAAATCAAATATTTAAACGCAACATAAATAATCACTGGACTTTCAGGAAGGAGTCTTGTCTCCCAATACTTTACTACAACTTCATTAATAAACTGTGCAGTTTGAACATCAAGCACTTTCCAAACCTTGAAAACACCTGACTGAATTTAAAGGATTTCGAGCACCCTGTTTAATGTCGAAAGAAACAGAAGAACGACAGAGTCCTAAAACTCACGCCAACGACTATGATGACTTTGCCCTGCTTCAGGCCGACCGCCACAGCGGACGCCGTCGTGTCCTTTGAGGTCTTATCAGTGGTTATAATCTCCAGGAGCTGCATCTTGTCCACCGGAGAGAAGTAGTGCATTCCAACCACCTGAGAGTGGAGAGAGTTATTCAGCTTTTCTTCTTGCAAATAAAATGTTTGTTTTTTTCAGTTTGTATTCACAAAATTTCCAAGATACAACCTTATCTGGTCTCTTGCTGGCAGCAGCAATTTCCTTGATGGGGAGAGCGGAGGTGTTGCTTGCAAATATACAGTGAGGAGGGATGACCTGCCGGCAGATGTGGATAGGATTAATTGAAATGTCGCTGGATTCTGGATTCCAGAAAGTGTTTAAAAAAAGAAAAAAACAGTAACGTCTCAGCGAGTAACATGACACTTACGGCTTCAACTTCCTTCAGGACAACATGCTTGATGTTAATGTCCTCAAACACGGCTTCAATAACCATGTCGGCATTTTCAAAGCCCTTGTAATCCAGCTGACCACTCAGGTTGGACAGTATGGAGTCCCTCTCAAAGGATGTGATGCTCTTCTTCTTGGTCTTGTCATTGAGCCTGGTTTAAATATACAAGTATAAACGTAATAGCATTTAATAACATTCAAGATTGTTGCAAAGTTGCAGAAATCAGATGAGCTTTTGAGCCTCCTGACATGACATTTGCACCGACCCTTTGAAAACCTGCTGCTCTCCTCTGGCCAGTCCTTCCACAGTGGTGTCCTTGAGGATTGTGCGGATGCCTTTATCCACGGTCACCTGGGCGATGCCTGCTCCCATCAGACCTGCTCCCAAAATGGCAAGAGTTCTGGGAATAAACAGAAAACAGGTCACCTTTTTACTACAAATAGTTTTGTCAACACCAGCAACTGTCCCAAATCAAAAACACGCACTTCACCGGTCTCGCCGGGGTTCCGAAGCGATTCTTCTTGCACGCTACTTGACCGTGATACAGGCCGATCAGCGCGGCTGATTCTGGGGATTGTGCCAACTGACCAAAGTTCTGGGGCAAACGAAGAGATGTGACGCTCAGCAAAGCAAAACAAATGCAGGAACTAAATGTGCAAATGATGCAAGAAAACAACACTTTACCAGTGACTCTGCCAAGTATCCAGCAATGGGGCCCTCCTCCACTCCAGTCTTCACACACTGAAGAGATAGAGAAAATAAGAAGATACTGATTTTTCTTCTTTTCTTTTAAAGTCTACTTACTGTAAAGAAAAACTGTTTATGATGACAATTGGGCAAACTGCAAACAAAACATTATGTTTAAATGTCAAACACAGTAGTAATTGTCTTTATCCCAAAATATCACCAAGATTGTATTTAAAGGTGCAGTAACATTTATAAGAATTTTTTTTTTCTTTGTTAAAACAGTCGCTATTTTTTGACAGTATAGTATGAGACAGAAAAAATACAAATAAATAAAACCAAGCTCCTCTGCCTTCTCCCTACTAACTGGCTGCCATCTCCAGAAATACACAGCAAACTCAATCTTTTCACAGATTATCTGTCTCATATTAAGCTGCCACAACACAGTGACAGCTTTAATAAATATTTTTAAAACATATTTTTGCAAAAGCTCCATACTGCAGCTTTATCTGCGGAGTTGGATAACGAGTTCCCTCTGTCCGCCTTTCTGAATTTGGAAGAAGAAAAAAAAAAATCTACATCTCCTGCGGTGCCTCTTTTAGAGAATATACATAATGAAGGTTTTCTCCACTAGCGCCATGTTAGCTTTTGGCTAAAATCTGCCTCTGAACTTGAAAGTGAGCCCAGGACTGCTCTCCAATCACGGCAAATTAATACACACATTTAAAGCACTAGAGTGATGCTTGACAACATTCAAAACGGATGGATCTACTTATGTATGTAGGAGGAGCATTTAATGAGGAAATGAAACATGCTATGCTGCATGTCATTTTAGTTGTGCTCGGTGTGTAAAATTCTTCATCTCACAACCTGAAGGATTTTACTGCAGTGGTGGAGAGACGAGCAGCGCTGCGATTCTCATTTAATCTTACGAGAAATTTACAGTACTGTTCGGTTATTTGCTCAGTTTATGCAGGAAGTAAAAACATTTTGAATTATGATAATTACAGCGCTTTAAAAACAAATAAAAAAAAACAACAACAACCAGAATCAATAGAAATATGTATCGGGTTGTCAGAATTTTACAGATTCAGAGTTTTAAAAAAAAAGGTCAAACAACTGATGCCTTTATCATTAAATTCAAACTTTTACCATTTATCGAAATCGACACTAATTTAAAGATATTTATGTGGATACAAAGACGAAGCAGACTGTTGGGACTACACTGCGTTTTACTTACTTCAATGATCTTCAGCGGTGCTGGATAAAGTCCCTTGCTCTGCTTCATGACTTTATCGTGGACAGTTTTATAAATTTTATTCCGTACAAACTCAAAGCTCATCACGTAGTCTTGAATTCCTGTGGACGGAGATTAATAAGTCCATTTGTGATGAAAGAAAGCATCAGATTGAAACACCACATGAAGGGAAAAGAACTTACTCTGCATCATGTTTTTCTTTTGCTGAATAGAGATACTCTTGTTGGCAATCCCTCTGGCATAATCAACAGCAATTTCTTCCAAGTACTCCATTGTTCTCTCCTCTGGACTTTTCAGCCCAGGCCCTGGAGCATGAGCATAAAGTAAATCATCTTTCCAACTCAGGGATGGAAAGGAAGAGGCAAAGTCTTACAAAACCTAAAGTCAGTAAAGCTTTAAAAACTTTAGAGAATAAAAAAAATTAAAAATGTGAAAATAAAAATCAGATTTTTACCTAGTGGGTCAACCAGCTGGTGGACAAGCCCCATCTTCTTGGCTTTATCTGGTCTGATGTTTCTTCCTGTTAGCATCATGTCAAAGGCACTTGGAAGACCAAGCTACAGGTCACAACAGCAGCAGACATTTACTAACTGGTGAGCCATTTTTTAAATTTTTAATTATTAAATACACTTCTAAATAACTAGAGAAAAATAATCACACTTGAAACGTTTCTGGGTCTTTTTTTTGTTAGATACAAAGACTTTTCTTGTTAAAAATGATTATGCTGGACCTCCAGCAAAAGGTGAGGAAGCCAATCTGGGTTTTCAGACACAATTTAGATGTTTTTCACCCTTTATTTTATAATTCTTAGTGAAAAAGAGATTACTTGCTCTTTCAGCTTCCTCAATGAGTGTTTGAAGGAGCAATGTATGAGGTTTTTTGACCATCATGAAAAATGGATACTACAACACTAGTTTATTATCCAGTTTTGGACTGTGACTCAAAGCTTATGCCTACTCCTAGATATATGAATATGTTGTCTGGAACATAAATAAATCCTGGTTGGGAAGTTCCTAGCAATATCTAAATCTCAAATAAGCATGTATTCCATTTTTTGTTCATTTTAATGATAATTTTTTCCAATATTCCAGTGTTAAAAAAAACTTCAAAGAAAAATGAAAAAGAAAACAAAAATATTTATATGACAGAAAATGAAGTTGTGAAAAACAAAGTGGCATTTCTGGAATTTGTTTAACTGTAGAGCTCATCTTCCAGCTTTAAACATCCAACACTTCACTGAAAATGAAAAGCACCGAATTCTGCATACATAACTTCAATGGCTGATGAAAATGAATGTGTTTATGAGGTGGTAAGATGCCTAAGAAATCTATATTTTGATGCAAATCAGACTTTGGAAAATCTTTCCAACACAAACCATTTTTGGGAGCCTCTGTGTGCCACCAGCTCCAGGCAGAAGGCCCAGCATAACTTCAGGAGTACCAAGGACCGTCTTCTTGCTTTTTGTTGCAATTCGGTACTGACAGGCAATGGCAAACTAAAGTAGAAAAGATGACAGTATTACAATCCATCCTCCTGAACAATATCTTTAAGGTTTAAAAGTTACGGTTCCTACCTCCAGGCCTCCTCCTAAACAAGAACCATTGATGGCAGCAACAATGGGTTTAGGAGATCTTTCAATCCGTTCAAACATCTGCTGTCCTGTCTGAGAGAGTTTAGTGACATCCTCTGCAGTGCTGCAGGCCTGGATCATACTAAAAAAGAAAACAAAGTTGTTTTTTAAAGCTATATCTTCAAAGAACATACTGCTTAAGACTCAATTTGATATTTTATTTGTCAAGAACTCATCACAAAGCATTGTGGGAGGAGTTTTCTATTCAGAAGGACAAGTTCAGAGACAATCTTACATAAATGTTATATTTAAGAACATTATTGACCACTGGAAACTTACTTAATATCAGCTCCTGCAATGAAGGATCCTGGCTTTGAGGAGATGACAACAGCGCTTTGCACAGCCTCGTTGGCCCACACTTCATTCATGACCTCCGTCATCTCGTTTTGCATCTGAACTGACAGTGTGTTAACCTAGAAGTCGACATGGAAACCGACAAAAGTCACATTTCTTCTGCATAATTCAGAGACGTGCAGTTGTTCAATTTAAACTCGACCGAGTTCACACCTTGGAGTTTGGGTCGTTGATCCGAATGACGGCGACGTCATTCTTGATTTCGTAGTCGACATGTGTTCGGGCTGAAATCAGTCAAGCAGGAGCACATTTGTTTCAATGTAATCGGGGGGGAAATTTTTCACACATTCTGTGTATAAAGAAAATATATTACCAAGCATGGCAGGAGCTACTGAGAAGGTGCGGAAAGTACTGCCTGAGAAGGGAAACAGTGGAACTGGAACATTATTACAATTGCATAAATAAAAGATTATTCAAGAAGAGTTTCTGTCTTGTTTCATGCCACAAAATTCTCAGTTTATGTTGTTATATTATGTAAACGTATAGTTTTTCCATAGTAAAAAGAAAATACATTAATAAATGATTATTAAATTTAATGTAGTGGTCAATATTTAATCCAACTACTAACAAGATAAAACATTTATCCAAGAAAATTTGCAGAAAGTTTTCTAGGAATTATTAATGAAATTGTAGCAATAACGCAATTTTTCAAAAATGAAAAGTAGGTTTTAGATCACACTTCTTCGTGTTTTATTGTAAACTGAACAGACTAACCCAGAATGTCAGACCTTAAAATGCTGCAATTTTCTTAGTTTTGCACTTAAGCAAAAATCTTTTAAAGCTCGTTCAATCAAAATTGCCTTGAAAACTCTATGAAACTACCTACAGTTTCACGTTTTATATCTGAATCTATTCTTGTCCCTGTGCTATTTTTTTCCACATATTCAAACATGATCTAGTTTTATATTTAATAACTTTAAATAAATGTATACTCTGTGTAAGAGACGCTTAGATTTGACTGCATTGACCTCAGGTGGCCGTAGCCGTGCTATGTGAGAATGACCCTTCACCTAGATTCTCCGCCTACCAGACTCACTGACAGTGGCCATCACAATGGCGAATGAATGGCACCTAATGGCAAATTCGGCTCCTAACTATCCAAACCCAATTGGATAGTTGCTGTAACGCAACGGCACTGCGTTAGAGCTTTACACAAAAATGATCTAATTCAACTATTCTGTACGAAAACGGATGCTATCACACCATTGATTCCCTAGCATTGAGCTAGTTAGCATTGCTAGTTTGCTCAAAATTCTGCAACCTCAAACAAAAATGTTATAAAAAGAAAGTCATAGCTGCAAGAAATGTCTGTATAGATTCTCATAAAGATATGCGTTGGACTATCAAAACGATCGTGTTGTGACATGCAGCTTCACATATTTGATTGGAGCTAGCTAGCAGCTAGTCAAACAGGCTAATTACTCGACAGGGACACCCTAGCAGAGCCCGGTGTTTCCAATATAACTGTTCGCACAGTTGTTTCCGTTAGAGTTCAGCACTAGAAGAAGCTGTACTCCACCTGAGAGAAGAGCATATCGTCTGGCTGACAATCTTGAGAGAACACCAAGAGCTCGAACACCAGCCATGTTGGGAGCGGAGGTCAGTCTGAGGAGCTACGAAGTGCTACTAACTGGACTCGCTCACTGTCAAATTACCATTATGCTACTTCCGGAGACGGAGCCATCGGACAAGAAGCTGATTGGCTGTTGTTGAAACCCCGCATCTGGTTGGTCTAGTTTTATAACCTCGGAGTTTATTGGACGTTGTTCAGCTTGACTTTTTACCAAGGGATTTTTTTAAAATTCCCAGTTTAACTACCTCTTAAATTGATTAGAGCTGTCGTTTTACTGCTATTGACATTGCGTTGTTTTGAAAACTGCATTTACTTTATCTATCTATTTTTCATTTTTGTAGTTACTTCAAGTTTGCTTTTGTCTTATGAAAAGCCTAAATCAATTATTTACAATATAATTGTAAATTATATATATATATATATATATATATATATATATATATATATATATATATATATATATATATATATATATATATATATATATATATATATATATATATATATACTTTTTTTTTTTGAAAAACAGGAAAATACCGTTTTATAGTAATGACATGCAAATATCAAAGTTAAAAAAATGCCATCCAAATAATTGTATTTTCAACATTCTGCCACATGATGGAGGCAGAATCCAGACTGGGTTCTCTTTCAAAAATTATTTTATCCCCATGTAAAGCTTGAAATAGCAATAACTTTTAGGTTTATTTAAAAAATGCTGTATTTTTGTTATTACTGTTTTTTAAAATTTGATTAAAAAATATTTATTTGGCTACCAAGTTGCAATTCATCAGTAGTTTGCAGGAATTTGTAGATTACAGAAACAGATTCAACCGTACATCATGCTATATCAGCATATTTGCTAAATATTAATGTTTTGATTTGCCATTGTTAGATACATTTAATGTGCTTGTTAATCAATGAACACAGCTGTCTAGTTTCGCAACAAATCTACCTTTCTGAATGTGATACGTCGCTTTTGACTGAGTTTGATTTCATGGTCTGATTATTTGGAGGTGCGGAGGAACTGCTTCTACATAACAGGAACTGATCCATTTCATGATATACTGCCTTTATTGCTCAACATTCACTGTGTCCGGTGTGATGAAACATTTTAGAGGACTTTAGGTCAATATATAAACACAATGTGGAGCTACATAGAATTTCTGACTTGCATTTTCAACTTTTTTTGTCTTTTTCAAAAAGGCAAGACCCCAATTGCTCAAATTATAAAGCCTACCATGCAACACTTTTTATGCAGTTTAGCAGTATCTTGCGTCAAACAGTATTTTACAGATTCACAGACTGCAGAAATCTGTGAAATCTAACTTTGTTTTTTCAAACATTTGTTCTGTTATTATTAACCTCGTTTAAAGAATAAATTTAACTCTAGCTGTAGTTCTGACCTTTCACATTAGAATGTACGGGGGTATTTGAATGCAGCATCTGTCATTTGAGGAAGGCGGGACTGAATGTCACTACTAGATGGCCATCCAATCCGAGGCCAAGTCTTTCCATAGCAACTCCAATCAGCGAAGAGGGACTGTCTGGTTGCGAAGGTAGTGGTCGTGGTTATTTGCTGCTAGAAGACGCAAGTGCTTCCTCCAGAGCTTCCCCGCGGCTAGGCTTAGTGACAATTTGTTTTGCTTATTTATCAGTCAAGCTCACCGTGGGTGACCCATTTCTGTTTGTGCATGATAATACCGCAAACTAGCTTGAAAGGTGAGCCTAATCTGCTCTGAACATAATAGGGACACGAAATTACAATGCCATCCCCAATGGAGGGATCTTCAAGAGAAGGTGACCTGTTTACTGTGAAACACGAGCTGAAAAATGGTAAGTAAGCTTGTCAGCCTTCTGTAACTTAACGCAGCGCGTTTTAATGTGCATAGATACACATATATTCTACGTACACAGACGCTAAAGGAGAAATGTTTCCAGGTTAGCCTGGAGGAGCCAACCGTCACTGTCAGTTGGGCGTTTGAAGTGAGCGCTAACATGAACGTCGACGTTACTGAGGGATAGCAGGAGACTAACGATGTCAGGCTGCCGTGTTAACTAATACCACTACTCAGACCCCCTGCACACTACGGTTATCTATGCGTATTAGAAACTGCGGCTAACTGCTAGCGTAACTTCCCCGTTCTCAACCATGGTGATAACATTAGCTTGAACTGCTTGGTAATTGACAGCGCGCTGTACGGTTAAATCAGAGCATCCACCAAGATTATGCTAAGTTCATCGCCTCGAACGTGACGCCCACTTGTTAAATTAATGTCTCATTTTAGAAAACGCAAATGATTTGCAATGTCGAGACGTTCTATAACTCTCATAACTGCAACCATAAGCGGTTGTAACTAATGTTATTAGCAATAAAGAAAAAATGAATGAATTCACCTTCAGGTTAAATTTCCTTAGATACATTTTTACCACTAGTTTTGTGTTTTAGTAACTTTGCACAGCTGTTGGTTCTATAAAGGTCAATAAATAAACATAACGATTGTTACTGCTGTTATAATTATTGATTCAAAATGGTGTTAGAGTCACTTCACGTTTCATTTTATGTATTGCTTTTTTAAAACCTGTTGTTTAAGGTGTGTATTAAATTCACTGTAAGATGACAACATAATTTCACGGTAACCCAAAGAGTATAAAAAAAAAATGAACTAGATGCATACTAGGAAATTTTATTCAAGACTAGAAAAAGCAACATTTATACGGTGGCAAAAATAATTTAATATACTGGCATAATAATATTGTGTATGACATTTATTGATTTCTTGTGTTTACTGTTTCCATAAAGGCAGCTAGCTGACTGCACACCAGACATGATGTCTGTAGTTTTAATGCAGCATTACATAGACAGCATTACTGTCTATGTTTTATGGAACCAGAAAATATTTTTTAACACCCCAATTTGTCTTAAAAAAAAAAGAAAAAGTAGAAGCCTTCTTTCAGTCTGTCGACTGGCAGTGAATAGCAACAAGTGCGGATGAGTAGTTATGTTGATGTTGATACATAGACAATTGAAAGGACCTAAAAACACAGGGAAATGTAGAAAATTGTTGCAGTTTTGAAAGTAACTGTTTTGTTTCAACCTTGATAACGCCTGATAGATACCTGGAACCAGCCTACCGCCAAGAAAAATAACGCTATCACAAGAAAGTCAGTGTGAGACGGGAGCTATAGTAGTCCACAGTGTTTGCAGCTTAAAGTTCCTTCCTCCCGCAATAATAGTAGTCACAGATGAATTACGTTTAGTGTTGACATGTATCAGTAATGGGTGTGTAGAGCTCTGCCATTTAGTGCAGAAGGCTGCTGCCTGAAGTTTCACACTTGAGTTGCAGCTGTTTTCTAATGACAGTGTTCCTGTTCAAGCTGCAACATGACTGTGCTTCCACTCCGGTTTACTACCCTGCCTCGAGTGTGCAGCGTATCTTAGCTGTCAGTGATTCCTGTTTTTTTTTTTTTTTTTTATGTGTGTGTCATTTGATTGTATATCTACTCTGCTATGAGAACAAATAAAAATTTAAATGTGGTTTAATGAGTGTTTACACAGTTAGTAGACAGAATATCTTATTTCTTATGAGGAGAAAAAGAATGTAAACTTGTCAGATAACCAGTGAAAAAAACAAAACATATTCAGATATATATTTTTTAATCTTTGTGAGAACCTTCTCCTCCAGTAATTTGATGAGATTCCCCTTGACGCGCAGCAAGGCATCGTCTGGTTGGACGTTTCTGTCTGTCTATTAATAACCACTAAAATCAAACTTGGCAGGGTGTGCTCGACAAGGAGGTTATGCAACCAGGATCCCTGACCTCCAATAGGAAGGACAGTGTTGTTGTTTTCAAATGAGTTATAGCGCATTTGATTTGCATTTTATTCCCGCGTCGAAGAAACAAAGGAGAAAAGTCGGCGTAAAAAAAGATGAAATCAGCCGTATCAATGGCTATTTTCAGGCCGGGAGACAGAAGGAATGCGTTCACGACAATGGGCATGCGTATCTAAAAGTGTGCCATGCTCAGTCAGCTGTGCTGCGTGACAGTGACTGAGGAAGATGTGTGGCTTTGCTGAACGCACTGAAGCTCTTTGATGGGAGTTAATGACCTTTTGCTGGCTAATCCAGCTTGTTTGTCTGCATTTGCATGTAGGAATGTCCTTTCCTCTAGGATATTTGGTGCAGAGTTTCACCAGTCGAATCAAGACGTTTTGTTCTGTTTTCTTTAATTATTTTTAATGTGGAGTCATCTTTGCTTTCACTGAAATGGTTCCATGTCTTCAGTTTTAAAGCACCGCTTGCTCGTCTCCGACGAGACGAGAAAGGAAACTGGCTTTGTTTTTTCAGTGACATTGTCAAGGAATTGCAAAACTATTCATACCATTCAACATTTTTGTCATTTTGTCATGTTATAACCACAAGCTTCAGCATATTAATTTGGATTTTAGGGGCTAGACCAACATAAGATTGTGCATAATTATCCTTCCTTCCTTCCTTCCTTCCTTCCTTCCTTCCTTCCTTCCTTCCTTCCTTCCTTCCTTCCTTCCTTCCTTCCTTCCTTCCTTCCTTCCTTCCTTCCTTCCTTCCTTCCTTCCTTCCTTCCTTCCTTCCTTCCTTCCTTCCTTCCTTCCTTCCTTCCTTCCTTCCTTCCTTCCTTCCTTCCTTCCTTCCTTCCCTCCCTCCCTCCCTCCCTCCCTCCCTCCCTCCCTCCTAATTGTTTCTGAACATTCCATATTTAGTTCTTTCTGACCTGAAGGCATTACTTTATATTAAAAAATGTCTAAAGTCCTTTTATAATAAATTCTATCAAATTAATAATCCTAAAGTCTTTTTTTTGTCATAAATCTTTTTAGACAGCTATTATTTTCAGATATATTTAATTGTTTTATCTTGATATAAGAATCACATAGTAAAATGAGCTTTTTTTTTGATAAATTTCTCCTTTTGCTCTTTCCCTCCAGCCAACCTGACAGGCCACATTGAGAGGGTGGGCATTGAAAACTTTGAGCTACTAAAGGTGCTGGGCACAGGAGGTGAGTAGCACTGACCCTTCTCACTCAGAGAACTGGTGCAGCAGTGGAGACTCTCTTCTTATAGGAATGTTTTTGTTATTTGTTTACATTCACATTGATGAAATGAATGCTGCGTAGTGCTTTTTGATCAATTTTAAAACATTCCCCTGATGCAGAATCAAAGTGCGTCTCCGTCCCGTCTTTCCATTTTCGTATCGATGCTGATTTGGCTTTTCTAAACAAGTTTGAGCGTAAGACTCAGCAGTCCCGCCTTGACCAGAAGGGCGTCTCCCTGCAGAACATAAAACACAAGCAGAAAATATTGAACTTATCCCTCCTGCAGATTGCCTGGTGTCTTTAGAACGGGCATGCCGTGCGAATCATTCCTCTTTTAACCCTTCACGCTCTGTGTTTGTGTCACCCAAAAGCGTATGGGAAGGTGTTCCTGGTGAGGAAGGTGAGCGGCCACGATGCCGGGAAGCTCTACGCCATGAAGGTGTTGAAGAAGGCGACTATCGTCCAGAAAGCGAAGACGGCCGAACACACGCGGACAGAGCGGCAGGTGCTGGAGCACATCCGCCAGTCTCCGTTCCTCGTAACGCTTCACTACGCCTTTCAGACCGACACCAAGCTGCACCTCATTCTCGGTTAGGACACATAGAGAGCGAACTTCAGTAGCCTTTTAAAGTTCTCTTTAATTTCTGTTTAAAAACAAATAAAAACTTTTTAAAAAATCTTTTATCACAGATTATGTAAACGGGGGGGAACTTTTCACGCACTTGGTGCAGAGGGTGCGGTTTAAGGAGCAAGAAGTAGCACTGTACAGCGGAGAAATTGTCTTGGCACTAGAACATCTACATAAGGTGTGTTGTGTTTTTAATCTGAAGAGAATCATCATGCTGTGTGTTATCTGCGTGACCTCTGCTTTGTTGCCTCGCTGCAGCTTGGAATCGTTTATCGAGACCTAAAACTGGAGAATATTCTACTGGATTCAAACGGTCATATAGTTCTAACAGATTTTGGCCTGAGTAAAGAATTTGATCAGGTAAAATTCATCTCCACAATGTGTTTGTCTTTTAAACTTTAGTATCCTAATTTCATATTCACAGCAGAAAGTGAAACTAGGCATGCGTTCCTGTTTGGTTAAAACAATACTTCACCCTTCAAAGCCCACCATCTTGTTGGACTATCTTTTTTTGTTTTGTTTTTTGCAGCTTCTATTTATTTGGATTTTGATTTTAGGTCAAATCTTCAACAAAATATGATGGTCAGGCAGTTTTATTTTTTTTTAAAACTAGAATAAAGTCAAAATGTTACAAGAATACAGTCGTAGTAATACGAGAATAAAGTCTTATGACGATAAAATCAAAATAATAAGAGAATGAAGCCTTAATATTACCAGAACAAAGTTGCAATATTAGGAGAATGAAGTAGTGGTTTTATGAGAGCTTCATCACACAGCAAAACATTAATAATTACCCAAGTTTTTATCTTATTAAAACAGTTTTTTCTCTTAATTTTAACAAGTTCTTCTGGTGAAATTCCATCTTTATCCAGCTAATATTACGACTATAGCCTTGTAATTAAACAAAATGTATTGTAGCCTCACCCTAATGCTCTGTTGTAGAGACAAATATTATAAGAGACACTTTTTGAAAATGTTATTTCTAACAGAAAAAAAGTGTTTTTTAAATTTTTTTTTTATTAAAATCAGAAATTGGATCTGTTATGAAAAGAATCTGAGATTATGTTCCTAAGCCAATAATGACCCGTTTTCAGTTTTCTGCTGAAAATGGGCAGATTTTATTCAAAATTCTGTTATTTCATGTGATCTTCCCATCCTTCGCAGGGGAAACAAGCCCACAGCATCACACATCCTTCACTGTAGCCACCAGTAGATAAGAGGCCCTTTTCCAGAAACATATCTTATAATTTTTTTGCAAGATGCACCCGGAAAGTCTTTATCCAGAAAAACTTGTTTCCTGGCATTATTCCTGCAGCTTTAAACAAACTCCACGTTACACACACACACACAGGACAGCAAAAGCTTGCTTCCTGGCATTCCTCTCCAACAGCCACAGACATCTGAGGAACAACGCGCTCCGACACGCGGCAGAAAATATCCCTCCATCTTTTTTTAATGAACAATTCACTTTGGCAGCGTCTGGCCCTCTGGAGCTTCCAGCGGCGCTGGCCAGCGATCCCATCTGGACATGTTGCGTTCAGAGTCCCTGGTGCTTCTGATAAAACTTTCTAGAGGTGAAGTCTAGTGACTGAAGACTGTCTCTGCACACTTTTTGTGTTTATGGGAGTTTTAAACAGTATTTCTTCCTGATTCCTCTCCTAGCGTTGCTTGTCACAGTTACAGTTCTTTTAGGCTTCTTGATTGTCGCTCTTTCTGTGGATTGAGGCAAGTTTATGCAAGTAGCTCTTTTCTTGTGGCCATTTCTTGAGTTGCAAAGATCGACATGCATTTAACCATTTAAATGCCAGCTTAACTAATTTGATTAAATGTATTTTTCCATTATTCATTGCAGTAAATCCCTGAAACGTAATTAATTTAAGTAAGATAAATAGTCTTAGATTGGTCAGCAATTGCTATTTATCTATTTATTCCCTTTTCTGGAATTTTGTGGCAAATAATTCACTTCCACAAGTTCCATGAGTTAAAAATACTTAGATTTAAATTTAACGGGTTAAAACTGTGTTTGTTGTGTTTGAAACATTTAGTGAAAAAAAGAAGAAAACCGTGTCCATGTGTGCACCTAAAACGTCAAAATATCACTATTTTTATGAAAACTAAATGCAAACATTATATCATAAATGGTTCTATACTCAAATGGAGACATCATTTTTGTTTTCATTGAAAGTCTGTTGGGAAAATTTGGCGACAAAATGGGAGTAATGGGCAAAACATAAAAAACCCTAACGCAATTAAATCGATGTTGTTGCTAATCTTATTGTTTCAAATTCCATCCTTCGACTATTGATGGTACGCTATTAGATATGTATCCTTCTACTCTCCTTCTTTTTTGTCATGTTTTAAAGAGAAGTAATGAAAACGTTGCTTCAGTTATATGCAATTAAAGGACAGAAATACCAAAATATGTGGGACTTTTCAAAGCATCGATGGATCAAAGCTGACAAAATAATTTATGATGCTTATGCCCCAACCTGTTAAATAGCTGGAATCATCGCCAAATATGAAAAAAAAAATTATAAAATAAAATAAAAATATATTTTTTAAAATCACCATGGGAGGCTTGCAGTGAGTGTTGATGAATAAAGTGCTCCAATTAAAGGTGATTTTTCTCCAGCTTCTGAAATTATGCTAATGCCATAAAAATAAACTTATTTTAATACATTCCACACGTCTTTACCAGGAGTGCCAGTAATTGTACAGGGTGCTGCGAAGCCTCAGGACATTTTTATCCATCTATAGTGACGCGCTGAAAAGGATAAAATTGCAATTTTTAGTGAGCAGTTCTGGTTTTACTTGAGCATATTCATTTGAAATAATCCATTAGTGATATACTGTATATATATATATATTTATTTTTTGAGTCTGAGCTTTTTTTTTACTCATTTCAGCTGGACACTTCTGAGTAAAGACGGTGCTAAAGTTAATTTGCTTCTGTGCACCATCAGAATTTAGCAACATTTCATGAAAACGCCTGACGACGCTCTTGACAGTGATGTTGCTAGGCACTTGTCGTTCAAATCCGTCAAGAAAGCCTCTTCAGTTCTAAAAGAAGAACTGAAGACGCCTACGTGGCTGAGCCTCTCCACAGACAACACATCAAAAACATCTGTGCGAAGTGTCAAGTTGAATTTTTTTCTTTCTTTTTTTTTTGTTTAACGATTTGTAAACTTCTATACTGACTAGTATTGTTGATGCTTCAACGAAGATGTCTGACAAAGGCTGCTTCCTTTTAAAACGTGTTCCTTGGTGGATTGATTGTTTTGTTTTGTTTTTCAGGTTGAGAGGGCTTTCTCTGTTTGTGGCACTGTTGAATACATGGCTCCAGAAATAGTTGAAGGAGGAGATTCCGGACATGACAAGGTAAATTTGTAGCTTTGACGCTTTGAAATGAAAAAATGCCTGCTTTTATTGCAATGAATTTCCCTTTTTAACTAAAGCCTTGGGTTTGGGCTTTGATGCGTTCCAGGCGGTGGACTGGTGGAGCCTCGGCGTGCTAATGTACGAGCTCCTGACGGGCGGATCGCCCTTCACCGTCGACGGAGATGAAAATTCCCACTCGGATATCGCCAAGTACGGATTCGTCTATGCGGAGGGTCAGGTTCTGTTGTCGACATTCTGCACTGCTGACGATGTTCATATCGGATATTGCAGGAGGATTTGCAAAAAGGATCCTCCTTTCCCCAAAGACATGGGACCGCTGGCCAAAGACCTGATCCAACAACTCCTCGTCAAAGATCCAAAGAACAGATTAGGATCCGGTCCTAACGGAGCAGAGAACGTGAAGAAACATCCGTTTTATCAGGTGGAGATCATAGAGTGCTTTACGCAACTTTAAATTTCATTGCAAAAGTTAGATTTTTTTATTTATTTTACATTTTGTGACTTTATAGCTACAGACCTTAGTGCATTTTATTAAGATTGTATTTAATATACCAAAAATTGCGGTAGTTGTGAAGGGAACGCTTCTCATACAGGGAGAAAGAAACTGGTCAGAGTTGATAGGAGGGTCAGTGGAGGCAACTACAGCGAAAACCTGGAAGAAAACCTGTTAGGGGATAAAAGGATTGGTGAGAGGGAGGAAGGTTCAGCTTCCATCTGGACAACAGAGCTACATTGGTTTACATCAAAGCCTATTCTGCTACCTTTTTTTTTTTCTTTTTTCAAATGGCCTAGTAAAAGCCCAGACCCCATCATTCAGTCTGGGGGAAACATAATCCCAGAGTTTCTGCTGTAACTGCAATGAAAACTGGTTGAAAAACACATTGCGTCACGCACCGATCTGATATTAATATCTGTATCGGCCCGGATACTGAAAGAACTTCTAGATTGGGTATCGGTGTCAATGTACCTGATCCACAGTGGTGGATCTATTCAGTCAATTCTGTGCTTTGTGCTCAGAGCGACATCATGCTTTATTATTTATTTTTCATATTTCATATTTACAATTCCTAATTGCACTTTCTGAGCCATTTGAAAGAAGGTTTGCTGCAGTTTATTCTTTACATGTTTGAGCAAGTATTTTTATTATTTATTTTACATTGGGTGTTATACTGACTGAACAAAGTTGTGATATTTTCACATGATTGCCCAAGCTTGTGAAGCTATTGGTGTGTTTAAGTTTACATTTATGACGGTGTTTAAAAAACCCAAATGAACAGCAACACTTTAAGTCAGTTCAGTGCTGGTTTTCTGCATCGGATCGGAACTGGCTGATACAGAACCTCAAATATCTCTATCGGCAACAGGAAGGAAAACAATGGATTGGTGCCAAACGTTTGGGATTTTATTTATATATATATCTATCTATATATAGATATATATAGATATATATATCTATATATGGAGAGAGAGAGAGAGAGATTTGCTAGTTTTTATTGGTTCTTAAAGAAATCCCTATACAAATCAAAGTTTGTGATTGTAACTTGACAAAATGTGAAGAAGTATAAATACTTTTGCCAGTAAACATATTATGATGAGGTTTGTTAAAAGCTGGGAATGGTGTTTCATTTCTTTTTTTTTTTTTTTTTTTGTAGAAAATCAACTGGGAGGACTTGGCAGCGAAGAAGGTACCTGCGCCTTTCAAGCCGGTGATTCGGGACGAGCTGGATGTCAGTAATTTTGCTGAGGAGTTCACAGAAATGGACCCCACTTACTCCCCCGCAGCGCTGCCTCAGAACTGTGACCGCATTTTCCAGGTGGGTGAACAGGAGGGGATGTAAACAACCAGACTCCGTGTTTTCAGCACTCTTTCTTTTTTTTCTTTTTTTTTTCTTTCCCTGCTGTTTCCTTAAATAGATATTCCTTTGAGTTGCTGCACAGTGTAACATTTAATTCTGCATGCCCTGTTTGCCTGGGCTTTGTGGCTGCAGGCGTTGCAAAGTGTTAACACGGATGGTAAAAAAACAAAACAAAAAAAATCAACAAAAGCATTATCCTTTACTCACTTTTTGTCTGCGGCTATATTTGACGTACTTCACAGCAATTGAAATAATCGATTCAAGTTCTGAATGTCCTCAAAAGGTTGCTGTAAGTCAACATGAGTCTGTCTGTGTGCATTGGTATTCAAATTGACTAAAGGGTCTTTTATTGAAGTAATTGCTGCCATATGCAGCTCTCATTGAAGTAACAGATGTGAATGACTATTTTTGATGTAGCTTTGAACCATAATATGGCCCACAACTCCATGCCAGCTGATAGCTGTCTGATGTATTGCATGAAATTTCAACTCTGATTGCCTTCTGGATCCTTGAGCTCGGCAGATCAATAGATCCATTAACGGGCTTCTCTCGTGAAATAAAAGGTTACGCTTTGAGAGCATCACCACGTCTATCTCGGTTACGCCTTCAGTCTTTGATTGCCAACTTCATCTTGGCTTTTTCCCCCTCTCAGCTGCCGTTCACACACTCCCGAAATTTTGCGGTCTTTATAATTTGCAAGCCTAGCAATCTCTGAGATAACGACAGCAATCCCAGTTTAAGCCGCGCACTTGCTCCCCCGTGGTGCCTCACAAAACAAAATTAAAATTGCATTAAGAGCGCCAAGATGTAATTTCACGGCAGAGCAATCAAATATTCAAGCCCGGCAATTTAGGGCATCTCATTCATTCGGCATCCATCCTTCCGTCCATCCATTGCTGTCATTGCATACCACACAGCTGTGTGTGTGTTGGTGTTGGGGGGTGAGGGGGGAGGGGAACGGAGGGAGATTAACGCCAGCTCAAAGCTCTGGGCTCCCCACAGCTGGAATTAAGCAGTCACACAGCACAATGACAGTTTTGACAATAGCTACAGATGGACGGCGAGCTGTCACTCAGGGACGAGCCAAAAACCGCCTCGCTGCCGAGCCGACGCCGCGGTTTGGACGGGTTAAAGTCAGGAGGATTTTCCAACGCTTTCCAGCGAAGAACGCCTCCTCTGCTCTTGCTCCTGCGGTTTTTTTGCCTCGTTAAATGACTCGGTGAAATGTAAACACAAGCGCGCTCTTCTGTTTCTGCTCGCAGGGATACTCTTTCATGGCCCCCTCCATCCTGTTCAAGAGGAATGTGGTGATGGACGACCCCATCCAGCTGTGCGGCGGCTTTGAGAGGCCGGGCTCCGCCGCCGTGGCCCGCAGCGCCATGATGAAGGTGAGATCAGCGGACTTGGGTCTTGGGTCCCCACCCAGCAAAAACTTAAAACTAATGGCCGCTTTCGTGGGTAGATGGGATTTTCTCTGTTTTTTCGTAACAAGTTCACTTTTCTTTCTATTTGTCGAACTTCGCCTGTGTCACACTCTGCACCTTGCGATCCGCGTTCAGGCCTGAGCCTGTTTAATACACAATGTTTCCTTTTCTTCCGTGAATCCCGGCAATATGTTGCCTTTTGGGAAAGTAGAAACACAATGATTTTCAGTCTGTACTTTGTTTCAATCTTTTATCCGGGGCGTTTGTACATGTATTATTTTGATATGAGGGATTTAAAAAACGAAACTCGACAAGTAGACCTTTTTTTGTTTTTTCAAAATTTGTTTGTGTTACGAATATATTTGGTACTTTTCAAAAGGTTTACTTTCACACTTGTAAACATTTTAGCTCGCATGGAAGCCTGTTTCCTTTTAGTATCTAGTTCTAACTATATAAGTTAAAGTTTGAAGCCAAATTAAGCTTTGTTCCATGGTTTTTCATAGAGAGTGCTAGAGAAAAAAAATGTTTTTGATGATAAACCTGGTTCTTGACTTTAACGCTGTTTATTCTGGTTTCTGTTTACCTACTTCTTCATAATCTGTATCTCCGTCTGTGTTGAGAACAGAGATGAAGGATCTGAAATGAGATATAACGTGAGACTTTGAAGTAAACGACAGACTTTTGTAACACATTGAACCACTGGTCCACCGTTCTTCTGTGCAGGACTCCCCTTTCTACATGAATTATGAGATGGACCTGCAGGACAGCGCTCTGGGAGAGGGCAGCTTCTCCATCTGCCGCCGCTGCACGCACAAAACCACCGGACAACAATTTGCAGTCAAGATAGTCAGCAAGCGGTACAAGCTTCTTTTCAAAATGTGTTTTTCCACCTAGGTGTGTCACACTTTGGTATATTTATAGTTGGATGCATCCAGTGGCTTCTCTGGCAAAAAAACCCCAAAAAACTGGGCATTGGTCAGCCTCCTTTAAAGAAGGTCTTAAAGAAGGAATTACATAAGACGTGTGAAATTAATGGAAGTAAGCAGAGCGCCAGGTATGATCTCAAGCAATCCAGCTCTTTTCACACAGTTGTTGCTTTTTGGTTCCAATACCCCACAAACCCTGCTTGCATCTTGGACGCTAGCCGCAGACTCTATGGCTCGTCACACTCATTCACTGACAAATATTGCTCCAGGTGTTGTTGCCACTTTATTAGCAAGCCACACAGCTGAAAAACAAGCCTCATCTCGACAAACCGGGATAGAAATCATGCTTTACTCATCGAAGCTGCTGTGGCACATTTCTTGACATTTTCAGCGCCTTGAATTGATCGTTTTTACCACTTTACAGGTGCAAACCTCCGTATGTCATTGGAATGTTTTTTAGGGGTTTTAATGAGTTTTGATCAGATTGCATAATTTGTGTCACTCTCCTGCTGTCATCTTGAGATTCTTTTGCAGCCACCTACAGGTTTTCTTCCACCATAGCCTTATAGTTGGCTGCATCCATCTTCCTATCAACTGACCAGCTTTTAACCCTGATGATAAATACCATAGCATGATGCTTGATGAGGTTGATGTGCAGTATTACTTTTCTGCTGCACACAGTGTTTTGTGTTCAGTTTATATTACCTTCTTCCACATGTTTGCTGTATAGTTTATGGAAAGCAGCAAAGAGGAAGTCTTGAGGAATTATGCTCTTTTAAAACTTGTTGTGAGGAGGATCTCTGCAGCTCCTCCAGAGGTGCCACCAGCCTCTCTGCTGCTTCTCTGATCAATCCTCTCCATCCCACGCCTGTCAGTGTTAGTAGGTTTTCAGCTGTGCCATACTCCTATTTCTACTCATTGCCTGAGGTGACTTCTGAAGGCGGTTGGCAGCGCTGAATTATATTTAGGGGCTTTAGAATGAGATGGCTGAAAACAAATGTAACCCACTTTTTTCATATTTTTGTAAGTAAAAAAAAAAAATTTAATTCCAGTTTTGTGCTACTTTTGTACCATATCCAAATCTCATAAAAACACATTAAAGTTTGGGACTATAATGTGACAAAAATTTAGTTTTTGGTGACTTTTGAAGGCAGTTGGTACCACTGCATTTTATTTAGGGACGTTAGAGTAAGGGGGCTAAACCCACATGTTTGTATTTTTGTAAGAAAATCTTTTTTTTTCTTCTTTAAATTGCAGTTTTATGCTACTTTTATTGTTTTATTACATAAAATCTAATTAAAACACATGACCGTTTGGGAATATAATGTAATAAAATTGTAGTTTTTTCCAAAGCGCTGTATGAAGAGAAGACCAAGATTAGGCAAATGTTTCTCATGATCAAGCCATTCCCAGTTGTCTAAAAGATTAAATGGTGTTCTGGAAGTGCTAAAAGTTATGGGTTGGTAGAGAATAATTTGTTTTACATTCATTAGCGAAATCATACCATCCATCCTTCCATTGGCTATATTCACTTGCAAGGTCACAGGAGTAGTGACCCAACTTGTTCAGTTATACATTTTTAATGAACTGATTCGGTAAAAATAATACCAAAATCCAATGTAAAAACCACTACAAGACACAGATATCCCCTGAAATGTTTTTCACTTGACTAAATTTGTGCTCGTTCGTGTCCGCTCTAGGATGGAGGCGCAGACTCAGAGGGAAATAGCGGCCTTGAAGCTCTGCGACGGCCACCCGAACATTGTGAAGTTGCATGAAATTTACCACGATCAGGTAAAGTTGGACCCGACAACATTCGGTTCGCTTCCTTCAGTCGTCTGCGGAGCCTCTGGGACCGCAGCCTTATTAAGTCCTGGAACTGGAACAGGGCAGATTAATGGGATCCTGCTGGGAGCCTTTTCGGTCTTTTCCTGTATCGCTCTCATATTGCCTGCAAATATCTCTGTGTGCATGATATCTCAAAGCTGATTTATTTCTGAACCACAGCTGTATAAACAAGCTTTTTGTTCAGCTCAATGGAAACAACCTAGATTCACTTGAGCTGCTTATGGAGTTGCACTCTTAACCCAGAGTGAGTGTGCATACGCTTTGACGTGGCTTACCTCAGTTATTTGGGAAGGTGTTTCCAAGCGTCTGACTGCATACGGGTTCATTAGCCAAAGTCCTTCATGCCCAGGAGCACCACTTTAGTCCTGATGAGCTCAGCGGGGTTATTACTGTACCTCGCAGGCCTGTGACCCAGATCAAAGCGGCGCTGCCTCGCTTCGTCTCCGCTGAGTCCTGCTTTTGTTCCTCAGATCCAGCACTAATGAGAAACTGTACCCTGTTGCCCAGACACTTTATTCTCCTCCATCTTTATTAGAGCCCTTTCACTTTTACTCAATACTATTATGGTTTGATCAGGGATGGGCTGTGGTTGATCTATGTTTCGCTCATCTGTTTGGCATCCAGGTAAAGTTGTAACAGTTAATGAAAAATACATTTAACATCACTAATTTATCAGCAAATTTATTGGCTTGGGGATTGCTTTAATAGAGTGTGGCGAAAATATAAACAGACAAGCATCAGCCCAAATATGGGAATGTTTGCTAAGCCTTACAGTAGCTGTGTTTATGCTGAAATGCACCGATAAGAATGCCATTTTCTAAGCCTCCGTTTTTTTTTGTCAAGCTTTGACCTGCCAATAGCAACTTCAGCCAGATTCTAATGTGCTTTTAAGATTTATAATATAAGTAAATGTGAGCACTCCATCCAGAATTCACAGTAGTCCTCTCGCTCTTTGGAGAATGTGGACCACTTCTTTTATTATATATTTTTTTCATTATGTAAGGATCATCTGGGAATAATATCTCAATGGTTTACGAGTGCCTCTAAGTGGTCAGGTGATAGTTAGGCGAAATTATCAGGAACTAGGTCATGCTGTCAGGTTCACTTTCAAGCATTTTGGACGCTGAGGTGAACAATGTCAATCTAAAGCAGCCCAGCTCACCTCATTCCTGCATTGTCAAATGTGTAGGAAAGTAATTTAGCAACGACATTATATCTCCTTATGATGATAAAATATGCAATTGTAAAATATGCAAATACTTTACGATTGGCAGCGCTGAATTCCAACACTTCAACATGTTTCAAGAATGAACGATTGAAGGCTCATATGGATAAAACGGCTTTAAAGTAACTTTGCTTTAATGTTTAATGTTCAGCTTTGAAGTTGAAAGTCTTGCTCTCTCTTGCCGTCTGGCAGCCTTAATGAACCTCTGACAAGTCTTGGTTTGTCATACATGATGCTTTTTCCTTTTAAGTAGCTTCTTATGTCTTTTGTGGTTCTTCTGACCTTCTTTTTAAACAACTTGGTGACATTGAAAGCAACTACCTTTGCTCAGTCCACACTGTTGTGTCGTAAGCTAGCTTGTTCCGATAGCGCTTCTCGATGGTGCATTCTTTGAGCGTTTTTTTGACTGTCCGAGGCTGACTAAACTGAAAAGTCTCTGAAACTAACGTGTTCTGTGTTGTTTTTTTGGTCTAGCTCCACACATTCCTGGTTCTGGAACTGCTCGGTGGAGGAGAGCTGCTGGAGAGAATCCGGAGGAAGCAGCACTTCAGTGAAACAGAGGCCAGCCGCATCATGCGCAAACTGGTGTCTGCTGTCAGTCACATGCATGATGTAGGAGTGGTGCACAGGGACCTGAAGCCAGAGGTACCAGATATAACTCGAAATAGCTAAATTTTTTTCTTCTTTTTTTTTTTTTCTCATGTGTATCTTTTGTGGTAAATGTAGCCTGGCTGGATCATATGCTTTGAAGGGAGAATTACTGTGTTTTTCTGAACTGCATATGATGTGGCTTGTTGTCACTCTGACTCTGCAATCTTCTTCAAAACAAGAGTAAAATTGTTTGACCCTAACACGGGTCAGAAGGACCCCGGCCAGTCTTGATGTACAATTTAGCAGGCTCTTGACTGAACCGAGGAGAAGGAGAGAGAGAGTAAAAAAAAAACAGAAAATGATTGCTGTCCGTGTCTCGAATTGCTTCGTAGAACCTGCTCTTCACAGACGAGAGTGAGAACTCCGAGATAAAAATCATAGACTTTGGCTTTGCGCGTCTAAAACCGCCAGACAATCAGCTGCTGAAGACTCCCTGCTTCACCCTGCAGTATGCTGCCCCAGAGATCCTCAAATATAACGGCTATGATGAGTCCTGCGACCTGTGGAGTCTGGGGGTCATTCTGGTGAGTGTGCGGCCGTAATACTGGTAATCGGAATAATGAAGTGTAATTCAATATGCAACATGCTGTTGTTCTCCCTGTCTTTTTTAGTTGTCATAAAATCACATATTTTACCAAATTGTGTAAAACATCAAGAAATAAAATGCATAATGTTTCTGGCTCAAATAAAAATATAACAGAGTTATAAATACAAACCACTGTGAATTAAACACATTTTTTTAGTTTGGTTAGGTTCCAAGTTACTCCTTTTTAACTTTTTGGGCTTTCAAATTGCCTAAAAGTATAATAATAACATGGCATCCAAGGGTCCTTTGTAAGTCTTAAATTTTGGTATTTAAAATTAAGGCTTTAAAATGCCCTAATTATTTTTTAAAAAAAAAAGTTAGTCTGCCTTTAATACGTTAATCACAGGTTTTAAATTTTGTCTTGGCAGAACAATTTTTTCTTTTCTGTCGGGCAAAAGGTTGAGTCACACGCAGACATCGTTGCGTTCTGTGACTCACTGCCAACATACCCTTGCTAGCTAGCTAATTAGTTTTTTGCGTTTAACATGAGTAATTGCATATCTATCGCAAGTTGGCTGGAGAAAGTTTGTACATTTCTTTGGAGATATGAGTCTTAAACTCCATTCGTAATGGTCTTAAAAAGGTCTTAAAATTTCCTAAATTTGAGTTGGTGAAACCTGGTGAGACTCTGAATAACCGCGCTACTGGTACTAATCACATATGAGATGCGGAAGATGACTTCTGCATAATGTAGCAGTAAAGGTGTGTTGCTCCTAATATAAAAAAATGAATGGTTGCAGGTAGGCACAAAAAATTTAACTAAAGAGAAATCATGATTGGCCAAAGATGGAGATCGTAGTTTTTAAAATAATCTGACATCAACCACAAAATTCTGGTTTGTATTAGAGAACCATACACCATTTTCACTAACTTTTAGGGAACATCCTTCTTGATGACTCCATTATATAAATTCATAATACTGACTATTTAAATCCGCAGATCCTCTTTAAAGTTTTCCTCTTTAAAGGTTAATCTATCCTAATCTTAAGCTTTGTACTCAGCCGATTTATTTGTCTTACACAATTTTTAGATTTCAAAAAATGAATGCCGGGTATCGTGCATAATTTCCATCTAAGCTCCTGGTGCCCTGTGGTAACCGGACTCAATTTAATCTGCACCACAGAACAGAAAAACGACCAAACCAGCGCTCGCAAAAATGGCATCCTTATGCTGTCCTTTTTAAACATTTCTGGATGAAGGAGGAAATAGAAAAGGAGACGTTGTGTGGACAAAGAGGGCACAGATAGCAGAGAGAAATTTCTACTTCTGTTCTGGCCAGTCATCCGTTCAGAGCAATGGCTTTATATTTATGCGCTGCTTTGCTGTTCTCCCTGTGGGAGTGTGGGAGGGAGGGATATATCGAAGTCTGCTTTATGAAGCTTTGATAAAAACGGGTTCTGACATGCTGTGTGCACAATGCCCTGCAAGCCAAGCGAGCTGAGACAATAGCCAAAAGTGCTCTTCCCCCGCTGCTGTCCTTTTAATGAGAAATCTGAGGGCAGACGTAAGCGGGCGAAGGTGAGAGCATCCTGTTTGCTCAACTGAGCACAGGACACTCTACTTTTTAGTGCCGCCGCAGTCACGGTCAACAACCTCCAGCATAACAATGAAAAAATGCGGACGGTCGTGATCGGTTGAGAGCGCTTTTAAAGCGTGCCATATAAGCGCCGGCACCTCGTTCTTTTCCCGGCTCCATCCAGGGCGCCACGCTGTAAAGTAAAAACAAACATTTAACGGTTTGTGCGCCACACTTGGACGATGTTTTAAGCATTAGAGCATATAGTCTGGTGATTAGGTCTGTGCCCCTGATCGATGCTGGTTTTCCTCTGGTTTCAGTACACCATGCTGTCTGGACAGGTGCCTTTTCAGTGTCAGGAGAAGAGCCTGATCCACACCAGCGCTGAGGAGATCATGCACAAAATCAAGCAGGGGGATTTCTCTTTTGGAGGCGAGGCCTGGAGAAATGTGTCCCAGCAGGCTAAAGACCTCATACAAGGTGAGGCTGTAACCTGTGTTTTGCTACAATATTAAAAGGATTTCATCAGATACAAAAATAAAGCATCTTCATGTGTTGAAGCCACACATATCAGTGTATGAACAAAGTTAATTTGGAGGTAATTTGGTCTAAGACATTCTTCAATACAAATGTTGGTTTTCAAGCACTTGTATTCATATTCGACTGTGACTGTGTATTATTCTATTAGTTTCCTGATGTTTTATTCTTAGAATTGAGTAATTTATAGCATATTTTGTTGTAACCCGATCCTAATTGGTGGAGGACTATTTTGCCCTCATTTCCAACTTCCTCTCAACCTTAGCAAAACGCTCAGGAGAAACGCGGCGAATGACAGTCGGACAGGGATTGGGGTTGTCCCGTCAGACCGTCAGTTCCCGAAACCACACAACAACATAAAACTTGTGAAAGCGCACAGAGTAAAAAACTTGTGACACCGTCTCTTAAGAGGTTGAAAAACCTGGGTTTTCAACACTCGCAGTTCATACTAAACTCAATAAATTTGCAGCAGAGAGAAGTAGCTTCGAAATCCGTTTCTACATAAACATGTTGTGGAGTTATAAAAACTCCACAACAACCATGTCTTTGGAAGCTTCACACTTTTTCCATTATCCAGATGATTGATATAACGGCGCTCTGTGAGGTGTTCAAAACTTGGAATATTAATTTTGAAACCTGCTTTAAACTGCCCTACATTGTAATTCCTGACCTGTCTGCTCTGTTCGCTGTTTTTTCACTAATGTCCTAACAAACCTGAGACGTTCATAGAACCTGCATTTATGCGGGCGCTGTCTGATTGGTGATTTTTGAACAAAGATGATTACCTTTGATTTTATGTCGGTGTATCAGAGTAATAACCGTACATCTGGAAAGTATTCACAGCGCTTCACTTTTCCACATTCTGTTATGGTACAGCATTGTTCCAAATTGTATAAAGTTGATTTCTTTTCTCAAGACTCTACACACAAACACTCCATTATGACAATGTGGAAAATAGTTTTGAGAGTTTTCGCTAATTTATTTAAAACAGAAAACCAAGACATCACATTTATGTAAGTATGTAGAATGTTGTGGATAAGAGAATCATTTAATACTATTTGGAATAGGGTTGCAACGCAAGAAAATATGGAAAAAGTACTGTGAATGCTTTCCATATGCACTGTACAATCGCATAATTTGTTTAAAAGAAACAAACAAACGTTAAAACTATGCATCACTTCCTTTCACTTCACTATTGTGCACCAGTTTGTGTTGGTCGATGACCCGCCGAAAGCACTCAACTGTTCTCATGTGGCCAAATTCTGATTCAAAGGGCATGAAAACTTTCTCTAAGTTGGGATGTAAACATGTCGGCAGTATTGCCGATACGACGCACAGATTTGAACAAAGATATAAAATTGCTGTCAAAACAGGAAGCTTGTCCTCAACTGAACTTCAGTGAAGCATTCATGTACTGTGTAATATACTGGTTTTATGAACCAGTATATTAAACTGGTTTTATGAGTGATGTGTACTAACTCGCCACAAGAGTCTTGGTGATGAACATTTTCTTTCTCTGTCATAATTGTTATGTAACAATTTTTGATATTTTGTTGTGTCTACAATCGCCCACTTAAACTAATTAATGTTACTTTTCCCTTTCTTTTTTTTACTTGAGCTCCTGACTCCTTATAACATCCTTATTGACTACAAGACTAGAAAACCTGTTACTTAGAGCCACTTCTTTGTTGGAATTGCCTGTAACTGTCTGTGGGCTGCATCTGATGGATATCATGATGCCTCTTCATGAAACTGTAGGTGACCCAGTTTCATCATTTAGATCAACATTTTAAAATAAATGTTCAGCAGCAAAAAAGTTTTTGTCCTAAAATTAAATTATTGTTCAAAACTTTTCCATTAAACACGATGAATCGATAATTGAAATAATTGTCAACTAATTTAGTAGTCGATTAATCGTTAACTGGAGTATGCAGACTCTAAGAAAGGGTATTTGCTGAAAGAATGACATACTCAGAGCAGTAATTAAAGAAATTTAAAAATTGCATCCAAAAAAACTTTTGTCTGTAAATCTGTTCCACGCAGAACTCCTCAAGGGGCATTATTAGCTTCACCCAGTTCAAATTTTGTAAGTAATATCTGTTTAGCACCTTTTAATATCTAATTATTAATCAGTAATCCAAAATCAATCAACAGATCAACCCTACAATGTATTAATGTCAAGTCAAGCAGAAACAGCTGAGCGTTTCACATATGTTGTTGATGTTGGAAGTTTTTTCTTAGCTGCCGGTGTATCCGACAAATGCTACAAAAGTGTTTTATTAAAAGCAATTCTGATATTGCATTTTAGGAAATAATGTTTATTTTCTGAATTGAATTATTTGTTTACTAATGTATTGAATATTGTAAATTTGCAGAATGTGCCAATTTTTTTTTCCTGATTAATCAATTAATCGTCTAAATAAATAATTGATTAATCGAGCACTAAAACAATCATTAGCTGCAGCTCTATTATGGGGGTTTAAAGCCCTTCCCTGCTCAAACTGAATCCAAAATAGATAGTGACCTGGATAAGTGAAATGTCGCCCTGCCACAATCCAGTTCTTGTCATATTTTTCAAAAAATTATTTCTTCTTTTCAAAAATTCTTGTTTTCCATATTTTTGTTCTTTCAAATTTCAATCCGTTTGAGAACAAAAGCCTCATTAAGAACATTTGTAACACGATAATCAAGCAGTGGAGAAATTTTAGATCAATTTTGCACTTATTCATCATCCCTACTATCGCCCCCTGCTGGCTATTAGCCAACAGCAACATTGCGAGATCTCTGCTTTGGCTTAAGCACCTGCTCCGGGGAAGAGAATCACTTCCTTTGTGGGACTCACACATGACTCGCCTTTCTCGTTCGTGTGTTAAGTGAATTATCTTTCTTTTCTTTCTCCCTCGCAGAGCTGCTGACGGTGGACCCAGACAAGAGGATTAAGATGTGCGGCCTCCGTTACAACGCCTGGCTCCAGGACGACAGCCAGCTGTCCTCCAACCCACTCATGACCCCCGACATTCTCGGCTCCTCCACTGCCTCCGTCCACACTTGCGTCAAAGCGACCTTTAATGTAAGAGCGCCGCGAAGGAACACTGTTGTCAGAAAGTAGGTGAGAATGTTCTTTCTATTCTAGTAGTGCTCTTCTTCTGGGAGCCTGCCGCTGAATCCACCACCTCGTTTAAAGAAGTTGTGGAGACGCTGTAGAGTCATCGTTTGATGCCGTCGCGGCTGCATGTCGTTTGGGTTGTGCATCCACTGGGTTTAGACATCTGGATTCGTCTCAGTTAGATTTAAATCTGGTCGAACCATTTTAACACAAGATTGTCCTCTGAGCTAAACCACTTCTCTTTATTGTTGTGGGATCTTTCTTTTCTTCCTCGTTTGTTCTGAGGGAAAGGATTCTCACAGCATGATTCTGCCACCACCACGTTCCATAGTGGAGGATGGTTTGTTTGTTTTCTTCCACACAAGGCAGATTACAAGGCAGTTTCTGTTGCTCAGAACAAGCCTGTCGCTATAAGCAATTGAAGGGCAATTTTGTTTACAGAGACATTATAATCCACTTTTTAATGGTTTGGGTTGTGCGTGGTTTTTGTTTCTGTTTTATTCATTGTTTTTGGTTGTTGTGTTTTATTTTGAATATTTGAAATATCGTCCATATTGTACAGTATTCTTTACAAAATGAAAGTTTATTGGTCCTTGAGAGAAGGAGAACTTGCAATATTATGGCAAGTTACTTGAAAATGGCCTCAAAACAATATTATCGCGAAAATCACTGGGACTATTTATCACGCTGCGGTATTTGTTATGGTGACAAGCCTGATTAAAATCACAGCTTCGTATTTAACAAACGCAACAGCGACTTTTAATGATGTGCTGGAAACGTTGGGCCAATAAAATATAATCAACATTTGACCGACATCATCTTCCCTCCTGTTTCGTCTTAGGCTTTCAACAAATGCAAACGGGAAGGTTTCCGCCTACAGACGGTGGACAAGGCGCCGCTGGCCAAGAGGAGGAAAATGAAAAAGACGAGCACCAGCACGGAGACGCGCAGCAGTTCCAGCGAGAGCACCCACTCCTCCTCCTCCTCTTCGCAGTCTCAGGAGAAGACGCTAACGGAGGGCGAGCCCAATCCGCCGCCTTCCAACAGCCCCCCCGTCAAAACGCCGGGCGTCGAAGAGACGGACTGCGGAGACCGGAACGCACTGTCGGCCTTTCGCTTCTCGGAAGGACAGTGAGGCGGCAGGCGACGGATCCGGACGCAGTGTTTGGTCGACGGACCGTGGAGTCGGACCCGCGCGACGACTCGGTCTCCACCTCCAGCTCCGTTGCATGGACGTCTGCATGTCACCAGAACCGAGCATGCAGCAGGAGCAGCAGCTTGCACCGTAATATCAATCAATCAATCAATCAATCACCATTAGCAATAGCCTCTCTTTTCTTTCTTTTTCTCTGACTTTCACACTTCCTCTGTTATCAATCAGGGTCTGGACCAGGCAGAAGTTGTCATTGTTGTCTTAAGGGCTGCCCCAACGTCCCCGGTCCAGGAAGATGGAAGGGAGAGACGTCTTTACTGTCGTTAAAAAAGCGAAACAAAAATCCCCCCAAAACAACGTCGGTCCTCTCCTCGTTCTTTGTATCTGTCCGTGTCTAGGTGTTTTTTTGTTTGTTTGTTTGTTTTAAAGGGAAACCTGTAGTATTTAAACTGCGGATGCTTTGTAAGGGAGGAGAAGACGCGAAACAAAACCTCGGGTGAAATCGCGTCCGAGAGGTGGGGCTTTTATTTATATGTGAATTTTAGACTGTAATCTATTTATCATAAGCTATATTGTTAACTTATTAATGGTTCCAAATGAGCCTGAATAGAAATAATGGATACATGCGAGTGTTTAAAAAAACAAAAAAAAACCCAGATATTTTTGTGTAAGTACGGTTCCTTATCTGCAGAAAACATGGTGGGTTTTGTAGACATGACTGCAGCTGGCTGGTTATTAACAGTCATGTAGACTTTAGTATCACGGACGCAAAGGAAAAAAACAAAACAGCCGACGGTGTTGACGATTGTTAAAATGAAAAATGTGTGCATAGATGATTAAAGAAGCAAACATGTGAGCATTTTAGCCCAATGTGTTTTGTAGCTTCTGCGAAAAGCGAAGCATTTCTCGTGACCCAGAGAGCAGAGCTGAGTTTAGAGTTGTCGCTCCCTCTGATGTGGAACTACTTTAAAACTTAAAATGGCCACTTCTCTAGCACGGTCCAGTCCTCGGGGTCAGCAGCGGTTAGCGCAGCGGTGGGTTTTCCTTGGGTCGCGCTGCCTCAAAAAAAAAAAAAAAAAAAAAAAATTAATTGCGTCCTTCCCACTACAGTCAATTAGATCTTTGGGAGAATTCAGATCCGCTCGATGTGAGATGAAGTAGAGCTTTCTCTGATTGACGATTGAAACGGCCGATTTCAAGTGGTCTCCCGTTCAGAAATAACGAAATGCAATTACTTTGTAACGGGAAGGTGGTTTTTGTTTTGTGTATGTGTGTGTGTGTGTGTGTGCCAAAATTGCAGCCGAATCAAGTAATGTCCGGTTTCCAGCTACGAGTGCAGAGGTGGGGATATTTCAGGAGTCTGCAGGGCAGCAAAGTCATGTTGCTTTCTTGGAAGTCTTCAAACCTTTCTTGTTCTAACTGCGACAATAAAAAGTATTCACCCGTCTTGGATGTTTTTTTTGTTTTGTTTTTTGTTTTACCATTTTTACTGCTTTGTTAAATCGGTCATTTTTTTTCAGTTATTTGACAAAAAAAACTTAGTCTCAAAAGTGAAAACTGATTTTGAAAATTGTCCTCCAGGATTTCTATATGCTTTACCTTCTACCTTTAAGGTGCGATCACACCAAGCGCGTTTCGCGCGTCTGGTTTACATTCAAACCAGACGCAGGCCCGTCGCGGCTCGTTTGGCGCGTGACTCGAACCATTTGGAGCGTTTGACGCATCCGACAAATAGGCCAGCAACGGAAATCAACGGCTAGAGCGATTTTGACGCGGCTGACGCACCTCAACACAGATTTTGTTGAGGTGCGGAGACGTGCCGCATCAGGCACTCACCTCCGCGTTCTCCGCATCAGACGTGCCTGATGCGGAGAATGCTAGGTGTAGAGCCAGGCTGGGATCAGAGCATGGTGCCATGTTCCTTCCATGTCTCCGTGATGGATTTAATTAAACTCTAGGGGAAGTACAGTGCCTAAGAGTTTTTATTGGTTACCATCTTCTGACTGATACGTCTTAAAATATTTTCAGATTTGCTTGTAATTTTTAGCCTTCATGCTGTTGTGGTAGCCAGGTGTCTTTATATTGCAATCACTTGAAACAAACTCACTTCACTCCATGTGATTTCTATTCCACTAATCATAATAGTACTACCAACTGCCTGGACCTAAATTAAATTAAGCCAAGTCACTTTAAACCAAGTGAATATTTATTAAATCACTTGTTTTATGTTAAATACTTTTATTTAATTATTTAATTGTAGAAACCAGTTTTCACTTTGTGGTTATAGGATTTTTTTTGTGTGTGTGAAAAAGAAATACATTTTTTTTTTTGCTCATGATTGATTTGCAAAAGCGATAAATAGGTAAAAACATCCGAGGGCGTGAATACTTTTTATAGGCACTGCATGTCTGACTTGGCTTGTTCTTCAGCTCTGATGCTGCCCTTGCTCCTTCTACCGTGTGTGAAATAAGGAACCATGCAGACATTCGGTTAGTCCTAAGTTTCTAGTGCATGATATAATGTGAACTGAAACATGAACCACTTTTATCCTTTTTTTATATTTATGGCTTTTGAGTCAGATTCCTACTTGATTCAGTGTGAGTTTGTTTACTTTCACATTAGAGGGCCTCGATTCAATTTGGGACTTTCAAGTTTTACTCCTTTGATACGTTATAAATGTACCAAACTCGTTCTTTTTAACGAAGACGCACCGATTGAGCTTCGACCTACCGACGCCAATTTTAGTCGATGACAGTTTCTCTTTATGAGACGTTTTTGTAGCTTTCCTGTCGTGAGGGGGCCTTTAAGGTTTTCTATTATTTCAAAACGAGACTAATTGATTTCTGATTTGAAATGCTAATGCTTTTTCGCATCGGACATTAGGGATTAGCATGGCTTCTGAGAACATAGAGCCTCTTGAGGTTTCTAGAAGGCTGCCAGCATTTTCAACTCCAACATTTCCGTAACAGAAAGAGGTCAAAAACTCAAAAAGGTCAGCCTTCCTGCAAGACTTTCTGAAAGTATGGTTTAAAGCCGGTGTGGTGTGTTCACTGCCTTGTAAAAAGGTGGAATGTTTGAGTTTTCCATCGGTCAGAGCCGATAAAGCTAAAAATGGTTTGATTTCGGTCGCTCGGTGCATCTCTACTTTTCTCCCTATGGAGATATTCTGACGTCCCAGTGTTCTAGTCGGTATAGTTTGACAGCTTTTAACGTCGTGTCGTGTTAGTTGTTATGTCTCTCTTTCTACTACTTACTGATATATCGTATTTTGTTGATTTTTATATATATATATATATATATATATATATATACACACAGGAGGTGGGATGTGAAATCGAAGTCCTGAGCTTGACTAGTGTGTCCACTCAAACACTCATTCACCATCTTCCATTTTAATGCACTCTGACTCCGAACCAAAGCATTAACTTTTAAGGTAGCTACCGCTTTAAGCTGCATGAAAACTGTTTCCTTTCATGCAATTATGCAAAGAAGTGCTTAATTTTTTATGTTCGAAATGTTCAACATTACCATTATTACAATGTTGTTTTTTTTTTACAGTTGACTTGTTTCTTTTTTTCCCCCCCATCAGCACACCCTCATGCCTAAAACTATGCACCTCTTTTCACCCGTGTGTCGCTTTTGTCCTTTAAAAAAAATAAAAATAATAATAATATATATATAAAGAGAACGAATCAAATGGGTTCAAACATAAAACGGTGTAGCACAATGTACATCTACTGTGTCTATTTATTTACTTTTTTTCGTTTTTCATCCGATAGCATCAACCATAAAAGTAGAAGCGGACTGGGGATCCGTTGCCCTTAAAAAAGACAAAACATCTGGAATCCTTGAAACTAAACACTACAAAGCTCTCGTCTAAGTTAGCTCGCATGAGTTCCCCGCTGCTGCCTCATTAAGCCTGTTCTTTTGTTTGGGTGTATTAATAGCTCAAGTGGAGGAAGAGGAAGAGTGTCCTATATTGTGCTCTCCTCTGGGAGCCGTGCTCTATTAACTGATGCGCTGCGCTGCTGTTTGCTCCGGAGAAAATACCGTACTCCACTCCGCGTCTCAGTGGGACCAAGCTTCCCTTTCTTAGCAGGGGAACAGATCAGTGAATCACATTAAAGGGCCGGTTTGGCTCCAGGGTCTCCCGGGGACGACTCTCCCTCCTCCCCCTCGTTTTGACGAGCGCCATGTTTGATGTCCTGCTATGGAAGAGAGAGAGAGAGGGATGCGTTACTCTGAATTTGCAAGTTTAATGAGATTTCTCCCTCTTCCTCCATTTTGAAGTTGAAACATCACACCTGATGGAACTAATCTTTTTTTTTTTTTTTTTAGAATTCAAACACTGTTTGTGTTAGCAGAGACAGAGGTCACATGTTTTGTTGCTAATGTGACTTTTTTTTGGAGCGTATCTATGTGCGTTGCATTTATTATTATTATTTTTTATCACCAAAAGCACGGCTTCTCTTGTACACCGTTGGGGCCAAGTCTGCTTTTATTTAATTTATTGTATTTAAAAAAGAAAAAAGATTTTATTTCTTTGAGCAGCGGCGCTGAAGTGCCCAAACCCATTTTGATGTTTTAAAAACGACGCGACCCTTTAATGAAGCGACTCTCCTGCCAGGAGCACTTGAGGAAAGACTGCAGTAGTATTTCTAGTTCTGCCTCAGGAAAAAAAAAAAAAAAAAAAAAAAAGAGGAAAAAAAGAAAAGAGGTGTGGGGAGGGATTTCAGAATGGAAAGAGGCTTATCTTGTGTGTGTATTTATTGATATTGTCTATAATAAGGGAACCGCTTTTATCAACCTGAGTATGTTACTGCTTCTTTGACTGAAATTTATCGAAATATTCTCAATAAATGTCTGTTTATGTCAGCAGCTTTGCTGTTTTTTTTTTTTGTACTGAAAGTAATGTAATGTTTATACTCATTTAACTGACAAGGCGGAGTAGTACAAATTTTTATATATTTGTTTTTGGTGGCTGTCGATGTACATTAGAGGGAAAAAAAAAAAGTTTAACAGATCTTCTTATTAGGTACCTTGACAATTTATTTTTCAGACATCGTTGGCTTAAAATGACTCTCTACGTCATAACTCGATGCAAAAGCAGCCATATGGGAAGTGCTTACATGGATTCTGACCTCTTCCAGGAGATTATTGAGACATGAATTGTATTTTCATTTTTATTATTTTTTTGAATCGAGAAGTTTGTAGATTTGCATGTGTAGTTTGGCGGAATGCGTGGCGTTGGCACCATTTTTTGTCACGTTGCATGTGATTCCGGTTTCTGTTTTTCAGCGTCGACGGGTCAAAACGTAGCTACTGTAGCAGCAGATCCTTTTGAAGCGGAGCAATTGTGCGATCACAAAAGAAACAAGACCAAGCTTTAAGGACAAAAAAAACCATGTGCTTTCAGTAATTTATTTATTATTTTTTTATATGTAAGAGTAAGAAACGACCTATCCCCCTTTTCAGTCGTTCATCTGTCTGTTCCTGTTCATGGCTGTTGTTCTGTAATCTAAACCTCGATAACAGTACTTTTACCTGATACATGACTATACTTTCTATTTTGTAGATCAATGTGGAGATCCTCTTTTTTTCAGGTGGCATCGGTTACTTTAACTGACCGGGTAACTGACCAGGGGGAACTTTAATTTTCTTCAATAAAAAGCTTTTTACTGGCCGACCATCTGCATGTTGAATATGTCTTCACCAGTTCTCAGAAATAAAATAGATTCAAAGGCATGCATGGTTTGTACAAAGAGAGTGACCTCTAGGTGGCGGTGTTTGTCAATGAATCTGATGAACAGCTACATATTAGCACATGAGCTATCACGTTTTCTGTTCAATATGTCGGGGATAAATCATTTTAATCCTTTTTATTTTAGCAGGATTATTTGGCAGGATAGGTGAATAAATAATGGCCGCTCTGTTCTTTTTAGTAAACGGAAAAGGTTGTGCACCCATTTAGTTTTTTTAATCTAATGCTTCTTGTAGAATATATTTTGTGTCTCTGAAGTTGTCACACCTAAAATACGGTTAGTAGATCTATCTGCACAATCGTAAAGCGTTTAGTAGATGTAGTAGCAAGGATAAATACTGATAAAAATACTGATAAAAAATCCTTTCGAACAAGAATATATGGTTAATGTGTATAGTAAAGACGAATGAAATCACTCTTAAGTTTTATCCAGTTACAATATTCTCTCCCGATCTTTCTAAAAAAGTTTCTAAAAGTTTACCACTGCTACAAATAAATATGAAAAACTCAAATTATTTTTCTTAAATCATAATTTTGCAATCTTGTCAGCTAAAAACAACATACAACTCACATTTGCATCACCAGTATAATGAGTTTTGTATGTCTGACCGGAGGCTGAATAATGTTGGGGCGAAAAGACGCAACATTAATTGAAGAGTCGTGTCGTATCGCGTGCCAGCAGGAGAGGGCGCTCTCTTGAGTCTGGACTTTTTTTTTTAAAGTTGAGAAAAGGGTCATTTCATGTGATTTATGTTTCAAATTTTATGTGTCTGTAACATTTAATATAAATTCTGATCACATACAAACACTTAGGAAAAATGTCAACAGTTTGAAAGTTATATGATTTCAAGCTAATTTAATCATTTCGGCCACTTCTAAAAGAGGTGAGATCACTTTTAATGCCCCCTGACTAGTTATCGGTAACTAGTATTAGTTAACTGGTTTCACTTACCAGCCCAGGCTCCTGTAGTTCTCAAAAAGTCATTGAATGCAACATATTCTTCAGGAAGGAGAGAACAAAAGACTTTTTAGTCTCTGTAATTTTGTCTCACTTTAAGAAAATAAGTAGAGCGCAGTGAGAAAGTATTTACTCCCTGAAAGGCGTATTCTGTCTCGCTATTTTTGTCACACCCAGATGTTTCGAATCAACAAATAAATGCACACGTCAAACAAAAGTGACCCGAGTTAAGGAAAGAAAAAAGGTTTCAAAATCAGCTCCACGTGAGATCATGAATCACCTGCCATAACCGGCTCAGTTCACCAGCCGCACCAAAGCCTGATTACTGTGTCTGTATACAAATGCAAGCCACACTTTTCAGATTATCTGTAAAAAAAAAAAACAAACAAAAAAAACCCCAGAAGTTTATTTGTGTTGCCTTATTAGAAAAAAAAATACAGTTAATTTGAACTGAAGTTTATATTCCAGGAATATATACAGTATATATATATATATATATATATATATATATATATATATATATATATATATATATATATATATATATATGTATGTGAAAGCAGGTTGTGTTTACAATTGTACGGATGATTTCCACAGGACCCAGATTGATGTAGCTGCAAAATATTTGAAAAACAAAGCCGAATTGTGTATCTGTGGCTTTGAATCCCTCCTCTGTTGGTTTCACCCCACTTGCTGCATATATGCAAGGATACAGATGGTGCACTTAAAGGGCACTTTTCCTCCAGCTAATTTTGCAACATGGATGTTCAGCAGCAGAAACTCATTACACCGCTTGTGCTCTCTCTCTCCCTCTCTCTCTCTCTGTGTGTGTTCAAGATGTCTTTCCTTTGAAATCTCGCCCCCTGCACTAACATGCTATCCATTACTAGACGATGTGTTGTATACTCTGAGTATGTAGATGGGAGATACACTCTGAAAACCCATCACAGAGACTCTAATGAACATGATGCATCAAACAAGACGGACAGAGGGGAACGCTTTACCGCTGAGTAGAGACGATGCACACAGAGGAGAAGTGCATCTGGTTGGTCTAAACATTCACATAAGTTTAGGAAGCCACTGATAACAAAACTCACATTTGAAAACTCACAAATGTGAGTTTTGGGAGTTCTGAAACGTATGAAAACTGGGGATTCGGGGGGGGGGAAAAAGTTGAATCCTTTGACACGGAGAACGATTTAAAGTCTTTTCACTCCCAATCACGGGACTCATCAGTAGACTTCAGACGGCAGTGTTTCGCTGCGCTCCTCTGTCAGTGAAAGTGTTTTGAATTAACACAGAACAACAACAAAAAAAAAATAAGGTTCTGTCGCGTATTTTTGATGTGATGCTGATAAACATGAATTAAACAACCGCCGTCACAAGCGCGGCTGAAAAAAAAATCAGAATCCTGTGAAAAAGTTCAATGTTTTTCAGAAAGTTAGACAATGAAAAACCAAATTTGGCGTCTTAGGAAACCATAATATTAAATGACATCAGTAGAAAGACGATATTTCAAACAGAAACGTTAGGCTTCTAAAAACTTTGCCTATTTATGATCTCTGAATACTTGGATCAGGGCTGCTGTTGCAGAAACTTTCTGCATTACTGACACTGATGGTTCTGCGCAGGTGTAATGGAAACTTCTTGAAGTTCTTCTGCATTGTTCTGTCTGGTCTCTCGCCTTCCTCTTCACAATAACTCCATCGAGTCTCTGCAGGGTTCAGGTCAGGCCAGTTTGGTTTGGACAGTGTGGGCAGGTGCCACACTGCAGCACCTCCACAAAGCTCGTCAGCAGGAGGAAACGTTACATTTCCTACTGGATGGTTGCAACACAGTGGAATCAGAAACCAGCAGATGACACGGTGGGAAGGTTTTCCTGGAATTCGAGCAACGTGGATTCAGTGTCTCTCCATTCTTCCACCGAATGAAATCTCCATTTCCCCGTGAAATGTAAACTTTTCTTTAATCTTCAGCATCTTCTTCTCGGCTTCAAGCAGGATTCGTCTGACTTCAACCTCGGTCCAATCCTTGTGAAGATCCAGCAACGTACTGATTGGATTTTGATTGACAGTCATTTCAAGGTAGCCCTGTTGCGATCCACACTTTTTTTCCCCCTCTCCTTCCATTCAACTGTCTGAATGCGCTCTGATGTTGTCTTTTTCTTACAATATTCAAATTTTCCGAGACGCCGAATTTTGCGTTTTCAAAACCCAGTGGCATGATCGTCAAAATGATAACAAATAAAAGGTTTGAAATAGTTTGCTCTCTGTGCAGTGAATCTGCAGAATACACAAGTTTCACTTTCAGAAACGAGTGACACAAAAATATGGAGCTTTTTCCTACTTTTTTTTTTTTGTCCTCTGGAGCCCGTTTGGGTCAAGCCTGGACAGCTGCACATCTCAAAGCAATGCACAGTGCTGGGAAAACCGGTGACTCGGGAGGAAATGCACAACTCAGGTGGGAAAATCTGCCATCAGGACAACTGTGAGTGGCCAATGTTCCTTAACAAGCAGTCAGAGCTACAATAGAGTAGTTCAGGTTAAAGGTGCCCAAAATAGAGCGTTGGAAACGTTTGTGGGGTTTGTAATGTCTTTAAATCAGCATAGGTGCTTGTTTTTTAAAATTTATTTATTTTTAGAGCAAGATTTTCTAAAATTCTCTTAAAAAGGAAACTGTTACTGTTTTGCTTTCATATTCATTTTGCACTAATAAAAAAAGTCATTCTGCAACAGGGTCACCCATTCAGCCGGGTTGTGTACATCAGTCATTCATTTGCTCACTTGTTGACGACATCAGGATCCACCGTCGTGCTCTGATGTTCTCGGTGAGTCAGCCATGGCGGAGGGAAATGAAAAAATAGACACTCTTCTGTTTTACGCATGAGAATTACGATCGTTAAGTTCGAAACAACAGACTCAATTTCTGACTGTTTGCTGATCTAAAGCTAATCTACATCCTTTCAGTCAGTTTCCCCTAATGAAATAAAACCGATCAGTCTCTGAATTTACTGCTGAACAACCGTTTTACTCCCAGGCGTTTCCCCACTCAGACCTGATGCATTAACCCAAATATGAAGCATTTTAACCCTGAGTGAAATGTTATTACAAATCATTTCCTTTTACGTCGTCTGCAACGAACAAAATTTCTCCTGCTGGACTCAAAACAGGGATAGTTTAACTGCCGTAAGTCATGATAAAATTTCGTGTTGCAATAAGATGAGATAAAATATAAATGTGTCTCCTTAGAGAAAATTTTGAAGCAACAAGATTAAATAAAACAAAACAAACAAGCCAACTAACTAAACAGGGTTATCATCATTTACATTTAAAGAATAAACGGGACAAATCTTTTGTGAATGGTTGCATGCAGACCAGAAGGTAGATTTTGTTTGTTTGTTTGTTTTATGAAAGATATTCATGCCATTATTTGTTTTTAACATAACGCAGAATCTGGGACTCGACAAATAGGAGCCAGTAATTGAATCAGAAAAGATGAAGGGAGGGATTTGTTAGTTTTGGTGGCTGCTCTGAGTAGCCTTCCCTCCAGTGGGCGGGGCTAGAGGACAGTGGGCGTGGCTTCAGGGCTCTTGTTCATTGGCTGATGTCAGTGGCTTGTCCTCAGTCTGATTGGTCTAATGTGGGCAGCAGGTTAGGACCTGCCAGGCTTGTTTTTGGGGATGTTATTACATTGTTGTTTGCTATTTGCTATTTATGTGTTTTGTAAAAACCTTTATCATATTGACAGGACACTCAAACGAATGAACAATCTTCTAAACCTCAGACTGGCTTCCAGAGATTCAGCAACCATAAACCTGCTTTGGCAAACTGTTTGTTTAGCGACATGGCAAAAATAATCCTCAGTTTGATCAGGACGTCTCTGAAAATGTAAGCACTAAAAGATTTGATGATCCTCTTTTTGGTCCGTTCAGAAAGAGAGTCAGGCTGAGACAACGATGACACACGAATGGACTGTTTTCTGGAATATGAGTGTGCAGGACCCTGTGAGCCTTTGAACAACTCTCTTAAACTCTCACAAATGCTCCCCAAGAGTATTTAGAGTCCAAGTTATGAGTAAAATCCTTGAGTTCACCTTTCAGACCAAAAGGGAAAGAGAGAGAGAGAGGAAGAGAGAACAAAAACATCTTTATAGAGCTGAATCTTTTATCAGCTGATAAATAACCTAAAGCATTCATTTTTTGTTATGTTGATTTTAGTGGTTTACATTTTCTTGTTTCTTTAATCATTCCACTTCCAGTTGAAGGGTTGAGGATAAGCATAATTCTCCTAATATACTGATCTCATTTCTTTAATAAAGTTTGAAACTCTGAGCTTTTTTTTTAAAAAAAAAACCACACACTTTACTCAACGAGACTGATGTGATTCTTAATACATACCGGTGCTTCACTCTTCGTGGTGAAGTTGATCAAACTCTCTTCTGATTTCTTTCCTCCATTGTGGTAACAGTAAATGAGTCGGTGCAAACGATTCACAAATCATATGCAAAGTTTGTCTTGAGAAATAAAACGTAAAACTTTAAGGATAAATTTGTTCTATCGTTTTAAGCATCAGCTCATGGTTCGTAGAAAGCCAGCAGGACGCGAATGTATGCCAGCTTGAAATCCTTTAAGCCAGCCCCAACTAAAAAGAGTGTGTGTGTGTGTGTGTGTTTGTTTCTGACTGGGCTGCTCACAGGGCAGGATTTAAGCTGGACTGTCGAAGGGTGAAGTGCCTTTGATCCTGGAGAGGAGGGAAAGCATTTCCTTTTGTCGCCCTCCAATTTTTAACCGGCTTGCCCCGGCGTATGAGCATGATGGGGCTGTTTCTATTATCCACCTTTCCAACCAACCCCATGCCCCCTTGTGCCCTTCCATCCCCACTTTTCCCCCCTCGGACCTCCAACCCCACCCTGTTCCCAAAGCTCCTGGCATTCCTGGGGGGCCACCAGTGAAGCGGCTTTAGAGGAAAGGCCCGCCCGCTCCTGGGTGGCCTCTTGTGCACAAGCAAAGGGGTGGAGACAATGTCTTATTAATTGACTGGGCGTCTTGAGCAGGGCGCAGGAATTCGCGTACAGGGGGAGACGGAAAAGTGGGACGAGAGACGAGCCAGGAGGGTTTTGGATGGAGGGCGGAGGCTGAGCAGATGGAGGCACATCCACTTTAGAAGTTTCAGAGCAGTTTTCATTTGATTTGTTCCGATAGAAAATAAGTTGTGGGCGGTTTAAAAATATTCTTTTGAGAACCGGGGATGCAGCTACATACTTTCTGAGGTGTATGTTCCTTTATAGCTCCAATGTGTTGCTACGGCACACAGTTGCCAAGGTTACTATAGTTAACTAAAGGAAAAACAATAACTAACTGGAACTATGTCGTGGGTTTATAAAACTAACTAAAACACACTGAAAGAATAGATATACATTTTGTGTTTATGAATCTATTTATTAACCCTTTGAACTGATGTGATTTTTTTTTTTTCCCCCAGTTTATGTTGGCAAGTTACGACACACCTTAATCCTCCTGGCAGCACTTACGCTGGTGTGCATAAAAACGCCGACAGCAAAAGTTGGAAGAAAATGCCAGAGTCAGTTGTTATCCAACAATAATCTAAAACATTTTTTTTTTTGAAAATGTTGAGTATTCATTACCCAATAGATATATACGTAATCAGAATACAATACTTTGACTTTGTAGAGTTCTATTAGCTCTAAAAATGAATTAAAGCTAACTAAATTAGACAAAATGTCACATCCAAATACAACAAAACTGCAATGAGAAACGCAAAACTATCAAAATCCCAACATTTGCGACTAGTGAAGTGAATATTTACAAGCCTTCTCTTGATAGTCTGACATGATGTACCTACTGTCTGTCAACCACATTGAAAAGGTTTATTTTGACATCTATCCTTCTCCCTCTCCCATTTTTTTGTCTTCTGATCTCCAGAGTTTTATTTCCCGGCTCTCCATCTTTAGCTTCTCCTCATCAGACGACAACATGATTAAAGTGAATATTAATCGGGCCCCAGAGCGTTCTTGACAAGGAATCATTTCTCTGTCGTGGTTGCGGCTCCCACTCTAGCTCAGCGCCACAGCTCTTTGTGCCACTGATGCCGACTACAGTTTGAAAAATGTGCTCTAATTTGATAAACATTTGTTTAGCTTAATTTGCTTTGCTTGATGTAAATATTATCACGAGGGTTGGACAATAAATCAATAACAAATCATAACTCGACAGACATGTAATCAATATCAGTAGATAATACGATAGAATGTTCAATAATTTGACTGAACTCCGATCCAGAACTGCACAGCATTCTGGGGGATGTAGGCAGAAGAAGCTCTTGCTGCGAGCTAAGCTAGGTACGTAGCACGGACTGACTCACTCTTTGGTTACCTAGCAACAACCTGCTGAGTAACCTGCACAGCAGCAGTTTAAGGTTTTGCCGCTGTGCCTCATAACTACTTAAAAATAATTAATAAAAAAAAACAACGGTGTGAAGTGAAAATTGTGGATAAAATGGGAAAGGTCATGTCACTAGTTTGGCAGGATTTTAAATATTTCAACAAAAATCGAATCAATAATGATTCATGATGACCAATGCTAAAAGCTTACATCGTGACAATATGGTTTTTCAGTCAGACAGTCCAGTCCTGGTTAGAACCTCTGCTTTTCAAGTCAAGGTTGAACGAATATACGTATATATATATATATATATATATATATATATATATATATATATATATACACACGTGTGTGTGGGGGTGGAGGGTGTGTGTGTGTGTGTATTTCACCATCATTCTACTCACAGTTATACTTAACTTCCTATTTGTATATATTTTCCACAGTAGTTTGTCGTTCATGTCTGCATGCCTCCAGGTAGTCATCGCTCCGCAGCAGTCGCTTGATGTAGTGAAAGTTTGATGGCGATGTGTGTGAAGGGGTGGGTTTGGGACGTGTTGGAGGGGCTACCATCTCCCCATGTGGTCTCTCCCCCTCCCAGGTGTCCTCACCCTAATCCAGTTACATGTGTCCCCCATTAGCGCTAATGGAGAGGCTATTGTCCCCACGTTGTGTGCTGCTGTGTCCCCCCGTCCCAGTCACCTTGAGTCAGTAAAGTCAGCTCTGTCATGTTTGGACTGCTTCCCACAGCCGGGGGTCTCCATGACGACTGCGGACACACAAACACCCTTCTCCCACCCACTGACTAGAGGGCCATTTTTTCCCCCGTCTATTTTTGTTTTACCACCATTAATTTAGGAACCAGTTCTCCAATGCTGCCCAAATGCAGTAAAACTCATTCACGGATTACCACAGCTTGTTATCGCATTTATTGCTGCAGCAGCTTAGTCGCTGTAACTTTACTTGGTAAAAGTAAGACAGATTCAACTCAGCTAAGGTCAGAGTTCAATAAAAAAAAACGATGCTAAACAACTCGATTCAATTCAGTTTGTCATAAGCCTGTCGTAATAAGTAATTAATCAATTGATCATGTGATAAATTGAGACGAGCTCAATAATTTTCATTCTGATGAATAGCATAGTTTGAAGGGCTTCATAATCCAATTTTATTTCTGGTGGTGTTTTTATTTTGTTTTATTTGCTGTTTTTTGGTTTGTTGTGCTTTATTTTGGATGTTTGAATTATCTTCCAGTTTCTGCTGCTTCTCTCTCAAAGTTTTTTAGTCTTTGAGAGAGCAAACTTACAATTTAATGCCGTTATCATCGCATCAGTGGAAACTGCTCTCAAAACGACAATATTGTTGTTTATCGCAATCATTTCTGGGACAATTTATCGTTCAGCACATTTTATAATCGTGACAGGCCAAGTTTGTCACTTTCAATTCAGTTCAGTTCACTTTAGTTCAATCCGAATTAACACTTTATTGATCCTGAAGGGAATTTACATATTTATTACATATTGAATAGAAATCACTTGTAATACTACTACTGCTAGGATATTACAGAAGAGAAATTGGATCATGTGTGTGCTGAGATAAAATGTTGAACAAAGAACAGAGTAAAAAGTGAATTTGGTCATCCTGCGTGCCGCATTTTCAAGCCTTCCTGCCACATCCATCACACAGAGACTGATTGAGCTGACCTTCAGGCGTGCCCTGCCGACCCCCAGGCTTCCTGTTCTTTGTCTGCCGCTCACAATGCCGCCGGTATCACACAGAAAGACTGGGGCGGGGTGGCGTGGGGGATCTGAGAACCGACCAGGGGAGTGCTCCCTGAGCACGGCTGACATGGCGGGGTGTTGCTGAGTAAGGGGGCAGGAGCAGTGGGGCTCTCTGGGAAGGGAGCTGAGAACCCCCTTTTCAACATTGCGTGGTCTTTCCAAATTAGAGAAAAGACAGAGAGTGGTGTCCTCTGTCACCCTGCCACACTGGGACCTTTAAAAAGCAGCCTCAGTGTTTCTCAAGAGAGGTGTCTCCTCAAGAGACAGAAAAGAGGAGAGGAATAAGTGGGTGAAGAATTTAATTGTGGCCCTGTGCAAGGACTGGCAGTAGGAGGATGGCCACTCTAGGATTTGTAAAGGACCCAGACAGCGGTCCTTCCTCTCTCCATCCCTTTTTTTTTTTACTCCAGAAGAAATGCCATATGACGTATTTCTGTCAGGTAAAGCTGAAGTCATCCAGGTCATTTAAGTGAGGAAAATATACCAATTCGACACTGAAGAATATGTGCTTCACAAAACAAATCCTACCAGCAGGAGAAACGAATCTGAGTGAACGTATGGATGAAAATGGGTTGCTATATAAGTTTACAGATAAATTAGGAAATTCATTGGTGAAATGCAAACAATTGACTTTCCTATGAATTGGGCTTTTAACTTTTCCCTCCTGTTTTTCCTCATGGATAGCGTCTAATGATCACGGTCCGACTGAAATCCACGTTACACCCTCAAGTCTCAGAAACAGTTTACCGGCGGCTACCTCTGCCCAACCCCGCGCCGCCCTCAGGCGACGGATTCGCGTCACCTCTGAGGAAGCGCGAAGCTTCAGGGCTCACTGGTTACCATGACGATCCATCTTTGCAGGGGTCTGGAACAATCGCCTTCTTCCATTGCTGTATTATAAAGACGACATTAGCAGGATTTGGTCTTGGCAGCTTGACACATTTTGGACATAGATGACAGTGTGAGTGGCAAGCTTGAGGAGTTGTGGTAATCAATTCATCTTTTTAATGACTGCACTACTTACAGGGCAAACGTAAACCCTGATCCACTCTGTAGCCGAGGCTCTTTACACACAATATCTGCAGCGACCTTTTTGTGCCGCGTTTTTGTGAATAAGGCTCAATAATGATGCATTGATTAAGTGCCTAACCTAAGAAAAATGCTGAATAAATAACCCGGTGGCCAGCATCACACTCAAGAAACTGTGAAAAATCGGCATCTTAATGATCGCCCTTAGTCTTTAAAAACCTCTAAGAAAAAAGAAGGTATAATTTCCAACACCTGAAAACCAGGGAAGGTCAACCTTGCTTCCCCGTGTCTAAGGACAGAGTATCAGTTTGCTCAACTATAGCGACTTTTTAACCTCTGTTAACCAGCCTCAAAGCAAGGGAAGGTTGTCTTAAGTGGCTTAATCTTAAAGCCAAAAACACTTTCTTGGTTGCACAAATTTTTACCCCAAACTATAACTTTAAAACGTTTTTGTTTAATGTGGGTATGAGGTCCTTGTCATCCATTTGGGGAAAATAACCTTCAGTAAGAGAGGATTTTGTTTAAAAGAAAAAAAGACCAAAACCATAGCAGTCGCTACCATGGTCGGCTACGAACGTTTCTTTCCATTTAAATGAGAAAACAAGCAAAACGCAGGACAAGAGAAAACATGTGCATATATAACCAAGAGCAAACTAATTAGTTTACCACCATGTTTCTGTTTGAAAAGGAGTGAACACTTATTTAATCCTACCCCTTATCACAATTTAATAAAATTGAGACTACCGACTCAGAAATCACCAGAAAATTGTAACGAAAACCATGTTATGATATTTATGTGTCTGTTCAACGTCCTGTGCTAAAGAACCGACAAATAAGTGATGCTACATGAACAAAATGATTACAAGCTAACTCATGAGACAAGAAAGTCTTTGGATCCATAATAATAGTAATTGGATATAACATATAGGATTGGATCAAATTGATTATACAGTTCTGTGAATGAACTAGATATTTTTATGGCATTTGTTGTGAATCAACACGATTGAAATAAACTAAATTGAAAATAAGCGTTAATTGGCGAGGCCCACTGCGCACACACATTTTAGAGTCAGGACATTTGAGAAACCCTTTAAAAACTACGCGTTTTTTAAAACTTTTTATGTTATTCTTGCCTAAATACAAGAAAAAAAAATCTGTAATCTGTGAAGTTTGAAAGGGCAAGACCAAAACAATGCAATGAAAAAAAAACTAACTAAAAAATTTGGCCTGTCAGCTGCTCCTCATCTCACAGTTTCTCATAAGCACCTGGCCAGGACTCCAACCTTTCTGTCCTAAACCAGGCTGCGGGCCTGTGGCTGAGGTCCCCCCCTTTATCCAACCTCCATTAATTAATTAATTTGCAATGCTAATGCATCGGAGACAGCTGTCATCTCACAGCAACCGTGATCTGTCCGAAGCCGAGAGGGAAAGGAAGAGAGAGAAAGAGAGAGAGAGAGAGAGAGAGAGAAAACCCCACACAAATAAAACTGCCGGGTAAATGGTTTCGCCCCTATTATCGGCTGGCCTTGCATGGGGACCGGTCCTTGAGAGAATGAATTACAATGCAAGTCCCTCTTCCACAAGCGGGAAGAAGGAAGAGACTCAACTCTGAAGCAATGTCAACAAAAACAAATGAGGGCAGAAAATTAAAAGTGGAATGAGGGGGAAAAAAAACAAATTGTTTTTTTTTTTGTGTGTGTGTTTTTTTTTCAGCTGCTCCATTAAAAGTAGTTCCTTTCAGCAACTCATCATTTTTGTTTCTTTTGGTCTACATGAGCTTTCGTAGCCTTAATTTAGGATGCAGACATCTTTCTTCTGAAGATCTAATTAGTAAGCTTGTCTTATCAATCTCCTGGCAGTGAGAGAGACCAGCGCTGTTTACTAAAGTCCCGTACGGCGACAATGTTGTTGTTTTTTTATCCCTTTCTGAAAGGAAGTGAAAGGCTCTTGTTGCAACAAGCCTTTCATCTACTCTGGATTTCCTGCTCTTGATCTCAGTGAAAGTTGCAGTTTGTGTTTGAAAGGACTGACTTTCATTTCATTCATGCTATATTTCATGAAATATCTTATTTGCAGTATGTTTTTTTTATGGGCTTTAAGCAGAGGAGCACAAGAGGAAAAAGTTCTTTACATTAAGCATCTCATTTTGTAAGAAAAGTTCTATTAATTCAGTAAGCCAATACAAATGCTGTCGCTTCTACTCCCCTTGTATTTACATTTTAGTTACAGTCTTGAGAAACTATTAAATGGTATTATTACTGTCAATTTGTAACCCTAAATCATTTAAAAGTTTAAAGTTAAAGGGGCAGTATAATGTGAAGTCATGCTATAATGTCATTCCCTCATCAACACCATACCTGGAGCGTTGCCTTGATTCTTTCATGCATGTTTGAGAAATCCTTTAATCTCCCCCGGCAACCATTCTTTGAGCAAAACACCTGGATGGACCCAGTGCTGTCTTTGGAGTTCTGCAAAGTCTCAGAAGGAGCGGGAGTTTTTAAAGAGACAGAGGCCCAATTTCAAGGTGTTAAGTAACAAAGGCAAGTTTCTTTAGGTCATATTTGACATATGTAGCATTTTTATTGCAAGTGAAGATCACATAGTTACTTGATTGTGCTATCAAATGGCACTATGTGCCTGGAAAACACACGCTCTTTTAAAAGTTTCTGTCCAGGTGGATAAAAAAGTGAACATTTCCAAATACCAGTAAGTTATGACCTCAAACCTTCAGGCTTCTGCAAGACAAAAGAATGACTTCTTGAGAGGAATATTAACGCTTTGGGACTCTAGCTCCAACTAGAGTCCAGAGGTAAATGCGACAAAAAATCCAGAGTTTCGTTGGCCATTGTGTCCTAAGCCACCTGTTGTTTGAGACAGATAATTGTGAAAAGATCAATCTCCTCCACCTGGTCCCTGAGCCAACATTGGCGTCTGAAGAAAGACAACAATCTCGGCCAAAAAAACAACCAATCAGAGTCAGGAGGAGGGTCTTAGCGCTGTCAGTCAACCTCGTGTACATGCAGTTCAGCTCAGAAACAACTTACTATAAGAGAAAAAGTGTTTATCCACCGTTAACAGAGTCTATGCTGACTGACGTGAGCATTCACGACAGGTTGTGCTATCAAAGCTACAGCGTAACAGAAAGCAACACAGAGGTTGATTGTCAGCGCTAAGACCCTCCTCCTGGCTCTGATTGGTTGGTCATAGTTTCCGCTGGGAGCACTGGGAGAAGGCAGAGGAACTTTTTCACAGATTATCTGTATCACATACTGTCACAAGAGTGATAGTTTTAATAGTAAAAACCTTTCTAAGTGTTTTTAAAAAAGTTACATACTGCAGCTTTAAAGAAGGTTGAACAATCAGAAGACTACACAAGTTTAGTAAAGAAATGTTTCACTTACCAAAAATAATTAGACGGACATAATCTCGCAAATTGAGATTAAATAAAGCAGTCGATACACCGCGAAATTAAAACATGTGCTGCCTCTGGAGCAGATTTTCTTTTTGAAAGAAATCAGTCACAGTTTCTACTGAGATAAAAATCCTTAGGGTCTGCAAAACGTTTTTATTTTGCCATGTTAAAATACTGTTACATAATAGATGGTAAAAAGGTGTGGAGGGAAAAAAAAAAGAAGAAGCAGAAATCACTTTGTAATCTGTAATCCACACGGCAACAATAGAGGTCAGGGGAGGCAACAGAAGCCATTACGTTCCCTTCACTGCCTTCACTTTCTCCGCTAATACTGTTTGCCTAAACTGGATTGGAAGAAATGAGGTGGAAAACTCAGAACATGTGTATGCGTGTGTGGGCGTGTGTGTTTGAGAGGTGGGGAGGATCCATATCGGTGCGGTGGGTGGGTTTCCAGCAAGAAGAGGGAATCATTTGAGTCCTGCTGAGAGAGTAGCAGCAACAGTGTTTCATCTAAGATGTCATGTCTCTCTATCTTCTCCCGTTGTTCACCCCCTTCCTACACACACACACACACACACACACACACACGCACACACACACACACGCACGCACGCACGCACACACACACACACACACACACACACACACACACACACACACACACACACACACACACACACACACACACACACACACACACACACACACACACACACACACACAGGCCTGTTGATGTCTGGTAGCAGCAGTAATCCCTGTTCTAGGCCGCCCAGATCATTATAGACTCTGATCTGTAGTCCCTGAAAGAAGGAATTAGCGGGGAACACAATCCCGGTGACCTGTGTGACACGAGGACAAAGCCTCAGCTGCTGGGGGTCCACATCCCTTAACCAGCCCATATGGCTCAGACAAAACTGTTACAATGGTCCGCACAAAGGAAACACGGTGGGAGGGATGGTTGGCTCGCTTCTGTGCGTACGTGTACCCACAGGATCTGACGATTTGTCTGTGTTTGTACATTAACATGTTGATGATCGGGGATTATCGGCTATAGAGCGCGAGGAGTGCGAAGCCAATTATTCCCTTTCCTCTCCTGACATAAATACTGTCTTTGTGTGTGTGTGTCGGCAGAATGTGAAGGTGTGCATTTACAAAACAAAAGAGTGTCAGAATTGTCCCTTGTTTTTTGTTTTCTTGTACTTAGTGAATACGGGCAAAATTTGAGGATGTATTTGTACTTTTAACCTGTCTTTAGGACTAGTTTCACCAAAATAAAGGCATATTTGAAGCGCATGCTACACATTGTTTTCTGTGTTTTCTTTAAGGTTGAGACGTGACCAACACAAAGTAGTACATAACTCTGCATCCCTAGAGTCAGAACTAAACATGTAGAAACAGCATTCAGTTTTTATGCTCCACTAATCTGGAGCAAACGTCCAGAAAACTTTAAATCGAGGCTTAAAAACCTTCGGTTAGCGCTGCCTTTGACTCATAATAACTGGAACACTGATCTATATATGTGATGTACATTTGCTTGACGACTTTCATCGTGGCATTTGACAAAATGTAAAGCTTATTGCTTGTTTCGTGATTGGTGACAGTAGTATGTTTTTATGACCTAAAGCACTTTGAACTGCCTTGTTGTGCTATTCAAATAAACTCGATTTGATAAGAGAAGATGCAAGATTTGAAATGTTTTGTGCATTTTTATTCAACTTTTGAGCCCTGAGCATTAATTGCCTCAAATGTTTAGATGGATTAATGTCTGAACTGAGCTCTGGTTTCATATTAAGACCACCCAACACATTTCTGTTTGTGGTTGGTTGTTTTCTTTCTAGCTCAGTCCATGCTCCGATCAACTCTGAGCTGCTTCCACGACTCTGCGGAAGAAAAGTGTTGATGTTTTCAGCGTTTAGCATGTAGTCTTCCTCTCCTTTTCTCTCGTTTTTGCTGTGACCCCTTCATTCTTGTCACAATTTCAAAATTGGACTTTTCTCTACCTCTCATTTAAACGAGGTGTTACTTCTTCCAACTTCTCAGGTCAGGACATATTTATGGAGTGCACATCTAGTTAGCGTATTCTCTACACCTCTCCCTTAGTCTTACTGGTTGGCCCCGGATGTTCTCTATCAAACCTCTTTTTAGGCTGGCTGGATTTATACGAAGGACAATTAAATGTCCTCATGAGGATGTAAGTGCGAGATCGTGTGAGTGAAATCTGTCTCCTTTACAGGCTGTTTCCTGCATGTGAGCCCTTCCTCTGCCCTTTCCCTGTGAGCTGATGGCCTTGCTAAGAGCCCCCCTGCTGAGGTCTCCCTCTGCAGCTCTTTGTGTTTTGCGGCAATTGGAAGAGACCTCCTACTTTTAAAACACACACACACACACCCACACACACACGCCAGCTCTCTCACTCTGCACTCTGCCCATTCGGCTCCCCTCTCCCTCCTCCCAGCGCACACACATACTTTCATTTAAAACTCGCCAGATTTACTCCTTACGCAAAAGGAAGAGTCGTGAGGTCCCTGTGCGTCGCTATAAAATGATCTCATTCCTAGAAGATCCAAACACATTTTCTACACGAAATTTAAAGAATTCTTTAAAATCGACACTTTCCTTCTGGTGCGATGCTTTCCCGATGTTTTCCTCTGTGTTGTCACTGCTACAAAATGTAGCTTAAAAGAAAAAAAATACTAAAAATGAAAGTATGCTCTGTCACTAGTGAGCTACTACAGCTGTCAAAATAAAACCCTCACCCTTTTTTTTGACGTATTGGTTCGTAATAGAGTACATATCGCTCGTGGTATTTTCCATTTACCATATTCAGGTTAGTTTGGTTGAAGCTAATGATTCTAGACCAAAGCAAACTTCTACCAAATTAGAACAACTCCAATCTTAAAACTGTCATAGTGGCTTTGTGGAGGTTCCTCCATCTTTTCCCCAGTGTTAGTATTTATTTAAATGATTTCACATAATACTTTTTGAATCTTTCACACAATACATTTGTAGATTCACTTTTTTTGTGGTGGTTATTCCATTAGGTTGTTTACTATTATGGGTGCACACATTTAGTAAACACCTTATGTTTAGTTGGCTATTTATGTACCTATTTTGTTTGGCTGAGTTTGAAGGACTGGCTGAGTGAGAGGACTGGTTGGAAGGCAAACCAGGAAGTGGAACAAACCACCAGGCTGCTGGAAGCAGGGGACTTGATGTTGAAGAATCTGTTAAAACATTTTTGGTGTTAGGTTGTTTTGTTTATTACAGTTGTGTTGTAGTCAATTTGAATTAGTTGTTTATGTTTATGCATTGTTTGCCTTTGTCTTCTGCCCCACCCCTCCTCGTTTGTGTAGGCTAGCCTTTGTGTATAAATTCCCCTGTGTGTTATTGTGAGGTCAGTTTTGGTTTGTTACCCTGCGTTACGTATGCCCTAGTTGATTTCTTTTGGGCCCATTTTGCTATATTTTTGAGATTTGTTGTTGAAAGCCTTTTGTTAAGATTTCTTTGAAAAATAAATAGAAGATTTTGTTTTTTTATATATGCCTTTGTCCTTGTGCCTTACTGGTCGGACCGTAACAGGCTTATATCAGTGTTACCTATTGAACCGTTAATTGACGTCACATCCGCATGTGGGTATAATTTACGCAGATGCTGGTCGTCATTTACATGGGAAATGAAAGTTATGATTTTAAGTTATCCTGTCTGAAACACACTGAGATTCATCTCTGCTAACAAAAGACGTCACGTTTGCCATGGAAACATTGTGTACAATCATGTTTTGTTTTATATATATATATATATATATATATAAACCACTATATATTTTAACATACATAACACATATTCATACATTTTCAAGATTTTTTTTAACTCCTTAAATGCCAGTCCTAGCAGTCAGAGTCCCTGTTTGGCAGATTTTATTTTGTCCCATTTCACATATGCAAATTTGGAAATATTTTTCAACTTGCTAGTGTCAAAAATGGGCATTGATTCTGGACTATTTTCATATTTTATGCAAAGTCATTGAAAAGTTGTTTAATTCCCATCCCTTATATGTTTGGCAGGTTAAATATTTTCACCTAAGTGGACAATGCAACATGAAAATCTGAAATGATTTGAAGATCAATGAATGACAAAAATTAAAACAAAAGCTGCAATAGCAGTGTACTCAGAAAATGCATTCTGAATGGGAGTCAGCGGCACAAAATGATTACCTAAAAGAGGGAAAATACCAGGCAAATTCACATTCAACCCCAAAATACTCAAACTGGTCAATTTTTCCATTTTTACTGGCACATCAAAAGCTATGCAGAAATAAATACGAAATCTGGGACGTGTAAAAAACGAAAAAACCTTGAGGATTTTGACTTTCACTCCTTTTAGAAGGAGTAATTTCACTCTCCTCTGCCTGCTTTGCATTTTTACCTCAAAACTATTTCAGGGAAACACATTTCACGACGACTCCAATTTAGAAAAAAGGGCCGAGTACTCAGCGCTGATAAATAGTTGTAGCATTTCTCTAATGGTCCTCAATGCGGTGAAGTGAGCCACTTTTTGCTCTTAGACCACCCTTCATCAGATATTTAGAATACCAGGAATGATTACACAAAGCGGCTTTCAGGGGTGAGAATATTAACAATGAGTTATGATGAGCCTCCACATGCCGTGTTATTTATTTCTTTAAACGGTTTCTTTTTCCTTGGACACAAACGTTTGCCACGAGCCACGTCAGCCCAGCAGTGATGCAGCAGAGGTGCATTTTCTCCGGGGGCCATATTCTCTCTTTCTCCCTATCCACTCTCTTCTCCACTCTTCACCCTCTCCAATTAGGGGGGCTCCAGCTGTGTACCAGTCAGGATCAGAGGCTGCCTCTATTAGCCAAATCCATTTGTGTAGCGATTGAATCACTCCCCAATCTTCTCTTTTCGTCCCCCAGCCCCCAAATATGAGTCTGTGTACACCCTCGCATCACTAGTGCACCAACAGCATGCAGGCAAACACCGCAGCCTTTCTGTGACGGCTCTGCGAGCCTCGGTGGAGATGAAGTAGAAACAGGGAGACGTCTGTCCCGGGAAAACAGGAGGATAACCGAGGCCACCGTATGAAGTAATGCTAAAAATGTAATTAGACTATTTACATTGAGCTGACACTCTCTGGTATAAATGAAAAAATGATTTGTTAATAAAACTGGATTCATCTTTCTGAAGTTTACAACCTTCATAGTTGGGGGAAAAAAAAGAAAAATCCACGTAGGGACCTGCTAACTTCACCTGTTAATGTATAAAATTCCTCTCTAACATAAAAGACAGTTTTCCTCACAGACCAACAAAAAGAATCTGGTTAAAGGTGACCTTGTCTTGCTGTGCTCGCTTGCATTCAATAGGAACACAGAAACATAAAGAAGGGACTTACGGCACAAAGAAACTTGATTACTTCTGAATGCCTCCTCGTTCCTGCTATATTTTACCATTTACTCCAGAAGGTGGCACAATTGTGTAGGAACTGGACGAAGGCCAGCCTTGGACCGCGGTGCCTTCAGTGCGCCACAGACAGTTTGTAACCAAGGACTGCATCCTCATGTGGTTGAATAAAACAGAACAAGCTTGTTTGTTCAGTCTATGGTAAAAGACTTCTTGACCCTGATAGGGTGATAACAAGTTGGCAAATTTTAACGGCCTGGAGCAAAGAAAAAAAGAATTGGCTTCTTTTACAGAATCATATTGTGTGATTCAAACCAAAGAAGGGTAAGTCTTCTCTAAATCCCTCCCTTTTGTAAGAGTACTTTCCCGGCTTCCACTTGCTATCATCACATTTAGATTCTCTCTTCACACAATCTTGGTGCCGTCTTTCTTCTGCTTGACCTTCTTATGCTCCCATAACAGCTGCTGTAACACCGGTTTGAAAAATGTCCCAGCGGTTTGCACAAACGCTATTTTAGGAGTATGTAAACTGTTTGCATCGGACGGTTGTTTACACAGAAGCTGATGAATATTTACATGGGATGTGGAGCAAGTTGATGCGCCACCAAAGACCTTCCTCTCTGAACAGGTACCGAAGAGGAACGGGTAAAACAATTTAAGCTAATTCACAACAAATGTCTACTTAATTTATTACAAGAAGAAAAAAAGAGTTATGACTTGATAAAACGCAGCCAACTTCCATATGTCAATTAGTAGTCTTTGATTTTGTAACAAACCTACATACTATGCAAGAATTTGGCGACAGTGGAGTGAAAATGTTTGACAGAAAAGTAAGATAATTTAAAGATCTAAAAGTTGACTACATTTTCTTCAGCTACAATCACCAGAAAGGGTATAAATGAACCACGCTTAGTACATGTTGCACTCAGGAAGATTATTGGTGTTGCACCACTTCCAACCTCACGTTGTTATGGAGAAATTTATCACCTAAAATTACCAAGGACGGATGGATAAATCACCATGATGTTTTTGAGATTTTCAAAGCCCACCTAGGTCTTAACTCCTGATGGACGTAGCTGATGCTAAGCTGTTAGCGTTAGCTACCATTACTAGCCACCTTGCATGGAGTCGAGGCTGGTTCTTCCAAAACAAAGACCAAGACTGTATTTCTGTGTATTGTGGTAAACATTGAATGTTTTATACAATTACTGGAGACATTGCTTTTTTGTCATAGTATCAATGTTAGGAAAAAAAACACACCCTGGAATGACTCTGTAGCTCAGGTTGATACAAAGTTCAAACTAAGACTTAAAGTGTATGCAAAACCAGGGTTTATCTGCCTAAAAACAAATAAAATTACGTTAACAATATTTAGATCTTTGCTTCCAACTTTTACTTTAAGGAAACAGCTTCAAGTTTGTGGAGAAAAGGTCATGTTTTTCCTCACCACCTGATCTCAAGAAGTGCGATTTTAACTAGCAACACACACAGTCAATGCATTAAGCAACAGTCTGTTAACGATTCCTAACGCAATAGTGCAGGGCTACTTTATCATTTTAATGTATGTCTTATGTCATCTTGATTTGTACTGGAATACTTTCCATCGTAGTGAAATCTTAAAAACACTGATGTGTGTGTACTTTTGTCATCCTTAACTAACAATTTTACTCTTTTCAAAACACACAGGCAGAAATATCATTGAAAACTGAGAAAGTCCCAGCTGTCAGTTTTGCCTTCCGAAGTTCACCGCTGAGGCGTGTGAGCTGATTTTCATGACACGAGTTTAAGAAAACGATTTGGGACTAAAAAAAAAGCTTAGCAATGTCTTTGTAGAAGCTGCTTGTGCTTCTACCTCTTCAGGAGACAACTGAGAGCTTCTTCTCATGGTTGTTCATTATTTTGCCTCTAATTATGCTTTAGCTCACAGTTCAGAAACACGCAGCAGATAATAAATTGTCACATTAACTATTTGGGTGATTAACTTAGGTTTTCATATTTAAATGCTTCTACAAAGGCAGGTGAAAGTGAAAATTTTAGGATTATAATTAGTAGTTATAACTAAGTATAGAATCCGTGCACTAAAAGAGACAGAGACCCAAATTGTGTATAAAGTGTCCATACAACACCATTTAAGAAAGCAGGAGATAACATAATATTGTGCAGTGAAACTAGAAACACTCTGTAAAAGTGAATTTATGAGGGTGATAATATTAGCAGTTAATTATTTTTTTATTTAAATACTGTACATTGTGTGTAATGTAATGTTCAGCAATGGTTTAAATCTAAGATCAATTATTTTCTTTAACAACAAATTAAAGAATTTGTTGTTTAATTAGCCTTGTTTGGCGTCCAGTAGAAAATGGTAGGAGATAATCAGTTCTATTTTGGGTTGTGTTACGAATTGATATATTAATGTAGTGAAACTTGAGAACTGTCATAAACTTTGTGGAAAGTTTCTGCTCTGCAACAGGATTTGAACATTTCCAGCATTAGCTAGCTTAGCGACGGCGCTAACTCTAGTCAAACTTTCTCGCCAGCTAGACTTCTTCATCCTGAGGCTGCCATTGATTTTAAAATGGATTTAAAAATATTTTTAAATGTTAAGGTTTCTGTGACACTTTATGACTGAATAACAGATCAGTTATGTGTCTGTTCTCCGAACCCGTATGTTTTGTTTACAAGCACTAACGACTACAGCCAGCTGGTATTGATTGATCCCAGCTTATGGATGACAATGTATGTTTAGAAGATGATTAGAATAAGATATTTTATACACATACTACTGTCTTGTTTTTATTAACTGGTGATTGAGCAGATGTTTTGTACTTCTGTTTGAATACTGAAATATAAATTGTCTGCCTGTTGTGTTTAGTTTTAAAACACAAAGCATAACTTTGACCCTACTTATATTGATTGACAATATTGAGTTAAATAATCTGAACATTTAAGTTTAAGTGCATTTTAAAAATTCCATGATATTTAACTACTTCATTCATTTTGAGCTGCTAAATTTTCACAACTTTGGTTAAAAAATATTAATAAAAATGTACCTAGACAAAACTTCTGCTAATTGTTGCCAAAGATTTTGATTACGCTTACAGTTTTCTTTGGAGTTGTCTACCGTATTTATGATACTAATTCATGTTATGGTGAATGGGTATCTATTAAAATGTAGTTTTAGACAAATACAAATAAAAGAAATAGATGTCATTTATTTTCTGAGATAAAAAGAAACTTTCTTTTAGGTAGCAAAGCGTCTTTTTCAACAATGAATGTTCAAAGTGCTAAAAGTATGGAGCACTGCACTGTTAATATTTTATCTTAAAATATATCCTTTATGTTAGAAACAATCTCCAATTGAAATCTGAACTACAACCGTCTCATGTTTTCCTTGATTACCATGTATATATTTAGGTATATAGATATATATACACATCTATATATATATATACACATCTCTATATATATATATATATATATATATATATATATACATTTTTTTTTAGCTTTTTTCATTTTCTTGTCAGGGATCTCCAGGGTCACATGTCCAGATCTCCATTCCCCTTCATAAAACCCTCCAACAAAGAAGAACTTTCGGCCACCGTCGCCGAACTTCGAATCAACTTAGTTTGGCGTTCTCCGTGGCTCATCACTCTCAAGATGGTGGGGCTGATTGGGATTTGTATTTTCAAAGCCGGGGCGGGAAAGCGAGTGGGTGTTTGGGGGCGTGTAGGTGTTTGGCGCGGAAAAAGACAATACAATTAAATGATTAATGCACAGCGGGCACACTGACAATTAAAACTATTACAGAAATTAAAATGGCATTATGTCACAGTGGAAAGCTGATGATACCCGTGCCGTCTTTTTAAAAGCAATTTTCATAATTTCAATAATTGAAATTACTGCATATTCATTCATTTACCGGGTGAGGAGGGCTAAGAGCGGCTACTAATGAAATACAATCATTAGCATCCAAACAAAGTAATTGGGTAGTCTTTTATCCTTGGAGATAGGTGATAAGGCACAATCACCCCGTCACCCCCCTCCATCAAAACGCAAAAGCAAGTAATTAAAGCGCAGACAAAGATGAGACCAGCGCTGCGGCTGTGCTGTACACCACTGAAAACAGCCCTGATTGCCTTGATTAGGGACCTTACTGTACCCTCTGATTTTGTTTATGGATCTGCTCCCCATCTTTCAGGAAAAGGAGGCGTAGATGGGTGTGGGCTCTGGGTTTGTTTTGGATGTGGCTAATAAAGCTGTCGGGAAATTCTTGGGGAATTTCGACGTAGACCGCACTCCCCCAGCAGCCCCTGAGGACCCCACTTCCTCCCTGTGATGGAGCTCGAAAGCACAACTAAATCCACATTTAGCTCAGTTAGAGATCGGCTCCTTGTACATACTTAAGTTAATGGAAAACCGTGCTGCTGCGCGGGACAATTACCAACCTGCTCCGGAGGACAGGGGAGTAAGAAACGGGAGGATGGGTGGAGATGGAGAAGTGACTCGGAGAAGAAGAGAGAGGTTGAAGTGAGAGGGAGATGGTCACATGAAGAGTCTTGAGAAAAAGAGCTCCTTCTCGCTTGTCTCTCTAGTGGGGGACATGGTACGCTCTCTCTCTCTCTTTCTCTCTTCCTGGACGGCTCCTCTGTGGCTTTCAGGGCGCATCTTTGCACTGTGCACCCTCTATCCCCCCCCCCACGTCTTCCTTCACTATTTCCCCCTCCTAGGGGAGGGTCATTAGGCCCTCCTGGAGGCAAGTCAAGAATATAATGTGAAAGGGGCCACCTGCCAAAAAACAAAAAAAGAGCGCAGTGGATCCTGTGCTGTCCGTTTATTAATGGTCTCTGCTTCTCTGAGTTGACCCTAAGCCTCGGGAAATTATATCCAGTGCCTTGTAAAAGTATTCCCACAGATTGAACTTTTGCACACTTTGACATATTTGATAATACAAAGTTAAGAAAAAGAAAAAAAAATATTGACTTAATCATAAAACTAATCTATTAAAATAATGTGACAGTTTCATCTTACAAACAGCAACAAATTACACTGGGATTTTATGAGATAGATCAGCAAAAAGTACAAGTTTGTGTTTGTATTCGACCACCTTTACTCTGCTATCCTTAAGCAAAACTGAAATCGTCTTGTTTTTGTCTTGTTTTGCTGTCATATTGCCCAGGTCACTCTTGTAAATGAGATTTTTTTTATTTTTAATCTCAGTAAGTTTTTCCGCTTTCTGGTTAAATAAAGTTTACCAACGAACAGGATTCAGTATTACTCTTTGTCTCTGAAAGTTACCTAATTACCGTATTTTCCGCACTATAAGGCGCACCTAAAAACCTTCAATTTTCTCAAAAGCTGACAGTGCGCCTTATGATCCGGTGCGCCATATACTGTATATGGACCGATACTGAGCCACAACAGGTCTCGCAACTACAGCAAGCAGCCGCCGACTTCATTTTCCCCCGTAGAAGAAGAAGCGCGCGGTGCACGCTGGGTTTTGTGTAAAGACCCCAAAATGGCTCCTATTAAGAGACAAGCTTACGACGCAGAGTTTAAGCTCAAGGCGATCAGTCACACAGTAGAACAGGGGAATAGAGCAGCAGCGAGAGAATTTAACATGAACCAATCAATGGTGCGGAAGTGGATCTATATTGTGATTGCACTAACGTTTGATTTACCGTAACAGTATCAGACTGTTAATTATTAATCATTAACTGGAGTATACAGACTCAGAAAAGTTATTTGATAAAAGAACAACATCCTCAGAACAGTACTCAAGGCAAAATGTACAAAAATATACATGTTGCATTTGAGGTAAGAAAAACTGTCTGTAAATACGTTCTGCCCAAAACTCATCAAGTGGCAGTTTTAGCTTCACTTGGTTCAAATTCAATCCAAAAAATAATCTCACACTAAAACACATTTTCAACTCTACAGCGCATTAACGTTAAGTGAAGCACAAAGGACACAACTTTTCAAATGTTGATGTTAGAGATCATTTTCAGCTGCAGATGCATCCTTTGCTACTGCTGATCAAGCATGCTATTTAGGAAATAAAATTAATATTTTCTTATTTAAAAAGGATTTGAATATATTTCTTATTTGCATATTTCAGTGTATTTCTAATTGCGTAAAAAAGTCTTAAATAAAAAATATATTTTTAAAGATAGTAATTAGAATTATAACTAAAATAACCTTTAGTTGAACATGAAAGTTTAAGTTCAGGAGTCACAGAAGTTTTCAGCCTCTGTGACTCCTGACGTCACAGAAGTTTTCAGCCTCTGTGACTCCTGACGTCACAGAAGTTTTCAGCCTCTGTGATTCCTGACGTCGGAAGTCTTCAGCCTCTGTGACTCCTGACGTCGGAAGTCTTCAGCCTCTGTGACTCCTGACGTCGGAAGTTTTCAGCCTCTGTGACTCCTGACGTCGGAAGTCTTCAGCCTCTGTGACTCCTGACGTCACAGAAGTTTTCAGCCTCTGTGACTCCTGACGTCACAGAAGTTTTCAGCCTCTGTGATTCCTGACGTCGGAAGTCTTCAGCCTCTGTGACTCCTGACGTCGGAAGTTTTCAGCCTCTGTGACTCCGGACGTCACAGAAGTCTTCAGCCTCTGTTACTCCTGACGTCGGAAGTTTTCAGCCTCTGTGACTCCTGACGTCACAGAAGTTTTCAGCCTCTGTGACTCCTGACGTCACAGAAGTTTTCAGCCTCTGTGACTCCTGACGTCACAGAAGTCTTCAGCCTCTGTTACTCCTGACGTCACAGAAGTTTTCAGCCTCTGTGACTCCTGACGTCACAGAAGTTTTCAGCCTCTGTGACTCCTGACGTCACAGAAGTTTTCAGCCTCTGTGACTCCTGACGTCGGAAGTCTTCAGCCTCTGTGACTCCTGACGTCACAGAAGTTTTCAGCCTCTGTGACTCCTGACGTCGGAAGTCTTCAGCCTCTCTGACTCCTGACGTCACAGAAGTTTTCAGCCTCTGTGACTCCTGACGTCGGAAGTCTTCAGCCTCTGTGACTCCTGATGTCGGAAGTCTTCAGCCTCTGTGACTCCGGACGTCGGAAGTCTTCAGCCTCTGTGACTCCTGACGTCGGAAGTCTTCAGCCTCTGTTACTCCTGACGTCACAGAAGTTTTCAGCCTCTGTGACTCTTGACGTTGGCAGTTTTCAGCCTCTGTGACTCCTGACGTCACAGAAGTTTTCAGCCTCTGTGACTCTTGACGTTGGCAGTCTTCAGCCTCTGTGACTCCTGACGTCGGAAGTCTTCAGCCTCTGTTACTCCTGACGTCACAGAAGTTTTCAGCCTCTGTGACTCCTGACGTCGGAAGTCTTCAGCCTCTGTGACTCCTGACGTCATAGAAGTTTTCAGCCTCTGTGACTCCTGACGTCACAGAAGTTTTCAGCCTCTGTGACTCCTGACGTCGGACGTTTTCAGCCTCTCTGACTCCTGACGTCGGAAGTCTTCAGCCTCTGTGACTCCTGACGTCGGAAGTCTTCAGCCTCTGTGACTCCGGACGTCACAGAAGTCTTCAGCCTCTGTTACTCCTGACGTCACAGAAGTTTTCAGCCTCTGTGACTCTTGACATCGGAAGTCTTCAGCCTCTGTGACTCCGGACGTCGGAAGTCTTCAGCCTCTGTGACTCCTGACGTCGGAAGTCTTCAGCCTCTGTGACTCCTGACGTCATAGAAGTTTTCAGCCTCTGTGACTCCTGACGTCACAGAAGTTTTCAGCCTCTGTGACTCCTGACGTCGGACGTTTTCAGCCTCTCTGACTCCTGACGTCACAGAAGTTTTCAGCCTCTGTGACTCCTGACGTCGGAAGTCTTCAGCCTCTGTGACTCCTGACGTCGGAAGTCTTCAGCCTCTGTGACTCCGGACGTCGGAAGTCTTCAGCCTCTGTGACTCCGGACGTCACAGAAGTCTTCAGCCTCTGTGACTCTTGACGTCGGAAGTCTTCAGCCTCTGTGACTCCTGACGTCACAGAAGTTTTCAGCCTCTGTGACTCCTGACGTCGGAAGTCTTCAGCCTCTGTGACTCCTGACGTCGGAAGTCTTCAGCCTCTGTGACTCCTGACGTCACAGAAGTTTTCAGCCTCTGTGACTCTTGACGTTGGCAGTTTTCAGCCTCTGTGACTCCTGACGTCACAGAAGTTTTCAGCCTCTGTGACTCCTGACGTCACAGAAGTTTTCAGCCTCTGTGACTCCTGACGTCACAGAAGTTTTCAGCCTCTGTGACTCCTGACGTCGGACGTTTTCAGCCTCTCTGACTCCTGACGTCACAGAAGTTTTCAGCCTCTGTGACTCCTGACGTCGGAAGTCTTCAGCCTCTGTGACTCCGGACGTCGGAAGTCTTCAGCCTCTGTGACTCCGGACGTCACAGAAGTCTTCAGCCTCTGTTACTCCTGACGTCACAGAAGTTTTCAGCCTCTGTGACTCTTGACATCGGAAGTCTTCAGCCTCTGTGACTCCGGACGTCGGAAGTCTTCAGCCTCTGTGACTCCTGACGTCATAGAAGTTTTCAGCCTCTGTGACTCCTGACGTCACAGAAGTTTTCAGCCTCTGTGACTCCTGACGTCGGACGTTTTCAGCCTCTCTGACTCCTGACGTCACAGAAGTTTTCAGCCTCTGTGACTCCTGACGTCGGAAGTCTTCAGCCTCTGTGACTCCTGACGTCGGAAGTCTTCAGCCTCTGTGACTCCGGACGTCGGAAGTCTTCAGCCTCTGTGACTCCGGACGTCACAGAAGTCTTCAGCCTCTGTTACTCCTGACGTCACAGAAGTTTTCAGCCTCTGTGACTCTTGACGTCGGAAGTCTTCAGCCTCTGTGACTCCTGACGTCACAGAAGTTTTCAGCCTCTGTGACTCCTGACGTCGGAAGTCTTCAGCCTCTGTGACTCCTGACGTCGGAAGTCTTCAGCCTCTGTGACTCCTGACGTCGGAAGTCTTCAGCCTCTGTGACTCCTGACGTCACAGAAGTTTTCAGCCTCTGTGACTCCTGACGTCGGAAGTTTTCAGCCTCTGTGACTCCTGACGTCGGAAGTCTTCAGCCTCTGTGACTCCTGACGTCGGAAGTCTTCAGCCTCTGTGACTCCTGACATCGGAAATCTTCAGCCTCTGTGACTCCGGACGTCGGAAATCTTCAGCCTCTGTGACTCCGGACGTCACAGAAGTCTTCAGCCTCTGTGACTCCTGACATCACAGAAGTTTTCAGCCTCTGTGACTCCTGACGTCGGAAGTTTTCAGCCTCTGTGACTCCTGACGTCGGAAGTCTTCAGCCTCTGTGACTCCTGACGTCGGAAGTCTTCAGCCTCTGTGACTCCGGACGTCGGAAGTCTTCAGCCTCTGTGACTCCGGACGTCACAGAAGTCTTCAGCCTCTGTTACTCCTGACGTCACAGAAGTTTTCAGCCTCTGTGACTCTTGACGTCGGAAGTCTTCAGCCTCTGTGACTCCTGACGTCACAGAAGTTTTCAGCCTCTGTGACTCCTGACGTCGGAAGTCTTCAGCCTCTGTGACTCCTGACGTCGGAAGTCTTCAGCCTCTGTGACTCCTGACGTCACAGAAGTTTTCAGCCTCTGTGACTCCTGACGTCGGACGTTTTCAGCCTCTCTGACTCCTGACGTCACAGAAGTCTTCAGCCTCTGTGACTCCTGACATCACAGAAGTTTTCAGCCTCTGTGACTCCTGACGTCGGAAGTTTTCAGCCTCTGTGATTCCTGACGTCGGAAGTCTTCAGCCTCTGTGACTCCTGACGTCACAGAAGTTTTCAGCCTCTGTGACTCCTGATGTCACAGACGTTTTCAGCCTCTGTGACTCCTGACGTCGGAAGTTTTCAGCCTCTCTGACTCCTGACGTCACAGAAGTTTTCAGCCTCTGTGACGTCACAGAAGTTTTCAGCCTCTGTGACTCCTGACGTCGGAAGTTTTCAGCGCCTCTGACTCCTGACGTCACAGAAGTTTTCAGCCTCTGTGACTCCTGACGTCACAGAAGTTTTCAGCCTCTGTGACTCCTGACGTCGGAAGTTTTCAGCCTCTCTGACTCCTGACGTCACAGAAGTCTTCAGCCTCTGTTACTCCTGACGTCACAGAAGTTTTCAGCCTCTGTGTCTCCTGACGTCGGAAGTTTTCAGCCTCTCTGACTCCTGACGTCACAGAAGTTTTCAGCCTCTGTGACTCCTGACGTCGGAAGTCTTCAGCCTCTGTGACTCCGGACGTCACAGAAGTCTTCAGCCTCTGTGACTCTTGACGTCGGAAGTCTTCAGCCTCTGTGACTCCTGACGTCACAGAAGTTTTCAGCCTCTGTGACTCCTGACGTCGGAAGTCTTCAGCCTTTGTGACTCCTGACGTCGGAAGTCTTCAGCCTCTGTGACTCCTGACGTCACAGAAGTTTTCAGCCTCTGTGACGTCACAGAAGTTTTCAGCCTCTGTGACTCCTGACGTCACAGAAGTTTTCAGCCTCTGTGACTCCTGACGTCACAGAAGTTTTCAGCCTCTGTGACTCCTGACGTCGGAAGTTTTCAGCCTCTCTGACTCCTGACGTCACAGAAGTCTTCAGCCTCTGTTACTCCTGACGTCACAGAAGTTTTCAGCCTCTGTGTCTCCTGACGTCGGACGTTTTCAGCCTCTCTGACTCCTGACGTCACAGAAGTCTTCAGCCTCTGTGACTCCGGACGTCACAGAAGTGTTCAGCCTCTGTGACTCCTGACGTCACAGAAGTTTTCAGCCTCTGTGACTCCTGAAATCATGTTCTGCAGTCTGAACAGGCAAACGACCTAAAAGTGTCCCACATGCGCAGTAGAGGGCGCAGTATCGTCAGCCGTCTCAGTTTTCTCCCAACCGCCATAAAAAGAAGAAGTGCTCAGTGTTCAGACCGTCATGAAAAGATCAGATACAGGTCGAATTACGTAAAAAAAAAAAAAAGAAATCAGAATTGGGTCACTTCAGGCTGCAGTGTGAACGCAGCTTGATATGTATTCATTAACATCAGAGTGATATCAGTCTGTTCCTATCATTAGTTCATGTTTTACATGGGAGAAATGATGAGGTGTGGTTAGCCGCCAAGACTACGTCTATTCGTGTTTGGCACCACAAACAACGTGTGACTCAATTTCAGCTGACAGATTGAGATTGAAAATAATGAAAAATTTACACAAAAATCAAAAATGGGTTTCTGTCAAAAAAAGGGCTATTACCATATTTTCCTCACTATAAGGCGCACCTAAAAACCTTCAATTTTCTCAAAAGCCGACAGTGCGCCTTATGATCCGGTGCGCCTTATATATGGACCAATATTGAGCCACAGCAGGTCTCACAACTACGGTAAGCAGCCGCCGACTTCATTTCCCCCGTAGAAGAAGAAGTGTGCGGTGCACGCTGGGTTTTGTGTAAAGACCCCAAAATGGCTCCTAGTAAGAGACAAGCTTACGACGCAGAGTTTAAGCTCAAGGCGATCAGTCACACAGTAAAACACGGGAATAGAGCAGCAGCGAGAGAATTTAACATGAACCAATCAATGGTGCGGCAGTGGATATATATTGTGATCGCACTAACGTTTGATTTACTGTAACAGTATCAGACTGTTTTTTACGTGTTTATTGAATCGAGGAAAAGTTCCCCTCCACTATATGTTATAACTTGCTGCTGTTAAAAGATAAACTGTGTCACGAAAATACCACGTCACTTACTTTACCTGGGGGAAAATAATAAAACAGCTGTTTATTCATTTTGGGAATGAACAGAGTTTTCAGAACGCTGGTTTGTAATCTATTAATAAAGTTTGACTGACCTATCTGACTATTTTGTTGACATTCCCTTTAGCGCAGCTCCATCTAATGGATGCATAACGTAACCCCAGCCTCTACTGTAGCGTCTATTCTAGGCGCCTTATATATGAAAAAAGTTTTAAAATAGGCCATTCATTGAAGGTGCGCCTTATAATGTGGAAAATATGGTAATAAATAGTGTCTAAGTTGTCTAATCTCAAATGAGAGGATGCCGATGGACAGTAATAAACAGAGGACATGGGGTGGGCATTTATCGTATCCTTTATGATTTATCGTAATAAACGTTTTTGCCGTGATAAGAGTTGTGATTTATCGCTGTTCCAAAAAATTCCCGTACATGATGTTTAGAAACCTCCACAACTGTCTGCATTGTCTGAATTTTTTTTTAAATATAGTTTTCTCCATTTCTCTTAAGAAATATATTTAAATGCAGTTATTGTGTGCAGCTTATTGATACAAATCACACTTTCTATGTGATGTATGTCCTAAAGAACCGCATTACAAATGGGAATGTTTTTCAAGAGCAGTGTTTGTGTTTGTGGGGGAATGATTGTGTTGTCATGTAGTCAAAAAAGTAATAAGTAGTTCTTATTGCCATGCTTATCATTATCACAATAGCACCACTTAAAACTTTAAGCTTGTATTACCCAAGGCTACAAATGTGGGAATACTGTGGGAATGCTTTTTTTGTCAGCGGTAAAGACAAGCTGGTCAGAGTCGATGGGAAGATGAATGGAGCTAAACGCATTTCAATCCTGGAATAAACCCATTAGAGGCTGCAAAAGACTTGAAACTGGAGGTTTGCTCTGCAGCTCCGGTGCAGAGCAATATTTGCAAAGTGCTGTTTATAGAAGCCTTGCTTTGTTTTAGATAATTCACAAAGAACAACTGGTAAAGAATTTACCAGTTGATGTAGATGTATCATTTAGTAGAGATACATCGCAGAAGACAGCCAGGGGCAATCATCGAAAGTAGTTGAGGTTGTTCTACAAAGCATTGACACAGATGTGGGTAAATACCAGCGCACGTCTCCGTGTAATTTCTTTCCAAGGATAAAGTGTGTAATAAAATTCCACACTCAGGTTTTGTGTTGTAAATGGAATAATGTGAGAAAAGAAAGCTTTTGGATTTGGGTCTTCGGTGGAGTAAGAGGAAGCTGATTTCTTGCCAATGTAGAAGAAAAGTTGATATTTGGTCACCTTCACCTCCATCTCTGCTGAAATGGACAGATGGGAGGACAACAAAAGAGGCGAAGCAAAAGCTCCTCCTCCTACAGCCTTGGACTTCATGCCCACCGTTTCATTTTGCGGCTCGTGAAAGTAGAGCTTTTCATCTCAAAAGATCAACAGATTTCTCTCCTTTACCCTCTCTCTCTTTCTCTGTATCTCTCTTTTTCCCATTTTCTTCCTCCACTCTTCACTCACTCGTACACCTTGGCAAATGGGAAAACTGTCCTTGGTTGGATTCTGTTTTTCAAAGGAATCAATTCTCGTTTGTGCACACTTGATCTAACCCTGTGACAGGCATTAAGTGTCTCCAGCCCGATACAGAGGCCTCGTGCTCTGTGTGCTGATGGACGCGGCCCATTATCACACAGGCCTGTACATCCCCCCCCTCCCTCCCCACACACACACATGCACGTTCTCGCACAAAAAAGTGCATTTTTTCACATGGTCATGCATGCGCAAATGCGGCCACAGGGACACATGCGTGAATTAATAGACGCATTGCACTGAATGCACATTCCACTTAAATATATGTACGTTTATGCATGCAGGCGACACGGACTGAGTCAGTGTGACTGTGAAAGCTGTGTGGAATACAAGTGCGGGCGGTTTTGATTGAGGTGTAGGACTGTGAGACGTGTGCATCAGGGCCAAACCAGATGGCGTCCATAGGAGATGTTAGAGGCCTGAACAGATCCCAGGAGAGAAATGCTCCAGCTTGGAGGTATCTAAGCTGAGAGGGAAGTCGGGAAATAGGTAATGAGATGAATACAGGAACAAAATTGAAGTTGGACGACACATTTACACCTAAAACGAAGCATAAAAATGTCAGGTTATTTAAGATTCTCCAAAACATCAGCACCTAAACCAAACCTAAAGGTAGACAAAAAAGTAAAAACAGCTAATCATATTCTCAGATCGGCTGCAGGAAGTTCGAACTCTCGGATTCTCCGGCGATTTCAAGGTACAGTGCCTTTAGGAGTTCTATTTTATAGTTTTCAAATTTTGAATAAATTGTGAGCCAGTATATTATCTTCATACCAGCTGTTCACTGAGACACTAAACTGTTTGCACATTTTTTTATAAGATAGTTCAAGTACAAGCAGATTGGATGGAAGGTGACTGAAAACAACAGCTTTAATTTTTTTACTACAGATTGTCAGATGGATTTAGGTCTGGACTTTGACTGAGCCATTCAAACACATGAACATGTGAAGGTTAATGCTCCAGTCAGGTGGACAGTATTCTCTTCTTGATTCTTCGCCTGATTTTGTCAAAAAAAAAAAAAAAGTATGACTTCACCCAATGACGATGTGAGCGTGAAGTTTTTCCTCCACATAGATTCAAGTCTGATTCTAATTAAGTCAGATCTTGCATATTAATCAGGCACTTAAAAAACTGTGACATCATCGTCATCAGTGCAAGAGAAGGTAACCTTATTCCACGTAAACCTCTAAATCTAAAGAAAGGAAAAGAACAGTTTAAAAAACAAAACACTTTTCATTATTCTAGTGGTTATAGTAGAAATAATTTTGGTCATCACACCTGACCTAAAACGGGAAATTTAAAGTCTGATTGACTTACATGAGAAGATAAAATGGGTAAAGACGCAGTGTATCTAAAGGTTTCAACTATGCATCTTTTTGTTGTTCACAGTCTTAAAGTGTTTGTGATGGTCCTTTTGTTGTTTGGGTGTGGGATGGGAACGAGCGCTGCCATGTGTTCTGCTCATGTCAGGGGAAAATGAGATCAAAGGTCTTGATGCTGAAAGTTGAATTTCATCAGGAAAATCCTCGCACATCTGTAGTCACGGCCAAAGATTTCCACTGCAGCAGAAACTTTTCAGGTCCAGGTTTGTGGGGACGAATCACATTGTTTTAGAGTTAGAGCACGGCGATGAAATTCTTCTTAACACAAAGGAAGTCCTTTTACTGAGATAAAAACAATATATTATGTCAACAACTCACGTTCTTTGTGTTTGTGCTGCAGTCAAAAACGGTCAGTTTGCAATCATATCAAGAGATCAGAACTGTGAACGAGTTGGATTGAGACCACATACACAACTATAACTAGTATTTCCTACAGAGACAGGGAAGATGTGGTGGATTTTCTTTTCTTTTTGCACACCCATCATGGCTTTGCATGAAAACAACATCACATGCAAGGAGGCTCCTACTAATAATGTTAAATCTTAAGAGCAGTTTTCTGAATGACCAAGAACTTACAAATGGAGCATTAACTGTAGTTGTAGAAAAAAACCTCCTGTCTCTTCGTCCAACTGAATACTAAAACAATATGAATCTGTGATTTATTATTATATGTTAAATCGTTATTTGATTTGTTTATTGGAAGTATAAAAATGTCTTTCTGTTGTGGGTCATGAGTTATTTAAGTCAGGCGCAGGGGTGATGTCACACTGTGTGCGGAGAAGAGGCGAGTCTAATTATACACAAATATAAACTGACTGACAAATTATTTAATTATTTTAAAACACTTAACTTTGCCTATACGTGATTCTGAGGTCATTTAGAAATAGTTTTTGAACAAATTTCACATCTTCCTGCTTGTTTTAGCTTAAGGCAGCAATACGCAGCGTCTGATTCGTCTTGAAAGTTGGACGTCAAAACTGGGGATGGCCTAAAAGTCACACTGCTCTGGAGACACAAAACTACTGCATTTGGTTTTATGTTCAGCACAGACGGAAAAACAACTTCTATGCTTCTTTAAAGGAAATTTTACAGCTCTGCAGATATCCGTGCTTCTATTCTGAATGAAGTCTGGTGCATGCAAACACACATCACGATAAACCTAATTCATTTTGTGTCCAAATAAACAGTACATTCTGATTATTTATTCCAAGTGCATTTCAGTTCGATCGATGTATTTGGTCACATTGGTGACCTGTTAGCATCCTCACTGATTTCGATAAAAATTCAATTTAGAGTTTCCAACCGGCCAATTACTGATTAGGATCACGAAGAATCAGCCAATTCCAGTGACCGGCTGATTTTTCAGTGAATTTCCATTTGTAACCAGCATGGCTGAAGGCCTCCAACTTTATTACATGGCTAAAACCAGCAAAAACCCATTAAAGATAAAAAAATTTGCTGCTCAAAGAACATATTCTTAAACCAACAGATTGCATTTTTCTTCCCAGGCTGCCATGGATCCCAGGTAAAATATAAATATAATGTCTCATGCAGTTTAAGGGAAGCCGCTAGTCAAAATCTCACTGTATAACTTTAGCGACCACATTACACAGTAACAGATTAAGCATTTCCCCCAAAACAAACACACACAAAAAACAATGTGGATATTTAATAGCTGTTCCCGTAGTTTGTCTGTTCCCTACCTGCCTTTTTCAATATTCTTTAATTGTCTGTGATTTCTCCCTTGTTGGCGTGTCACACAGCTGCTACAAAAAAAAAAACACGCCGAGGGTTGAAAAGAGAGAGAGAAAGAGAGAGAGAGAGAGAGAGAGTGAAGAGAGGCAAAGAAAGAGAAATTGGAGACGGAAGAATGTGTTTGATTAGAGCAAGTTTGCTCAATCTTGAGTTCGCTATTGTGTTTCTGGCGGATGTGTGAATGTTACACCGACCAGAAAGGCTAAGAAAAGACGGGCATGGGAAACATGCACACTGACATTTCTTAATCAAATATGGCAATCAGGGGGCCAACCGACAGCATACCATTTGCAATCCCTTTTAATTCATAATCAAAAGCTGAGCAAATGAGGGAGAAATTGAGAAAGAAAGAGAGAAGAGGGGGAGGCAGAGGGAAGAGCGAGGGAGAAGCAAGGAGAGGGAGAGAGATGCAGGTCATTACATCTCTTTTTACTGGCCCGATGAGAGCAATGTAGAATTAATCAGAGGCCATTAGGCTGTATTTACTTACCACGGCAGGGGCTCTGATCTCTCTCCCTCTTTCTCAGGAAACGAACCCTGATATGATCCTACTCTGCCCCGGCCCTGTAGTAGAAGATGGAGCGGGACTAAGAATAAGGGTATAACGAGAACGAACCACACAGCTCTCTCTGTGTGTGTGTGTGTGTGTGTGTGTGTGTGTGTGTGTGTGTGTGTGTGTGTGTGTGATAAGAGAGAGTGCATGTGATCTGGGACATTATGCCGCATCATGTGGGTGTTGTATGTGCCGAGGAGGTAGCTGCAGCGAGGAGAGGAGCTGGAGAGAGATGCTCTTAAATCAGAGTGTGTAATCCCCCGTGGGGTCAGCCTGTGGCCTCTGATGTTGACTCACAACTCAGGCTATCACACATCTCTCTCCCTTTCTCTCCTAATGCACTGCTGCCATTACTCACCCGGGTCACCGAAATCCCCAGAGTAATGGGGATGTGGCTGTGGCATCAACTTAGCGCAATCTCAGGAAAATGGAGATCAAACATCTCGAGAAGAGTGCATTTTTTTTGTGGTCTGACTTACACATTTTTTTCATCCCTAATAAACATCTTAATGATATTGACCTAATATGGTATGTTTTTTCCCCCTTTCTTTAAGACCTGAAGAAATGAACAGCTTGCAAAATATTTGTCAAAAATCTTAACACAATGATGTACCATTTTTTGGGTTAAATGTAAAAGGATCCTAAATTAACATAAAAAGATCCAGATTCTTCTTTTGAATGAATTATTGTTGTCTTGGTAACAAAGGTCCTGATAATATTCAGTTAAGTTTACACCTGATGAAACAGGATAAGTCAAGTCAAGTTCATTTGTATAACACATTTCAGCAACACAGCATTTCAAAGTGCTTTGCGCTATAAAAACAAAATATAGTCACCAGTTATGAAACAAGCAATAAACATAATATTTTGTCAAAACCATCCTTACACTGGCTCCCTGTAGCTCAGAGAACAGACTTTAATTAGTCACTATACAGCTAAGCAACAAAATAAATGAGTTTTCAGAAGTAAATTCAAATTATATCTAAGCGTCTAACAATCACCCTTTCTGTTTAAGAGCTTTGTTATACAATTCTTGATTCATTGGAAATAAAATATAATGTCTACAGCACCTTAAAAGCAGGGAATACCATGTGAACTTGTTCACATTTAGTGAAACGCATCAGACAGATCAGGGTAAAATTGATCAATACAACATCTGAAAATGCAAAGAGGGTACTTCTTGAAAATAGAAAGGCCAAATCTGCCAAGACACTGCAGAACACCTTAGCTAACTGGTGCATTGATCAGAGAAGCAGCAGGAAGTCCTGCGGTGACACTGGAGGAGCTGCAGTGCTCCACAGCTCAGGTGGGAGACGGCGCCGAGAGGAGATATCGGTTTAGGACTCCACAAATCTGGCCTCTATGGAAGATGGGTAAGAAGTCATTGTTGAAGGAAAGATATTAAAAACGTAAAATAACCGTTTTCAAAAAGCAATGTAGGGAACAAAGGAAAAGGTGAAGAAGGCGTTCCTGTCAGATGAACCTTTAGGCCTGTGTGCAAATCTCTGTGGTGGAAAACTAACAATCATGTCAGCCTGGACGCCCGACATCCCACATGGCTGTGGCAGCACGATGCTGCGGGGATGCTTTTCTTCAGCAGTGTCATGAAAGCTGGTCAGAAATATTGGGAAAATGAGTGGAGCTAAGTATAGGACAATTCCAGTAGAAGGCCCAAAAGATGCTACAAAATAGATGTATTGAAATGGCCCAGTTAAAGTCCAATAGGTAATCTATGCAAAAACTTGATCTATTTCCATCCCACCAATCGGTCTGATCTTGAAAGCAGAATTATCAAAGTTGGTAGGCAAATTGAAAGATTTGCAGCTGTGATTATGTATCTTCGCAGCCCAGTTTCCAACTTCATGAATCACTCTATGGCCTCCCAACCGTTATGCTTTAATTTGCATTACACTATCACACAAAACAACTGCTAAATGCACAGAAGTTTGTGGATATAAACAGAAATGCTTCTCCCAGGAACCGCATGAGGCCCAAATCTTTCAAAACTGCACTGAGAATCTATTTTTGTCCAGGTTATTTTATTTTTAGAGATAAAAAACTTCTTCTAAAAGTACCCAGTGAAGTTAAGTAAAACAAAAGTAATACAAGTTATGCTTATGAGTGTGAAACAATCTGGAAAACAATTACCACCTGCTACGTGAATACAAAGCTGGCTGCTTAAAGCGAAAGAATATTCTATGTTTAAATATTACAAATGACATGCATGGTGTTGGAAACAATCAGCTCTGACAAAGCATTTCCCACCAACTACTCTCACAGAGCGTGATTTCAAACGATTCGCTTAAATAAGTTGGTGTCGTCTGGTTGCATTTCATCCGTCTAATCAGTCCCTGGCTTTTCTCTGTCATGGACACATTTAATAGCCTCTCGGTGTCTGTTTAGTTATGGAGTTATGTTGTTATATCTCCCATAAGTCAATGTATTCACCGAGAGGTCAACCTTTTATGGATTGGATTGTAAGTTATAAAAGTTACAGTCTCGTCCATATGAAATCGGCCTCAGTGTTTGCAGAGTGCACAATGATGCAAATTCTAAAATAATCCAGTATTTACATCAAAACCAGACAGATATTCCCTCGCATTTCCCTCTAACAATGTAGCTTTCCTCCCTTCCTTTGTATCCACCTGTCACTCAGCCATTGGACTGTCTGTCTCTTATCCCTGAATGTCAAGTGACGTTCAGTGGGGTTGCTGCTCTGCTCTGTAAATATGACGGGCGAGGCCTTTGACAGAGAAAAGGGATCATGTGGAGGTGTGCGGAGGTGTGGGTGTGTTTGTGTGCGTTTGGGAACATAAAAGCTGCGAATTACACAGGGAGATAAGGTCGATGCAAACACTGCAGACTCTGAAAACCCTCCTTTAGCTGTCAATGTAAGTAAGGAGTTGCTAAGTTGCTCTCATGTGTTTGTAAGCAGTAAGGAAGAGCAAACGTTGTTACAATACATAAACTAGTAAAGATATTCGAAGGTGACCATGACTTTAAGCCTGAGTAATATATATATATATTCCTTTATAAAGCAATTGATTTTCCCTGACCGGGAATCGAACCCGGGCCACGGTGGTGAAAGCACCGAATCCTGACCACTAGACCATCAGGGACATTTATAATATACCAAAAGAATATGTGACGTGATAAAGGAAAACCTAAAATCTCCTTGTAATTTACACTGAAACATTGACTATAGTCCTTTAATAAAATTGCTATACAATTTTTCTGAATATCGCTAAAATTTTGTGCATTTATAAGGATTAAAGTAACTAACATTCAAAAAAGAGAGAACAACTCTTTGCTGTAAATAGAGGTTTAACCTTTATTTCTTTTTAACAAACCATCCATCCGTTGTCCATAACTGCTTGTCCATGTAGTTTGTCCATGTTTACGCATTGCTAGGTAGGATGTGTTTATTATGGAAAAGAAGATATTAAACCACATTTCTACATTTGTGTAATGTTTTTTAGACCACTTTTGCTTCTGTTGATTAAATATTTTTTGGTTGAATTAACTTGGAATTTGTTTCTTGGCTTTAGTGGCTTTTATTTTACAGTAATGTAAAACAGGAAGTGGGCAGAGAGACAGGAGGGAAGACACGCGCTAAGGGAACCGAGGACGGGAGTTGACCTCCGGACGGCCATGTTGAGGTCTGTCGCCTCTGCATATGAAGCTCCAACCACTGCACCATGCAACGCTTGACGCAGTTGTTACTGATAGCTTAGACTACGATTTTTGTTGTTTAAGCTTTGACCTATCAGCCATTTCTAGTACCCAAATTGCCAGAATTTTCCTGTTTTTAAACACCAGTCTTTTAAGAAAGAAAACTGGATAAAAGGGGGTTACTTCTGGAAATGTAATTTATCACACGAATTTATATTTTGCTCAAGTTGTTAGTTTCTGGACTACTGCCAGGGGAACTGTGTTAGTTTCTTAAACAAGTAGACAATTTAAGGAGGAGTTCAACTTTGATTAACAGGCTGTTTACCAATGACTCAACATACCACACCAAAACAACATTGCATATAAAAAACAAAAAAAACTTGTGTAAGGTTTTAAACTGACATTTTAAGCTAACCGGTGAATGAAATATCTTTTATTTAGTCGATTCTTAGTGCATGACTAAAACGTTGCATGCAATTCTACAGGTCAGAGAAATGAGTAGATTTTGTTAATGAATTTCTAAACATTTATCATTAAAACCTGTCCCAGTTACGCTCCTTCAATGGCGTCGATGCCTTGTATTGATTTATAGACTCTAAGGTAATTAATAATGTGTGTCTTTGGTCATGATTCTTTCAAAGGGAAAAGAAAAGCAGCATACCTTTTAATCAATTTTACAAACATGGCAACAAATAGTGATTTGCTGCAATCACACAAACATTAAACTGTACTTTAACATCCCATAATTACACATTTTTTTGCACTATAAAGCCTAATAAATTACTTAGGTTTCAAACAACTATTTCACCCAGGAGTAACTACTGAATCAATTCATGGTAAAGTCTCAATTTTAAGGAAAGAGGGCAGTTTAAATAATTTTACCACTTCAGCTCCTGAAATTGCAACTTCAGGGTCAGGTTTTAGGGTTCAGCTGAGTTAATTCTTCACATGAAACGGCACATCAAAGCCTCTGGCCCTGACCGGCCACGCCGTTATGGCACAAACCTTTTTTAAAACAACTGATAGGGAGACAAAGGAGGCTGCAGCATACTTTCTTTGGGTGATATGAGCAAACAGTTAATGGCGTTTACTTAAGATTAACGGGACTCACCACCAAACGAGCCCAGTGCGTTAGAAAGAGAAAGAGCAAGCAGAGAGGAGAAACAGGGGGAAAGAACAAAAGGAGAGGTTCATTACAGTCCACATTGTGGCTGGTCTGTTTGTTGGGTGTGTCTGAGGAGTGGAGGAATGTTATGTTTAGAAGTGAATAATTTGCTCAGGCTCTGAATGACACATGCAGGTACAACTCTACCTGAACACGAGGACAGATGGAAACGACAACTAAAAAAAGTGGTTTAAGTGGAATAAAACAGAACAGAACAATAACATTAAGAACTTTTTTGAGAGTTTAACATTAAGAAGAGGTCTTTCTACAAACAGTAAACATCAACTCTCCACGACCTTTGCTGGTAGCTGTGGCTCTCCAACAAAAAGATTAAGTAAAGGTTTGTAATTTCTACCTGGAGGTCAACTTTGATACTCTGCTTAAGTTTTAAAGTACCTCATAATATGTTCATACGCAGCTTCAAAATAAGCTAAATTTGTTTGATCAAAAGATTGCAGGGTTTTCTAAAAGTGAATTTCGCTGCTTTTTCACTCATTTCCAGTCTTTGTGCCAGACGATGAAGACACATTGCTCAGTGTTGTCTGCTTAAAAATGAGACAAATGAGCAGGTAGGTCAGGGAGAAATCAAATAATAGCAGATTACAGATATGCACCACCACCACAATCAGAAAAACAACAACAAAAAAGACAGATTCACACAAGACAAGATGCAACCATCATCTGCTCCAGCAGGTCTCCAATCCAGATCTGAACCGGGTTCACAACTCATTTTAAGTCCATGTTAATCTAAGGCTCAGCTGACAGCTGTGAGAGAGTGACCTGAACACAGAATGTTGTTGTAACACTAATTGTTATTCATTTTAGAAATCATTTGCAGAACACTTGCTGTTTTCTTCACACACACATACAACCTGTAAATTTTATCTACCATTATTTATCTATAATCCATTCCCTAACATTCTTATATATTATGTATAATCTGTATAATCTGTGCATATAGCTCCCATATTTATATTCATACACAATATCTATATCTCTTGCTATAACCCCTTGTAGTCCATACATACATAGTCTTGTACAGCTGTAATATTATATCTCGTAGAGCACTTCTGGATAGATGCAAACTACATCTCGTTGCTTGTACTTGTGACAGTGCAATGACAATAAAGTTGAATTCTATTCTATTCTATTCTATTCTATTCTATTCTATTCTATTCTATTCTATTCTATTCTATTCTCTTGCTCAAACGCTAACCACCAAGTTCTGTCCACACATATTCATCGCGACTGAAACCTCAAAGAGATGCTCTGAGCCTAATTATCAATGAGTAATATCAAAACAGAGACAGTAAGCTAACATTAGCCTAGCATTTCAGCAAACATTTCCCTGTGCAAAGATCCTCAGCTTTTACAGGAGACATTTTGCAGATGTGTCATGAAATAAATCAAGTTATACATGTTTTAGGTGAATAGCTGATAGTACAAGTTGGAGATTTAGGTCATCCTTCAAAAACTCAGTTAACCCCGGATCAGGAAAGACACTTTGATGTGTTGTTTCTTCACTTTCATACGGTGTGCAACTTTTTATTTAGTAGCAAAAGTACTAAAATAAAACAAAAGACTTTATAAAATGGTCTTTTTAAAAAACAAAAACAAAAAACCTTTTTCTACTGAAATGTTGAAACGTTATACAATACATGTTAAGGATGTGTTAGTTTAATCGAACATTGAACTCTGAACCTAAGAACAGAAAAATAGAAAATCTGGTTAAAAAAACAACAAAATTTTACATTCTCTTGTTTACTTGTGCATAAGGATTGGTTTATTTGCTTCCTTTATTCTTGTGTGCAAAGAAACACGATTTGTTGAGCTACAAAAAGTGATTGTTAATGCAGTTTAATATTAAAAATATAACATCAGCACGGCTATTTTCCTGTAAAAGGAACATTGGAGAAGTATTTTCGGCATGAAGAGTAATTTCTTTTGCTTGTAATTTGTAAGCAAATACAATCAAAAGGACTTGCTGATTGGTTTTTCAGCCCTTTAACCTCAATTAAAAAGAAACTAATATGAACCTTTAAACATAAATTTGAAAAGCTCAATCTACTTTATACCAGGTGTTTTTTTTTGCCATTATATCTTTAAAAAAATTTGGATAACTTAAAAAAGTATTTCTGGTTGGAGGCATGCTGTAGGAAAGTCATTGTACCACAGTATGTTTAAACTATTATTTGCATCTAATAATAGTATCTGAAGCGTAATCAGGAAATAACTAAACTATACTTCACCAGATATGTCCAAAACTTTTAAACTTCATCATGTTGTAAACAATAAAGATGAAGAACTAAGACTTCAGTTAATATTTGGTGAATAATTGTTTGTTGTTACTTGAATTCCTGTTATTTTCCACATATTTGCGGTTTTGATGCCGACAGTAATAATATACATTCCAATTTCCTTATTTGTGTGGAACACAACGCATAATGCGGCAGAAGTCTCCTAACTTTGGTCAGTTTGGCTTATTTTTCTCATATCTGACAGGCGTGGTTGGATTGTTAAACTTTACTCTCCAGACAGACCTTTAAAGCACTAAAGTTCACTCTCTAATCAGCGCCCCCCCACCCCTCCGACTCTAGCGAACGCAGCCAGCCGGCTGCCTCCGCCACACAGATGCAGACTGCAGCCGTACTGTAAAAAAGGCGCCCCGACAACTGCAGCTGATTCCTCCGGGAACGTGTAATTTTCTCATTTAGCTCACAAGCGTTTGGCCCGACACCAATTAGCACAGGGCCCTGACCCCAGACGTCTGTACCATGAGACACGGCGCTGAGTGATGCACCACGTGGCACGCCTCAATCAGCTCGCGCGCTCCTTCTTTTCTGTTTTGCTCCCATTAAATCATCGCCATATACATAATTCATACACCTCAGATTTGGCGGTTTATTATAAGCTATCTCTGAGAGTGGGAGTATAATTATATGTCAGCTTGAACTCTTTTTGAGGCATCTACATAACATCTTTCAAGAACCCCCCGTTTTTTTTTAACAGCATGGTAACAATCGTAACAGCGATGGTTACCATGCTTATATAAAAACATGATTGTACGACTTAAAATTTCACTACTGACCATTAACATCTCTTAAAACCTACCAAAGCATGTTAGTGTGTTCCTCCTACTCTTGACAGATTCAAAATGCAGATTTCTTTTTTGTCATGTTATGCAATACCAAATCTTACCATAGGGGGGTGGGGTCACACCAAAGTGCTACTGCTGTCACTCATGCCCTCTTAAGAGGAGAGAGCCTTGAAAGTCAATGAGGAGGGAGTAATTGGTTTTGGGGTTATCTAAATATAATATTCAGAGAACAGCGAGGAGACGGAAAGGACTTGTATTAAAATATTAAAGCGTCCTTGTCCGACTTAGTCTGCTTAGGCTAAAAGTTATGACACGAGTGCACAAACTAACATTGCACAAAGTAAATTTTTTTTCTTAATAATCTGTTTTAGCTTGTTTTGCTTGATTTCCCTCCATATTTATCTTGAAACATCTGCTTAAGTTTGTGCCGACGGCGCCCGCGCTGGTGTTTTGCGGCAGACATTTGCACGCCATTTGCAACTGAAAACATGCATGCATGAGTTTGTACATGGGTCCATTTGCACGTGTGCACATGTCTCTCCTCCTTGACGTTGTCTGTGCACCCCACCAGGCAGCTCTTGGCCTCCTCCTTTCTTTGCTAAGAAACCATCCATTCTGTGTGAGTAATCAGAGCTGTGCCTCCAGGAGCCCAGCCAAGCCTCTCATCCTTGGGCTGCTCAAGAGCTGCTTTAATTAACCATCATACCACAGATGGGATCGATTTTTTTTTCCTCCTTTTTTTTTTTTTTTTCCTCCAACCCCCTCAACCCTCTCTCCGCCTCCACCAGCTCCTCTATCTCCCTCTTCCTCTGTTCCTCCTCCCTCTCTTGCCTTCTATCTCCGCTGCCTCTCTCCCATACACAACTCTCGTAATTGCGCTGGAACGGTGCCAGCCGCCGAGTCGGGGCCCCAGTCTCCAGGCCTCTCCTTCTGTTCTCCTCCTCAGACCCTGGCCTCACCTGCTCAATACCTTATTAGTGTCAGAATCTGTAGAGAGTCATTGCGGATTAACTAAAGAGATGTGAGATTGATTTCTGCCCCTGCAGATAAAATTGAAGTTTCCTTTTCTGTCTGTGCATGTGTGTGCCTGTGTATGTGTGTGTGTGTGTGAGAAAGACAAGAGAAACCAGGAAATATTTTTCCAAAAAGTAAAAAAAAAGAAAAAAAAAAGTGGGTCTTTAGTCTTTCACCTTGAAGGAAGACACTGAATGCATGTGCATGCTGTTTGTTTTTGTGCATTACGCTTCTCTAGCATGTATGAGGGTTTTTGAAATGAGGGTTTGCTAATTTGCTATTGGAAGACCCACTTGAGCCTGTGCCTCTCACACAACAAATTAATCCCCACTCTTGCCTTTACCTTCATTGGTTTTCATGTGGCACTACGGAGGCACCCGGGAGCCCCGATGTTCCTCTGTGACACGTTGTATTTCAGAGTGGGCTTCTCCATCCACACTAAAAAAAATACACAGAGAGAAAAAAAAAATCGAAGCAAAAAAGAAGAAAAAAAAAGAAACATGTGGCGCACTCTCTTTTCCTTCCCCCCACAGAATTTAAAACATCCAATCTCTAATCTGCGGCTGTAAAGGCGAGCAGAAATGACCTGCTATGGCAATACGTCCATTGATTATTCATGGCTAAGGGATGGCTCTATATGTGTCAACGAGGGCTCAGAAGCAGCCAGTTGGGAGAGAGATTAACATTTATTTTAGAGGTGGGTGAGTCTGTATTAGAGGAGGGGGTGGAGGCAGGTGAATTTTGCGTGCGCAGGTGCGTGTGTATGTGTGTGTGTGTGCGTAGCTGAGGTTGGGGCTGGAGGGAAGTGGAGGGCTGTCTCCTCAGGATTGTGCCGTAATCACAGGCCTCCGTCTACATGGCACATCTCAAGAGTGGTGTCAGCTGGGCTCTTCTCTGTTTGCTAATAGCGGGGGGTCAGGCCTTACTCACAAAGAGGTGCGTTTGATCCCCAGGTACGGGCCACAGAGGGGAGGAGATGACACTACAGAATGCTAACAGGTCGTTCAACATGCTTATTTTTCTTGCTGCGTCTCTGCCCTTCACCTCCAAATTATCTTTGTTTTCTGCAAATAAATTAAAGCATCACACACAAAAACTTAACATTGTAGTGAATACAAAGCATGAGAATAATTAAAATTCTGAGTAATAATTAATATTCACTTGTGGGATCTCATAATATTGGGAAAGTAGCCTGTGGCTAGAGGATCCAGACCTGAAGAGAATTATTTTTTCAATGTAGAATTATTTTATGTCTTGTTCTTGCTGTAATAAATGTGAAATAAACAAAATAAAATGTCCTGATAATTGCAATTCTAGTCAAGTAAGTTTGCTTATTTTCTACCATGAAATAATAGTAATGTAAGGTATTACTGTGACCCCAGATTTGAATGTGAGTTCTTAAAACTACAAATCATTGATTTATGTATAAGGCTCTTATTTTCAAAAGAAAGTAGTTTTGGAGTAGTCCTGAAATTAATAGACAGCGCTTACTAATAAAGGTGTCTTCAGGTTGACCAACAGCAGTGGATGACATAATCATGGAAGAACCACTTTTAAATTACTCATTGCAAAAGTACAAAATGTTACCAATTATCTTTATTCTAGTTTCCAGTGCAAATATTTTAGTACTCTTGAAAAAAACAAAACTATCTTACAAGATATGAAGATAACTAGGAGCTTGTTTTAAGTCAATAATTCCTTAATTTTGATGAAAAAGTACTAATTCCATTGGCAGATTATTTTACTTATGTAAAAAATGTCCTGTTATAAGTGTGATAATCTGCCGGTAAAGCAGTAAATTCTTTCATCAATATTGAGGAATTACTGACTTAAAACTATATCTTGTAAGTTAGTATATTGTGAATAACTCACATTAGTGACTTGCAAGTTAGATTTATCTTACTTCAAGTGTACCAAGACATTTGTACAAGAAACTAGACCAAAATACTTGGCAAGATTTTGTGTTTTTGCAGTACAGTAGTTTGTTTATGCAAAAGAAAAAACCAGTGACAGTCAAGGTACAGTGTGAGAATATTTCAACTGACTAAGAAAGCTAAAGTTAGCATCTGATTCGTAGCCACTTGCCAGAACAAAGCTAAAAACCTATTTGACCTTTTCTTATGAGCTTGGACTACAATTGATCATCTGTGGTTTAAAATGTCAAATACTTTGTTTATGTCTGATTTGGAGGATTTTACACTCTACAGAGATCATTTAACGCAGAGTGTGAGACAATTATTTTCTATTTGTTAAAACTTAAAACGGAAATTTTTAAAAAATTTTGACAGCCAAAGAAATAGGCAAGAATAAATATCACAATCTGAAAGCAAGTCAAACCTGGAACAAAAATATTTGCCTCTGATTAGATTCTTAAAATACAATATGTAATTTGTGAAGCATTTGCTATATCTGATATAAGAAGTAACAAAATATTAGCAGTAGCAAAGATATTGTTAAAATCTTGACTCTAATCCCTAACAACACAAATAATGAGTACTGAGTGTTTTGTTGTAAGACTTGCTGAACAGTGAAGCTACTTATGCTTACAATGGTTTTACTATGAGTGCATAATCCATTAGAAAAATATGTTGGAAGATGTGATTGAGGAAATTACTGTGCAAGAACAACAATTTTAGGCATCTGGTTTAAGCTAGCTTAGCCACGGCGCTAAAGCTAATGCTAAACATGCTAGCTAGCGGAGCTTCCTAACACAAGATGCTGTTGTTGCTGATAAATGGAGCTTATTAGCTGAGGATTGTCACAGAAGAGGTTAAAATACTTTTTACAATTTTAAGGGGTACAATTTTTCAATTTTATGACTAAAAATGAGTCACAAATTTACTGTTCTTTCTAAGCTTTAAGTAAACATAAATAAATACAACGAATTGGATCCTGACTATTTTGTAATCCAAATTAATTAATTTGAGTAAATAATCTTGTAGTTGTTGAACCTGCGTCACTTCTACCCAAAAATATTGATTACAATTTACCCTGGTAAAAACCATAAATATTTTTCCACCAATTTTTTTAGTTATATTCTAAAAGATAGTTTCATCAGTGTGGGCTTAAAATCTTAAAATAAACATCATTCTACAGTTACTCTTAAGATCCACCTTTAAGCAGCAACGACATATTGACAGTATCACTAATGAAATTGTTATTCTAACTAGTTTGATCAGTCAAAGAAACTTTTAGACCGAAGATAGGCTCTGCTCTTGTTGTGTAAAGGCAGGTGCATTGCTTTTGTGTGTTACAGCTGCTGATTTAGTAGTGTGGTGTTTGTGTGTTTGTATAGAAGCCGTTGTGGAGGCAGTTGCCAGTCCGCGGGTCCCAGGGCCCAGCTGCCAGAGTGAGGCAGAAGAGTCAGACATCATTGTGGTATGATTTCCTCCTCTCCTTGCAGATGGAGTGTTTTTGTCAGAGCGAGGGCCCACTGTGATTGCCTCTTCGCCACCCGTGTCAGCTCGGGATAATACTGCAGCCGTCCCCCCCCTGCATCCTCCCCCCATCCCCTACCACAGGAACAAAACAGGATCAGCACAATCCATTTTCTTTTTTCGCCGCCAAAATGGAATAATTTCAAACAGACAATCCCTGCTAGTCTTCAAAGTCCAGGAAAAATCAAAAGACAGCCATTATGGCAAAATTTGTGAAAGGGCTGTCCCACCTTTACCCTCGGATCTGCCAAATACTACGTCCAGTTCTAACTAACAAGCACTGCCACACATGGGCAATGGTAGTAGATTGAGGAGCAAAGCTAGCAATCTCACAAGAAATAGCACTAAAGTGACACATGAAAGATGCATGCACACAGAAAGAATAGACGAAGCAGCGAGTGAAATCTCTCCTATGGCCCCCTCATTTCAGATAACACCCTCAGATCTTCCCATGCAAAACATCGTGTGTTTTACCTACGAATCTATACATCTGTAGCAATCCAAGTTCTGTGTAAGCCTGTGCTTTACAACCTTAATGATACTTCAGCAAAGTGTGGTGGCAGAGAGAGGGCGGGAACCAGGAGGCTTTCCCTCAGAAAGAGCTGAGAGCATCTTATCAGGGGAAAAAATGGGCTAAGAGTGTGGCTGCTGTAGTGCCTGATTCCATATTCTTGGGTCATAGATTTTCAAGAACTACTCCTCTGTTTCTCTTACTATAGCACCTCAGGTGAGACATGCCGCTTCGACACCTGCGACTGACAACACAGTGCTGCACACAATTATGTCTACCTACTGAACTCCTATATCTTCTCCCACTGCAACGATAAACTTCAGTGGGTTTTGGTGGGATTTTATACAAGAGACGAACACGAAACAACACGCAAGTGTGACACGGAAGGACCATAAACATGTTTTACAGATGTCCGTTTTTACAAATACAAACCTGTAAAGAGTGGCGTGCTTCTGTGTTGACCCCCATTTATTCTAATACCCCTAGAAGACATTTTGGAATTAGTGAACAAACAAAATCATAACGACCAAGAAGCATGCAAGACAGGTCAGGTTGTGGTTTAGGGATAAAAACAACATTCAAGGTTTTGCACATCTCTCAGAGCACATCCCTCATTTGCCAATGAAAAAACTATGGCACAGCTACAAACCTACCAACACAAGACCATTAACTGTTGATAAGAGAAGCAGCCAAGAGATGGTCACTCTGGAGGAGCTGCAGAGATTCACAGCAAAGGTGGAATAATCTCTTAGTCATGCAATCCATAAATCACTATGGAAGAGTGGTAAGAATAATCCTGATTCAAAGTTTGCCACACTTCATGAAGAAAACACAGCAAAAACGTAAAAGAATGACCCTGATCAGATGAGACTAAATTGGAGTTATTTGACATAGATGCAAAATGTGTCACAAAACTATCAGGATAAGGAGCACCGTGGCAGCATAGCAATGTTCAGATACCTTTGTTCAGCAGAAACAGGGAAGTTGTAGGAAGACAGATTTAGGTAAATGGAGATATCCTAGAAGAAAACATGGATATCGCTACCTACTAGCCAGACATCGACTGTAAATGTAAAAAGATACAATATTTTGTTAATTTGTTAGATTTTAAAAAGAAATGTGACAGGACGGCCAAGTTCATATCCAGAGCTGAATCCAATTGCTGTTCACATATGCCTTTCATCCAGTTTAGCTGAGCTTGAGATAATTTGCAAAGCCCAACAGGGACACATGTTCAGTTTCTAAATGTAGAGAAATAGTCCAAAACGTTGCACCTGTAATGGCACCAAAAACTGTTCCTTCATAGTGACTTAGAAAGGCCAAATAAAAGCCACACTTTTTAGATATTTATTTGCAAACACTTCACCATGATGCATGACCTTGTGTTGGTCTATAAGATAAAATCGTAATAAAGTACAATAACGTTTACAGTTGTAGCGCGACAGCATGTTAAACCGTCAAGCGGTGTGACACGGCTCAATCTCTTTCTGTTGCTCTAATGCATCAGGTGGGGAACACAGTTCTGTACTCAAATGAGCATATGTGCAGGTTGAGTCTTCAGAAAAATCTTTTCACTACACACCATGATAAATCTTAAAATGATCAAAGGCTCCTCTTTTCTACATTTTTCTGCTGTTTTTTTATGCATTTAGGAGAAGTAACTCTTCACATATTTCAAGAACTTGCAATGACACAGCACAGGTTCGACGCTCCGCTATGCACAGGTGCTTGAAGGACAATATCGAAGTAGTAGTCTATTATTGTACAGTGTGAATGAATGAAGAGTGATTGAGTGCAGTACTCCACGCCACCTATATAAAGCCCAAGTATTGCAATGTGAGGGCCAGAGAGGGAGAGGGTGAGAGAGCTCTAGAGGCCTAAATGAGGTGAAGGGAAGTGGAAGTGTCCAGTAGGGGGTCTGCTGCTGTGGGAGGAGAGGGAGAGGAGGGGGAGCTGGGGAGGAAGGAGGGGGAGCTCGCTCGACGCAGTGCCTGGGCCAATGCATGAGGGTTTAGGGCTAAGTGTCTCATCAGCATCCAGCTCAGGTGCTGCCAGGGCCCACGCACTAACTATGCCCTGACTTGATTGTAATTGCCTGAATTCAACTCCCGCTGCTCCCTCCTGGCAATATCACAGGAACATTTAACTCCAGAGTGCCTGGAGACCATGCAGCAGGGCCACAGCGCACAGCTGACTGCCTCTTGTCGCAAGCCTGTGGGCTGCAGGGGGATCCTCTCTTGTGTTGTCTGCGTTTTGTGGGATGCTCACAGGTGCACGCGTCCCCTCCCGCTCGCCTGGATGTTTGCGAATAAGCAACAACTGGGCTGGGTATACTTTGACATGAGCATTATAAAGATATTTGCTGCTTTTAAAGTTGCCTTTCAGAGGAGGAAGCAATCTTCACGTTTCCCCGATGCCTCAACCAAACTCTAGATTTTATGCTTGCCACAATAGAAATCTTTGGGTTTTCAGAGCTACATAAACAAATCATTTAACCCTGAAATCTTCACACAATCAGACAAAAAAAGAAGAAAAAAAAACCCCGTCTTGTTTCCCGTCAGACTGTATTTAAGAGAATCAGTTCAAAACAGAACTACATGCTTGATTATGTCATACATTCATCATGGTATTTTTTTTATTATACTTTCAGGGTCTTGTAAAAGTAAATGTAAACTGTTTTTTAGACAAACTTTGATATATTTTAACTGGATTTTATATGCTGTATTATTCCCAACATAATACGGCAGAAAAGAACTTTCCATTTTTGCAAATAGAAATCTAAAAAATGTGGCACCTATTTGTGGGACAACATTCATCAGAGAAGCAGCCAAGAGGCCGATGGTAACTCAGGAGGAGCTGCAGACATTTGTGGCTCAGGTGGGCGTCTCTTGACAGAATAATTCAGTAAAAGAATGAAAAAAAACAAAACATAAGAGCTTCTCTTGCAGTGTGTCACAGCCCATAGCGGAGACACAGCAAACATGACAGAGGAAATACTGGTCAGATATAAGTGGTGGAAGCCAGAGCTGTATGTTTTTAATCAATGCAGATTAATTTATCACAATTCAATTAAGAATCAGTGGCAATTAAAAGTCAATGTCCAGCAAACTCAGAGTCATATCACAGAAAAAAACTTGCTGCTATAATTGAAGCAAAAGCTATGTTAACCAATATTGACGCAAAAGTGGCTGAATACTATAGCACGCCGCACTTTTCAGCTCTTTATTTGTAAAAAACAAAAGCAAAAAAACATAATATTTCCACTTCACTCTTAGGCACTGCTTTCAGTTGGTCTATCACATTATGGTAAAATTCACACAAAACATACTCAAGTCTGTAGTTGTAATGTAATAAAGTGATAAAAAGAAGTGCAAGGCATATTAATTATTTTGTATACTGAACACTAAAGACAAATTTTGATGTTTTAAAAAAAAAAAAACTCACAAAATTCCTGAAAATGGTTCAGAATCCCTCCCTGTAGTTGATTTAATCTGTCCACAGCCGAGCCGAACGGTTTATAACATTTGTGCCTAACAAGGACATGAATGAAGTACTTCCCTCACAGCCCTTACTCATGCGCAACATACAAAATTATGAGCAGAAATAGGTTTTCCAGTGCTATCACGTAATCTGTGCTTCCCAATTGGCGAGGTTTAGAAACTGCAGCAGGGTTAACTTAAAAAAGTTAGCCTGTGGTGCTCCTCATCCTGCGATAATAGGCCTGTCAGTAATGAAGAACGGGCTTGTTGCCAACAGGTGGTCTCTTTATAAGACCGGAGCCAGAGCACTCAGGATGGGGAGGGAAAAAAAAAAACTGCCATGGCAAAATGTGTCAGAATCTAATGTTCTGCAGAGTGAAAAGCCTGTTTTCCATCTTTTGTTCCCAGCCAGAGATTCAGCCTTGTTCCTCATTGTTCGGGGCACAAACGAGCAACAGTCTTTTTTGACACGGAGCCACAGATGAATAAAGACTGGAGCTGACTAGTCACAGGAAAGAGCTTTCTTTTTGGAGGGCTTGGAGCCCATTAAGAGTTTACGAGATATGAATGGATATGAATCCTCTCCTTCGACCCCACAAAAAAAAAAAATAAAATAAAAAAATACAACTGGACGCACAGAAGACAAGGAACACCTCTGTGTCTTTTTTACCGAGCTTTCCAAGTACATTTCAAGACACGGAGCAGAAGAGGGGACTGATTGACAGGCAGGAATTACAGAGTCAATAGGAAGTGAGTGGTTCATTGTGATTTTAACAGGATACGCTATGCCCATCCAACCCTGGAGCACTAACCACTGAAACTAATGTCGACATATTGACTTTAAGAAATCAGCAACATCGGGAGGAATCAGGGAAAACTTACCACATTGCTGTGTATATTATATTTTAATGAAATCTCACTAAAAAAAAGTATCCTGCAAGGTGTATCTTCACACTAGGACCAGATAATCATAAGATATTTAGCAATCCATGTCCTTGCAGGCTCTTCTCTGCACGTTTGGCTCAGTAGGCAGATGATGGGTGGATCCCAACAAAAGCAGCACACCAAATACAAGCTTTTGTCCCGCTCCATAATCCATTTGTTACACTCAGACCAATTTGTCCTCATTAACCCTCATAAGGGGGCTGTGTCTGAGACAAAAGCTTCCAGGGAACAATGAGAATACCCAACCCTCTCCCCACATTCATATCGACAGAGCTCAAGTGCCCTCCCACCTCCCCTTCTCTGCACATTGTGGCCCCTTCATTGCGCCAAGGGTTCCAGTTGTATGAGCAAGAGACGGACAGAGCCGTCAACAAGCGGGGTACACCTGAAAGACGGGGTGAAAAGAAACTTCCTCATTTCCGCTTCAAGAATGAAATATCTTCCCCCTTAAAGTTCCCCCCACTCTCTTCCCAAATAAATCACAATGCAAGATCCTCTGGCTTATTCAGGTCACTCCATCAATCAAGTCTGAAATGAATTGTGACATGATGTAAAAAGAGCAAAAACAAAGAGGAGGAAGGGGAGTTACAGTAATTTCTGAAGACGCGAGAAGGGTGGACTTCTCTGTACATGTCAGTTTGTCACACCTTCAGCATCGTTCAGTCACTAGAAAGACTTTCACAAGTTTTAGCAAAACACAAACTTCCCAGGAGTTGCTTGAATCAAAGATATTGACCGGAGCCAGGCTTATAAACTGATATATTCCAAATGTCTTTATTTTGCAGTTAATCACTTGCATTTTTTAAAGAAGCTCAGAGTATGAGGTTTTTCTTTCTTTTCTGAGAAACTTGCCTCCCACAAACATGACCAAAAAATACAACGAAAAGTACTTTTTTCCCCCAAATTTGGTCAAAAGACTATGAAAGGTAGGCTTGGTTAGCAATTTGTTAGCACTGAGACATCAAAATATGTCCTATGTAGATGTCTTTTTCACCACTGGTTTATCAACAACAATCTTATGCTGTTTAGACAGAAAACAACTGCCTTTGCTATGTCTATTCATTGAAAATCACTATGTGTTGCAGAAAGTTAATGTACTTGAGATAATGTACTTTTTATACTTTCATAAACTTGTTACTTTTTCCAATGTGCACCTTCATACGTTATAAAGAGAAATTCTTCCAGTTCAAAAAGGAGTGATTAACACAAAAACCAAAGGATAAAAGTGAAATGCGATCAGAACAGTCATGAAAAGATCCAGTTCAGACACAAGGGATATTTTACTTGGTGCATTTACTGCACCGCTGAACCACTTGGTATCTACAAAACTGTATGAAGATCAAACCTGTAAGCTCATTCCTAATATACTTAAAAGATCAAACAATTGCAATAAACGTCTCTAACCTGCTAAATGGCTGCTCTGTTGATTGGAATAAAGTGCATGTAGATCTTGTTACAGTTTTTAAGACCACAAACATTTTTTGCATTAACAGCAATTATATTATGTCACAATAAAAAAATAATAACAAAATCACAAAATTTCAGTGTATGTTTTGGGAATAGCTCTCAGTTGCGATTCAAACTTCAAATATGCAGAAAAATGTTTCATTACTTGCTATGCTATTAAGCTGCTGAAACACTACGCCTCTAATTATTCTGTTCAAGCAAATGACTATTTGGCCACTAGGGGGCCCGCCGGCTAGAGTCGAACCTTCATCCCTAGATTGCTGCGACTAAAATATGGAAAACAAATCAAATGAGACAGTGACGTCACAGCAAAGGTAGTTCAACTCATCCGGATGCAGTTGAACACAAAATATTCCACATCCTTCATCCCAGTATGCATGCACTATACAAAAAGTGCTGTATCATAACCAACACCTGAACATGACGGGATGAGATTTGAGGTTTTGGTCAATGTGTTTCATTTGTAACGTACAGTATGTTTTCTTGGTAAGCCATTATAAACGACAAGAGAACAGAAGCAGCATGGCAGCAGATCAAGGGAGGAGAAAACAATCTCCAAAGCTCACAACTTTAGAAAAGAGTGGTTTCTTGGGGTCACGTAGCCAAACAACTACCTTTTTCAGGCTTTTGTGCACAGCGTTTAGAATAATTGTAGTGGGTGTTACGTATGCACCATTAGCACTTCCACACAAACCCCTTATTGAAGCAGTACAATGGATCATGTTGAACTTCCTTTGAATGTCTTCAATTTCTTAGGATTCACAAATGGCTCTTTAGCAAAGTAAATATCTTAGTTGGTAATGCAAAAATAAAATAATACAACAAAGCTCCATCACTTTGCCGTTGCATCATTCGCTGTTTTTTCTTTTAGGTATTGTAATTTTAAATGTAAAACTAATGTCTAATTTGAAAATTGAAAGTGAGCTTTAATGAGGGTTACAAAGTTTTAAAAGACAGACATGTCTCCAACGCAAGAAATAAATATGAAACTGTCAAATCAAAGACAAGTTTTCCCAAAACGCAGCAGCTCTTCAGGTTTTCTCATAAAGGGGAAACGCATAATTATTCCTTCAGCGAAAAATCCGTGCGCACAAGCCTTTTATGTACATGTCACAGTGTCAAACGCAGCGGCGTCCCATTTAATGCTGGTTTGTTGGGTCTCCAGTATGTTTTCCAAACAGAGTTGCAGTAATCAGGTCATTTGTTATAATGACAACCATTAGGGGTGATCATCGTCACACAGCGGTCGGGAAGATAAATCAGGTGCTCTCTCACAGAGGTTCGTCTCGATTACACACACACACACACTCACGCACACGCCCACACACCTTCCCATCATTGCCGAAGATTAAATTACCAAGCCTCTGATTTAAAAAAAAAAACATTTTCAGAATTATTTAAGGGTGCATTATAATTTGGTTTGATACAGTTTCTATTTAAACCAACAAAATAACTTAATTTGAAGGGACGGACACTTAAATTCAAAACAAGACCTGAAGCTTTCAAAATAAATTACATAGAGGTTTTGCATCTATCATGATAATATTAATAATAATAATACACTTTACTATTATTTCTAGATCGCTTAGCGGTAACCTGACTAAAATATGAAAGCAAACTGTTATCAAATTACATCGTTCACTCCTAAATTATGATTAAATTAGACATACCAATTATCTCACAGAGAAGAAAAGCAAAAACATCTATTTAGAGAACAATTACAGACAAAGAAAAATTAGGGAAATCCTTTGATGATGCATCAGAGCTCAATAACAAAATAAGTGAATATACTGATACAGACTGTGTCATGTGTTTGGAGGTCAAAGACGCCACAATGTTTGATAGAAAAGAAAACTATCCAGCTACAGAGGAGGTGGATAATTCCACAAAAAATCAGTGATACAGCTAGACCAAACCATTTCTCCAACATTTAATTGCAGGAACTCCACATGGTGCAGTAGTATTCCCGCCAATGGATCTCTCAGGGCCTTTTCTGATTGTTTGGTCAGAACCAGTCACACTGGTGACTTTAGGAGGCAACTATCCTAAAGTTACATCCCTGTCTTCTTGAAACGCTTCTCATTTCTTGAAACAGAGCTGAGAATAACACCATGGCCTCTGGTAGAACATACCAATGCAAAGGACGACCAGCTATCGCCTCATGATGACGGTAGTGACACTGATTCTAGGCAAATGTGAAACTTCAGAAAATAAGAGAAGGGAAATATTCTAGTGGCCCCCTCCTATGAAATGATTGCTGCTTTTGGGTTTGATCAATTGTAGCCCTTCTAGTACAGCTTTAATTAATTTCATAGACACCAAAAGGAGGTGATACCTGATCAATACACCAGAAGTTTATCTGGCTTTATGTTAAACTCCAACTAAAAGTGCTCCTGTATTTTTTTTTAAGTGGTGCATTCTAGCATTTGACAGAATTCAGTAATTCATAATCATGAAAAATAAAACTTAAATGATAAAAAATCTTTCAAGTTGACAACTGTATTCATAGTATAGGTGTACCGATAGGTTTCTTAATTTTGGATGATCGGGCGACACTTGAATGAAAAACCAATTTTATCCACTTCTGCAAAGGTCTGAAAATCAGTCACTGTCCATTTATGTTCAGCACGTGCGGTTTAACAAGTCACGCAGTTTAGTGACTTTGTCGCTATATTTGGAGCAAGTTTAGAGACAAAAAAAAAAAAAAAAGCCAAATTAGAAGTTGTCAGACATGATTTCTTTGAAGATCGATGATCAGCCAACAAGACTGAAAATCGGTGTATTCCTAATTCATAGCTCATATCTTTGTTTTTCCTGAATAAGAAAAAAGAAATACAAAAATCCCCAAAAGCCCCAACACAAGCCATCACCACCATATATGGTAGCACATAACTAAGTGCATAAAGTATGTGGATCTAGTGTAGGGCCAGCAAAAACTTCACTTCAACACAAATGTCAGCAATTCTTCACCTGTAAAATGAGCGATTGCTGCAAAGTCAATGACTCTACCATCACCTGGGCCTCCTTAGAAAGATAACATTTTCCAATTATGTGCTTAACTTCTGTAGTTGTATTATTATTATAATTAAATAAAGCAGCATGTATTCAAATTAGCATCAAACTATTTGATTGTAATGTATTGCAAGTGAATCTAAATCTATACATTTGCATATCTGTGATTTGCATCTAATGGTGGGTAAAAGAATAGAGCAATAAACAGGCCATAAGAATAAACAGGACAAACTGTATTCGGATCAGCGTGTGTTTAAAAGTTATTGCTGTGTCTGATGACTTGGCGAGCATTGACAAAAAGGCACACAATACTTATGTTGAATTCTTGACTGGTTTTATTGTGCTTAGACATGCATCAGAGTGGACAATCGGTCCCGTATCCCGGCCCAAACTCAGAAACCCTCTTGAGGAGCGCCGCTTTCACCGCGCTAATCTTCTCATCCAGCTCTGTGAGAGTGCAGGCCTGAAGGAGATGAGGCACAAATGAGAGGTTGAAATTTGCTCGGCAAGAGATGAAACGTTGCTGAGAAGAAAACAGAAAAGTGCTGACCTGAGCGGTGGACGTCTTAGGCCGCTTGTGGAGATGACTCTGCAACGCAAGCAAGCATTGAAACTAGTTGATTTGTGCAATTTCTGAGCAGAATCAAAACTTACAGACTTTGAGTCACTTGTTGTTTATACAAAGAAAACTAGACACAGCATGTGATTTATGAGAAACCCTTTACTCCCATGGGATATTTTTTCCTTATTGGATATTTTGACAATAGAAGGAGTAAAATCGTGGGAGTATTATTCTGCAAACGTCCTTGGTTACAGTGGAAAAAGAGAGGTCCTACTGCTCCTAGCAATATGTTTTAAATTGGCATCTGCGTCGCTCCGTCTATAAAATCCTTTAGAATTGCTTATGGAGCCTTCTCTATGCCGAGTATTAGAATGTTGCTCCTAAAATCATGGGCCAACTGTGCGCCGCTTTTCACTAAACACCAAACTACAGCAGAGAAAAAAACAAGAGGAGGGAAGAGGGAGGAGACTCCGAATATAAAAGACCCCCATCTTCATTCGTTTATTCAAAGACACTCGACATCTCTTGCTCTGCTCACACAAACATGCAGCGAGTCAAAAGCAGATGGAGAGCGCCACTTGCACAGAAGCGGCATGCTGTGCTGAGAAATACTAGTATGAGGAGACATGCAGCATCTCAAGCACACTTAGACAACCAACACGCTGGACAGACTCCTTTAGCTTATCAATTCGAGTTTGATGGACTGTGCCGATCTCTCGCAGGTTTAATATGAAATCATTTGAGAATCTGGACTAAAAACAGAGGAAAAGCTCATCTTTTTCTACCGTCAGCATCTTTAAAATTGCTTAGCCCTTTCTCTTTCCGAAAGATATTTTAGGCAAACTCTTCACCTCCCCCCCCTTACTTGTGGCAAAACATGACTTAGGCCATTATCTTAGAAAGGTGACTATATGCTTTTACTTCTAGTATGTTAGATTATTTTGCTTTTCCTGGATTATCAAACCAAACATTTTCATGTAAGAGAAAAGGTTGATGCTAGGCTATGAAATAAAACTAAAAGCTCTGAGCGTACGTCCATGTAAACAAAAAATTGGTTTTAAAATATCGATTTAACGCTTACTGAATAAATCCCAGGCGCACCTTCAGGCGGTTCAAGTAAAGATCTGCTTCTACTGAGAATCAACTCAAAATCTGATTTTTTTCTGTCACAGTCAAAGTTTTCTGGAACGAAACCTAAATTTCATGTTATTGTGTTTTTGCTAATTTAATGTATTTATTTTTCTCTCGATAACTATACACTTGTTTAATACTCCGCATTTGTTGTTTTGGATAATCTATAGTTGCTGTTTGCACTTTTCTAAAAATTGCCTCTTAAAACTGATTATGGTTAACATATGAATAAATAAAGTTGACTGGACTTGCTCCGGCCTAAATGTTCAAGTAGCTGCAACCCAAGTAGATGCCTTTTGTTTCTATTCCACCAGAGCACAACTTGAGTAGTGAAATGTGTTGAAGCAGTGAAGCATAAAAGATGAAACTCCATTAGCGTCTCACAGAAACTCCTCTCGGTAAGTAGATTTCTGGTTGTGCCAATTGTAAACCAGTACTCCACGTAGCAATTTGGCCATCACACACCTTTAAAAATGCTCTTTAAAAGCTTCCTTTCAACACACTCTCAGTCTCAGCTCCTGCTTACTTTAGCATATGCTGTCATTTTCCATTCAAACACAAAAAGAAATGCAGGCGAGTCAGTTTCAAATCTAAATGTCCAGCACAGCGGTTAGCTGAATCTCTCCGCTTTTCTTTACCACAGCCAAGGTAAAGGACGACATAAAGTAAAAGTTGGTGCAAGGAGTCATCACTTTAGGTTAGTGAGCGTGTCTCGGAGGTGAAATGACTATTTAAATCTGAGGAGGCGCATGACTGTCGCTTGACAATAGCAGAGACTGAAGTGGCCTAAATGGGCTCAAATAAATGAGGTGAAAATTGCAGCAATATACACATATATAGTGACACTATGATGATCTATTGCAAAGACCCTCAGCTCAGACACAAGATGTGACACTACAAGCTGTGCTAATTGCATGAAATGGTATAGACACCTGGGCTCCGAAAAGAGGACGGTTAAGTGTTGGGAAAGCTGAGTGGATGCTGGAAGGTAAATCTGAATGTGTTGCCTGCGATTTAAACGGTGCAGCTAAGTGGGCAAATAGGTCACTAGCAGAGTTCTCTGACATTTAAATCTCCGGAAAAAGTATTCAGACCCTCTTAGAAACTTTTGTTGTCCACATTTTGTCACCTTGCAGCCACAAGTTTGAGTGGATTTTATGTAACTGACCAACACAGAGTAGAGCCAAATTCTGAAGCAGACGGAGAACGGTGTGTGTCAGACGTTTATATTCAGCCCCCCTGAGTCAATAGAAGGTCTGGACGGGGTGGAGAGAATTCATGAGCAGCAATTGTCAAGATTCAAAGTCGGATTTGGGTCTGGACTTTGACTGGGCCATTCCATTTTAGATGTTTGCTTACAACTCCCTACATGGCTTGTCTCAAGGTGAAAACAGAACTTTTTTTTTGGTTTTTCTTCAATGTAGGACATACTTGTGGAATCCATAAAAATAGTTAATCATATAAACTCCCACAAAAGATGCATTGACGTTTGTGTGCAACAGATACAGATGGTTACTGAATGTTTATTTTCTCTGCAAACTTTAGAATAGTTTTTTTAAAACTAGATTCTATCCATTTACTAGCTCACGTCGCTCTACTCCAGCAATATAGCTTTATTGTATGTGTAATAATAGTACAAATTAATTGGAAAAGGCTCTCCTATATCTATGATACATCCCAAGGACTCACAGTGGACTGAAAGTACTCAGGAGAGAGTCCTTCTAACTCTAGGATGCGATCTTCCATCTTCTTCAGCCTCTGGTAAACATTCAAAGGGACTGGCCCCACTGGAAAAAAGAACAACAGTAAAACACATCAAAGATTTATATGCTTGGGGTTTCATAAGAGTAAATATGAGCAAAATGAGCAAGAAATATATTTGAATAATTAGTAAAAAAAAAAACTATCTGTTATCCATTTCTTTACTTTTAATGTGAGATACGTTTTTTTTTTCATCTTACTTTTTTAAACTTGTATGCATCTCCATCATTTTATATCAAAATCTGACACATTATCAAAAGTTTCTTAAAGGTTTTCTCACCTGATGGGAGTTTGAGATGAGCCTCGATGTTTTGAAGCCGCTCCTCTATGGCTGCATTTCCACAGTCTCGGGTTGTTGGCCCCTTCTGAGGCTCCCCAGCATCTCCCCCGGCGCTACGAGTCTGGGGCCCGTAAGTGTTTACTACTCGTGTGACTGCCCAGCCATAGGAACATAAACAAAGGCTGTAACTCAGGAGTGAGGCGAACAACATCAATCCCGATTGTGGTCACATATAAGTGCGTGCAACACTGCAAACGACAGACTGAATGCAATATTTGGTAGGTTGCCATAAATCAAAAAACATGCATGCAACACTCTGCATGCAAGCGATATGTTTAGCCAGCTGGTTGGATTTAACTTTCACTTTTTCATTGTTATTAATGTAGAATCATGTATGTATTGATGTTCCGTGACGGCAGCAGATCGTCCGCTGTTCTTACCTTTTACGTGGCTTTTAAAACCCGGGTATGGCGTAAAGACTGCATCTGTCCTCGCACAGCTGTTTTCTACAACAAATAAAATTCCACAAAAATAGCATTTAGATTTTCTCATTTTAATTAAATGTCTTGTGTGGGAGAAGAAAAAAAAAAAGCATCCATCACACACATGAACTACAGCTTCTCGTGATTTTGTGTTACTGGTGTCTCAGACGGGCTTTGAATTTCAAGCAGGTCCCCCCGTCTCATGTTTTTCTGCACAGAACGGGTTGCATTTTTAAGGCCGAGCGTGTTAGCTACTTCAGGCCCCCTCTTGGAGCAGTTCAGCCTGACCTCTCGCCTGTGGAAATCAGCTCTCTCCCAAACATTGGCAATCTGTGTGCAGGCTCCCTCTCCACCCAGCCCCCCGCCCTCCCCAGCCCCTTTTATCCCTCTCCTCCCTCCTCCACACCCCCAACCTCTCCTCCGTTCTCACCCTGATTGCAGTCGATCACGTTGCAAAACTCGCGCACATTGTTTTCATTGATCTCCATCTGCTTGCGTTCCATAAATGCAGATATTCTCCGCTCAATCTGGAGACACAACAAAGATAATAGGACACAATAGATTGATGAGGTACTGATCGGTTTGAAGAATGCAATGTTTCTTTTTTTTTTTTTTGTCCTAGTTAATGTCGTGCAACAGGGCGATGTGGTGATTTGTATTACATAGAATGAGAAATGCAGCGAAAGACATTAAATTCAGGCAGCAAAAAAGAAAAAAAAAGTTAGATTGCTTCAATCATTACATGCTGGAATATGAATATGGTTTGCTTGGCTACCAAAATAAATGCACAACAGAATGCCGCCTCTTGTCCTTCATCCACATGCAATCTCAGAGTAATGAGCATCCACTTCATAATCCATCAAGGACCTGGCCCTCTCTCAAAACCCTCTAGCAATGTGGTCTGTTCTACCCCAGCACAGCACTAAAGCGCCCCTCATTCTCTGTCGAAACCCGGTCTATCAGGTCCCCATCGAGCGCTCGCCGCACGTCATGCTCACATCCTCGGGAGCAATTACTTATGATTATTCATTTGGCTTGACAAGAGTGTGAAGGGCTCCAAAATGTCACCGCCAGAACAGCTGACGGATCCGGCGTCGACGCGGACCAACCTCTGACTTTCCGGCTCGGATCTGGACCATGACGTCATCAGTCTTGCTCTCCGCAGCCTCGGAGCCGGGCCGCTGGAGCTCTGACGACGCAGCTGTCTGCTCCTTGGGCGAGGGTGACGCGACAGATTTGTCCGACGTGCTTTCTTTCACAGAAGCAACATCCTCAGACTCCATGAGCGACCTCAGGCTTTCTGAAACAGCCTGCAAGTAACAGAGAGAGAACACACTATCCATTTAGAAATAAATAGGAGTTACAAATATTACCAGATATTTCTGTATTATAATACAGAGAAAAGCATCCCATGACACAGACTGCAATAGCTCTTCATTATTGCAAATAATCATATAATGGTTATCAATTCAAACAGTACAAAAACCAAATTCTACTGAGTATTTTTTGTCTGGTTTTAGTGCCAGTATCTTGGTGCACTTGAAATAGGACAAATCTAACTTACAAATAACTTTCTTTAGCAGAAAATTGGAGCTTGTTATAAGTATATAATTCCTTAATAATAATTTAAAAAGTACTAGTTGTACTGGCAGATTAGTTCACTTATAACAAGATACGTCTCCATGTTATAAGTGAAATAATCTGCGTGTGAAACTAATGTTTTTGTTTATTAATATTAAACAATTATTGATTTAAAACTAGCTACTATATCTGAAAAGTTACTTGTAAGTTAGTTTTGTCTTATTTCAAGTGCACTAAACTATTTGCACTAAAAAATGGACAACAACAAAAATACTTGGTAATATTTTGTGTGTTTGTAGTGAATCCATTTGTGTAAACCCTTTCAACCACCAGATAGTCAAACGATACAATTTATCCACCGACGCTATTACATAAACTAGCAAACATGCATCCATTTTACCTGTAATTTAGCAATATGCTCCTGCAAAGAGCCGTGAAGAAGAGCTTCTGAAGATGATGACAGATTCACAGCGCCATGGTTGACTTCTATTCTCAAAGCAGTATCTCCTAATTGGAGCTTCATCTGAAAACAAATGATACCAAAATTTAACTTAACACAGGAATGCAGAATATTTAAATAGGTCTGAAGTTGAGATGATAACATGCCGATTGTAGGACTGTACTGTACTGACTTTTCCTGGCTGACACCATTCTCATATTTTCACTTATTCCAATTCGGACCAGTTCTGTTTTATTTTTAAAGACCATAAAACACAAATGATGAGCATTTAGTAGTTTTGATTAATCTAAATAAGGAAAGAATTCAGGAGACCGTCCCCATTTCTCTTATTTAAGTTTTTATTAAATTCAGAACAGTATGTTGATGCTTTTACAACACAAAAATAGTGGAAGGTCTTCGTTTTAATGCAGCGAACAAATAAAATTTGTCTGGATTTTACCTGATTTTCAAGGTAAAAATCAGCCAGTTCCAAAGTTTGGCTAATTGGTGCAACTTAATTAAAATGAACCTATTTAACAAAGGACAAGAAAATTCAACATACAAAAATGTAAATTATTAGTAATAACAAAACATTTTGTACATTAATCAGTTACAGATAAATACTGTCTAAAGAAATGTAAATACACAGTTAGAGGGCCCTTTTCTTTCTACTTCACTAGACAGGAATACTGGTCTCTCTGGCAACAGTATATTATTAGTAGAATAAAAGTTTTCTCCTATTTTTACTAAATGAATACTAAAGGTTTAAGAAAATGTTTTTAATGTAATGTAAAAATTTGTTTATCTGATGTTAATTTCCTTTTATAAACAAGCTTGTTTGCAACGCAATGGTGAATATTGAATTACACATTAGAAATATTTCACATTTTTCACCTAATCCATAAAGGTTGTGCCTTTGTTCATTGTTATGGTTATTTAATTTAATCTGAAGCATAACTAAAATATGACTGGGTATTTAAAGTAAGAGAACATATATGAGACAACTTCTTCGTAATTTACATCTGTTTTAATAATAATAAAAAACTGTAAATATTTCAAAATGAAAGTGACAAGATTTACGGGCTAGATGTTGCAGGATTTCAGTGCTAAGTAACGTTATTTTGTCCACTCAAAAACTAATATCAAGTATTTCTACTGCACATGAGGCTACATTTATTAATGGTCAGTCGAAGAAGAAGAAAGCAAAACTAAGTGACACAATTTAAGTAGCAACCATTGTTAGTGCATATCTAAGGAGTTACAAGTATTAAAATCTGTCAAACAGTCCAATAGCATCAAAACAATGAATGAACGGGGAGCTAGCCGAAGCTAGCGTCAGGCTGCTAAACGTATTAGCATGAGGCTAACTAACGACCCAGACTGAGAGGCCCAATTTTCAGAGTGAATTCAACTTAAACCTTGTTAACCAACCTGTTTTCCAAAGTCTGAAAGGAGCCTCAGCATCACATCCACGCAGTCCCTGTAACTGGACATTTCAGTAGGTTCTTTGGGAGGAGCGTCACTTCCACTTAGCTTTGTTGCTTCCGCCATTGCTGTTCAAGGACCTCAAACTACTACGCGCTGATTGGTTGGAAGACCATGAATCTGGTCACGTGACTGATGACTACGCACTGAATGGCCCCGGCGGTCAGAGCTCCGCAGCTGGGAAGGCACGAACACTTCATGATAAAAGGATTTTTCGAAGTTGTAATTTGGGGGATAAATGGAAATAAACAGCATCATGCGTTGTATTTTATTTATGCCGAGATGAATTGAAGTCAATGACGTAATAAATAAGGCATTCAAAAATTTTCTTTGCAGAAACCCTGCGCAAACTGCACTGTAAAAATGGATGGTGACTTTTAAATTTAAGCAATAGGATATTCTCACTCTCCCCAGTGCAGAATATGTGTAAATCCTGCAAGTTGTTGCTTATTTAAACTGCATGTAATCATAAGTCTCAATGATGTTTCTGCTAAACGTCCCTCATGTGAAAAGCGGGAGAATCTTTAGATTGAATAGAACACAGAATATTGTAGAATGATGCTAGTGATGACAATTTAGGCTCATTCTTTGTCTTCCTGTTAAAAAAAGTTGCACAAATTCTGTTGCAAAAACATTGATTCGCATCTTGACTTTATTATTTATGTCTATTTTAATAGTTATATTTTATTTGAGTTTGTACTTTCCTAAATGCTTTTATTTCCTAATTCTGATAGTGGTTGACATAAACAAAACATTTTTAAAAGGTTTCAGCACTCAGAAGTGCTGTAACAGATTAACTACTGCACAGGCAAGCATTAGTAGGCAAGTATTAGTACTTAAACACATTAAATGTGGAGTTCCACAAGGTTCCGTGTTGAAACAGAATATTTTTAATTTAGATTTTTATTACATTTTTGCAGTAACTAGAAAAGTTGAACGTAATTTATTTACTGATGGCATTTTGTTCAGAAAATTACAGTTAAGTCCTCGTGCAAAACTAATAGTTTGAGAAGTAGTTGAACTCAAAATGTAATTATTTATCTAACAAATAATTACATTATTTTTAATGAGGAAAAAGTGTAGTATTTTTGAAAAATTAAAGAGGAATGATTTGATTAACATGTTAACAAATGGATCTTCTGTAATAAACACAAAGTGAAGCTGTGAGTGTTTCTCATTTTGAACCTAATTTGAAATTTCAAATAGAATATATAAAAAAAAAACTATGCACAGCAAACCTTTTTGCGAAGGAAATGTTCTGCATTCATCAGTGCTTTGCATTTTATTTGATGTTTTTTTCACTTATTCTTCCACTTTTGAATTATCTTCTAAAGTTTGAGAAAAGATCAATGTTTCCGACACTAAAACCTTTTTATTTTGCTAAAAGGAAGAGCAATAGGTACATGTAGGTGCAAAACAGCATAACAAAAGTCTACTAATTAGGTGACGTGTATTAATATTAAAAAAAGAGTAAGTGTGTCAACTCTTAGCTATGGCAATAGTTTTGATTGACATGATATATACATAGCAATGACTACATATGTATAAATTGCATAAAATTTCAGTTTATGTAGTGAGATTATTGTAAAATCTGGATATCAATTTAAAAAAATGCTTCATCTGCTGTTTCATTTAAAAGAAATCATATAACTCCGTTATTAAACCCATGGAATATCACTATTTGAGAAAGATGGTGTTGTACGTGGTTTATTTTTTTGTAAAATATATTTAAAGATCGATAGATCCATGTATTTATTCTGCTGCCTCAGGAAAGGATTTAAGATGTTGTCCTCTTGGTGCTCCCTTCTCACTCAAAGAATTTCATATACTGTTTTAATTTTCCTGAAAAAACTGCTGTTTATGTCCTTCACTTACAATTACATCCGCAGTACTTGGCTATTTGTCTGCGGGGAATTCTTGTAGCCGCATTTGACTATATTCTCCATCACATACTTTTCAAACAGGCTAAAGAATGAGCACTTAATTATAAGAACATTGTGCCTCTGACATCGGTGGACTGAGCAGCAGGGCAGTGGGATGGGAACCTGGCCACAATGGCGTATTTCTCTGAGTTGAGTGACTGTGGGAAAATCTCCCTCCTCTATTCAGACATTTTTCCCTTCTTTTCAATTAATGGGGAGAGAGAGAGACTGATGAAGGAAACAACAGAAAAAGAACAATTACAGGCAAAGAGACGGCACAGCACATGCACTCAAAACTCAATAATGCTCTTTTAAAAGGGTTAATCATTTCAGGAAGGGGTCTGACGATAAGCCCTTTTTTCGGTTAATTCATTTGCAGGGTGATATTTTTTCACCCCAAAACAGGAAAGGAACTGTAACACTTGACATGGTTTGACATGCTGAGCAGTTGCTAAATGTTCCCACACAGCAAGGAGCTCTGAAATTAAGAAAAAAAAAAAAAAAGAAAATGTTTAATTTGCCTAGCTGCAGAATCAAGAGCTGAATTTTCTTTTTCCTAGACGTGGTACTTAAGGTGTGTCTGCAGCCTAAAGAATAAATTGATACGTTTTAAGTTATTTTTAACATTTCAAATCTAATTGTAGACATTTTGCAGGCGTGGGCTTTCACCCCATGATCTTATCTGGTTATAAATAGAACGAATAGTAATATTTATGTCATTATGTTCCACTTGAAATGCCAGTACTTTTTAGTCACAAGTAGTACTCCTCTTTGAAAATAATTTCTACATTACAGATGTTTCAACATATAGCTGATATAGTACTTTAAGTACATAATTATTGTGGGTTTAAGATGAATTTAATAACTTTGAATCAAACGTGAACCTTCTTTCACTTCAAAAGTACAGATTTCTGCTTGCAATACTTAACGTGCGGTTTTCTTTCTTGTAGTTAAAAACACTGTGACATCCAAAGCACCTGCCACAGCAACGACATTTAAAATAATATAATTTCTATACTCGCCATGGCCCAATGTTTGACAAAAAAATGCACAGAAAGAATGTGCCAGAGCAAAAATTAGGCTCTTAAATTTGATTTTGAGTGAACTTGCAGAACAATATGAATCTCGTATCAGCAGGTTGCTCAACGGATTTGCTGTTTTGTTGAAAAGGGAAGTGTTACAGAAAAATCCTAATTTCTCAAACAGCTGAACAAAAGGCTAAATGTTACTGTTTTGTATGAGCTGTATAATAAGCAATACAATAAATTTGGTTTTGTTCTCCTGAACTCTATTGTGGCACTGAAATGAAAGCACTGAGATTCTTTTCAAATGGGTAATATGGCTCAATGCCCAGGGCAGCACCAAAAAGAGGGGCAGCACAAGCGCTCAGCAATTTAAAAATTATTCGTCTGTCTGTTATGCACCAAACTATTTTCGGTGCCGCTGATTTTGTTTTGCCGAAAAGGAGTGACCCAGAGTGTTGGGCACAGTGTAAGAGGAAATAGGGTTAAACATAACTCAAGTATTTCATGTGGCTATTGGACCTCTTGAAACATATACATTTATACATTTTCATCAATATCTGTATTACATTTAGGTTAGTTAATCCTCTGCCTGTCACTGAGAGCTCTGCATTTTTGTAAAATGATTCATTTTTGTAGGTGAAAATGTTTCTCAACTGTCCAGGCAGAGGAGGGGGAAAAAAAAGAAAATCTAAACAAAAATGAAGTAATTCCTGGCGCAGTTTTTTTTCACCCTCTGGTTCCTGAGAAACAATTTATCCAAATGGATTGTAAATCTCCCCTCACTGAATTTTTTTTTTAAAAAAAAGCACCATTGGTGCCACCCTTGGAATCCGAGAGTTAATCCCCGAGCGTCCATTTAGTGAGTTCACAAAAATGTTGAATACGTCTACCAGGTTATATACATTTTTTTAAAATACAAAAATAGGATACTAAATTAGATAAAAGTATCAGACAAATAAGATAAAATAAGATATTGAAGGACCAAACACTCATCCTTGAGGAACACACTTGGGATTTCATTCCACCACAGATTTTGAACAAGTTTTGTACCAGCGTGGGGCTTACATCTAACTTCATTTACTGCTGAATGGACATCCAGGGGGAAAACACCCCTCCCTGTTTTAATACACGCCGTCATTTACATTCTCTGACACCCAACGTTCTGATTAGTGAAATGATTTGACTGCGAAGCCAAAATAAAGACCTAAGGCGTCATTTAGCAAGCTAATCAAATGCTCCCTTTCAGTTATCCCAACAATCTTTTTTCTATTTTTAAAAAAAATACACAAAATTTGGTTTGTTGTCTGAAAAACAGATGCAGTAACGATCGTTTGTTTTTATCTGATGAGATGAATACTCAGTGTTTTCCTGGAAAAAAAAACAAAACAAAAAAAAAACACAACAGCCACCTGCAGCAAAGTGAAAAGGTCTGCTAAGAGCATGAAGCCCAGGAAAGGACAGACGGGATGGAGGATGAGCAGCGTATAGGGAGACAAGCGGATTACAGCAGGAAGCTTTTGTCTTGTTTTGCTTAGAGGAGGATGAGTCTGACTATTTTACTGTCCAGGTGTTTTGACCTGTATAGAGAGTGCAGAGTTTGAAACATTGCAGCATATTGCATAAACAGACATTATTACTAATTGGGAAATGAATGCAAGATCCAGATGGATAATCAGGATTCAAATAGTGGCTAAAAACGTACTCCAAACAGCAACATACTGTATTTCTGAGCTTTATGTGGCACCAAAAGAAAGGAGAAATCATAGAGGGGTTTTAACACTTTTGCACATTTTTTGGTAGCTCCAACAACACCATAGGCAAAGCCAGAAACCGCAAATTCTCCAGTGTTTTAAATCCAAACCGAGGCAAACCCATTCATCTAAACTAAATGAGTTAATGTGATGAGGAAAACGCCACTCTCGGTGATGCGGTAGAGCCTCCGCTGAAAGTTAGCTCTAATAGTTGGTAGGCTGGTGATTGCTTTAAACCACTTCTGACTGTCAAGAGAGTTAATAAAATGAACAAAGTGCTGAAGATCCCCATAATGTTATTAACCTGCTTTTATTCCTGCTGCCTTTCCAACCAGGTGGAGGAAAATCCGGAGCTTTAGTTTAACTCGAGTTTAGTGGGCCAGTTTAAGAGGTCTTGAACTTGAACTATTTTCAGATGGTTTGGCTTTGTAATTTTGTTCTTTTTTTTTTTTTTTTGCAGTGCTGTGGAAAAGTATTGACATCTCCTGAGCTTTTCCACTTTTTGACACATTACCACCACAACTTCCTTGACATTTCACGTGATAAACCTACACCAAGTTGTGGTGGTACTAGAAAAATTGAAGAAACATTATACCGGATTTAAGCTTAGCTCAATCACGAATGTCCTTAAAGAGGCATTGATAAAACGAGCTATTAAAACATTACATCTGTCTCTGCATTTGATGAGTACTTGTTAAAATTAAATAATATTTAATATATTTTCACATCAATGTAATTTGGCAATGTACAAATAAAAACTAATTTTATTTGACTGATGAAATAAGGACACAACTGTTCTCTTAAAGTTCTGCTTATGTGGCCCTCTGGAGTCCTGAGGGCCGGAAAAATAGCTATGGGGTTCCGGATTTGGCCCTTGGACCTCGTGTTTGCCACATATGGGCATTTCAAAGTATGTCTAAACTATTTAAACTATTCATCAGTCATTCAGACAATAAAAACCAAAGACCCTGTTAGCTTCAAAGCAACTAAAACTAAGGAGAAAAATTGCATTTTGGAAAGACGTTTCCAAAAGCGTCTATCGTGCCAATCTACTACAAATGACATTCCTCCACTGACCAGGTTCAGTGTTTTAAGTGAGGAATGACCAAGTTGTCATATGACATGTTTCAGTCTGCGAATGTTGTCCTCCATGCAGCTGAGATGGTACTCAGCGGAGCCTAAATGGCTGCAGTGAAGTGCAGTGACTCAGAGTGCTCCAATCACTCAGCAGTCTTTCCCTGAGAGGCTCTATGTTGATAGTTTCCTTGTTATTACATCTTCAGTCAGAACTATAGAGACCCATCGGAGTCATGGCTGTCTGCCAAGCACCAGACATGCACCACCATGCATGAGATAGCTGTAAATGCAAGAAGGTAAACAACCGAAAAAAAAGAAAAAATAAGAAAAAAAGGGAGCAGCCATGAGGAGTGGCACTAGTTTTGCAGTATTTAAATTTGTTACATTTAAGGTATTAATTTTAATACCACAGTGTAATAAGGTCCAGTTCGATTATGATTTGTATTGGTTTCAGATTAAATTAACACATCAAATCTTTTTCTAATTAAAGTTTTTGACGGGCAATATTTCAGATCGGATCTTATTTAGTTAGCAATAGTTTGAATTAGTCTGCAGTACCGAACATTTAAACAGTTAAATTCATCTTATAAAGTGGTTTCATCATTCTGTAATTTTCCTAAATGAGTTAGAGCAATGAGAAAAGAAAGTTTTAATGACCATCAATTCACTCATGGAACAAAAAAAAAAAAACACGACTCAGTGGTTTGCTGAACCACTTCTAGCATCATTTCTTGGAAGTATTTTATTTTATTTTATTTTGTATGATTTTACCAATCTCTCTTATTATTACAGAACCATTTTTGGTCCAGTGATCCATTGCTTTAGTTCACTGGGGTTTGCATGCATTCATTTATCCACTTTTCTCACCTTATAACACTTCAACAAGGTTATTTATCCAGACTTTGACTGAACTTCGTTTGCATGAACCAGTCGCAGATGAACCTCAACTATCAGAATGTTTGCCCCACATTTGAATCTAGAATACCAGTAGGAGGAGTCAAAGGCTGACATAATAACGGCAAGATATGCAGGTCTTGTAGGTCCAGGATAGGATCCCCAGTGCATTGGTGATGTCTTTCCTTCTAGGTACAGTGTTAACTCATCCTGGTTCCAGTCTACTGACAAATTACTTGAGTTGATCCTTTCTAGAGCAGCATTTGCCTCAGCTACAGGTTTTGGGGTTATGAGTCTTTCAGCTTTGTACATTTAGACGCTAAAACGGTTTCCCATCCCTTTTTGCAAAACAGCTCAGTTGTGTAACGAAGAGGGCTCTGGACAGCAATGTTCAAGTCTTGCAACTCGTTTTCATTTGGATTTAAGTCAGGACTTTGACTGGACCATTTTGGCATTTTGGTACATAGATATGTTTTGACCTACAACATGGTATCACCATCCCATAGTAACTCTGGCTGTTTGTTTGGTGTTGTTCGTCTACTGGAAGGTGATCCTCCATCGCAGTCTAAAGTCGGTTTAGTCTTCATCAGACTTTCTTCTGCTGTTGTGATACTTTATGTCGGTTTATTGCATAAAATTGCCAAAAAGTACATAGAAGGTTTTGACTTCACTGCAAATAAATGCTTAAATCATGTAAAAACTTTTGCACGGCATTGTGAGATTTAGGTAAACAAACAAAAAGTTTCATAATAAATGTTTTATATAGGTAACCGTATTTTGCTTCTTTCTTTTTAAGCCTAACAGAAAGAGTTATCTACAAAAACATTCATCAAACATATATTAGATCCAAATCAGGTTTCCACTTGTACTTTGTTTCTGTTCAACTACATTAAGTTGTGTAGGGTTTAATAAATATGTTTGTGTCGTAATAATGTCTGAAACGTTATCTATCACGAGGCACAGTTAGAAAATATAAAGTGAAAGGGGGGAAAAAATATACTTCAGTGGCTCTTAAGCAACAGCTCTATCCACCACTGTTACGGTTTCTATGAATAAATCCTTCTGAATCTTAACCTCCTGAGACCCTGCATCCTCATATGAGGACATTACATTTTTGTAAACACAGATGTAAATAATAACATTGATTGAATGGTCTTATCGTCACACAGATAGACCCAATGTCCTCGTCTGAGGACATTGGGTTTTGAGAAAACCACTTATTGTAGAAAGCTGAAATTTCATTTTTAGGCCAATTGGGTCCTTATGATCCCAAATGACAAGGAGAAATGTATATGCAAAAACAGACCCATTGTCCTCATATGAGGGCATTGGTTTTGACATAGTTCAAGAGCACATAGAAAGCTAAAATTTAATTTCAACTAAAATTAGGTCATACTAATCCCAAATAGTAAGGAGACATAAAAAATGCACATCAAACAAAAGCCCGGGTCTCAGGAGGTTAAGTGTGACATTAAAAAAAAAAAGTGTACAGCATATTTCAACGGATGCGGATATTTCACTTTCCCCGAAGTTCCCAGATAATCCATCTAACCTCAGTCTGCAAACCCGTCCCCACAAGCAAATCAGAACATATACTGCTCCCCGCTTCCCGCTTCATGTCGGCATCCCAGCCCCCACCCTCAGCTGCACCTGTCACCTGGGGGCCCCTGCCTACATTCAGGATCAATTTACATAACCTCATTTAGCAGTTCACAAATCAGAGCCATTAAGAGCTACTAACGGGAACCAAGGGTTCTAATTTAGCTTGCCTTTCACAGTGGGAAAATTGTTCAGTTCAGGCCTACAAATAAAGATCCAGGACTTAGCTTTGATTGTTGATTGTGATGGTAAATGTACAGATGATTAGAACAGATTTTCCCTCGTATTGATTTCCTGCCAAAACACAGCAGGCACTGGTCCTGCACTGGAAAACCACGAGAGGAGGTGAGCACAGAGGGAGTTAGCTGCTGACATTGATTTGTACGTATAACACGTTAAGTATAAAAATGGGAAATAAAATAAAAAAGCTGGTGTGTAGCAGTGCTGTTTGTGTGTGTGTGTGTGTGTGTGTGTGTGTGTGTGTGCGTGCGTGTGTGTGCGTGCGTGTAAGCCAATATTTTATTCTGCACAGATACTCTGCCATTTTTTTCTCCACTATTTAAATCCATTTACAGTCTATTTGAAGGAATTTGAGAGCAATTTCCCCCCTCTGCCCCCCTCATTTCTCCTTCCACACTTCAAATAACAGCCGCAGAGAAGTTTAAAGGACTTGCTCGCTGCTTAAATCCTTTTATTTACGTTTGTGTGGCAATATGACAGTGGCAAAACCAATTCAGAGTCATGAATAGCTGGAGTCAAGAGCAGAAAAATTATTTTCAATCTGCATTCAATTTGGCAAAGATGGGGCTCATGGAGTAAAGAGGCTGATTCACATTCCCACTTGTTTGCCGCTGAACTTGGTGGCATTATGAACATTTGCTTTTTTTTTTCGTGGCTGGGAGGTGGGGGGAGTGGCTTGAGGAGGGTAGGGGAGCATTTCTTATTTGGAGCATGTTTAATTAATCACCAAATCAACCCTCTTCTGCTCTGCATCCCCAGCCCCATATGTTTGTACTCGAAAGCTGTAAGAAGAGCAGGACGCAGCGCAGGAGATGCATCCAGCCGCCTACAGATTATGTCTGCGATTGCATAACAACAACCATCACTAGGCGGATAAGAGCTGCGATAACAGTGGGGCCAGTGGAGTTGGCGAGGTTCAAACCGTCAGCTCTGCCAGACCCAGACTGTTTAAAAAAAAGCCTCCAGGGTTCAAGTCGCACACACACATATATACAATATATATATAAAAAAGAAAAAATTAAAATGTATATGAGGTGTGATTCAGTAAAGTGGCTCTGTCCAGCTTTGGTCCTGCAGCTCGTTTTTAGTAGTTTTCACTTGAAGATAATTTATTACAAGTGTGCAGAGCAGGTTCTATGTGGGGGCTGGGAACTGGGAGAATGGTGCTTGAAAATGCTATAGCAACCAACAAGAGGTTGTGGGCCTTTGGTAAAAGCAACTCTGGTTTTGTAAAAAAAAAAAAAAAAAAAAAATAGAGAGAGGGATAAAATAGCAAAGGGACTGGGAGGGTGAAGCATGACATTTTAACAGCACTTTGTTAAACAACAGATCATTTTTGTTCTTGTGGCGAGTAGGCAGTCTGAGTTAATGTGGGTAATATTTTCTGCAAACAGTGCTTTTTATGTCAAACGATGTTAAATATGCTGCCAGAAAATAGCTGACCTGGCTCATGGACGTGGGAGAGCAACTTGGCTAAAATTCATTGTTTCAAACCAAAACCCAGTTTGATTAAAGCTAATTTATCAGGTTGGACTGGTAAAATCTTTTTAAAGTGTATCTGCATTGTTTCAAATTAGATCATCTTTAGAATATCTAAACATGTTTAGTGTTTTGTGACTATAAAAATTGATAGACGGAAAAAGGAAAGTGAAAGATGTTTAAGCAAACGGAGGTCACATCTGGGGATCCACAAGGCTCCATTCTCGAACCACTTTCCTTCAGTATCCACTCTCTCATCTGTGCTAACATTATAGATTATCACAACATCTATTACCCTTGTCATGCTAATGACACATCTTTACACTTGTGTGTCTCCACATGATCTAAAGAAATATCTGCTTATGACCTCAAATGAGTATTTGACCATTTCTAAATCAATTAAATAAGAGTACAGTGACAAGTCAAATAGTATCATCAGCCAATAAATTGCTTTTATCTATCTGTAAATGCTTCTTTCACTTTTCAGAATTTTATACATGCTTCACCTGGAGTTTTGTACCATTTAGTTTTATTTCTAAAGATTACATTAGAACTCGACTGTGAAGATGCATAACCACAAGTAGGTAGGAGTCACTACTTTATGTTTTCCCAAACAACGCCTACAGATCAGTGAGTTGAAGGTGCAGAACTTCTTCAGTGTTTTTGGTCCCAAATAAAGAGCTCTGTTAGACTAGTTGTGGATTAAAATACGCAGCACTCAAGAAACACTGACATGGTTATGGACTCGGACCTAACTAAATCAATCTGCCTCTGTCTTGAAACATTGCCTGGTGAAAACTGTTTGTTTTGTTTTTTTTAGATAAATTATTTCAATCTTGTCTGCAGATCTCTGAGGAAATAAACCTGGCAGCTGATTTTGAGAATCATAAATCTGGGCATACAGCAAACGATCTCCAAGGCCTGATTATCAAACTGACATTAATACAATATACATACTCCTCACAGCTTAGGTTATAACCACAATAACTATGATTATGTCAACATTTTTAAATTTCGGAGCCTGTTTGCTCAGTGTTTCCAATAAAATTTCCTGAGAACATGATATGTGCAGAACCTGTTGGCTTCTCCAAATCAGGACTGAAAATGTTACTGTTTACCGACACTTAGTTGATGCGTTTGGGTTTACGTTTCTAAGCCATTTACTTGTTTCTTCTTGTGTCTCTTTCTCTTATATTGTCATGCTTACATATTTAAGCTTTTATGTCCCCACTTTGTTCCTTTGCTTGTTTCAGTTTGCCTCACTCCCTGATCACCTGGCACACCTGTTTGTGTTTTATTCATGACAACCTTAAAGTGAACTGTCAGAAGAGCTGGACACCAGCCAGTGTCTTGTCCATGACGGATCAGAAAAGTACCAGGAGTGAGGCAACTGCCTAGCCCACACGAATTACTTTTAATGAACATGTAATTAATGTAAATAGACTGAATGGGTTTCAAAGCAAACAAGGACTCAAATTGATTTGCATTTCTCTTCTTTAGGGCAGAGAGGAGGAGGGGGGGAGTTCTGCAATTCGCCCTTTTGTCAGACGCCTCTATTGATCACTTTGTGTGTATCGCTCCGCATGTGTTTTCCTTCATTAAGAAATAACGGCTTCCTGATTACTCCCATCCCCGGGTTTAATGTTGCTTAATATCCACTTTGTTCCTGTGTCATGGCGGAGGGCAGCGAGTATAATGTGCGACTGGGTGGCCCGTGATTGGCCGTGCAGTGAGGCAGAGGTGTTTAGGCCGTCGGCTGTAAAGGGGGATCGGTGGAGGGGTTAGAAAAGCAGAACCTTTGCGGCTGGATCCAGCTCAGCATGTGGTCCCTCTGGGTCCCACTCATTCTCACTTACACAACAGTTGTTTTGTTTTTGACCATCAACAGGGGCGCTGCTAGGAACTTTTGAAAGGGGTGGCTAGATGGTGGGCCGGTTGTTGGAATAGCACACCTTTACCAAAAAGAGAATTTAAGGAGCTTTGTTAAGGTTTTCTGATGCGTGGGGGCAAGTAGAGCAGGAAGAATAATAAACAATTAGGAAAAATAATTGTTATGTGTAACATTTGTTTCTTAAAAGGCTTCAATACTACTACTATTACTGCCACTGTAAACAATAATAATGTTCTTTCCTTCTTTCTTTGTTCCTTTCTTTCGTCCTTCCTGTCCAATGTACTACTAGAACCAGATGTCATATCATGTTGTGCCGCTAATTAAGTAATGTCGACTGTGCAACAGGAGTAATATCCCACTTCATGCCTTCTATAGAGCAGATCTGACACTGCAAGGCAAACCTCTCCCACCGGTTTGACTAAACTGGCAGAACAGGATACGAACAAATAAGTTTTTCTACTAATGTCTTGAATTCAGATTCATAAAAATATATATATATATATAATTCATGTCAGACACCCTGACCACAGGTACCACTGAGCGTGGCGGCCCCCAGCCCCTTGTCGAGGGGACCACTGAATTACTCCATCAGTATTAAGCTGTCTGTCATTCTAAGTTTTTTTTTTTTTAGACAAATGTTTAACATAAATGCTGCCACTCTTTGGGGATTAGGATATAAGCCCCCTATTCTGTTGATTTCCGTTCATTTAGGCAGCAAATTGACCAAGTTTTTTTTTTTTTTTGCTAAATAATATAGGCTATATCCTACTGTGCAATTCAGGCACCGGAATTACATACAGTGACAACCAGCCAAAAAAATAAATAAAAAATAGGGAAAACCATTGAGTTGTGCGCAGAATTGCATGTTAGCTAATTGTTAATTTAAGCTGCTCGCAGTGGCTAATTATGTCAGCACAGCCAAGCCATTTGCATGATGGACCAGCCACCTGCCTGAAGGCGCTGCCAGGGCAAACTATATAATTACTGAACAGCAGTGGGGCAATTTTTGACTGTCGCCCCTTTTGTGTCACATGAATTCCTCGTAATGACATATTTCATTAGGGGGGCAAATATCACCCCCTTCTCCCTGGTGCTGAACAAAAAAAAAAAAGCACAAGTCTCAACAGGTCCTAATGTACGGGACCTATTTACATTCACCTCCAGCCTGTGTTTTTATCAACCTGTAGTTATGTGCGTCTTTGCTGTGAGTTAAATGGACCAGCAGTGGTTGTTTCTCAGCAGAGCGCGCGCCGGTTAAAATGGACCGGGGCTTTTCTTAAAGTGATTGCAGCCTGAACTCATTAAGCTGTCAAATGTCTGGCTTTGGGATCTTGATTGCTTATTGTGTTGCAACATTCAAGGAATTTTTTTTTTTTTTTTTAACCCAGACGTATCCTATTCACTCCCAATGGAGAAATCATGGCTCACTGATGGACCGTCCGTCGGGTTTAGGATGATCTATGCAGTGGCGGTTCTTGCATATATAATGACCCGGGCTTGTTCCTCCATTTGGAACGCTGTTATTCCACCAAAAATAGATATAAAATTACAGTTTTGCACATCCGTTTGTGGGACATTCAAAAATTGAAACTGACTGCCATGTTTTAGCTGACTAATGTCATGATCCCTAAGGTGGTGGCAGCATCATAATATGGGAATTATGGGAAAGAAAACTTGGTTTATAAAGACTTGAGATTGGCTTTCCCTTCCACCAGGACAGTGACCCTAGACATCCACCCAGTGGATGTCTCGCAGTGAAAAGGCTTCGCTCAAAGTAAACTCATGTGATCCACACATTCATTTCAAAAAGTGGAAAATTAATTAATCTGTGTCAGGATTTTCCTTTTTTCTTTTTAAATTTAATGACAGTCCATCTGAAAACATAATATGAGTTTATGGGGTACTTCGTCCCACTCCTTTTCAAGCACGTCAAGATTATTGTGGTACAAAAAATATGTTTCTTTTGCATTCCTTGTTTATGTCTGTTATTTTATACTGCTATCATGTTCGAAATAAATAAATAAAACAAATAAACAAAACCCCAATGTTCAACCCATTAATGTACTTTAGTTGTGTAAGTCAGTCCTCCTTGTTTGGCCAGTGACTTTGGATCAAAATTGGGTCACCAATATCACCTGGTTTTTCTGTTTTTCAAATTTATATTATGATTCCATGGCATAAGCTGATTTAAAAAAAGTCTTCAGACATTTCAGATTAATTAGTGTTATGTGCTGAAAGTTGACTAAAACATATTTTGTGATCATAAAACACAATAAGGTAGAGGTATACCTCAAAGCCTGAGCACAACATACTTGTCGAACGCACCACTGCTGAGTAACACCCACCACTTTTTCCATATTCATTCCACTAAAGATTTATTTTAGAAATCATAAGTGCTCTCTTTGCCATGCAAATCAGTTTAAACGCACTTTAGGTCTGACCATTTGAAAGGAATAACCTTGGACTATTCAACCTATCATTAAATGGAGCAGTTATTCCCGCGGGCCTATAGAGCAGGCGGCGGCCCCTGGGTCTGTGTGGAGGGCCTGGTGTTAACGGGGTTAGTGATGGCTCGCTGCCTTCCAAAGGACTCCTGCTGGTACTGTACACAGACAGGACAGCCCCGCTTTAGTCTGAGCTCATTTAATTGGCATGTTTGACGCGAGCACTGCAGGCATGGAGCAAGAGAGGAGCCCGCATAATGACCACACACACACACACACAGACAAATTCTAGAGTCAAGATCCTCGCGATGACCTTCTTATCAACCGAAGTAGAAGGTCTGAAGGGGGGAAGTTTAAAAGTAGGTGAGCTATTCTACTGGGGAGACAAAATAAAAGAAACGATGAAACAACTTGAACAATTTTTAAAATCTGTTTAATTAGGATCTTGTGTGCTGGACAAACTTGCGGATATTTGTGAGACGATGTCTCCGGCTTTGAACGCCTTACAGAGCATCTATAACGTGAAAATGGACAAAGAGTGGCACCGCCTACCGAGATGTGACGATTTACTTCAACTGTCAGGCTGGTAAAAGGGAGCTTTAATCAGAGAAGAGCCGAGAGAGGTCCATCGTAACTCTGGAGCAGTGGCGGTTCCTGCATGATTGGCACCCTGGGTGGGCCCCTTCTTCGTCCCCTTTCTTGCTCTCTCCCAATCAATTAAGATGCAAGAAATTATCAGAGGTTTTGGGGGGGGGAGATAGAATTCGTCTCACATTGCTCACTATATATTGATCCAGCCTTCCTATTAATAGGATATGGTAAGATGCCACCGACTTCACATGTGAAAAAAAGCTATATAAAACTTGTTTAGGGCACAACTTACAATTATATTTTGCTATCTGGATGCTCGTGTGATCCCTAACAATACGCCCACTGACCCACAAAGCAGCTCAGGTGGGTGAGCGGCTCTTGGTTTCCCCTTCACAAACCTGCCGTTTGCAAAAGTATGGAAAACGCTGCGCACGGCGACAAACTGATATAGCATGTAATCCCATAGTGAAACACGGTGGTGGACATATCATGCTGTGGGGATGTGAAGCTGATGAGAAGCTTGTCACAGTTAATCAGAAGCAAACAGATATAGGAAGAAAACATGTAACACGATGTAAAGATCTTGAAATATTGGCGTGAGGTCCACCATCAACGATGCTCCAAAATGTACAGTTTGAGCTACGAAAGAACGGCCCAGTCAAAGTCCAGACCTCAGTTCAGTGGAAAACCTGTTGAAAGACTTGAAAATGTTGTCATTTTGCCAATAAGAACGAGCAAAGAGGTTTTTTTTTGTTTTTGTCTAGATGTTTAGAGCTGGTCTGGGCACAACTCAAAGAATCCTTAGACACGTCTGTCAATGATCAATAGTCTGAACAGCCAAACTGATTCAGTAGCTGGAGTCAATTTATAGGATGATAAACAAAAAAATCCTAGTCAGTGAACAAAGTTTATACATAACATACAAATACAAAGTGAACAAGTCAACGAAAAACAGAGAATTTGTCTGGACCTAAGCTTATTGATGATGAAGTATAGGAAACATCCATATAGCCGTCTGAAAAATGAAATTCATCTCAGAGATTATAGCTGCTTCTTCAGCAGAGCTAAAAGGGAGAAAGGCCATTGAGCAAGTTCAAAAAGCCGGTTCAAAAGCCGGTATTTGTGGACTGCATTAGTGAAGACGGCCCCGGCCAACTTGGACATCAGTAAAGGCGCCATTAGGGCTGCAGATTTTCCAACTGCATGCTGCAAGACGATTTTTGAGTTTTCTGGCTAGTTTTTGCAGCAGCCCATTCTCGTCGCCCACAGCAACCATTTGAGCATCATAGAACCGAAACATAAAGGACGAAGACTCATCTCAAGAAAAAAAAATAGCTTTGAAATCTACAACAAGCACCATCAACAAGCACACATTTTTTTATATATATATTACTTATAATTTTTGACATCTGAAGACTATTTGATTATCCTTTCTAAAGATGTCAGGCAGATTGTTTTTTTTATTTCTTTTTTTTTGTTGCCAACAGTCATTTCCTTTTACTGCATAGCATTGGTCACGTTCTCAACAAACAATGATTACTTCCAAAAATGTTGCCATTACTGTTAATTAATACCCACTTTCACATAATCCACCATTGTTGGCTTCAAGTTCCTGAAGCGTATTTAGTTCAAGTGTCCTGCTTTTGAACAGGGTTCTTGTTATTTTTTTTATTTATTTATTTATTTTTTTGTCATTTAAAAAGAACCAAACGTATATATGCAGAAATAAAATTGCAACTACAATGACTAATCACAGCCAAATGTGTTCATAATGTTACCGGAGGCAACTTAAATTGTTAGTTTGATTAAAGCTCGGTCACATGTATGTGTGGGGAACATTACCTCTTATATAAATGTAAAATAACAACTAATTTGTTCAAAAGAAACTTTTTTGAACTGAAATCTCAGGCACTATATTAGTTTAAATCAACTTCCTCAGTAGACCACATCTGTGGGTGCGTTCTGCTTTTGTTCTATTTGTTTATTCTTGAACTTTGCTCTGTGATGATGACGACACTCTGTTATTATAATTATTAATAAAGTTCATATAGCAAACTTAGAGGAGCATTGTCTTATTCTGTCACCAAAAAACGCTACTTTTTAAAATGTCAATCTAAGGACTTGTGATTTGAAGTAGATGCTTAGCTTTAAAAATAATCCAATATGTATGCAGGAGGCAGCATCATATGATAAGCGCTATTTTACTGCAAGAAGGACTAATACACTTAGCAAAGTAGATGGCACCATGAAAGAAGAAAATTATGCGGAAACATTGAAGCAACATCCCAAGACGTCAACAGAGGAGTTAAAACTTGGACTCAAACAGGTCTTCCAAACAAGCAATGATCCAAATCACACCACTAAATTAGTAACAAAATGGCCTGAGGACGAACAAAATCGATGGTTAGGAGTAGCCAAACCATCGATCAGGACCACAAAGTCCTGATCAAGAAACTTGTACAACGGAACTGAAAAAGGTGTTTGACAAACTTGACTGAGTTACAGTCATTCTGCTGGAGGAATGGGCCAAAACTCCTGCAAACTGTGGCGGTAGAAGACGTTTTATGGGAGAACAACGGAATGCAGTTCTACAAAAATATTAAGATTTGATTTGGAAATGTTGTTCTGTTCTCTTTTTATTTTGACATTAAGTGAAATAGGTAAAGAAAAAAAACACCTAACTGACCTAAAACATAAGAAAAAGTTTTGTCAGATTTAATATCAAGTCCGTTATGACGTAATTATGGTTTCGTATTTTTCCAACTTTCATGAATAACTAATTTCTCTAGATCATCAAGCAGGGATGGAAAGCAAAATCGCTTAGAACTCCATCTGACAAAGGAGTTCAGTTGTTCTTGGAGAGGAATCATACTTTTTCAACTCGCCATGGAAAAATCAGAGTGAAAAATACAAATGAGAAGATTTTCTATTTGCCAAGGCTGAAAATGAAGTCCATTTAGACTTGCGATTGACAAAAAGGAACTCTGATAGTCAAATTTGTGCTGTTTTTTCTTTTTTCTTTTTTTTGGGGGGGGGGGCAGTATTATCGAAATGAAGTAAAATTGCACCCAGTACCAGGAGAGAGAGAGAGAGAGAGAGAGAGAGAGAAAATCTTCAAAAGAAACAAAGCCAAGTGAACACCTAAGACGTAAAAATGTGCTTTGTTCATCACAGGGAGGGGAGAGAGAGAGAAAAGACTCCACTCAGGGAGCCCTGAATGCTGCATTTCATGCCTGCAACAATTATGCTGAAAGGTCAAGTATTACAGCATCTTGTGCTCCGCTTTGCATGCAAAGTATTTCAGTTCGCAAATGACCCTCGTTTGCGCTCTTTGCACAATGGCTTGAAGAAGCAGATAAACGCAGGACAATTAAAGATTTTTTTTTTCTTCCTCCTTTCTTTCTTTTCTGCCGGCTACGGCTCACAATAACGTTTTTGCCGAAAAGGGAGTGATTGCTGTTTGCTGTGTAATTGTCCCATTTGAAATGCACATGAATGCTCGGGCCTGCTGCAATAAAATGTTTCGGAACTTTCATTTAAAAAAAAAAAAAAAAAAAACAAGAAAAGAAAAGAAGGAGGCAGAAAGTGTGAATGTTTTCAAAGAAGGAAGTGAGTCTTTTTTTTTTTATGACGTCCAAAAAAACCCCATATGTGTTAGGAAGTATTTAAAAAGCAGACAAACAGCTTGTTGAAGAGTGCAACCTTTTTGCTTTTGTGCTCTTTTTTTTTTCTCCCCCCTCCGTGATTAATTTGTTGTTCAGCACCATGGACAGCCCCTGGCTGGACCGTCTTGCTTTTCACGAGAAACCAAACCAAACCAAACAATGACACAACTAATCGCAAGTGTCTCAACCATTAACTTTTAAAAGTATATTAAATGGAACATTTAAAGAGAAAAAAAAAGGCTTCATAACGGCTGAAAATATTAAATCGCACACAACTAGCCATAGCTTCTTTTTTTTATTATTACTTTAAACCTCTTTTTAAGCCTCAGATGTGTTTCCTAGTCACGACTATAAGTTTGGTCTGACATAAATGTCCATTAAAATAAATCTCTCGCGTTTTATATTTTAACTTTTCTTTTTTTTTTTAATTTGGCACATTTCGATGCGTAATTAGTGTCATTAATATGATTTTAGAGTATAAAATCCATCGAACATATGTAGGTATCATAGTTTAGATACAAAACAACAACAACAACAACAACAACAACAATAATAATAATAATAATAATAATAATAATAATAATAATAATAATAATAATTCAGAAATAGAGTATTTTTCATTTTACAATCTGCTTTCACTTTTTTCTCTCTCTCTTTGTTTTTTAAATCCTTGAACTCAACTCGTTCATTCTTAACTTTTGCTTTTTAAGACGCGCACACACACGTTCAATGTCCGCTCAAACTCCCCACATCCAGGCTCCGAGGGAACCCGCTTGCTAAGGAGGCGAATAAAATTCACCAGCTAGCCGCTAACTCAAATATGATTACCCTGAGATTAGAGACTAATTGCTCGGGGTTCACGGAGGCAGCCCACCATAAAGCCAGGACGACTCGGGGAGCCGCGCGGTGGGGCTTTCCACAAAGCAGCGCGGTGAGAGCGCGCACGCTTTCCAACAAGTCATTCTCGACGGCGACAAGCCGAAGCACAAAGACCACACACGGCGCCAAAGACATGTTAATGTAATCCCAAAGTTCTCACTTCTCTCCGCGAACAAAACGCGCTCTGAAAAATACCTAATAGAAGACAGTTTCTGATGCCGGGCTGGAGGATTTTAACTCAAAGGCCTTCTGGAAGGGCTTTTTATTATTATTATTATTATTATTCGCGCGGGAGGCCTCAAACTGAGACCGCTTTAGGAATAAAAAAGTGACAGAGAGACGTTGAGAACACGCAGTCGTGTGTGTGTGTGTGTGTGTGTGTGTGTGTGTGTGTGTGTGTGTGTGTGTGTGTGTGTGTGTGTGTGTGTGTGTGTGTGGGTGGGTGGGTGGGTATGCCGTGGAAATGCCAACTCTTCAGTAATAACTGTGGAGGGAGGAAGTATCACTTTTGAGAGCTATAACGTAAAAACGCTGCATAAAAAAATAAATAGATAAAAAAAAACAGCCCTTTTGAATATGTTTTAAAACTCAGTGGATTATGTGTTCTACTGGTAATAAATAAATAAATGAATAAATAAATAAATAAATATTAATGAGTTGTCCATTAAGCTGGATAACAGTCTACAGTATCAATGACAGTTAATAGTTACATGCAGATATTGACAATAGCAGGTTCAGTAAATTGAAGCTATTACTAATTGTGAGCTAATTGTTTGCTAATGCTCAGAGTGAGAATGTAAAAAGATATAAATACATATACATGTGCATAAGTAATAAGTCATAAATCCCTCCAGTGACGGTTCGTCATTCTACGGCAACATAAACTTTCTGCAGAGGACACATTCAGCAACCTTTGGATCCATGAAGTTTTACAAACTTTTTCGTTCGGTTCTCTTTTGTTTTTCCAAAAATGAGCGGAGGCGGCCCGAGTTTGAGTGGGGCGAGCAGCAGGATTCCAGTCCATAATAATAATAATAATAATAATAATAATAATAATAATAATAATAATAATAATAATAATAATAATAATAATAAATAGCAGCAAATAAATTGTGTGGCAACATCATTTCTTTCAAGTTTGTGTCCACAACACAGCACGTCTATGCCAACTTAATAAAAGTCAGAAATATGTCCCAATGGTTTTTGGTTTATTGGTGAGTTTCCAGCTACATTCTCCATAGAATCTCACTTCAGAACAGACAAAAGCAGCAAATATCACCTACTGACAGAAACTGTAATTGCTCAAATATGGTGTTTTTTTATGATTAATTTAATCCTAAATAATCTTACATTCAAAGAGTTGTTTTCTTTTTATATATATATATATATATATATATATATATATATATATATATATATATATATATATATATATATATATATATATATATATAAATTATTGTATGTATTTAAATTTGAAACTTTTGGATCAATTTTCTAGCTAAAATCTAAAGTGCTTATTGGGCCCACCCCCCTTCTTGACCTCGGGGGGGGGGGGGGGGGGCGCAAACCAGCAGCTTGACTCACTTATGTCTTGTGACGCCTCTGAACGTGATCGTCCTAATTCTAACCTCGTTGTGACCTCACTGCTCACACCTGCAGAAGAGTCCTAGTTAAAGGCCTTGTTTTTAACGTGAACGTATTAAATTCAATTGAGTACACAGTCAGTCACGATTTCGGTTCATTATCGAGACCGTGGAATATGGGCCACATCGAAACTGTGCTTAAAATCCACAATAATAATAATAATAATAATAATAATAATAATAATAATAATAATAATAATAATAATAATAATAATAATAATACGTCTTTAGGAACGAGTTTGTTGCTGAATCTCAAACCCATCGCCCGCCCCTTTCAGCTCCCTGATTGATTATCGATGGCGCAGCTGATAGAGGCTCGCGCCCGTCATTCGAGAAGAATTCCGCGCGCTGTTTGGTCAGGGATTTCATCGATAAGCTGCCCTTTGAGCAGCGCTCGTGTTTGATGTGGAGCTCCGAGAGACGTCGCCTCTGTGACTCAGTGAACACACATCCAGGAAAAAAAAAAGAGCAAAGAAACAAACCAAAAAACAAAAAAAGCACGTAAAGGCTACAAAGGCGTTTGTTCTCCGGTGCACGCGCGCAACCCAATGATTCATCAAAAAAAAAAAAAAAAAAAAAAAAAAAAAAAAAAAGAAAAGGTACGGATTGAGGATCCACATCCTCAATTTGCAATATTTTTGTTCCGATTTGTTTTGGGAAATAAAGGAAAAAGAAACAAAAAAAGAGAGACGTTGTTAATACTGCGACAAAACCAATGATGATGATAATATTCTACTACTAAACTAAGTTTTTTTTCTTCTTCTTCAACCTAATTACTCACATAATGCAACAACGCGTCGTGCGAACATATTTCACAAAAGAATAGCTTAGCTGTCTCGTTTCCATAATTTATTAATAGGACTGTTTTTGTAGTGTGTCAAATATCTATATAAGTTACAAAGAAATAAAACGTACAAATACCGGGGAAACCACAACAAACCAGCAAGAGCGTCAAAAAAGTTTGTACAACAAAGAGCTACAATTCAAACCTTTTACAGAAATGTACAGGCTAGACCTACGGCTCACATTAAATTCTATTAGAAAGCAGAGGCGCATTGGGTTTCACTGCAGTCCAGTCATGTGTGTGTGTGTGTGTGTGTGTGTGTGTGTGTGTGTGTGTGTGTGTGTGTGTGTGTGTGTGTGTGTGTGTGTGTGTGTGTGTGTGTGTGTGTGTGTGTGTGTGTGTGTGTGTGTGTGCGTCCCTGCTCAGGGTCAGGTGTCCCCCAACTATCAGTCTACCGCAACGATCTTCTTTTGTCTCTTTATATAATTTACATAAATAAATCCCAGGACGTTCACATCCACAGTTTATGGGAAAAGTTTCTTCCACATGAGTTTCCTTGCAGAATAAAAAGATGCACCTCGAGTTTTCTCTTCTTCGTCGTCTTTTTTTTTTTTTTTTTTTTTTTTTGTTCAAATGCGTGCATGTGTGCTGCGACCTGCCTCTCTTTTCGCCGCGGAGGGAATTTGAACCACAGCCGCAGCGTCTCGTCACCACGTCCTGCCGTACAGCAGGGCCGAGCACTGTAAGGCCGAGCCGTACTCCGCTCCGGGGGAGTTCAGGTGGGAGAGGCCGGCTACCTGGCTCTGCAGGGACGGCGGGCTGGAGGAGTGCTGCGCCAGGTCCGGGGAGTGACCCGTGCTGCCCACCTGCTGGCTCGGGTGCTGCCCGTGCCCGGACGCGTTGTTGGACATGATCATGACGTTGCCTCCCTGTTGGTGGTGCGTTTGCGCCGCGGACGTGGGCGTGTGGCCGCTGCCTTGACACGGCTTGCCGTCTTTTACCAACACCGGCACGGCCACCCTCCGCGGGGATTGCTGCTGCTGCTGCTGTTGCTGTTGCTGCTGCTGCTGCTGCTGCTGGCAGGAGCCGCCGCTCTCCTGCTGCATCTGCTGCTGGGACACTTTGTCTTTGGCCTGCCTCTTCATCTTGTAGCGGTGGTTTTGGAACCAGATCTTCACCTGTGTCGGCGTGAGGTGGATCATGCTCGCCAGGTGCTCCCTCTCCGGCGCCGACAGGTACTTCTGCTGCTTGAAGCGGCGCTCCAGCTCGTAGACCTGCGCCTGGGAGAAAAGCACCCGCCGTTTTCTCCTCGGGGCGCTGGACAGGGAGCCCATGCCTTTGCCCACGTCTGCCAGGGAGCTGAGGCTGCCCATGCTGCCCATGTTCATGCCCGACGAGGAGCCCATGAAGCGAGAGACTGAGAAAAGAGAAGATTTTATTGTTTTTTGTTGAACTTGAATTAAACACAGTTTAATTTGAACGAGTAAAATAAAAGTAAAATTAAAAAAAAGAAAGAAAAATATTAACGTTAACTTGTAATTGCGTTCTAATTCTTTGGATTTAATTCGTAAGTCAAGATGTTTCACACAAATTCCTGCGATCAAATCTGTAAAGTATTATTTTTCTTTGTTGTTGTTGTTGTTTTTTTTTTAGCTAATAAAAGCGTTCAGGTTCATTTTAGATAAAAATAGAAATGGATTGAAATAACAGCTTTCCCCCCCTTTTGGCCACCAGGACGCTGAACAATAGTGCGGCCATCCACGCTCCATTTTAATGTTGCACTTTAGTCATATTTCCTTAATAAGATAAATAAACATCCATTTATATTAATTGTTTCTAGGGCTTCCTTGTCTTATCTGCTCTGTTGACATTTGCCACGGCCACAGCTCTAGTTTCGTTCCGCCAAAACTGCAGCGCGTATTTTTAAAGCCCGAGTGGAAAAATCTTTTCATGTGCTCCAGAAGCTGCGCTCAAGTGGGAGGGGAAAAAATATTACAGATGAACGCAATGAACTTGGGAAGGAAAAGAAAATAAACAATCCTAACTGTCTGGCTGGGGATCAGATGTTTAGACTCTACCTGATTTGCCGCACAGGAATAAAACAGGGGAGTGGAAAAAAAACGACGTTTGAAACCCACGCAGAGCCTCGCTGAGGTCGGGATCTGGATACTCACTGGTGGAGAAGCGCGGGTCCGGGTTGGCTCCGTACCAGCCGGTGGCCGCGGCGCTGCCTCTCATCCCGTCCTGGTACGCCGGCAGCTCGCCCATGTTGCCCAGGTTGCCGTTGCAGTAGCCCCCCATGGCAGTGTGTGACAGCTGGGAGACACCCGCCGCAGTCATGTGGTAAGCCGCTGACACAGTCCCGTTGTGGCCCATGTGGTGCTGCTGCATCGCCGCCTGAGAGACCTGCGGCTGCCGGTAAGAAGCGAGAGGTGCCCCCAAGTTGTTATTCTCCATACTTACTTTCTTATAGCTCTCCTCAAGGGGACTCAAGATATCGGAAACAGAAAAAGGAGTCGTATGCTTAGGGCTCATCGACATTGTTCTGTGGCTTGGAGAGGGAGAAATTAGAAGGCAAGGCAATCTCTCCTTCTCTTCTCTCTCCCCCTTCTCTTCTCTCCTCTTTCTTTTTTTTTTTTTTTTTTTTTTTTTTTTTTTTTTGGCCAAAGCCCCTCTGGTTCCTGTTGTCTCAACGTCGATCCTGGTAGATGAACACGTAGGAGAGCGCCTCAAGTCGCGCCTTTAATTGGATCGAGTGGGGAGCTCGGTGCTGGCTTTGGTTTGTTTTAGCCGGGTGCCAGGTTTAAGGCTACCATCAGAGGCGGGGCATCGGCAACAATACAGAAAAAAAAAAAAAAAAAAAAAAAAAAAAGACAGCTCTAGCCTCCGAGCGTAATTTCACTTAGAAGACATGCGCTCCCCTCCCACTAACAATAACATAAGCGCCGCCGCACACGATCATAAACGCTCATCCCCGCCGCCGCCGCTGCCGCCGCCGCCGCCGCTGCCGCGGGGCGGTGTCCGGGCGCGCGGCTTCTGCATGGCGGAGTTAGCGACTCGCCGCTGTCTGCTTCCTGACCACAATGCACTTTATTAACTGTAGTGATGTTTACGAGGGCCTCTTGAAGGAAGGAGGCCTATATGGACTTGAGAGTTGGAGAACCACTCCTCGGTTGAACTACTGACTTTTAATGGCCACGAGAGGCCTCCAGTGATTGCGGGATTGTTTGTGTTATGCCTTATCGTACTCAGACATGCAAAAGTGCACTTGCGGGGAGGAGAGGGGGGAAAAAAAAAAAAAAAAAAAAAACGCCTGATACTGATAAGTAAATAAATACACATCCGCGCGTTAAGTGGCTGCGTAAATGATTAACCCCCCTAGTTTTTTTTTCTGTCTTCCCTTTTTCCTCCCCACGTTTCATGTCATTGGACGAAAGCAGCGTGTTACCTAAATTCAGATGAACACCCTCGTAAAAAAGAGAGGGGAGACAAATCTAGTCTGGCGGAAGGAGAGGCTCTTCTGTGAAGTTAACGGTGTTCAAGTAGCTACTTTCCCTGCAGCACAAGTCCAGGTAGCCCTCAGTTACATCTTGCCTTAATGCTGGAGGAGCGATTACAGTTTAACCCAATCACCTTGAATTTTTTATTTTTTTTATTTAATTTTTTTTTTTTTTACAGCGTCATCGAAAAGGAGCTGGGCTTCTTCCGGATATTATCTGATAGTTGTTGTTATTATTATCATTATCATTATTATTATTATTATTATTATTATTATTATTATTATTATTATTGTAAGATGTGTGTTTTTTTATTTTTTTATTTATTTTTTTTGTACATTTACAGGATTTAACTTGTACGGTGGAATATTGCCTCAGTTATATCTTGGAAGAGATTTAAAAATGGCACCCCATGAAAAAGACATCTTCATTATTTCATGTGTTATTCTCAATAGTGTTACTGCAAGGAAGTTTGGAGGACATTAATAAGTAAAAAAAGAAAGAAAGAAAGAAAGAAAAGAAAAAGGAAGTTAGCATTTTAGCTTAAAGGTACCCTTGTGTGTTTTTTTTATTTTCCACTACTAAATGTAGACAGACAATTCAAAGAATAGATTGAAATAGAAATAGATTGTAAACTATGGTTTTCACTAAATTAAAAGTTTTAAAATCACACATGGTAAACAAACAAACAAAACCCAACTACTTATTCTGCTCAGTGTGTTTGGGTTCATGACCTCACAAGAATTGGATTATCAGTTGATGCTAGTAAACAATGTGATGGGCGAATAACTTGTCAGTTTCCGACATGCTGTAGCATTTAAGTTACATTTGAAGCAGGATTTTGACTAAAAATATGCAAATTAAGAAGAAAAATGGCAAGAAAACCAAATACTTGTATACTCAAAAGAACTATGCCTTCTGTGATGTCAGCAAGAGGCTGGAGAAAGGCTGTTTCTAAAGGAGGCGTTTCATTGACTAAATAATGATTTTTAACTAAATAAACTGAAAACGGATGATCACGTTTCGCTCTGTTGATGAAAAACTATATCTAAAGCAAACAGAAATAACCTCACTGAAAAGTCTGGCTAATTGCTTTAAGCTTCATTAATGGCTAATAATCTTTATTTTGGTGACAAGTCCTGCCAGAACATTTTGATTAGAATTTAACTGGAGATGTTTGGAAAACTGAAGAGGTTTTATTAGCTGTTATTGTGATTCTTTTTTTTTTTTTTTCTTTTTTTTTGCAGTGTCCAGCACAAAATAGTTATGTTTATATACTGTATATTTTATATAAGAGAGCATACTCAGTAAAGGTTAATTACTGCTAAGACTTGCTAAGAAAGCTATGGAGTGAGAAGTAAAGTAAAGTCAAACAAGCTCTGCTTCCTACACTATGAAATTGCATTTTGGACTGTAGTAAATAAACATTAAAAGTCAAGAAATGTCCTATTACTTTTGTTGGAGCAAAAGGCTAATGTTTGTATCCAGTTTTTTGCTTATTTAGCAACAATGCTAATGCTAATGTCAAACCTGCTAACAGAGAACTCCTTCTTACACTACAAAAATGACTTTTGGAAAGCAGCTAAACACAAGCTGTACTGGTACAACCTTGTACAAGTCGCTGTCAGCAAGTTTTATTTGTTTGAACCATAATTTAAGTTTGCATCCGTTTGTAGCTAGCGTGGCGATGAAGCTATAAATTAGCTAATAAGGTGAGCTCATTCAGCGCGAGGCAGTCCTTACTGAAGAGCGGTACATAATCTCACCTGTGCTTGTCTTTCAATCTTACCTTTTAGAATAGATTTTTTTAAAAAGTGCAAATATTTTACCATGTACGTTTTGTTGTATTTGATATTTGTTTGACTTTAAATCCAGATATACAATTGAACACTTTTAAGATATTTATTTGGCTTTTTTTTTTTTTTTTTACATTTTGATTGGTATTTGCCATAAATGTTTGTATTTTTACTGTTACACTTGCACTATTTTCTAATCAATTTTATAAGAATGCAGGAAGCAAAGTTTTAAAACGCAGAACTGTAAATTCACTGTACATTCTAGTTGTTGGCGCACTTTCATCATTTTTGCCCCATTAATTTAGCATTTTATTATCCGCCATGTTCTGCTCCTGAATCCTACATTTTTTGTTATTGAGCTACATACAGTATGACGGTTTATAGCTCTAAAATATAATTATTAAGGATTTTTTTTTTTTGAAAGACATGTAAAAAAGCAAACAAACGAAGAAAAAAAAAAGTTTGGAATATTTGGAATATTTTGGTTTTGTGAAGCCTTCAATCCCAGCAGCAGCATCATAACGTTTCCCAGCTTCCCCTGCGGCTCCAGCCACCTCAGACAGAAGCACAGCGTCTTCTGCTGGCAGCCTCTCTCAGCAGACACCGGTTAACTCCTAAGTAATGACCAGTCTTTGCATCTTCTTCTTGTTGTTGTTGTTAAAAATTGAATCTCACAAAAAGAAGCGAGCAACAAGCAGCTCTAAAACTGAAAGCAGAATCAGAATCAGCGTGTGCTGCCTGCAGTGACACGCCGATCACCTTTAGTTTGACGTGCATTGCGCTGCATGCCTTCCACCTGCATGCTTATTCCTGTCATGTTGCTCCAATGTAAACAACCAAATCCCCATGCGCATCTGTAATGAAGCAACGCCATCATGTAGTTACATAGCTCATGGCTACGCATATTGTTTTGCATCGCAACAACTAACTGCCTAACCCGCGGGCCACGATAACAGCGAGCAAATGAAATTACGGCATCTTCATACATCCACGCTAAAGCTTGCATATGCATTCCTTAATTAAAGTATTCTGCAAGACATTCTTAATCATCTAAATCAGTACCTTTCCCCACCCTCCCACCCGTGCTCTACCACGCGCTCATTACGGCCAATTAGCGGCAATTAGTCCAAATGTTCCCGCTAATTTCTGGAAATAATGAGAACACTAAGAAAGTGGCGGATGTGAGCCGACGGAGCCTTTGTTATTGAGGCCACACGCTGTAGTTGCTCAGCTGATTGGTACATGATATAAACCCCCCGAGGAGAGAGAAACTAAACGTCAGGAGTTGAAAAGAACAAGAGGCGGTCCTTTATTATTATTTTTATTATTATTATTTAAGATCAATACATTCTTTTTAATTGTTGTAGGGTCAAGATTCATACTTTGAGCACTTTGAAATGTAGATATTTCAAATATTGAAATATCTGTTCAAATATTGAACAGATGATAGGTGGGTAGTTTTTAGCATATGATATTTAATCAAAATTAGAGTTTTATGGCCAAAATTGTAAAATTGCCTCTATTGAAATGTTGTCTTTATTTTCAATAGACAATATTTGTTCCACTTTATACAAACGCAAAGGGAGGTTGAAGAAAAAATATCACGTTTTTATACTGAACTAAACCTCACCGGTGGATTTGAGTGGCCTAAAAATATTTTTCAAAAACCTCGATGTCAGCATTTTCACCATCCTGCCACAGAGCCTTTGAGCAAATGCTCATGCGTCACGCAGTCACGATTATGTCATTATTTGGAGGGCCCGATTCTGCCGCAGGGACACTTTTTAGAGCAACTCGGGGATTTTTTTTTTTTTTTGGGTGAAACCCGCCACCTTGTGGATCAGTAAGTCTCTTCACCATGTTGAGCTGCAGCAGATTTTCAGTTTTTTATAGTGAGTGTTATTCCGCCATCTAGCGGAGAGTTTGGTGACAAACAGTCAACAACGAAATCACGTTTGAAAAGTTCTTAACCATCAGTATCATGAAAGTTCTGACTTTCACTAGATTAACCACTTCATCCATAATCCAGCCCACACGTACACACGAGTCTCATCACCTCCTCACCACAAACAACACATTTCTGAACCAGAGTCTTCAGTTACACCAGAATGAAAACCAAACACTGTAATTGCTAAGCTTTACGTGGCGATTACAGTGAGTCGCAGCCTGTTTTTGTCAAATGATGATGCCTTAAAATGAGGAATTCAGTTTGACCTCATGGTTTTAATCTGATAAAACACATGTAGGTAAACACGAGCTGACCCAAGACATAAGCAATGTTTGCTGCTGAGGATGATCCCTAACAGCCCAAGTTGTACCAGTTGAATTTATTTATTTATTTATTGTTTAATATCTCAAAAATACAACGTAATGTAGATTAAATTGAACTTGGGAACAAAGGTTCTCCGTAACTATGAGTGAAGTCAATTTTTAGACATGAGTTAAATCAATGTTGACAAGCTTAAGACCAGTCAGGACAATTTATGCAGAGCTTTTTAAACATTGACATTCTGCATAAAAAACAACAAAAAACTCATAAAACATAAGACATAGAAGATGACTTAGTAGATCAATTAGTAACAGCACGACATGGATCTGTTTTAGTATTACTTCTGTCCTCACAAACAAGCGCCCACCTAATTGTACTTTACTGCTCGGACAAACACACTTTACCAGCATAATTTCAGTTTTTGCTAAGTTATAGTTCTTTTTCCTGAACAAAACAGATTTATTCTACCTGTACATCATTCAATATTAGGGTGTAAATTAAAAATCAGACCTCTACAAATGAAGTCATTTATTGTGTGTATGTTTAAAACGCAACACGCATAATCATGATCGTACGAATGCTTAACATCAGCTTTTAGTGTTGATGAATGATGATCATTTCTGCTACCTTAATATTCATATTGCACACAACATTAAGAAACATTTCTAGACCTCATTTGCTGCTGTATTACATTCAAACAGTACTTTGTCACTATGTACATTCCTATTACAGTGTAATACATAAAACATTTTCTTAAAAAAGAAAAAGGTTCTTCAGTGGCATATCCTACATCACCTTGTCACATACTGGAATCAGTCCAACAACCCTTAGATCGCAAGATGACTTACGTTTCCCACTGAGTCACAGTCTGCCTACATCTTATGAATCAATCAATCAATAAAATTTTTATTTGTACAGCACATTTCAGCAGCAAGGCCTTTCAAAGTGCTTTACATCATATCAAACACAGAAACACAATGCAACATTGAATCAACAACCAAAACACAAGTTCCATCAATAAATTTGTAATTGATTACGTTTCAAATACAATCCTAAACAGGTGGGGTTTTAGTCGAGTTTGCATCCATAAAAGGTTTACCTGTTACACTAATACTGTGTTATGAAATATGAAACATGTAAAAACAAGATGTGGGGAAAGTCCACAATTTGAACATTTTGAGCATTTTTGACATGTTTCACATATTTGTTTTTGTTTGTTTGTTTGTTTTTTTTAACTTGGAGGGGGAGGCTGAACATTAACTCACAGAAACGTTGTTTAAATTCAATACATGTACAAAAGAGTGGAATAAGAAAGTGGGTGCTGTTGGGAAGCAGCATTTTTGCACACAATGTCAAGTAATAATAGTTTCCATGTTCAACTTGTCATTTGATAAGTTGTTGCAGACACCACATAATGACAGGGGGATGACGATGCCACTTTGATGATGATTCTGTTTTTTTGTTTTTTTTATTATTACTTATATGAAGAAATAGAACAGAACAGCTTCAGCTAGGGACGCACGTGGAAACATCAGAAACATTCTGGAAGAGGAGAATCTGAAGAGAGTGATTACTGGCACCTGGATCAGGTGAGGATGATTAGCAGAATGTAATGCAGCTGGTTGGAGACGTCAACATACAAACTGATGGAAATGGGAAATGTTACAGTAAGAATACAGTAGGGAAATTATTGGAAGCAGGAAACAGACAAGACACAACATAAGTGTCAATGTCAAATTTCTTCTGTAAAGCACTTTGAAAACAGCTATCAACTGCACCAAAGTGCTGTACAGTATTCTTAAAACCCCACTAGCTAATAATAATTATAACAATAAAACACAATACTAACCAACATAGACTATAAACCACCATAACAAACTGAGAAGCCAACTTCTCTTTGCCACTGTTCAAAGAGGGAAAGACGAGAGAATGTGCCATTCATTTAAGTCAGATGTGTGTTTGGGATTGTCATAAGTCACGGTGCATTCGCCTGAATCTATAGCAGAAAATAACATGTGAAACAATTCACATCAAACATTTACTTACTGTTTTAAATAATGTTGTGTGTCGGTAACTGTGAAGGGAGCTGCACACGTAGACGTTTGAATTTGAAGGTCAATTTCACTGGGTCTGCGCCGATCTCACCCCGTGGTGTTATTTCCAACTGGAAACTAAAATCTTTTAAAGGAAACATTTTAAAGGTTAGCCTAGCGATTTTGAAAATTAATCTGTACATTAAGACATGAACATTAAAATGACTAAAATGCGGGTATTCAGGTAACACCAGCGGCCAAATCGGCAAAAGGAAGCACAAAATATCATAATTAAGAGACATAGCAGAATTAAACTCCTAAACAAACAAACAAAAAATTTCAGCTGTATTAAACCTGAAAATCTAATCTAAAAATATATACTGCTCAAAAAAATAAAGGGAACACTCAAATAACACATCCTAGATCTGAATGAAAGAAATATTCTCATTGAATACTTTGTTCTGTACAAAGTTCCATTTGCACAACAGCAGGTGACATTGATTGTCAATCAGTGTTGCTTCCTAAGTGGACAGTTTGATTTCACAGAAGTTTGATTTACTTGGAGTTATATTGTGTTGTTTAAGTGTTCCCTTTATTTTTTTGAGCAGTGTATTTTTCCTCTAACCCTGACGGTGAGTACCGGTAATCCAAATTTTATAAACAAATTATGTGGCACAACTTCACCCAGCGTTCTCAGCGGCCCAGTTTACGTGCATCTCCTAACTTTCCTCGGGGGCCCCCACGGCAGGCCAGCGAGTAAAACTATAGGATGGGCAGACCAATACGAGCCCGGCCCATTCAGACAATTCTTCTGACTAACTTAAAAAAACCAATGGCAACCTCTAAAAGCCTGTCTTTGTCACCCTTAAACCCCAGAGATGCTCTAAAACACCATTGTGCGGTTAAAGCTCATAAATTTGTCTCAGGGACTGATTAAACATCACGAGAATTGAAACACTAAAGATTTTGTCTCTGTCCCCTTTGGTGGAGGTACAATGGTCCATTCAGGGGAAGACACCCGCACAAAGGGAGCGTTTAAGGGGAGATGCTGCGAGCTGAGGGGTTCGGCCAGTCCCCTCCATATGTGAGGCAAGGTGGCCCCAGCGATGGGGACAAAGGGCCAGGTGACAGGGACGATGAGCTGCGGGGTCACAGGACGAGCAAACAACATTATAGGGGGCGTGGAAGCGAACGCCCCCCCAGGCACTAACATGATTTTAAACGCAGAGGCTTTTTATTATTATTATTATTATTATTATTATTATTTTGTATTTCAGGCCGACGATCAGAGTGGTCACGCTTCCTTGAGAACGTTTCGTCTCAGCTCTGCTTGTCTCATGGTTTGCCTGAAATCCGAGTCGTCCGAAAGCATCAAAACACAGCCCCGTTTTTCTGGCCTCATGCAACAGCTGCAACAGACGAGAGTTAAAATATTGGAAATTCAAGCTTTTGCCGAACAAATGCGACTCAACGCTGTAGGGCATCCAGACCCGTCGGGCCGTTTGTGAAACACACAAGGACAGGACACGTAAAAAGAATAAATAAATGAAACAAAAACAATAGTAATTACCTCTAAACAAACACATTTACAAAAAAATAAAATAAAATAAAAAGTGACATAGATATGTGGAGTAAATAGTATGATATACTCCATCATCTTTGAAAGCCACGTTTGCTCCGGAATAATGCTGATGCACTTTATTAGTGCACTTTCATCAGAATAACAAAACTTAATTGAGCGAAGCAGAAGCAGCTCCTGGTTCCAGACGTGGTGCTGTGATAAAAGAGGCCGGGTGTTCTCATGCTTAACCAGATCCAGCTCTGTTAGACGAGATGTTTGCTCAGCTTTTGGCTGCATAATTAGGTTTATTCTTTTTTTTCTAACATCATAAAAGCTTCTTAGATCACTCTTCATTTATCATCCTGTTTGGACAATATACGCATCTACATATACACATATATGTGGATTAAACAAATACAGATTGATTATTTTTGAGACATGCATTCTCTTCCCTTTAGGATATGAATCAGTTCTGGATAGAATGAAAAATGTTAAAAACAGGCAAACTGTCTTCCAAAACGTCCTTCATATTTATGTACATAAATAGAAGTTGTTTACGGTTAAATAAATGTATCCATCATATATTTTATATGTTTTAATGGTATAATTACACATATTTGTATGTATATTATAAGATATAGACATCCATTTGCCCTACATGTACCCAGTCAGTGAATATTACATGTTTTAAAATGACACAAAATTTACCAAACCAATGTGCAGCTAGAGTTCACATGTAAAATAAACACATTACTCTAAAAAGTATTAATCCAAAATAAGTGATTTTATTTATAATTGTTTTACATAAACAGCTTAAACTTTACAGAAAGTCTTCTGGAAGACAAAGAAGAAAAAAAATACACATTTTCTTTTTGTAAAATTGAGACTAAAGGTTGATTTTCTTACAATACACATCCCTACCTACTGGAAAGAAAACAAAAGTTATTGATACAAATAATTAAAAGATTTCAAAAACACAGGAAAGTAAAATACACACAAATGAATTATCACTTAAAAACAAAAACGTCCTACGCGCTGCACCAAGAATCAGCTGTACAAAAATAAACGCATAAAAAAATTTGTGCAAAATATTCTTCGCTCTAAAGTGTGAATCTAAACTTTTGAGTAGCTCAGAAATGTGTAAAACATTTAGACAACATTTGATGCCATTCTAAATGAGTTTGTGCATTCACGTGAGGATCTTCATTTGAGAGGGGCAAAGGGGACCGAGTCGCTCCAAAAGTTCCTCCAGGCGAATCTGGAGGCCGCCGCGGCTGGAAAGTGCTGCTGGTACCGGGACGAAAGCGATCCGGGGGAGGGATGCTGGAGAGGAGGGAAGGCTAAAGGGAACGGGACGGCCTGAGGATGAGGCTGCGCGGGAGAGGTCAGGCAGCTGGCTTTGTCCGCCTCAATGAAGCAGGTGTGGAAGGGTTTCCCGTCCCGGACCAGAATCGGAACGACCACCCTGCGCAGCAGCGGAGGCTGCGGAATGTCCGCGTCCGGCGGCAGCGCGCCTTCCGCCCGGCCTCTCTTCATCTTGTAGCGGTGGTTCTGGAACCAGATCTTCACCTGGGTCGGAGTGAGGCTGAGGAGCCGGGCCAGCTGCTCCCTCTCCGGCCCGGACAGGTAGCGCTGCTGGCGGAAGCGCCTCTCCAGCTCCAGGGTCTGGGCTTTGGAGAACAGGACGCGGCGCTTCTTGCTCTTCTTGATCCTCCCAACCGGCCCCAAGTCCAGGGACGAGTCATCCGGCTTGGTCGAGTCGGGGGACGGTTCGAAACTGCCCTCATCAGAAGCTGGAGGGAAAACAAGAAGAAATAATATTGGTTTTGGCGCAATCCTTTATATTTGGCTCTTTTAAGAAATGCTTTTTGCCAGTAAACACCAAACAACTCACACATGCAGGGGCTCCGATCGCACTCCACCCAGGAGGTGTAGGGCGAGCTGGAGGAGCAGGAGGAGTAAACCGAGGAGGCCCGCGGCGCAGCCTCCGCATCCTGCTCAGGCAGGTCCAGGATGCTCCTGACGGAAAAACTGAACCTGCTCGGCGCACCAGTCATCGCGTACCACTCAGTGACAATCCGAGGTTTCTTTCTCTCTCTTCTTCTTCTTTTTTTTTTTTTTTTTTTTTTTGCATTAAAAGGAACCGAGTCCTCAAAGTAAACCTCTCCCACTTTGCTGCGGCGTGTCAAAACAGCGCCGACCTCAGTGTTTACACAAACCGCACTCTCCATGCGCCGCTCGCTTATAAAGCCTCCCTCCTCCGTTCACTGCCTGAATGGCTGGAGTGCTGTCACCAATGACGGCTGGGTGTGGACGTTGAAAAAAGAAAAAAAAAAAAAAAAGAGAGAGAGAAAAGAAAAACTCAACAAAGAGCCAAGGAAACACTCGTCATCATTACAGATTCGTCCCGTATCGTCCAACTGAGGAACAGATAATGGTAATTGTTGGAGCTGAATCACGTCTTGGGTGGCAACTGACAACAGAGCCTGTCCCATCATCAGCCCCTCCACCCTCCTCCACCCCTCCGTATCCACCCCCTCCTCCCCCCCATTCTCCCGCCTGCTCTTGTCCAAACAACGTGTCCAATATTTGCATACAAAGTGAGCAATTAGCGCGATGCCCGCGGAGTTGGTTTAACTAATGCGCCGCTAATGTGCGGATCGCTTACAGGCGTGAGAAGTTTATGGCGCTTTATGGGCGGCGGAGGATTCCCAAACATTCCAACAGGATGCGCTCTGAGGTTTTTTTTTTTGTTTGTTTTTTTTTCTTCCCCCGGATAATATATGGCTTCTTCCGGTCATAAGATGCGAGAATTAAACGCTTGTTTTAATAGTTGTTGTGCTGACGAGGCCTACAAGTCGGAGGCCGTGAAATAGTTTGAAATAATTCGCAAAACCCATTTGCTCTGCCTTCCCTCCGGTCGCAGGACGTATTTTTAAGTATGTTACATATCGGCCACTTGTTGTCTTTATTCAGCGTAGAAAAAAAAAATGTGGAAAACTTAAAAAAAAAAAAAAAGAAAAAAAAAAACTTTGTTGTGCACTGAAATTGTTTTTTTTTTTTCGAATTTACGCAACAGTGAAGAAACTGAAGAAAAAATGTTTAAAATCGAATTTGTTTTTAAGATAATCTTACTCAAATCACTTAAATGAATCAATTTATTTTCTCACTTTGTATTTTGATAAAAAAGGGGATGTAGCCGTACAAAATAAATCAATTTGAAGCAGCATTATTTTTTATTTCCCCAGTCCAGAATAGTCTTTTAAAACATTCATTTAAGTATCAGTCGTAAAGTACTCGTCTTTATCCTCCATGTTAATGAACAATAATAATTTTAAGAAGAATTCATTTCCAATTAACTAATGAGGGTTTTAAAAAAATATTGAAGCTTGCTAGCATGCTAGCTTTAGCATCGCTAAGCTAGCAGAAGCAGGAAAAAAAAAAAAGAAAAAAAAAAAAGGTTTTAGCTCCAGCTCAGAAACCTTCCCAAACAAGTCAATGTCTACTTTGATTAAGATGGGATATTAATGATGATACAACACTTCAGCCACTCCTGCTGGAAAGTGAGAGAAAGTGAGAACAGCTAGCGAACAGCTGGCTTAATCGACATTTTTAGTCGAATCCTAATCTAAATGTTAAGCTTTTTATTTATTTATTTATTTATTTTTGCTAAACCATTTTACAATCAAAATCATCAACATTATATTTAGAAAGCAACAGGCTTGATTAAAGTTTATCCAGTTTTATTAGCTAAGACTTAATGACCTCCAAATGTAACTTTTGTGGCGCACGCAGCTTTTAACTGACAAGAAACGTAGACATTAAAAGTGACGTCATTCTACGGTTCTTTCGGATCGGACAGTCTGTGGCTCCGTTGAACTGGACTTTATTAAGTTTTATCTGACCTCAATAAAAAAAAATGTTAAAACGTTATGAGCGAGGCTAGTTTATGTGGTAAGATTTAAAACACTACTGGACGTCAACAGACGTCCGGTTTTTTAGACGTGCTTTATATCTTTCACTTTTCAGCAGCAGTGCTTAATGCCTTTAAAAATATATTTTTTTACGTGCTTGCGACGTATCACTTTGAGTTCCAGTCGGTCCTTTTTAATCTCCATGCAGTGATTGATCCCTCCAAGCAAGATTTAATTAGCAGGCAAAACAAATCACCAACAATTAATCACTCTGCTAGCGAATAACACAAGAAAATTGCAAATTCCCTATTAATTATTTTTCTCTGATTTCACTGAACACGAGTTTTCTAAATAAATAAATAAGAAATCATGATTTCAAGTGAACCAAATATCTATAAGATATAAGTTCACCTAACATTTTTTTTTTTCCTTTTGTCTTTTTTCAAATCATCCAGCCTGATGTGATGCGTAATTTTCTTTCCTCCTTCGCTCACATCGAGCCTCGTCCTCTCCGGCGAGGTGCAGCCGTGAGGGCCGAGGAGGAGAGTGGTGGTGGCGGACCTGCCTCCCCGGGGCGTCCTGGGTGGTCGGGCGAGAAATAGAGGGGGTGAGATGGCGGGGGAGCAACACCAATACATGCCAACCAGAGGAGGGGAACAAAGGAGGAAAATGTAGCCCCGCGTCCGAGACCCGTTGGAAGCATTTGTTCCAGTCAAGATTTTGCATTTGTTCAGTCCGGCTATAATGGCTGATTGACGCCCCGACACAATGTGCTTTAACTTCACGGGATAAATCTGAGCTTGTTCTGTGTTGTCATGGTTTTCAATGGAGCTCAATGGGATCTGGGACACTATCTACTGCTCCGCGTCTCCTGCCGCCCGTGTCTGTGGGCCGGAGCAATATTACATGTGTGATTAAGGTCGCATTAAATTCCCTTTAGAATCAAAGCTCAGCAAAGTCGGCATCTTTTCTTCTCTTTTTTCCCCCCAAACTGTTTGAATATAATCTCCGTCTCTGCCTTTGCTGCTGTTCCGCAGACATTACAATGTGAATCAAACAAACAAAAAGTGATAAAAAAAAAAAAAATTAAGGAAAAAATTATTAGACTAATTCTCCTGTGGATGCTTACACTATAAAAATGAATTTTGAACACTATTAAACATTAACTATTAAAACTATTATCTGCTCAAGTTGAAAAAGTTTCGGTGTTGGGACAGGAAGCATATATATATATATATATATATATATATATATATATATATATATATATATATATATATATATATATACATATCCAGGTTTAGGTAGTTAAGCAACAGTGATAATGCTAAAGTTAAGCTAGCTTGTTCATGCTGCTAAACAAACTAGAAAGCGGTGCATCTTAAACCCCGTGGTCTTGCAAATTAATGCAAATTTTAGCTGTGGTTGTCAGGGAAACTGTGTGTGTTAAACTTTGTAGCAGTAGATTTAGAAAGTGTATTACTTTTCCAGAAATATTTTATGCCTTAATCCCAAATAATTACTATTTTTGTTCCCTTTGAAAGTAGGACAGACCATATGGAAAAAAAAATGTAATAGTTATAGCTAGACAAGAATTCTTTTAAATTCTAATTACAAATAACTTGTTAAAATCTAACCAGATAAAGTACATAGAATTTGATACAGCATTGCTATTCTTTTCAGTGTACCTTATGGTTGGGAAATACAGTAGCTACCTCGTGGTCTGCTGAAGTGGATTGCTTCCATAGGCCACTCGATTGGAGAGCGAAAACACGCAAAAAGCAAAGAAGAAGTCGTGTCCAAAGAGCGGGAATTTCTCTTTCCACAATGACCCAGCAGCCCCCTTAATCTATTTAACACCCACAGGCTTCAGCCGGAGTGGGCACTCTGCCGCTTCCAAGAGCCCTCCACTGCCAAATATTTACTCTGTTGTTCAGCTCTCCATTCCCAATCCCTCCTCGGCCAAAAAGGCAGATTTTTCTCACACGGTCCCTGGAGTCTGCTGCTGGGCTCTGCATGCCGGCAGTTTCTGGAAATGCTCTGTCATTTTGAAACTGTACAAAACCAAACGTGGAAAGAAGAGGCACAGATCATGAGAAAAAGTTTTAGTTTTTGAATGTATACGGCTCCAATCAAAACTATTGCTTTGCTGTTTGGCTCCCACCTTGGATGATGGATGTGCACAGCAGGTTTTACATTGAGGAGAAGGTTTTCGTTGCGCTCACTTAAACAGCCAGAGCCACATAAATTCACACTCAACTTTATAGCCAAAGTCATTAGCTGAAGGTGCACTACAAAAAATAAAGTTTGTTTTAAACATCAGGCTGGTTTTAGGTCTGACGGTAGCTACATTTTACTGGAAACAGATCCTGTCTTAACATTTCTAGGCTATGTGAAAATGTTTGTTCAAGTCAAGTGTTATTCTAATTAGCTTAGCCAGAGCGCTAATGCTAAAGTCAATCTTGCTGGGAAGATGAGCTTCTTCACCCTCAGAGTCAATGCTAAAGACTAGCACATCTTAGCTGCGGTTGCCATGGGAAAGGCTTACATGTGACCTAGATTGAGTTTTAAAAGTTGGGGAACGTTTGATGACCTAAATTACCAGACCACCTTTTTTGTTTGCTTGTTTTTCTTAACACTGAAAATAAACCAGACGCCTTTATGAAAGAAACACTGAAAGGTGCTTGTTAGTCATGATTCTCCTACCCAGCAAAGATTATGATAAGGATGATCCTCTGCTTCCTGAAAACTTGTTTAATGCAAGTAGTTGCAAGATTGTATCCTTACTAATCTAGAAAGTTTTTCATGCATATTAAGAAAGATGATGCCGTTATCATTACATGGCCTTATTCTGTTGGGGATGACCTGTTGATTGGGCAAATGTTACAATGACTAATCAAGAAATGTCATCTGCCACATCCAAAACTAATTCATTTATTAGACTAACCATTTCTTTTATACTAAAGGAAGCTACAGTAAAACATTAGTTTCCGAGAAAATTTCTTTTACATTTAAAGTGAATTTTAAAAATTCATAACGTTTCTGATCAGATTTCAGAAACCTACCTCTGTGTAGATTTGCTGTTTTTTGAGGCCAGGCAGTCAACACAGAGATAAACCAGAAATAATATCAATAGTAAAAGCCTCTGTATATTCTATAATCTAGTTGTTTTTTGGCTTTAAATATCCTTTTAAGAACCCAGCATCAGACCTCTCACTATAATTGCATTTATTTATTTATTTTTTTGACTGTAAATTTAATCCAGCTCATTTGAATCCAGGTTCCCTCCCGGTGCTTTCTATTATCACTCAAGTGTCTGACCTTCACATGGTGGCCACCGAGTGCCGACGATGCACAGATTATTCAGCAGCGCTTTATCCGATCCCAGTCCGACGGCGCATCCATCACCTAAAGAGCCACAATGCCTCCTCTGTTAGCCGTCAGCGTACTGCATCTCGCTCCAGCAGCTGCACCTGCCACTGATGCCCTCTGCCCTCTCCTGTAAATCTACCATTAGCATTTTGGGAAAGGCGGGGTGGTGAGCAGTGTAGTTGTGGTGGGGGTGATTGGATAATTACTTGGCTGCCACATCACTCTCTCTCTCTCTCTCTCTCTCTGCAGTAAACTGGAGTCTTGTGAGGCTGCGTGACCGTGCAGCAGCTGCATGTTGGTGCTCTCACCGAGGGCGAGTCAAAAAGTCAGGTTTGTTTAAGCGCTGCAGAAGAACACAAGACGGCCTATGTGAGTCCGCGGTATTTTTTTCCCCCTCCTTCTTCTCCTCTCCGTTTTTTGGTAAAGGGAACTAAAATTTTTAAAAAATTAAAAACCAGGAGCGCAAATAAGTTTAATGATTTTGACTTTGATTGGATCGTATGTTTAGTGTTTCCTTTTGGAGGAGGGATGAATGTGTCTGCCGGATTTGCGCTTCCAAAGATAAAAAATGTGCCTGTCCTTAAAAAGTTTGGTCAGATTGGAAAAACAAAAACTGTGATTATCAGTTTTTGACTATTGGGCCCAAAAACTCAGTTGATTAGCTGCAGTTTTGACATAAATATTGATCTATTTTTGCAGCCTCTAAGTGGTTTTCTTCCAGGATTGCCCTGCACTTCCCTGTCCTTCCTGAACAAACTCATTCCCACTCCGTGATTTCTCACCAAATATACTTTGTCCTCTCAATAACGCAGCCTCAAAAAGGTTAGTTGTGCTTTTCACTGAGCAGACCGGGACTTTTTATTCCCTCTTTTAACAAAATCCGTTGTGTCTTTCTTCCATAAAGATCTGGTTTGTGAGGTACACGACTAATAGCTGTTCTATTGGCAGATTTTACCGCCTGCAGCTGCTCCAGAGAGATCAAGCGGTTTTCTGTCAGTTTACCTAAACTTCCAACGTAGTTATCCCTAAATAACCATCGCGGTGTTCCTTGATCATCGTGATGCTATTTATCCTTTAATATTTCCTAACAAACTTAAGGGGATCTCTTCACAGAACAGCTGCATTTATACTGATGCTGAATTACACACAGCTGGACTCCATCTACTAATTAGGCAACATCTGACGGCAACTGGATTTTTTATTACAGTTCATTAGAGTAAAGTGGTGTGAATAGAAATACATGCCACGCTTTTCAGTACTGCTACTTAGTTGTTGGTCAATCACACACACACACACACACACACACACACACACACACACACACACACACACACACACACACACACACACAGTCAAATACATTGAGGTGTGTGGTTGTAAAAGTTCAAGGGGTGTGAATACTTTTGCAGTAAGACATTCTCTAGACCAGTGGTTCTCAAATGGGGGTACGTGTACCCCTGGGGGTACGTGGAGGTACTGCAGGGGGTACGTGAAGCTTTTCAAAATATCTTTAAAAAATCAGTAGGCTCCTCATAATAAGTCTTGGGAAAAATTATTTTGTAAAAAGTTCGATAAAATATAAATGTGTGTTCATGCACTGAATTTTATATTCAGTATTTAGTTTCAAAATCCTTTAAAATAAAACGGTTTGACTGGTTTTATACCTTCCTGGTGGTCACCGTCTTCTGTTTTTCTTTTTTGTTTAACCATGCAATGTTTGCAATATGGATGTATTTGTCAGGTTCACTGATATAAGTTGTTTGGCTTTAATAAATCAGACAGTGATTTTACAGCACTGTACCTCTTTTTAATTCCAAAAATGTTTTGCCCGTGTCAGGGGGTACTTGACTAAAAATATATTTTTAAGGGGGTACATCACTGAAAAAAGTTTGAGAACCACTGACCTAGACCCTCTGCAGGGAGACCACAGGAAGATGGAGAGAGAATTTAGTTTTTATTTAAGCGGTTATGTTCCGAACACAACCTGGTGTGTGAAAAGAAAAAAATGAAAAATGAAATCCAGCACCAAAACTCCTTTACTCCAAGCTATGTGTCATACTTTGTCGCCCCCTACAGGACAAATATGTAGAGCTCCTCTCCTACAGCACCTTTATTTTAGAACCCCCTTGTTAGGGAGAAGTCAAATAAAATCCTATATGGTATTCTATGTCAGTGTCCAGTCAAACCCAATAATTGATCAGACCTGATAATGAATATCTCCATAATGTTTGAACTTCTTTTCCCTGTGGAGCCTGACATGCAAACAACAATGAGTTCCAGTGAAAACACATAGTGTTAAAAGTACATTTTGAATATAACCATTAAGCAGGTTTTAAACTCACTTTATATTTAGTCTATATTTCTGCATTAATTTGATGGAATATTCTGTTCTATTGATTTCTCTCAATATGTACATTTTAAATGTGCAGCTGAATGACAAAGTCTGACTATATCGGCTCTTAAGTGTCTGGTTTCATAGACTATAACAGAAAAAACAACAGTCTGTTTTTTTTGCAATTAATCTATACAATGTGTTTCAATTAGTGGACTCAGTTACTAAAATAAACAAACTGTTAATAATATTCTAATTTACTAAATTGGCCCTGAGACACACACTTTTAGCCAACAGGAAAGTCCTGCAGTCGCGAATTCACCCAATCTCTCCAGGAATGTGTTCGTCACTAATGCAGCTGATACAACACTGATCATTGTGGTCTGAAGCCCTAAGAGCTCTCCGTCCAACTTCTGACAACAACAACAACAACAACAAACTCCTAAATGAATATGCATGTTGCCCAAAAACATAAAATAACACAATATAAAAAAGATATTTAATTTTGTATACAAAGCCTCGTAAAAAGATTCACATTCCTTGAATTTAACACTGCAACCACAAATCTGACATAGTGTCAGATGTGGTGTGCATTTATCTTCAGCCTGGTTTACACCGACACCCTACACTCATTAAAATACAATGCAACCAAACGTCCAATACGAAGTTATTTAATTTTAAGCAGAGTCTGGTTGTGTGCAATGTAAACTCCGTGTAAGGGTTAGGGGTCACGTTGTGGAGATGTTGACAGTAGGGTTATGTTACTAAATAAACTACTACATTTTTTAATATGGCACAACTGCAAAGCTATCAAGACATGGTCGTCCACTTACGCTGACAGGCTGCAGAAGGACGGCATTGATCAGCGACCGGAGATGCTCCGGCTCAGACGGAGGAATCTGTTGACACGATAACTGTTATTGTCGCCCTCCATAAATGTGGCCTTTATTTTAGAATGGAAATAATGACCATTGTTGAGGCAAACCCAAAAGGAGGGCCATCTGAAGTACAACACAAGCCAGCTGGTCCTATAGGGAGCACAGCAAACAGGCCAGATGAGACAGAAATTGAACTTTTCAACATAAATGTAAATGTACCAACCTGAACACACTCGAGTAAAGATTGGGAAGCTGGTCTTTTTGAAGGACGGATGGCGCTAATACAGGACAAACGGCTTTAAAGGACTGCAGTGGAGAATTCCCTTCCAGCAGCACAACAACGCTAAACATAAAGCCAGAGATTGAACAGAAATGTTTGGATCAAAGTATTCATTACAACGGCCCAGTCAAAGTCCACCAGACACTTTTGAAAGCCTTGAAAACCGTTGCGCACAAAAGCCCTCCATCTAACCGGACTTTAGCTAGGAATAGTGGGCAGAAAATGTCAGTCTGCAAATGTGCAACGGTGGCACAGACACGCGTAGACGTGCAGCTGCAACTGCGTCAAATGTGGTTCAACAAAGCGTTTTCTCCGGGGACTGAACACAGACCACAGAGCAGATTTCTTAGGTTTCCTTAAATAGTTCCTTTATTGTCCACACGGTGGCGCCACTGTGCTGTAAAACGAGCCGATCTGGTTGGCTTTTATAGAGTGACGTTGGCGCTGAATCAGTGGCATCAGCGGCGCTCTGCAACCAGAACACAGAGGGGAAACTGAAAAAAAGTGCTAAGCTTAGTTCATTTTTGTCGCAAAAAAAAAGAAGAGAAGAAGAGATGCTCAGTGTCTACAGGTTCGCTTCTGGACGCATCTTATTTTTTCATTTAATTTTTTACTAAATATGCTGTTTTTTTAATGGAATATAGGCTATACATGACACCATTTTAAAAATGATTGATTTAACACAGGCTGGATATTATAGAAGAAGAAGAAGAAGAAGAAGAAATCTCTCAGAAGATACTTTGTCAAAGTTCACAGAAACATACTTAAACCAGGCTCGCTGTTAGTGTTTGCGGATATTAAACACTCAGTCCACTGTTACTTATCCAATACGCCCGCGTGAAAAAAAAAATTGACGCCGCTGCGCCCAAACCTGACTAATTACTAGCATATTTCTGCACCTAAACGGGGGTATCATAATGGATGAGGAAATTTAATATATGTCTCGTTCAGGAGTGAGTCAACGGTTCCCCGTGTCCTTAGTTCACGAGGGGCGGTGTGTTCTGTATCAACACCCCATTTGCACTTTTCTGCACAAACAAGCGCCGCGTGAAAGCGCAGTAAACGAGGAGCTCCCCATTTTTTTCCCCCCTCGGTGTCTTTCGGCTTCAAATTAAAGCGGGATGAAATATTTATTACTAATGGATGCCAGGTGCAACAGGAACAGACGTCAAAGTGATGTATGCGCGAAAGTGTCGTAAATATTGTTTCTTCTCGGGCCCTCTCCGATGAAGCCCGGGCCCTGGCCTCTGAAACGGGACTACATAGGTCGTTAACCCGCGTTCGTCCTCATTAAGGCCGCACTAAAGTTACCAAGCCGGCCGGGCCAAGAGAAGTGCTAACCTGCACAAAGACCTTAAAAGTGTCACAGGCGCGGTTTTTTTTTAGTTTTTTTTTTTAGCGGCATAAGTCAGAGTCGTCAGTGTGCGCGTTATTTTAAAGGCGCACTTATCTAAAGAATAATTTTTTCAAAAGCAGCAGCGTCAACACATTAAGGATCCGCACGGGTCTGTTTGACTAATACCAAACGGATGGAGGTGAAATCAATATTTTCCTCGTCAAATAAATAAATAAACACGAAATCGACGTGACTTCGAGGCACCAAACTGCATCCATAGACAGAAACACGGCCGGACTGTCTGAGCTGTCAGGTTTTTTTTGTTTTTTTTTTGGGACAGTTAGTAGACTCTGAGATGACAGACCTCCAGCTCCTCTGAAACAAGAAATCACTGCGCGTCCCCATAAGAACCCATTAGTGGTGACTTGGATTTCCCACAGGATCACACTGGGAACATTAAACCGCCAACTGGGAGCCATTTTTTCTCTCCCTCTTTCAGCCGCTTTTTCTCCACGTAGAAACCAAGCGGCTCTGCGGACTCTGGATCGAACAAATGGCTTCATCTAGAACTGAAGATATGCGTTGCTTTTCCAGGCTGTTTTCATACGATAAAAGGGGATTTATGCTGAATTAATTAAATCACGGGGGGGAATAGTATATGGTAAAATAATAATAATAATAATAATAATAATCACAAGGGATAAATATATAAAACAAACAAATAAATCAGTTAAAACTAAAATAAAATGTAAAGAAAAATGTGTAGGCTTGTACACGTTAATTGACAATGGAACATCATTGCTAAAAAACAACAACAAACAAACAAAATAAACAAAAAACAAGGTTTTTAATGCAAATTAAGGGAATAATAACAAAAAAAATAATGATAAACAATAATAATAAAATGTGACAGAACAAAATTTTGCTAGACTACAAGATTTTCTTTAAAAAAAACATTTTTTTAAACGATTTTATAACCTCTGACAGATTTATTTATTTAGGTTATGTATGTATTAGTGGTTTTATCCGAGTCGCTTTAAGAGTTAATATAATGCATTGAAATTTGAAAAGCATTAATAGCAATAAACAACCCCGCGACCTCACAAGAATAAGCGCGTGTGGACGATGGGTGAATATTATTATTATTATTATTATTATTATTATTATTATTTCCATTATAAAAACGAATTTATTTCTAGGTATAACATATTTATTATTAGTCTGATTTCCTGTGTTATTCGTTTATACTTTTGGGCTGTAATACACGTTCATAGAGTCACTTATCAGGCATTTATGGTCATCAGCGCCTTAAAGATAGTGTTGAAATCTGATTGGCTGAGAGGAGTCAAATATTTGGCGTTGAAGGCGCGTGAACCGTTCCTGATTTATTGGGTGAAAGACTTAATTAACTTAATGGATGATGACACCAGGAACGCACGGAATTCATTTTCTTGCATCATCCTCGCCGTTTTCCTGGTTCCGTTTCTTACAGATGCGGAGTATTCCGCACTGTGATGTTGTTTTTTTTTAAATTTATTATAATTTTGTTTCTCAAATTCTCCGATTTTCGAATGAATCTGGTATATATATATATATATATATATATATATATATATATATATATATATATGTGTGTGTGTGTGTGTGTGTGTGTGTGTGTGTGTGTGTGTGTGTGTGTGTTATAAGCAGTTTGGTTGGGACGCGTCGAGTTCTGCACCTTTCCACAAACAAATGCTTGGCACCCACGACCAAAACTCGTTCCATAAGAAACCGTTAGAAATTTGCTTTGGTCCATAAACCAGTTCGTCAAAAAAAAAAATTTCTGTCTTCATTTACCGCTGACATGATGGATGAGCTCCAAGTCAACCCCTTCAAACAGCGCAGGATGGATGGATGGATGGATGGATGGATGGGGGGAGGGAGGGTTTTTTCTGGGAGCCGTTTCGATAAGCAGCGATCGAAATGAAACGCAGCAGGAGGGTTTGGAAATTGTTTAGAGCAGTTTTTTTTTTGTTGTTTTTTTACGGTTTGGTTGATTAACAAAAACAGCCCCGAAGCAGGGAGCGAGGAAATCCTCCGACGTCCTCGTGTCCCCACTTGTTCGACAAACAAAAAAAAAAAAAAAAGAAGAAGCGATCAATCATAATAAAGAAATGTGATAAGAGACTTTATAACAGAAGGAATGATATGCATAATGTGGGAGAGTTTCAGCCGAGAGCTGCGGCGGTTTAACAGTAGCTATGGCAGCAGCGCGCAGGTAAACAAGCCTGACAAAACGCTTCTGTGGGTTTCCTCCGCTCTGTTGATGATCAGAGCAGGTATTTTATTGCGACAGGTTCGCGCAAGAAAGTGGCATCCTCGCGAGGGGGATTTTAAGGTGCGTTCAATTCCCGTCGTCGCACATTTAAGGATAGTTGAGACCAAAAGGCGTCGATGAAACGCTCTAAATGTGAACGGAGTCCAATTACAGGCACGGTCACTGGATTGTGTCAAAACAAAAGGAAAAATACAGAAATGCATTCAATAGGGAGAAGTTGGTGTAATTTACAGTGAACAGGAGGAGAGTCGAAAAACGAAAAATCAACATAAATCATAAGATTATTTATCATTGAGCTTTAGTGAATGAAATAATTCTCATTTATCAGAAAGAAGACGTGCAGGTACAGATCACCTTATCCGTTGAGGAGAGAGGGAATATGAGATATATATATATAGATATATATATATATATATATATATATATATATATATATATATATGACTGAACATATATCAATCATATATAATATGTGACAAAAAGACAGAAAATTTAAACTTAATATAATTTACGTGAGGGTAAAACAAAATAATCTAACCCTGAGACAAACATGCATGAAATTATAGAAAATTCTATTTATTTTATACACATTTAAATTGCATCATTCATATCATATATATATATATATATATATATATATATATATATATATAAAAGCTATTTATGGTTTGCTTTGACCAGTTACAAAAGTATAAATAAGAACAATAGTCAGCTTATAAGGATAAACATTTAAGTAGTATTAGGCCCTGTTATGAATCATTTATCAGGTGAGCGTTGACCTCTGTTACCCGCGCAGTGTCATGAATCTGCAGCTCAGACATTTGTCTTGCGGGTGAGAAGGGAAGGGAAGTGGGGCAGAGAAAAAAGTAAGGTGCGTTTCCGTCCGCTGTGAAAGCGCTGAAGATGGAACAAGCCTGCAGAGACCTCTGACCCTTCACCGCGGACCCCCTGTTATTCCAGCCAACACGGGCTCCTGATGCATAGAAACGTGGTCGATCGCGTTTCGCAAACCGTCAACATCTCGTCCCCCGACCTGACTGACTGACTGACGCGTTGGCGCTGACGAGGGTGGGCAGGTGGGGCGCAAAGCGTGCCGCGGTGGAAAGCTTAAGAGGAGGGGGGCTCGGGGGGTGGGGGTCTTACTTGGTTTTTGTTAGGGTAAACAATATTCGCGCTAATTCGCGCGTTACCTAGCCGGGTATATTTATTCACACTTCTGGGGGAATTAGGCGCTCATCATCACTGAGACTGGAGAAGGTAAACAAAACACACACACACAAAAAAAACGCTTTTCCCGTCCGGCAGCTAAACCTCAGAGCTGTACGTGCTGGAACAAATACTGAGGAATTATCTGTGTGTACCTTTTGGCCCCTCGCAGCCGCCTCGCTTGTTTAATGTCTGCAGAGCTTCCCCCCCCCCAACAATATTCCTAATTGCACAAAGCGCCGTTTGATGTTTACATGCACATTGATCCCTTTAGAGTAGGAGATGAAGGTCAGACCTTTGTTAGAAAAGAACTTATGATACAAGATAACCCAAAGCATGTGTCATAATGGGGAGAAAGTGGAGGTGCAAAGTTATGGCGTGTTTGCTTCTCTTGTAGGGAGGCAACAAATCTCTCCTACTGGCTGCCAGTGGGCTTTCTATCCGCCCAATGCGTGTTAACGAAACCGCTAGAAACTGTTACTGCCTGATGCATTTGCGTGCAAACGTCGAATCTCAATAACCGCTTTAAAGCTAAAAAGAAGAAGAAAAAAAAAAGGTCTGCAAGCCCACAAGCCTTCAAGCGCAATTGGATTATTTGGGAACACTTGATCCGTTCTTTGCGCGCAGCCACGATCCAAGCGATTCTCTGTTTATATTAGAGCACCAAGCCAAATTTTACTCACTTAGTGCGCGATTTGGCGTCTTAAATATGGTGAAATTGTCAGAATCCAAGTCTGAATTAAAATTCGGTCGATTTGTTTCTCTCTCTCTCTCTCTCAAAAAAAAAAAAGTAAAGAAAACGCAACACGTCCGTCTTTTGGTAACCACACTCAACAAGAAAACTCCTGCAATGTTTCTGCTGTGAAAAAATGGAAACGTGCAACAGGATTGGGATAAATTGCAAGAATCACCCGTGTTCAAAATGAGCATGTTTCATATATCTATATATCTATCTATGTACATATATATGAAACATGCTCATATATAGAACTCACTATTACTAATTACAATGAAAAATTAAATGTGCATCCGATGTATAATATTACATGTAACCATTTGGGTTGTTTTTTGGGTTTTTTTTTATTGCAGATGGGATATCCCTGATTATCCCCAACAGGAGCCATATTTATTTATTTATTTATTATTTTTTGCTGCCCATCACTCTTCAGTGAGCGAAGGATCTGATGTAGAATCTTGATTCTGCGTAAAACCCACTCCATCTGTCTCAATAACAAACACATGCACGTTGGCTGTCCCCATCTTTTAGAGGTGTGTGTGTGTGTGTGTGTGTGTGTGTGTGTGTGTGTGTGTGTGTGTGTGTGTGTGTGTGTGAGGGGAAGATGGGGAGGGGGGCTCAGGAACGGGGAGGAGGCGAGAGATGAAACTGTCATGTCAAACGTCTCCCCCCTCACCAATGGCAGACAGCGCAGCGCGATCCCGACCGCGGATTGGAGAGGCGGGCCAATGAGCGGGCGCAGACGCTCCGGGAAGCCCGGCCTCCCTGATTTCAACAGATTGAAATGTAAGCCTGTCTCCGGCGCCTTCGGGAAACAGAAAGAGAATTTTGTCCCCTCTTCTTCATTTTGTCGCACAAGTAGTGGGTTGTATTTATTTATTTATTTTTTTTCACCCGAGTGCGGACACGCTGGACGCGCGGCAGGATCCACGGAGGCGGCACAGAGCGGACACCGTGTACTTCCTTTGCGGCTTCAACACGATGGGTGAGTTCAACTGTCCTTTTCTCCCCCGTCTTAACGGGGAGGATGCAGCAATCGGTTCTAATAGGAAGGTGAGAAAATCCAGCGAGATTTTTCTTTCTTTTTTTCTTTTCTTTTTTTTAAGTTGTTTTAGGCGGAAAACTGTTCGTCGACAGTTGTGCACGAGTTTTTCGGGGGGCGTCCGCGAGGCGTTTGGACCGTGTTAATACCAACAAACATCTCTCATAACTCGTACTGATTAGCTTCCAAATCAAAGCGAAAATTTTTCTGAGACGAAAGCATAAAATGTTCCTTTGTGGGCTTTTTAAAAACAGCTATAAAAAAGTTTATAAGCAGAGTAAAAAGCTTCCATCTGCTTCATTAGTTCACCCAGAAATCAGATTGTGTCAAATCGCTTCCATCATGTCAGATGTGTGAGACGTGTGTGTGTGTGAGAGAGAGAGAGGGTGTGTGTGTGTCTCTGTGTTTCGGCCATTAGCGTCATGTCTCACAGCCCTCTCCTCTGTCTGTTTTCGACACTAGAACCTGCCTTCGGTGAGGTGAACCAGCTCGGCGGTGTCTTCGTGAACGGCCGGCCTCTCCCGAACGCCATCCGCCTCCGCATCGTGGAGCTGGCGCAGCTCGGGATCCGACCGTGCGACATCAGCCGCCAGCTCCGCGTCTCCCACGGCTGCGTGAGCAAGATCCTGGCCCGCTACAATGAGACCGGCTCCATCCTGCCGGGGGCCATCGGGGGCAGCAAGCCGCGGGTCACCACGCCCACCGTCGTCAAGCACATACGGACTTACAAGCAACGGGACCCGGGGATTTTCGCCTGGGAGATCCGGGACAGGCTGCTAGCGGACGGCGTGTGCGACAAGTTCAACCTGCCCTCCGTGAGCTCCATCAGCCGGATCCTGCGGAACAAGATCGGGAATCTGGCGCAGCAGAGTCAGTACGAGTCCGGCAAGCAGGCGCCTCACCCGCCGCCTCAGCCGTCGTTACCTTACAACCACTTGTACTCCTACCCGGCGTCTAAAGTGCCCAATCCCCCCGGCATGCCCACCCTTCCCGGACACATGGCCATGCACAGGATATGGCCCTCCTCGCATTCGGTCACAGATATTCTGGGGATTCGATCTATCACAGAGCAACAAAGTAAGCAAGGCTGCGCACAGGCCTGTTACTGTTACTCACTACATCACATTTGAACAAGCTTTCAGGGGGTAGTGTGTGAGTGTGTGTCTGAGTGTGGGCGTGTGTATAGTTTCCAGAGTAGTAGTTGATTAATAATAATAATAAAAATAAAATAACAATAATAATAATGATAAATTACGGTTAGTTTGCTGATCTAGAGTTGGCTTGCGGTTCTAGGTGGCATTCGGCTTTCTTTGGCGCAGAGCCGCGTTTCCCAGCACAGCCAGGGCCTCGTGTTTGTTGTCCAGTCTGTGTGACACATGCAGGTAAAGGCCCAGATGACTTTGCCCCCCCTGCCTCCCCTTCCACTCCACAACCCCCTTCAACACGACCGCAGATGTTTTGGAAACAGTGAAACAGGATCCGGCATAAATCAGTGTTAATGGTGGGCTCGGGCTCAGCAGCTTGTTTACCAGGGGCAGGAGGGGAAGTGCTGTCAGGGTTCCGGGCTCCTCTCCACTTCCACCGCCGTCATATTAACAACGTCTATCTGTAACTTAAGCGGCTCAAACGAGACAAAACGCGAGGCAGATATCTGCGAGAACTCACAGGGGGAGGATTGTGTTTTTGAAAGGCTGCCTTTCTAAACAATTTATGCATTTCCAAAATCACTTGCAGATGTCTTGTGGCTGCAGGTTTTTAAGGTTTTCGCGCTGATCTCGCTTTTTGCGCAACTTAAAAAAAAAAAAAAAAAAAAAAGTGGCTTGAGACCTTGTAAAAGTTGGGGGTCAAAAGAGACGCGTAGGTTCATTTGTTTTTCCATTTTCATGCGCACGGACTCAAAAGTACGCGCCGGCGTTTGACCTGCGAGCAACAAATGCAAAACTGCTGAGGTTGACTTATAGCCAGGCCGACTTTTATTTTAGCTTCTAAAGCGTGAATTTTGTTTAAATGTTTTATGGGGTTGCAGCTCTCAGCGGTAAACACTGGGAGGATTGTCCATTACGCACGAAAGGGAGGAAGTAAATTTCAGTGACCCACAAAGATTGGATGGACTGACTCACCGTAGAGTCCAGTTATACAGCCTGCATATTCATCTGAACGTTTTATTTATATATATATATATATAAATCCCCAAACACTCCAGCCTAAACGCATGACTTTACACGTAAAAAAGAGGAAAAAAAGAACCAGAAAAAGGAGCTCCCATTTTACTTGTCTTTCTTAAATAATTCTCTCAAATAATCTAGATCATGTTAAATTGATTCATGAAGCAGCAGAATTTTAAATCTATGAATATTAATTTTCAAAACACACAAAAACTGGTTTCAGATTAAATCTTATTTAAAGGCTATTATTATTATTATTATTATTATGTTTGTGTGGTGTTTTTTTTTTCGCAAACAAAAGCGTGTAGATTTATGGTAGCATTGCTGCGTAGAAATGGCAAATGGCCACACGCTTCAGTGCCAAAAAAAAAAAAAAAAAAAAGAGTCACAGGGTTATTGTCTGCTAACCCTCGGCTGATGAGTGCGAGAGCAGCAGCGACCAGGGCCGCTCTTTTTCTCCTCTCCTTCTCCCCAGAATTTCCTTCCTGACTTCCCTGTTCTTCTTTTTCTCTTCTACCTCTTCCCCCAGTTAGTGACAGTCCATCCTTTTCCAGCGCCAAACTAGAAGAATGGAGCGCTATAAACAGGAGTAATTTCCCACCAGCAAGCTCGTCTCTAGTCAATGGCGTGGATAAGGCGCATTTAGAACCCCACGAAGCAAAATTCACACAGGTAAAAATGTGGACATGTCTCTCTCTCTCTCTCTCTTTTTTTTTTTAATCAGTCACTTTTTTTAACTCAGATTTTTCCCATCAATTTATAGCAGTCTTGATTTTATTTATTTATTTTTTTCAAAATAATTATATGGCTTGAAGTCCCCCCCTTCCTCCCCCCCCTTTCAAAAACCACCAACACGCATTGCAGGTTAGCACATTAATGGTGCGCTTCAGTATTATTATTATTTTCATTTTACAAGCAGCATTATTCCGTTGGTCCTGCTGCTTGGTCATTTCTTTTTGGGGGGAATATTCATTTAGCAACTGACAAGTCAAAGAGGTTTCATAAAGTAACATTATGGGTTTGAATTAAATTGCAACGTATTTCCACTCATAAAACAAAACCTCCTGAAAAATCATAAGTCAGATTTTTTGGGGGTTTTCTGGTAAATTATTCGAGCGCAGAGTAATTGATTTAATGTGAGCGACTTAAAGCAGCCGTGAATGTTTAAGCTATTAACCCCTTAACTGTCACCGCCCCCCAAAAACACTTACATGCAAGTCAATAGGTCCACGAGGACGCCGATGTCCTCGTGACAATTATGAGGTTTTAAAAACATGGAGAGTAAAAACTTTTTTTATGCCCGTTGGACAACATTTAATAATAATAATAATAATAATAATAATAAAAATATATAGCCTATCAGATTTGCAACAGTGGTGCCCATAAAGTTGGACCCATTATGTTTTCAGAAACATTCTTTATATTTTCATTTCATGATGTTGTCTAAAAGTGATTTTAATATATATATATTACATATTCACTTTGTGTTGAATAAATCCCGCTGTCACGGTAATTTCTAGATAGCGGGGAAACCAAGGCCCTATTTCAACTTCAAACGCAACAGCGCATTTATAATTTAACACTTGCGAAAAAATAGGCCTCAAGATATTAAAGTAAATGACTTATTTTGGACACAGGGCAAAAGTAAATCACATATATTTTTAAAGTAAGCTGTTTATTTTAAAATGTTACCATACATTTTAATAAAACAAAAAAAAATGTAGAATTTCATTTGCCTTTCTAAGTTTTGGACGCAAACGCGGATCATAATTTTTGCGTAAATTGCGAAAAAGCTCGTTTTTCGTGACGGCGCATTGGCGTGGGCCCATGAATGGTTTTCCTCTGTACTTGACAAGTAGGAGCAAAAATCTCGAGAGATGTCCATGAGGCGTGATTGATCGTCCCACTTTATCAGTGGGGAAATTTCAGGCTCAGTGTGCAATAAATCTATCTGGAGATGTCGCTTTGAGCGCGCTCCCGAAACAATTTGGTAGACAGATATCACACACACACAAAAATACTTCAGTAGGAAATTAAATTCAAGCATTAAGAAGAATACGAAGGGAAAAAGAAAGCAAAAATACTTGCAGCTAGTGGAGAGTCATGCAAACATGTACAGCTCCTATGTTTTCAAATTACAAACATCCCCTTAAGATGCAGGCCTGATTCATTTATATATATATTGTTTTCCATTTTCCTGGCTTTGGCAGCCAAGAGTTAACCCGTTTAAAGGACTATTCCACAGTTTATTTTTAGCTCGAGCATCAGCAGGTTAGATTAAACTAAAAACACAGAGGAGGCCAGGAGGTCGTGCGTCTGCAGGGCCAGACGCTGCGTTTGGAAACAGGTAGCCTGGAGGCTCCGCTCCGATAACAGGGAGGGACAGCGGTATCCATGGAAACATGGGCAGCATCACCGAGCTGTGTTGGAGTTGAAATCACGCCGGGAAGTGCAGCAGTCGGAGTGGATGCTGCTTAGCTGCCTTAAAGGGAAGCAGGCCTCATGCTTTCCCATGCCCTCCCTCCTTAAAAAAAAAAAAAAAAAGCTGAGAAACGCTGAATCCGCAACACTGATTTAAATAATAAACAGTGGGATTAATGGAAGGCGTTTAAATCTTAATCGGGCATAAAGATAAACAGAAATCTGGCTTCACAGCCACGTAATAAACGCTTGAGCCAATACATTAAGTACATTTAAAAATGATTTCATTTTGTTCAAGTTCATTTTGATCTGCTTTTAATCCGATGCGTCTTTCTAGCCAATTACGTCCACGTAATTAATAAAAAAGTAATAAAGCGATTCATTTATTATGACATCACGTGAGCCAAACATGCAGCAGTTGATCTACTTTAAAAATGTGCAGAAAAGGAAGGAGGGGCTGGAGGTTGAGAAGCAGACAGCCAGCAAAAATGATGCAATCAGGATGGACCGTGTTCTGTGTGTGCGCAGCTGCTGTGTTGTACTTTACCTTTGAGAAAATTGTGTAAGACGTACACTTGGCACCGATCCGCAGATGGGATTTTGTGGCCTGCTATGAGCTAAAAAAGCGACAAAAAAAAAAAAAAAAAAAAAAAAAAGTAAAAATCTCGCTCTATTTCCGTGGCTTATGATGATTAAAAAAAAATGTTGTGAAGTAAAACTAGGAGGCCTGTGTGACGTTCTCATGTCGTGACAAAGTTGAGGAAAAAAAACACCAAAGTCACACAAAAGGCATTTTAAAAAAAGTGTAGCGTAATTTCAACAGCTTTTATTTCAAACAGAAAAGCAACTGTCGTTGTTTTTACTGTTAACGTAGCATATTGATTACTAATGTTTTCATGATTTAATGTAAAAAAATAAATAAAAATTATCTATTGCAATTTTGGTACACAGACTAAGTAAAATTATAGAATAAACATACATTAAATTTAACTTTCTGCCATACTGCTAATTCAAGAGCAACAAATATAAAATGTGGCTAACAGCTGGTTAATTAGTCTGCCTATTAGCTCAGGTTGCCACTCTGAAGTCTGCTGCTTCACAGACAACACGCTCTTATCTTACCAATATATGTATAGATTTTTTAAAATCTTAAAAATGTACTTTATTAATTGTGGATTAGGGCTCTCATTTAATTTTCATGCCATTACTGTTTCCATTGCTCTTTTTTTTTTTTTTTTTAAAGCAGCAGACTCTCTTGTATATATGGCAAAAGAATGCTAGCATTCTTTCAGCCGACTGACCGGCAGTGTGCAGCAATAGATTTGGAATGGGGGGGGGGGGGGGCACTATGTCACTCTTTGATCCGTACACCTGGACTAAATTAAGGTCACTTCAGCATTCTGAAGGATTAGCATTAAAAAGGATTTCAAACCCTTGGAAAAGTATGACGGAAAATTTTCGGCGTTTTCAAACGACCTTTTCAGGACCTCCACGTTCCTCCGACACCTTTAACGTACCAGTGCGTAATGGCTAAAAGATAGATTTTGAATGATGCATATATATTATTATTTTTTTAACCATGTCAGACAGGCATGTAAGTGCAGGGAAAAATCCCAGTTGTAAAAACTAATAACATATTTGTGCTAGCACTAGCTAGGCCACCCATGAGGAGAAATTCTGTCTCCATGATCAAAATGTGAAATCCTCCAGTTGAATCCTGTTCCTGTGCCAGAGCAGCAGAGCTCGTTCCTCGGCCGTAGCCCTCCCTTTCCTCATTTTCTATCATATTTCCTCTTCTTCCCCCCCCTCCACCCTCTGCCCCCCACAAATCTATCATGCCATCTGTTTTGTGGCGTCCCCCAACAAGCCTGTACTCCATCGGCTGGTGTGGTATGTGGACGCTGACAGAGAAACGTCCATTTTCAGAGCAAAAAAAAAAAGAAAAGAACAGAAAAAACAGGGCAGCCAACCATGTATGGTTGTTATGCTCCTTTAATGTGTGGCAGGAACGTGAGCGCGCATAATTGATCATTCATACTTTCATCAAAATTGGGACAGTGGGATTTTTATGTGGTGGCTGTGAAGTTAGGGATTTAGGTCTGCTGTTTATAATTCAACCGATATTACTTTCACTTATTGCTACAGCTTGCTTCTAAAGCCACAGTGCATGTGTATTTATGTGTGTATGTGTGCATGTGTGTGGGATATATAACTTTCTCAAACTTCCTCAAATCTTAAAGTCACCAAAATTCAGAAAAGTGTTGCCAACAAATGACATTCGTTTCATTTATTCTAAGAAAGCGACTCATAAACAGGGGTCAGTTCAGGACAACAACAACAAAAAACAACCGGATTAAATTTGACCTTTTTGATCCACATTGCAGATTTAATCGGGACTTTTCCCTTCTCATTTCCAGACGCCGAGTGGATTGCCCACAGCGAACAGCTATGTCACAGCGCCCAGCATCCCTCCCTACCACCCTCCCACCCAAGTGTCACCCTACATGGGGTACAGCGCCACCACGTCGGCCTATGTGACCGGACCCACATGGCAGCCGGCCAGTGGCAGTGCTCTATCTCCCCACAGCTGTGACCTCGCCGGCTCTCTGGCCTTCAAGAACATAGCGGCGAGCCGCGACGCCATCCACCCGGTCGCCGCGTCGGTGCTTTGAGCGTTCCCTCCGAGGACTAGAGACGGACAGAGTCTGAGGGGGGAACAGTGGAGGCGGGGAGGGTGGGGGTGGATGCGAGGTGAGTGGACGGGACAGGACAACGGACTTCGAGTCTTGTCGTTTCGCTCTTGCAGTCGCCCTTCTATGAAGGACTGAGGAACGCCGCCGAGTGCGGGACGCTCTCCCTCGACCTCCCCCCCTCACCGCCGCACTCCAAACTCAACACGGTGCGACCGAAGGCCGAAGGAGTAAAACGGTCAACACAACAAACTGGTTGTCTAAAAGGACTCGGAGAGCAGGTGTTCTGAAGGGACAAGTGTGTGACCGCCACTCTCCACCCATCAACACTATTCCTCTCAGATTCTTTACTGCACACTCTTTGGGCAAAAACGGGGTAATGTACGACTTCAGAAATATACAATCAGCCTAAAGAAAAACACTTTGCATGAGTGTTTCAGGGTGCTTGTAAATTACTATTGCTTTTTTTTTTTTAAACGTTTGTATGCTTTTTTGTTGTTGTTGTTCATGATTTTATAAATGGAGCATTGCTTTTTCCCACTTCACTAAAAGTGTAGCCAAAGAAAGAGCTCCACACAGAAGTCTTATTTATTTAGGTTAAGGTACGTTGAATGAAGTGCAATTAGCGTTGCAGAATGCGTGGGAGTCTCCATGCACATTAGGACAGAATTGGAATTATGTTGCAGAGCATTAACAATTGACAAATGTTGCACAGTGAAATTGAATGTATCTTATTAAATTGTTTGGCTGTTTACCGATTTTTCCCCCCCGGGGCATTCCTGCTTGTTTTGAGGGATTGGGGGTATTAACACGGAAGACGTACGGTACACACCCCATCGCGGGAAAAAAAGAAAAGAAAAATGTTTTTCAGCATTTGATTTTACTCCATCTCTGCTAAATTCGGGGTATTCTGGCACTCTAGTCTAATTTACATGATTAGGAAGCTGCTTTTCATAAACAAAAACCAAACGAAAACAGCGAGCAGGCCCTCAAAGTCTGCGTTTTTGATTTCCATGCGTCATGCCTCATTGGGCAGTCCATCAGAAAGAATTTGAGTGCGCCGAGTTCATCGCAACATACTGCAACTTAAAGCCAGAAAAACAGCACATGCAGGAGTGTCTTCTGACCTCATTACATCTATTCATGCTCTTTATTTCGGTTGAAAGTAATAATAAATCTGCATTGTGCCTGTTGAGCAGAAAGTGTAAAAAAATTGTGGTTACATCAGGGCAATGACTAAATAGATTTTTTTTTTATTATTCCTAGAACTATTGGAAGTACAGCCAAATACCAAAATAATTCAGATGTAAAATTATTTTCATTCAGCCAAAACGTTTAGTGTCCAATAACGTCTTTTTTACTTTCTATCAGATTCAAGTTTGGACAATAACTGCGCGACTCGCAAACGTCAATATAACTTCCAGTCAATGTTAATCAAATAGGCAAAAAAATATTCCGAGCTTAAATCTGCCAGCGTTATGAATAATATTGGGCTTAACTATATATTTTACATGAAAAGGAAATTACACTTACTTTAGTGTCAGTTTACAAAAAACGGACCCTAAAAAAGCTCCACAGTCGTTTGTAAATTACAATGTCGTGTTGTCCATTTAAACCTCCGTTTGTATTCATGAGAGAATAAGTTTCAGCTTATTTTGAGATTTAAAATGTTTGTATGGGGTTTTGGGTTGTGTGGAAGGAACGCCAAACTTAAACGCCACCGTACGGGGCCAATCGACAGGGCATGAGGCAGATAAGGGGTCAAGCCAGGGCCCGTTTCTGCGGGACCGGCTCGCTGCGTTCGTTAAGTAAGAAAAGTTCATATATGACAAGTTTGCAGAAAGACAAAGAAACGACACGAAACAAAAAGAGCAAAAAAAACCGCTTTCTACAGATACCGAAAGGGGGGAAAAGTGTGGAGTAATAAATTATTCGTCTGAGAGTCTAGCAAGCCCCGTCTAGCCCTGCAGTGGAAGCCGAGGATTTAAACAAACTGCGCTGCGGTGTGGAGGCGCAGATTGATCTCTTGATAAAGCTGCTCACCTGCTCCCTTTCTGTTCCTACTATGGTGCTGCTGAGGGAACTGGAGAGGTGTTTCACTTTTTTTTCCTCCTTTCTTTTTTTTTTTGTCTATCCGACCCGTGTTGCAGCATAAACAGTGCCTCCGCGTCGCAGTGTCAACAGTCCGCCCCATGCAGGAGCTGATTTGACTTGGAAAGCACCTCTCCCCGCATCCAGTGGTCACGGACCGTTGCTCACGGTCGCAGTGTCTGACCGTACGTGAACCACATCGCATTGGGAAGGGGCGACGTGCAGACTGCAGAGGCTGGCCATCGCCACCATCCTCTAACCGAAGTCCAACTATTGCCAACAGCTAATGATTCGTTTGCTGGTAGAAGAGGGTTGGATGCCGTTTTAAAGTCAACTTTTTCTTCTAAGAACAAAAAAAAATAAATAAAAAAACGAATAGAAATGGCCTCCTTTGACTCAAAACATTAGAATTCAACCTCGTCTAAAGGCCGCGTGACAAATACATTTTCAAAAAAGGCGCTCAAAAGCCGTTGCTGCTCGGCTTTATGGCCTACAAGATGTAGTTTTGAAAATAGGGGCCGACACGTGTTTATAATTAATTATGTTGAGTCTGACTTCAGTGTCATATGGTTATCTTTACTTCTTCACATGCAATCAGAAACAAGGCAGCCTTCGGTTTTTGCAGGGTAACACAGAGCAGAGAATGTTGACACTGGCTGAACACAGAGCTCCATGCGTGCTTCTGCTCAGTGAGCACTTTTAAAAGAAGCTGACGACAGCCAGAGTGTTTTCCTAATGTCTTAAAACAACAACGTCGAGCAGACAGGTGAGCAAAACCTCTCGAACTCGGGATTTTGAGAGGTGGAGAGCGGGGGGAAAGAAAAGAAATCAGCAGAGACAAACCCAGGATGTCTTTGTGCATACATGCACCCTCACTGTGGTAGATTTTAATGCACATTAATCACCGACTGTGTTTGCATTGGAAAACACAGGGAGAGCCGAGCGCAGATTGCAGGTTTGTCAAAGTGGAACCACCGAGGTGAAACGCTTCATATCGAGGCCGCATACTTTGCTGATTTATGGTGATCAAGATGTGCGGGGAATTCAGTTGAAGGTGGCTTTGTTGCCTAGCTACCGGCAATTTTGGGCACGCATGTTGCAAGCTGTCAGGCCCGAAACAAACACATCCACGCCGAGCACTTCATTACGAAAAAAGGACAGGTTGGGCGCTTACAATTTCATCAGTCTGCAAGCCACGGTTGTTCATCTATCACCGCACGTCCCCGGGCAAAAAAGAAAAAAGAAAAAAAAAAAGTAGCAGCCGTTTTAGTTTGGCGCAGATGAAAACTCCCGCATTAAGGGGGCGGCTGGCAAATGCCAACGTGGCTCGGTCGGAGCTACCAGATAAGGTCACGATAAGAGTCTTCGAGGGCAGCCATGACGCCCTGCAGCTATCGGACAGGTGTGTTGTGAGATTGCATATTTGTGGAAAAGATATGCGGGCTGAGAGAGGGAACGTGAACAAGAACTCCCCACACCCTCCGTCAAAACCCGAGGACTCGTCAGAATTTTTCTAAAGCGTGTTGTCTTAGCTTGCACTGGAAGCTACGCTCAAGACACGGAAGAGACTGACACTCAGCTGGCAAGCGCAACTTGTTCGACTGACAGCTAGTCAAACAACAAAAGGCTAGGATGGCGGGGAGACGAGAAGCGAGCGATGGCGCGGTAAACTGGGGAAAGCCGATACGCTTATATCAGCGCCGAGCTGAAACACGAGCAGGGAAGACGGATGTGTGACAGCAGAAGTCGGCCATTAGGGCACGGGGAAGAATGCATCCCGACCGCAGCTCGCACGAGGGCATAAGGAGCACGTTGTTTCAGCCTTTCAATTTTTAACAAAACATGGACACAAAACTCCATCTTTTATGCGTGGTTAAAAAAAAAAAGGTCAATTTCAGATCATGGAAAGGTTGAAAATAGTAATTTAATAGAAAACGTGATGACTCAATGATATTCTTAAAATAGCAAAAGCGATCAAATTATGAAAACATTTATTTCTCTCAAGCTCTTTTGCATGTTGTCACAGAAAAACTAACTTTAATGCGTTCTGTCGGGATTTCATGTTATTGTGATCAACACAAAATAGTGCACCGCTGAAGTGAAAGGAAAAAGACAAAAATTTGAAAACAGCGGTAAGCGTTTGCATTTAACCCCCATTTAATTGGACAGAAAATAAAGAAAATAGAGTCAAATAGTACACCTGTGTGTAATTTAGCTTCAACATGAAGCCTGCTCTGCGAAGGCCTCAGAGTTTTGAGGAATACAGCAGGCGGGTCAGGATCAACGTTGTTTAAATCCGGGTTAGGTTAAGAAAAGTTACATTTCAGGCTTTGGAGATTTCACGTAGCACTGAAGTATCCAAAACTGGAGGTACTATGTTAAGAATGACAACCTACCAAAACATGGGCGTCCACCTAAACCAGGCGTCTTCTATAATCACTCTTCATAACTAAAAGTTATACACAACTAACATTTTTAAATACATAAAACCTGCATATAATAAGAAATGCAGGATTTAGCTGGTGTTTTTTTTTTTTTTTAGGTTTCTTCTTGGAGTATTTGATTTGAATCTCTACAGAGAATGACACTAAAAGTGCCAGTAATACGCTTTTAAAATCTGTTTGTTGGAAATTATGTGATAAAACTTTTACATCATTTTCCACCTCGTAGAAAGAAAAGATCTATCCTCTTTTTTGCTACATTTTATGTTTATCTTTATTTTAGATCAGTAAAAAATATAGATAAAATGTTGGTTCTTAAAAAATTAATTTTCGGGAGTAGATGTATTCATTAAAAATTACAAGTCGTCTTTTTTCCCCAAATAGTTTCGCGACGTTTGCAGCTCTAAACAAGTTTTGGTTGGCTGGCCTGAAAGAGGAAACGACACTTTAGGCTGTGAAGGTTGCAGAGCCCTGATAGGAGAGAATGCTAAGAGGAACAAGGTAACTATGGAGGAGCTGCACAGGTCCACAGCTCAGGTGGGAGAATCTGTTGACAGGACAACTGTTAGCTGAGCGCTGCTCCAGTCTGACATTTATGGAAAAATAAAAAGAAGAAAGGCATTTTTGGAAGAGGGACACAAGAGGTCAAATTGACAAAATGCACAAAGCTCTAGGTGGAAAGAGTTATGTCAAAGCTAACACTGCATGTCACCATAGCAACCCCCACAGTGAAAAACAGCAGTGGCAGCATCATGCTTTGGTGCTTCCTGTTGTACAGAGAGGGAAACTGATTGGAGGCAATAAGAAGATGGATGACACTAAATAGAGGTCAATGCTGGAAGGAACATTGCTAAAGGACTTCAGGTTGACTTCAACATGCAGTAAAGCTGTGACTGGACGGCTTAGTTCATGGGTCTCCAACCTGCGGCTCTTTAGACCTTCTAAAATGGATCTTTAATAAATTTAAAATGATAAAGAATAAACTAATGTTTTTCAACGTACATTTAATTTTAAAAATATGCAGGTTTTAGAAGTCTGTTTTTTTTTATTTTTTTTCACAAAGCAATTGCATTTTATTCCTTTTGGAGCATAAAGACTGCAGCCAGGCATAGTTCAGATTTCAACAGTAAGAAACCGTAAAAAGACTTGAAAACTGATGTTTGCTTTCAATCCATTTAGACAAAAATAAAGGTAAAGTTGTCAGCCTCTTTAGGTGAAAAGCTGGCTGCAGTGAAAGGCTCTACACAGTGCTGTCTCTCCGGGGTAAATTACAAATAGAGCCCAGATCGGTTTTCAGATTTTAATTTGTAGAAAATATCGAGAGCCATGTGTCATTTTCTCTCCATGTCACAGTTGTGGTTTGCTTTCTGCTGGTTTGTCACATGAAATCCCAATGAAATGCAGTTTATCTGCATTCAACGTGGCTGTAATGTGGAAAAGTGTGAAAAATCCTGCGTGGTGTAAATACCTTTTTTAAAGAACTGAATAACCACAGTGGTTATAAACAAAAAGCAAAAACACAAATTGGTATGATGTGGCTACTTTGAATTATATCTATAAAAAATGTCATACTTTACACATGAATAAGTACACAAATTGTTTGGACTGCAAGTGATTTAATTTGAGTCATCCCTATGTTTATAATGTTTGGGTTTTTTTTCCATAAAACTCACTAATTAGCTTGAACCTATTCCCACATGGGATAGGTAAAGTATGTGAATCTGTTCAAATAAGAACAAACACATGTTTATGATGACAGAAATGATGTGCATCCCTAAAACAAAAACTGCACACTAAAACTCTCAAGGGGGGGGAAAAGAAGAAAAGTCACTGATGTAAAAGTTGACTTTAAAACTGATGCAATTCTTCCCGTTGAAGAAGAGCCAAAGAGGAAGAGAACCTCTAATTGATTAATGTTGGTTTACAAACTTAGTTACATTTTAATTCATTCATCTAGAGAAGTTTAAATGACGTTTTTAGTGCTTTGGATCTTTTTTTTTTTTAATGAAAGCCTTGAAAGTGTTAGTTTTAAAATGTATGAAGAATTAAAATATTGGAATCATCTACCACTGGCTTCATCTAGACAAAAGAGGGAATAACAGAAGAGTTGTCGTAAAGTGAAGGCAATTACCTATTTATTTAGTCATTTTTGAAAAAAGCACCAAAAAACAAAACAAAACTCTGACCCATTTTAAACAAGTTGGGGACAAACAGAGTGGCACAGAAAAAAAAAAAATATTTTGTCTAATAACTTTAGAGCTCCATTTACAAAGGTCACTTTATAAAGTCGGCACTGCTTTGTCTATTCTAGGACTGGTACAAAAAAAAAATCTAAATACTTTTTGGTGATGAAAACCTATTGGTTTACACAGCTTTTATTAGTGAGAAAGATGTATCGTAAAAATATGGGAACACTGTTTTGGTATTTTTATAAATCTTAGAAAAAACAAAACCAAAGGCTTCGTGGTGAGTCACCAATGCTGTCGATGAGGAATAAATTTGGAACAGAAATTACAGGCTTTCGTTTCTCTCCTGTGGTTTTCTCGTTACCAGTTCTTCTGCAACCAGATCGACACATATTCGTAGACCAGCAGCATCACCCCTCCACCTGCAGCAAAACACGACAGAGACACAGCCTCATTTACACGGGACAGGAGAGGAGCACTGCTTTAATTGTCATTATATTTAAATGAGGATTAAGGAGATTTGCTGCCTCCATTAGATTCAGACAACAGACGACTACAACTTCAAGTATATATATGATACTTGCTGAAAGCAAACATACAACGCCTCGCAAAACCATGCACAACTCTTAAACTTTTCCACATCTTATTATGCTACAAAAAATCCTGAAATGTTTTCAGATTTTATATAGCAGACAAATACAAAGTTGGGCACATTTATAAAATGGTTTGTTGGAGAACATCGCTGAACAATCAGCATCATGAGGACAAAGGCACACAGCAGATGGGCCTCCAGAATAAGTGGAGCACTCTCAAAATCTAGTTCCTTTTTTCAGTTCCCAACAAACCAAAATATAAGAAAAGGTGTTCTGATCATATTTCATCAGGATATAACCTCTCGGCCTGTAAGAAATTTAACATTCACATCGCCAGCACTGTGAAACATGACAGTGGCAGCATCATTTTGTGGGAATGTTTTTTTTTCTGCAGCAGGGACAAGAAAGAATTGGTGGGAGCACAGGGTAAAATTATACAGCATGAAATATTAGAGGCTGGAAAACAAACAAGACTGCCTCAGTTCATCTAAAAGTACAACGCTCAGAGAGTCAAAAGACAAAGTGTTGACTCAGGAAACTGGAAACAAATCATCTCCACTCTTTTTGGATTTTTATTTGTAGAAACTTTCTACTTCCCAATTCTGCTTTTTTCAATATATCAATAAAAATCCAAAGCTGACACACAGAAGTTTGTGGTCGCAATATCTTGAAATGTGAAAAGGTTCATTGGGTTTGAAACGCAAGGCGAGATACTGTGAGATAAGTATCAGAAATGATTTTATAAAAGCTCTGCATAGCTATGTAATTTATAATTCCTAATAATGTTCCAAGAAAAGATGAACAAGCTGGTCATGGCTTCACTTCTTTGGAAATGTACAATGAAATCTCAAAATAAGGGTTTCAAGTGTTAAAAATGACTGATTTAGGTTTATGGACCAAAATTTATATTTACATTATAAAACTAAAACAATGAACGTAAAGTGTCAAACTTTTTTTTTTACCTGGTCCAAGTCTCATTATCTTGGGAACCAAGCCTTTGTATAGAGCCAAGAAACTGCAGGAAAAAAATGGAAAAATCAGTTGGAAATACAGACACACACAAGCAAAGTAATCAAACAACCAAACAAAAAAAGTGAATTCAGTCTCAGTTTAAATAAGTCTCCTTTAGAACTGACAGGAAACCTTTCCTTGGGTTAATTTTCTGATTTCAAATATTAGTGCAGCATAAATATTCAGCAAATAAACGATAAAACGATTATGTTGGCTCAACTCTCGACAAAAGCAGGGTTGTCTTTACTAGCTGCAACTTCAAGGTGACGAACAAGTAAAATCAATCGCTTTTTCGTGATAACGCGCCTTAATCTGAGAGGGAACATTCTGCAACACACATCCCTGCTCCTGTTGATGTTGATTGATCTCGCCTCGCTTTCCGTCTGTCTGCTGCCTGGCACGTCCATCACCCCATCGGGGACTAACAGGCAGCGCTGGCGAATACCTGTCCCTTAATGCGTTCAAGGTGATCAGTGGCTGCCTGCCTCTGCCTCGTGCTCCCTGTCCCGCTCCCTGCCCCCGCCAATGATGGCGTTAATAAGGCTCGACCCACTTCCTCCCTGGCCCTCTGTCTGATTAGATTGACCCGTGGAGCGCCGTGCGGCTCGTTAGGGTCTGCTTAACGATGTCTCCCATAGGGACCACTAATTAGCTGAGACTGTGTTGTGTTAAGGGAAGGGGACTGGATGTGGCGGCGGGGGCACAGTTTGTGCACGCCCGCGACAAGGCTTCAGTGCCGCTCAGGCCGCTACCCCCATCCCATCTACAAACTAACAACATCCACTAACGACAAACATCTTTTGGGGTCTTGTCTCAGGGAGAGGCATGGGGGCAAAATAGAAAGCCCGGGGCAACTGCTAACATAACATACATCTTTCCTTGAAACCTCCATTTGGAGTTGTCAGTCTCTGAGGCTTGAGAGTATGTCCACAGTTACTCCAGAAGTGATAAACTTCTGCAGTCACTGATAAAATTTATGATTGGCATCATGCTGAGCGCAGCATAGAATTTGACATTTGTGTTTTACGGCTTTGCATTAAGGGGGTTTTCACACCTGAAGGTCTGGTAGACTCAGTTTGATTACAAATTCAGCTGGCTTGGTTAGTTTTCAAACTGGACTGTGCAAAACGAACCAAACTCTTTGTTAAACCTGTTTACTCCCTTGCCAGTGGTGGCGATGCACCAAGAACCCCTGAAGGAAATAACATGAAAACCTCAGAAGACAAAGGCTATTTCATTCTTCACAAAATGTGATCGAAAATGCAGTGGATCCCTGGCATCCCTGGTGGTGTTGTTGCAAGATTGACTTTGGCTGCAACAACGGGTTAGGCACTGAAAGTTGAAGTAATTCATAATCGTGGGTAGCAAGATGCACTTCTCACTGAAAATGTTCACAGTTTAGCTAAATGTCTTCTCTATAATGTGTTTCAATAATCACAATCCTACAGACATATCCCTGCAAAGTTCTGGTACTTGTGCTGTTTACTGTTACTTGTTGCTTCAAGCGTAGCGTGTTAAACATCTAAACTGAAACAGGATTTTTGCTACGATTATTAGTCAGGTTTCTAACATTTACTAATGGATAAAGATTCAAGGATAAAGTGACTGAAGAATCCAAATTTGAAGTGAGCACTGTAATGCTTGTAGCTTTCATATATCAAAAAAAAAACCCTCTGGGGAAAATTCTAGTTGTTTGGCTGTGAGTTATCAGTTGATAAAAATGTTTAGAAGACGTCAGATATTATGTTTTCGCCAAGTCTACTTTGAGGCGCAGGAAGTTTTGCCCAACAAAATGCAACCCATCTTATTTCTAATACAAATCAAGAACTTTGTGGGCATTTTGTACCAACTCAGTCCATACTGGTGCAGTTTATAAAGCACTATGCTATGCTAGCTACATAAACAGATATCATTTCTTTAGGTCATCCTTCAACCTTTGAAAGATCAATGCATATTTATAATCAGGTTATCTAGAGATGTTTCACACACACAATTCACTCAAAAACTTCTTGGATTAGGAATAAGGTTGCATCCAGATTAGGAGATGCTGGAGGTTAAAGCTAAAGACTCAGCGCCAAGAACAGAGCTACCTTGAATCATCTTAAAACAAATTAATTGTTTAGATTTTTTTTTTGTATTTGTATTGGGAAGTTATTTGCCCTGCAGCTGATAATTATTTAGGCAGGAAATAGTGGTTGGAGTACCATCAATTATTTTTCTGTGTGAAACACACCAAGTTTCAGGTCTGAAAATAATTTTAAAGAATCCTTCACCTAAAGTAGTAAAATAAGCAGCTTTCCTTTGATATCAGACAGTTATTTTGACAAGATCACAGAGGAAAAATGGTTAAATCTTGCAGTTGTTACATCTTAAACATTTGAGTTTGAAGGTGGGGTTAAAAGTGAGGCTATGATGTAAATGTTTCCAAACACCTAAGAAGTAGTTAGATACATATAAAAAAACAATTCAAGAAAACAACTCACCTGAATTGGCTTAACTTTTAAAACACTGCGTCTTCCCCTGAACGAATACATTTATTTTGTGACCGTGGGTTTCTGAGACCGTTCTAAAGACCGACTCAGATAATGTTGGTTTAAAGGTTCATAAATCCTGTTTGCATTCACTGCTCTAAAACTGGAAACCAGACTTTTTTTTTTTTTTTTAACACATAAAGAGTCTGGTTTGGTCTCGGCCCCTTTTGAACAAGAGGGGCCAATTTATTCTAAACTCTGACGCCAAGAGAGTTAAGATATAAACTGCTATTTAACCTTTTAACCCTTTAACAGAAGCTCAAACGGGACTATTCCTTTAAGGCACATGTGTCCAGTCCTGGAGGGCCAGCGTCCTGCAACGTTTAGTAGCGTCATTCACAAAACTCTGTAGATCCTGACTGTACGAGGACATAATTGAGTTCTTTGACTCAAGTCTGTTGAAACTGGGACACAATAAAAAGTTGCAGGACAGACGTTTGGAACCCCGTTTTAGATATTGGCTCAGTATTCCTTGAATCATCTTTTTTTTGACGTTATTTTTCGGTGTTGTTTTTACCCCTCTTCGCGGTACACCAGTGACATGGTCTGGAAGCAGGTGCGGTACTTGATCGCTCCTGGTTCCGGCTGGGGCCCTTGGATGCGGCTCTTTGCTACGTCAAAGGGAATATTCGCAATTGACGAGATGGTCCCAGACGTCAGGCCAATCGCAAACTTCCTCAGGAACTCTAACGTGGGGTCCTGTTTGGAAGACGACATTGAAGCTTATTGGTTTGACAAGCATAATCTTCATTGGAAACGTTTTCATAAGTGAGGTTGAGAACTAAAAAAAAATAAAAAAGTGCACACACAAAAAAAGTGACACTAAGTTAATACACACAGTAATTTGACACTGCATTTTTATGCGAGAGCGAAAGTGAAACAGAGATGATGGGATCGGAGCGTACGATTTCAAACCTGGCATGAAAGCCCGGATCATTTTATGGTAGTGGAAGGAGGGGCTCCGAGGGGCAAATTTGCGCTTCCTGACTGTGGTGCAACGTTGTGATTGGCTGAGCAGAACCACATGTTCTTTGAGGAGCCAAGACGGAGGATTTATAAACAGGGTTCACGCAGGCAGAGTAGGGAGGCATATGGGGACAATTTGGGTAATTGGCCTGTGACTCGGCACAGGGGTATTACTGTACCAAAGAAGCCCAGACTCGGAGAGCTCTGACAGCTAATTGGCCAGGATATTTTTACAAATGACAGCAGCTTCTCCGGTCCAGGGCTTTCTCAAGCGGCTGGACACCCCGAGAGCTGTGGTAAATCAACATCTAATCCCACTTCTTCTGTTTTTTTCAAGTGGGATGCGGGTTAAGGGGGCGGAGGGGGGAGGAATATAGCCACGGCCTAAGTACACCCATCAAGCCACTTCCTAACAGCCTTAAGCAAACATCTCCTCACACATCCCCTAGTGAATGATGGTAGTGTGCCATCTGCCTCCTATGTGCTATTCAAATGTACGTACAACAGAAGCCTGGGCTCGGTAATCTAAATTTGACTATTGACATGATTGACTTGAAAGCTCATTGCTCATGTTGCTGACAAGCTTTAAGCAATGAAACTTTAGCTCAGTCTCCAAAACACACACAAGACACATTTACAGTGCTCTGTGAAGTTCATATTTTAGAAAACTCTAACATAATTTATTAAAAAGGATTTTTGACTGTAGAAATTAGTGTATGATTACAAGGTCGAATAAAACTAAATATGGGGTTTGAAATAAAAATAAAATCAGAATTATGTAGTGTGAATACGTATTAAACTTCATTAGCTCTAAATAAAAAGAAGTGCAACCAATTGCACTGAGAAATCAGTTGTTTGTTAAAAGAATCCAATTTAGGGCCACTTAATCTCATAAATTGGGCTGACATTCATGGATTATTGGCATAAATAAAGCCCAAGTTGAAAGGAGAAAGAGCAAACATGCAGAAGGTGCTCTGGCCAGAAGAGACAAAATATTTAACTTTTTACCTTCTTGCAAAATTCCGTTTTGAATAAAAGTCACGAAAAAATAATATTTATGCAAATCACTCTCAATGAATAATGGTGTTGGCAGAATCATGTGCTATGAATACTGATGCTCTGTTGAGACAGGTAAGCTCCATCCATCTAACGAGGAGATGGATGGAGGACGACCAGGTCAATCCTGTTGGACAGCGCAAAAGAAGGTTCACAACACGACCCTGAACATACAGCCAGAGCTACAACTGAATGGTTTAGTTTGACCCATACTCCATGTTGTGTTCACAGATGTTCTTTAGGTGAAACGACTGAGCACGAGTTATTTTACGAAGAGAAAAGGGGATAAATTTCCGTCTCTAGATGTACAAAGTTGGTCTAGGCATAGCCCTAAAGACTTGAAACTACACTTTCCTTAATTTTAAGAGTATACTCTATAGGTCTATAAAGCACACTTAAGTTGTAGCAAATGATCTGACAAAATCACAAGAAGTTTTAAACAGTATAAACACTTTTGCAAGTCACTGTATATTTTAAAAGCGTGTGTCGTTAGCCTCTCGCAAACAAAATTCCTGCACCGCACACATAAATGGATGAAGCCTATAAGTAACGGCCATAACCTAAGAAGAAAGTTATTTAAGTCATGCAGCCACATAATCATTATTCACAGAGGATGGCCACTTCGATGTGCATCATGCAGCTTTGGAAAAATTTGGAAAATACAACAGAGCCGGGCCTCCCACTGTAGCCTCCTCTCGAAAATAGTACGGTTGTCTGCTTCCAATTAGTTCATTGGACTTCTAATCTAATGCTCTGGATTGTACATGTGGAAGTGGCGTATGGTAACGTTTCCATTAAACAAAATTAACTTTTGTTTGGGCCATCAGGCGCTGCCGGATGTGTAATCCGAAACTTTGAGGATGTTATGAAGAGCAAACAGACGAGGTATTAGTGGGGCTGATCTTGGAAGCTTCTCTCTGATTTCTGCTTCCTCCGTGCCGTGCAAGCTAATCATACTGTTAAACACTTGTTATGCTCCCGCAGCAATGTGGCGAGGACATGTGAGGATCACAGAGGCTGAGGTTAGCCAAAAGTAGGCAGAGTCAGGAAAGGTTAGGCAGCACTGAAGCACAGCAACAGGAATGTGCCACAGACAAAATTCCACACAGTGCAGATTTTTCATTTGCATATTACCGGATTGGCAGGGATTGCATCCTTGACATTAAAGTAGAAGCCAAAGTAGATCATGTTGAAAACTCCATGGCGTCCCAGTGTTGATGTTAACCCTTTATTCAGACCTCTCAATCCATAGCCATCTGACTCGATAATACGTCGTGCTTGGGCGAAAGCGGACGGTTGCTGTCGAAAGACAGAATTGAAAAGGATCTCGTCAAGGAGCTACAAGGAAAATGTGAACATTTAGCAACATTTTACAAGTCAAATTAGCATTTTCTTTCACTCAACCTCTGTGAATGAGTCTCTGTTGGCCTGGAGACTGACTTTCACCACTTCGAACGGATTGACGATGACGGCCTCGGTCAAGCCTGAGCCGAGGCCTGCTGCAGAGAGCGCCTGGAGGGGAGATGGACATGATTTAATGCAGAGAGTGAGAGGATAACATCTGGATAGAGATGGAGCAGAGCAGAGAAACCGTTGAAGATGAGTTCCAAAAACTCAGCGGTGAAGTGTTTCTAGAATTTGTGTTTTTTTTTTCCAAAATGCAAATGTGTCTCTGTCATGGTTAGACAAATTGTTCCCGAAGATACGCAAGACACCTGAGGGTGTTAGCTGACAATATGCTAGATGTTATCTATGAGGGGAAAGGAAGGTGAGTGGAAAGAGGAAGCAAGACTGTTGTAGTTTCACGTAATTTGTCCTGAAACAGACTACTTACTATAGGTCTTATTACTTCATATACCTGCCACGTAATTAAAAATGGAACCTGCACCACCAGATGTATTACACTGAGCTTTGTATTTTTGTGTGTTTTTGTGTCGGGGTGTGCAAATGTGCATGAATGCATGCTCAGCGAGAGGCGTAATGGGAACATGTCGAGAACGTGTCTGAAGCTCATTACTCTTCCTGCGTCTTTATCCCTCTGTCAGAGCCGCAGGACCCATCCTCTCAGACATGCCTCACGATGTTTACACAGCCAAGCGGCCATGTTTTAATTCCTTATTTGTATTATTACTGTGTGTGTCCTCATTAATCAGAGTGAAGGCATTCAGCTGTGCCATGCTGAATAGGGTAAGGAGAAAGAGAGATAGTGCGCTAATCTGTAATTAAATTGCACTAATGATCTGATGTGAATTAGTGCACTTGATACTTTGGGGGATTTGAGGTTTGCAGCTCTTGCAGGAAGGAGATTGTAAGGGAGGAGGTGGAGTAGAAGTGGAACAAGAGCTTGATGGATGAGGTAGGTAAACATTTCTCCACCATTGGCTGTAAAGCCAGCAGAGGATGTTCTCTGTGTGGAGGTGGTTTTGATACAGACTTACAGGTAAACCATCCATCATGGCTGACAATTGCACCCCTCGCCCCACTAAATTTTTGGGCGTGTGATAACCACACCCCGGGAATTCAAATCTGTCCATTTCCAAACCTGGGACTGAGTAAACCAGCAAGACGATGGCTCAAAGATTATAAAACTTTTTGTGGAGTCACTGGCAGTGGTGAAATCTATTTCTAAATGAGCAACCGCTAAACCGGTCAATTTAAGACAGAGATTTTGGTCAAATCGCAAACTTATCAGGTACAGGTAGGTGAAAACAGCACAAAAACAGATTCCACAGTGCAAGCCAAATTTGAATGTTTCAAAAATAGATATCTAAAATTACCTGAGTTTTGGATCTGGAAATGCCTAAAAGGAAAACAATCCCTCACTGATGCTTCCATGAGGAGGATGATAAATGGATCTTTGGCGTGCCAGGCTTTTTCTGTAGTCCTAAGCATTTATACTGGAGTCTGTTTCTCTAAAATGTTTTCATAAGTAATTTTCATGTCAAGTCAATGACGCAGTTAGGTTTTAATGCCAGTCCATGGTCTTTCTGCGTGGAGATTGGATGTTCTCCCTGTGCATGCATGGGTTCTCTCCAGGTACCCCAGCTTCCACCCACATTCCCAAAACATGACTGTCAGGTTAATCAGTCTCTCAAAATTGTCCTTAGCTGTGAGTGTGTGCATGGCTGGTTGTTCTGTGAGTCTCTTTATTGGCCTGAGATGGATTGGTGACCTTTCCAGGGTCACTTAATGATCGTTGGAGATATTCACCAGCCCCCTGGGTGTAGTCAATGGATGGATGAATTATTTCATGAGAATTAAAACTGGCAGCAGCACACAGACTTTACAAAATATTCACAGCAAAACATAAAAAGTTAACATTGTCGTAAATAAATTAGTTAAGAGATTCCTCAGTTAAAACATTTACAGAGTCTAAAAAATTACTGATTTTGATTCCTTCTCAAAATCAGCAAAAAAAGAGGCATTGTAATGTATTTAATTGAGATTATATATGACAGACCAACACAAATTAGTTTTTTTTTTAAAGCGGGTGAATGACAGCACTCTTCAGATAAACTGACCAGAAATAAAATAAAATTAGTGTTTGTTAAGTACATTTAGGACCTAGACACTGAAAAACAGTCTTGAACTGGCAAGTTGGTAAAATGTCCAGAGAGCGTTCATGGCGCTAACAGGGTTAGCTAAGCCAGGTAAGGAAACTATATAAAATAAATGGCCCAGCTGGAGAGGGAATTGTGTAGATAGATAAATATTGTACTTCGTACTTTGCTTTTTAACTTTGTCTATGAAAAAAATAAAATCTACTTTTAGAAACAGAAAAAGCTGACTGTATTATTAAAAGAAGCTACAAAAGAAATACCTGTTAATGGGTTTTCGTCCACACGCGTCAAATTTTTCTACAAGTATGCCTTAAGCAGCGGATGTTATCATTTACCTTTGGTGTGGTGTTTGAGACAAGTAATGACCTCTTCTTAACAGGGTAGATACTCTCTAAAGTAAGAGGCAATGTTCACAAAAATGATCTATCTGAGAATCTACATCACTAAAAGGAGCTAAGAAAAGATTAAATTCAGCAGAAAAAAAAAGAGGAATTTAAAAAGAGAACGCTAACCTTGCATTTCAGTGCACTGTAAGGTTAGCTCTCAGAGGACATACAATCAATTTTGAAACCTAAAGTAAAAACAAAGTCCTTTGTGTCCTTTGGAGTGAGAAAGTCCTGATACATACTGAAAACAGTTAAGTCTGTAATATTGATAAAGTTCTAAGGAAAAAGGTCAGTGTCATCATCAATGTGTAGGTTAAAATTACAGCTTGAGAGAAGCCGATAAAAAGTCACTAAAATCCGTTAGTACGTTCCACTTGGATGTAGTAACCCTCTGCACAATGATAAGCAATCCATAAACAGAAGAAATGAACCTTGATGAGTACTTGGGGCAGTAACATCGCAGAGTTTCAGGTAGAACATATCAAAGTTGGTGAAATGATTGTAAAATCCTCATCAGCACGAGAGCCAAACCAACGAGTGGTGAGAGATTGCCAACGACCCCACGCTTCCAAAGAGCTTCACCTGGACACCGGCTCTCTGTCCTCTCTTCCGCCCATCGAAGCATCGCAAAGAATGCTGCCTCCTTAGGAACCACTCATCAGTGAAAATCATACATATAACATCCCCAAAACAAGATGAAAATGGTTAAAAAAGACAAAATCTGCAGAAAAATAATGTAGGGGCAAAGCCAAACAATGGCGCCATCAAAACAGAAACCATGTATCCACTCACTGGGAAATTGCAAACCTTCCAGTCAGCTCTGACCAGTCTCACTGTCCCTGCTCAGGAAAAACATCTGCCACTGTCACCACCATGTTTCAAGGGGTTTTTGGAATATTCAGGTGCAGTGTTTTGGAATATTCAGGTGCAGTGTTAGTTTCCTGTCAAACATTGCATTTTGTACGTGGGCTAAAGAGTTGGTCTCATCTAAACAGATCGCATTCTTCCACATGTTTGCTGTGTCCTCTGCAAGCAGGACTTCTTACGTCTTTCTTTGAGTAACAGCTTTGTTCCAATCTGGGAAAGAAGTGGCATGGAGCACACCACAAATGTCAGTCAGGTCAACAAATTCTTTCCACTGAGCTATGGGTAATTGCAGCTCCTCCAGAGTTACGGACATGTCTTGGTGGGTTTCCAGTCATGCCATTCTGTTTTCCTTTTCAGACAATGGATCAAAAAGTGCTTTTTGAAAAGGAATATTGTTCTTAAACCAAACCCTCTTTTAACTTCTCCACAAATGTACCTCTGATTTGTCTGCTGGGTTCCTTGGTCATCATGATGCCGTTTGTTCACTAATGTTCTCAAACCTCCAGGATCTTCATAAAACAGCTTAATTTGTAGTTAGATTCAATTACACACAGAGGGACTCGGCGTACTAATTATGTGACTTCTAAAGACAAAATGACGCACTTTTTTATTTTATTTAAAGATCCTAAGGAAAAAGGAGCTAAACGCAAATGCGTCACATTTTTGTAAAAACCGAAAACCCCAAGAACTTTTCCTTCTACTTAAAAATTTTGTACTGCTTTGTGTTGGTTGATCACATAACATACAAAGAAGTTTGTGGCAGTCCTGTGTTGTAAGTTGTTATTCATCCCCACAGAATGCCAACCAATAAATTTAACCAAAAATTGCCAGCGGAATAAACATGGCATTGGACAAATTTCTGAAAATCGTTGGGATTTTTTATTTTTTATTATTCGGCAAAGATTAAACCTGACTTAAGACTGAACCTCACAGGTTCTAATCTCACAGAATAACAATAAGTTGAATGGCTTATGCGATATTTATACAAGCTATCATATATTTTTATTATACATCAGTGATAGGCCTGACATTTTAGAGTGTGTGTCATTCATCAAGAATGCTTCCACATGTGCTTAACATTTAACAAAAGTGGTACTCTGGGCTTTTATCATTTAATCCCTAGTTAAAATATTTATTTTGTCCAGTGCCATCCGATATGTCTTTATGCCTGAAAAGAAAAGCAATGTTATATTTGTCACACTGATATTGAACGGTAAACTTGTTAAAGTAAACTATCAAGCCTCTGCAAAGACCTACAATGTCGATAGATATATAATTTTAAAAAATCTACAATGAGTGACAGTAATTTCCCCTCTGTACTTATGCCTAGCTCATTGTTGAAGCAACACTGAAGGCTTTTTATAAGAACATTTGCACTTGCATGACAATTTGCCTGGTAAAAGTTTTCTTACCGTTCATGTTTGCTTTAACCGACTTTGACAGCTAAGCAGACGTCAGATGAACTATTCTTCCTGGTTCTGTGTGTGTCAGTGTGTTTAAGCGACAGTGTACTCAGGTGCTTCTGTTTGGTATACTCACCACACCAGGAGATAACGAGGTCAGACTCAGCACCTTCTTGTACTGCTCAAAGGTGAAAAACTGTGGAGGTAGGATCAGGATTAACGACATGTCAGAAAGTTACAAAACATGCAACACCATCCATGTGCACAGACTGACACTTTACACAGAAGAGTACATTTATGCTGAAAACTGCACTTAACAGTGGCATTTTGGGGCACCAAGTTTCCATGACAACTATTAGACACCATCTACATGCCAAACTCTTGTTTGGGAGGAATGTTGGGGGAGAGGAAATGGCTTTTCTGTCCTGGTTAATATGTAGGAACACCAAGGTTGTGGGTTTAAGATGAATACTTGAAAAAACAACTCGTCCAAATGTTGCATGTTTCACATCCAAAGACAGCTTTGTTAGAGCATATACCATCATGAACTCTTTGAAGTACCAGGAATATGAAACAAATATCTAACGTGTAAACTGAGAAAGAGTCATTATTAGGTCTTTTAGCAAGGCAATGATCCAGAACAACCAGATCAACACAGAAATGGCTGGTCAGACACAACGTCAAGGATCCAGGATGTAGAGAAATAGTGCAAAGCAAAATATTCAAAGCTCCCTGTATGCTCTAAATCTGAGAATATGTTATATTTTACTGGAAAAAGTAGGTTGTAAAAATCATGCAATTCAAGGGTAACTGGAGTTGTTCAACTATTATTTCTTAAAATATAACCCTCCCAACCACTGAATAAATATAGTCAGGTTAAATGATTAATTAAAAAAAATATTAAGTTTTACAGTGAGATTATGCTGCTGAAATAAAAGAATAATTTAGGCACAATAAAGATTTTATTGTGGTGAAGTTTACTGAAACTGTTATCAGCAACAGAAAGGTGTCATTACTGTGAGCTGGTTAAAAGTAACAATCTTCTGAGCGGTGGAAAAACCAAATAAAATTTGTGTTTCTATGAACTCATGCTGGTTGAGTCTGCTGGCCGTCTCGATCTGCCAGACTAGCTGCAACTCACCAGTGCACTTTAGCTTTGTGGAGAAGGGAGGAACCTTTTAGATTCTGGATCAGTTCTGCAGCAGCATAGAAGACGGTAGGTTACAGTGTGTTCCTGGTCTTGAAGTTGTTAAAGAATGATCCTGGCGGAATCGCCAAAAGCTGCTTTGCCAAATTAGCCGTTGACGTGAATTGATACGATTGTGATTATCCTGTTAGCTTCCACCACTGCAAGGATTTATGAAACTTTCCACAAAGCTTGTGGCAATATGACACTTTTAATCTATTTTTAATAACTTTACAAAGCCTAGCTTGAAAAAAGAAATCCAAACTAACGCTCCAGGGTTTCTGAAACATTTTCAAGTGCCAATGAGTTTCCATAAAAGGCACAACCCATTACACGCCACTGCTTTAAGATTTGATATTCTATAACTGTACTTCTAAACGTCCGGCTTAATCTCTTACGTCAGCAAAGGGCACTTCCTCTGATTTGTGCCAAATACCAGTTGAGGTGGCTGAAGAGCGTTAATTTGTGCCAATATTTTGGTGCAGTAATGTCTCACCATCAGCAGTGTTGCTTGCCATGTGAGCGATTACCCCATCTTCTCAGTGTGAGTGCTTATTTATAAAGTTCACTTTGTCTCCAGCGTCTCATTACAGAGCAGCATAGTGCCAAGCAGCACAACTCCCTCTGCACCCCTCGCTCCCAGCCTAACCTCCAATGTGTAATTCTGCTCACCTATAACTATCAAAAGATGACGTTCATGCCATGGCTTACAGCAAATACTTGTAAGTCAATATTGAGTTTGCAGAGAGGGCAAACAGGAGTGTCTAAAGAGGCAGACATGGTTGAGGGCGTTATGTGTTTAATCAGCACGTGTGTTCTATGTAACAGCCGTTTGAGTGTTTTCATATGGTAGTATGGCGGCTCACAATGAAACTAGATCCTGGGCCTTGCGTGACATCGTGAGAAGCTTTTTAGCTTTCCATAGACAAACACACACATCCTTTATCCTACCTTCACTGCTCTCTTTGGGGTCTCTGCCAGGATTGGAGGCAGGATTCCCTTGTAGAAGCCAAAGATTCTGCAGGGAGGGAAAATAAATTGTTGTGTCTCTTATTTTCCTGTCAGCTGCTCGGTTGTGTTTAGATCTAAAAAAGGCACGAAAAGTCAAAGACAACACAAAAGCAACCCAAAAGATGTCTACTTTATGACCATGAGTATCAAGTCAACATTCAGGGTGAGTTTCACATCAACAAGCGTGCTTTTAGGTTGACGGATTAAAATCTAGATCAAACACATTTCCTTATAGCATGAAAATTCCTGTACATATAGCACAGATTTAAACAGAAGCTAGTAAATGTCAATGGGAAGCTTAGTGGTGGAGCAAAGAGAACTTGGTTACAAAAGCAGAATTTTTGCAGAATTTAAAGTTGTTTTGAAAGCTTGAGCATCTTCCTCTCACAGTCCAATTTTCAGGTCAGGTCAAGTCATAGTTCTAAGTTTGTGAGTAAAGTGTAGGCTTAACCTGCACTATAAATATCCAAGGATCTCTTTAGATAATTACTATAGAATAAGGGTGATGATTTGAAGCGAAATAAGGAGAACAGCACTTCTACAATACTGGCAAACTAACAATGGAAAGATAAAAGAGGATACAGGTAAAGGAAAATGAAAAATAACATCCTGCCATTACATCAAAATTTTAATTACTATACCAGTCTACAGAAAATGAAAAAAATGGAGGAATACAGGGTTGTTGAAAATGGAGTGGATTTTTTTTTTTTATACACTGCTCAAAAATATAAAGGGAACACTCAAATAACACATCCTAGATCTGAATGAAAGAAATATTCTCATTGAATACTTTGTTCTGTACAAAGTTGAATGTGCTGACAACAAAATCACACAAAAATCATCAATGGAAATCAAATTTATTAACCAATGGAGGCCTGGATTTGGAGCCATACACAAAATTAAAGTGAAATAACACTACACGCTGATCCAACTTTAATGTAATGTCCTTAAAACAAGTCAAAATGAGGCTCAGTATTGTGTGGCCTCCACGTGCCTGTATGACCTCCCTACAACGCCTGGGCATGCTCCTGATGAGGTGGTGGATGGTCTCCTGAGGGATCTCCTCCCAGACCTGGACTAAAGCATCCGCCAACTCCTGGACAGTCTGTGGTGCAACGTGACGTTGGTGGATGGAGCGAGACATGATGTCCCAGATGTGCTCAATTGGTTTCAGGTCTGGGGAACGGGCTGGCCAGTCCATAGCTTCAATGCCTTCATCTTGCAGGAACTGCTGACACACTCCAGCCACATGAGGTCTAGCATTGTCCTGCATTAGGAGGAACCCAGGGCCAACCGCACCAGCATATGGTCTCACAAGGGGTCTGAGGATCTCATCTAGGTATCTAATGGCAGTCAGGCTACCTCTGGCGAGCACATGGAGGGCTGTGCGGCCCTCCAAAGAAATGCCACCCCACACCATTACTGACCCACTGCCAAACCGGTCATGCTGAAGGATGTTGCAGGCAGCAGACCACTCTCCACGGCGTCTCCAGACTCTGTCACGTCTGTCACATGTGCTCAGTGTGAACCTGCTTTCATCTGTGACGAGCACAAGGCGCCAGTGGCGAATTTGCCAATCCTGGTGTTCTCTGGCAAATGCCAAGCGTCCTGCACGGTGTTGGGCTGTGAGCACAACCCCCATCTGTGGACGTCGAGCCCTCATACCATCCTCATGGAGTCGGTTTCTAACCGTTTGTGCAGACACATGCACATTTGTGGCCTGCTGGAGGTCATTTTGCAGGGCTCTGGCAGTGCTCCTCCTGTTCCTTCTTGCACAAAGGTGGAGGTAGCGGTCCTGCTGCTGGGTTGTTGCCCTCCTACGGCCTCCTCCACGTCTCCTGGTGTACTGGCCTGTCTCCTGGTAGCGCCTCCAGCCTCTGGACACTACGCTGACAGACACAGCAAACCTTCTTGCCACAGCTCGCATTGATGTGCCATCCTGGATGAGCTACACTACCTGAGCCACTTGTGTGGGTTGTGGAGTCCGTCTCATGCTACCACGAGTGTGAAAGCACCACCAACATTCAAAACTGACCAAAACATCAGCCAGACAGCATAGGTACTGAGAAGTGGTCTGTGGTCCCAACTGCAGAACCACTCCTTTATTGAGTGTGTCTTGCTAATTGCCAATAATTTCCACCTGTTGTCTATTCCATTTGCACAACAGCAGGTGAAATTGATTGTCAATCAGTGTTGCTTCCTAAGTGGACAGTTTGATTTCACAGAAGTTTGATTTACTTGGAGTTATATTGTGTTGTTTAAGTGTTCCCTTTATTTTTTTGAGCAGTGTATATAAACCTTAACATTTGAGTTTATAAGCTGAATAATGCTAGAAGACTTAGCTTTTCTGTAGACTGCTGAGCTAATATTTAGTCAATCACTGTTTTGAAGAACTGGTCCACATATGCTACAAACATGTTCTGGTACCTGTGTCCAGGTATTCCTGCCTGAAAGGCTTTGCTGAAGAAGCATCAGGTTTAACGTCCCTCCATGAGGTTCCCATTAGATTAAAGCCCAGGGATTGGGCTGCTCACAACAAAATGTTAATCTGGTTTGTCTCTGATGTTCACTGGCGCTTTGGGGGGTGGTGGTCTTGTTGAACCACATATTTTAAAAGGGCATTTCTTCTTTGGTATAACATGAACTCTTCAAGTCTTGTGATGTATTCAAATGAAGCCTGGTAACTCGTAAAAAGGCCTGACATCATAGCACAAGATGCAGCCCCACATACCTTTGCTGTGTTCTGTGACTTGATTCCTGTCACACTTAATTGTTTAAGATCATTAAACAAATTCTAACAAATTCTAATTCTAATAACCAGCATAAAAACAAAATGTATTTTTGTAGTTAGTATTTCCTTTAATGAGGAGAAAATCCATCTGAACCTAAGAAACGCTTCTGCCACCCAACAACGGCCATCAAATGTTTGCTATTAGTGGTACTGAGTCTTTCACATCATTGTGGAGGAATTTTGACACGCTCTTCTTTGTAGACTTGTTTGTTAAAATAGGTAACAATAACATCAGCATTCTTGGTAACAAGCTTATGACATACTGGCATGGATTAAGTAATCGTCATTGTCTGCATGCAGCAGGATTAGTCAACTTGGGGTTTTTGGAAAGTTAGCAAAGTTTTTTTTGTTTTTTTTTGCCTTTTGGCTCTGGCTGTTTGCTGGTCATGACGCAGATGACTGTGCAGCTCGGGCTCGGCAGCAGCCCTCCCCTCGGTGATCTGATCCACAAGTGTAACCGGCGTCAGCATGTGTACACTCGTGGTGTATTCAAAGACAGCTCTGAAAACCCCTTTACCGAATCTTAACTGATTAAACGGCTGTAACCGCTGAAAAAAGTGCAAGGGCCAGAGAGGACGGATACAGGAAGTGGAGGGGACCATACGTACCCACCATCGCTACATCTCAGAATGTTTTTTTTGTAAAGCAAATGAATAAAAAAAAAAAACAAGACAAATATTACCGTTAAGCATCACGCATGCTTTTATCTTGAGGATGTGTTGTGAAACAGGACGTTAAATTAGAAGAGAGGCTAAGGAGCTTGGTCAAAATATAAAAGAATGAAATACAGTAAATGTTAGGATGATTGGTGAAAATTGGAAGATCACACAAAATTTGCGAATAACGACTGAATTTGCATTAATAGTTGCGACTGCAACACCATACCTTTCTGGAGGGACTGTTAAACTTTCTGAGATTTTGTCTGATTGATGATGTTGGACTCCTTGTATTTTCAACATAAATGTACAGTACAGACCAAAGGTTTGGACACATCTGTGTGTCCAAACCTTTGGTCTGTACTGTACATGCTTTCAATACAACAAAAACATTACTGTGCTAACATATAAAGTTAACTAATTATAAAAAAATAAGGGTAGAGAAGTGACGCCAAGCAATATTTACTGGCTTTTTGGGGACATTTTTCAGTTTTTCTTTCATTATTGTCTAAGTTGACCATTTAGAGGATTTGTTTTGTGTTTGTTAAACTTCTATACGATGTGCTATTATTCATTCAGACACCAGGAAAGTTTCTAAATCAACAGAAAATGTTGCCAAGAACCAATTTTAGATTGTATATTTAGGAACTTTGCTGCCCGTAGTCCAAATTGTGAGACACAATTTGCTCTTCAGTTTAATGTAGAATACCAAACACAGCTTGACACAATAACATGGCATTTAGTTGCAACAAGGAACCAGTTGAAGGATGGCACTTCACTCAGCTGCTCCATCTCTGCACTTTATCCACTACACAAACAGCACTAATTATGTGATACGCAAAACGCTTATAAAGTCGTGCATATGGAAGTAGTTTGTACCTCTTTCTGCTAAAGGTAGCGGTTTTCCTCTTCAAAAGGAAAACCGCTAATGTCAATCTAAATATGACATTTTAGCCGCCACCTAGATAGCAGATACAGAAGTAACACAGAGATGCAGCTAAATATTTCCTCCTACTGAGCTCCTGGCTCTCATGAGAAAAAGATAATCCTCTGGATCAGAAAAACAACTAACTACCAGGAAGGAATCACATTCAGGATGGGGTTTCCAACTCAATAAGTGATCTGAATGTTTGATTCTAAAAGACAGTCAAATAATTCAGCATTTTCTACTGAAGATAAAAAGACGAATTAAAGTTTGATTTAATCAGGTTGGAAAATGATCAAAAGTAGCTCATAACAGAACAAAAATAGAAACTCTCATCCTTCCTTGAACATAACTACATCCCATTATTTTCAGGTAACGAACACAAGAGTATTTAGCTTTTATCTCAGAGTGCTGGCTCTGAATACGTGCACTCTTCGTGTCTCCTCTCACCCTCAGTGTAAAAGCAGAGCTGCACAATCCCCTACAACAATAAGGACAGGTCTTATTCAGAGTTCATTTGAATTCACCAACCTTTGCATATGGAGCATCATCTGTTGGAACAATCTAAAAGTATTTTATGTTTTTAACTGAATAAGCAATGCCTGCAATACTAGGCTCTTTTCACTTTTTCTTTCAATCAAATTTACCAAGAGCTTTCAAAATAAACAACCAATATTTAATGCAATCTTCACTTTGCAAACAGCCTATATTTAAGAATCTGATGCCTCTGCATCATTTAAATATGGAAAACCTTTTGTGCCAGTATATCTTACAGTTATGCATAAAATGATTCAGACTTCTGGCAAGTTAAGATTCAAAATTATCTTTGTTCAACCAACAAAATTTGCTCGATAGGAAATGTGAAAGGCATCTCTCAAAATACAATAAAAGTATCTAAAAGGAGTATTTACAAAAACAACCATTTATCTTCTTTCATTTGTATTATACAAACATGATTCATACTGCTCTCAATCAATACAAAAATATTCATTTTCGTAAAATTAATCAGACCCTTTTCATAATTCATGGCCATTTCTTATCTAGAACATTTCTCTGGATGTGAAAAGTGACAGCGAAGCTTCTCAATGCTGATGAGGCTTTCACTGCTATAGCCGGATCTGTTTCCTCATTCAGAAAGCAATTTATAGGCAGGTAAAACTCGTTGAATTTGGAAAGCACATTACCCAGTTCTCAAGAGTTGTCCGTGACATTCTTGAACAGTGAGTCTTTGGTGGCAGAACCTGCTCATATAAATAACTTCAGTCTCTGGACTGCCTTTCCTCAGGTCCTCAGCTGTATTCACTTCAACTCCAAAGAAACCTCAATAAGTGGTACTTGAGAAAAAGGAATAATCACCCACACTGAATGCCATACTTGACTCTCCATTCAGAGGTTCCAACTGAAACATCAAAATGAAGTAATACAAGGCATAAGAGGCTTTATAAATAATATTTATTTTAAAACTCATGACATGGATTATTCCATCCTACTTTTCTAACTTTCCTCACTGTACATCAGGCTTGAGCCGCCGAGGACATTAAATTTCTTTTCGACTCTAGCTAACAAGAGACAAACGGTAAGTAAATTATGCCGGCTTGGAGCCATGACAACTGAGACATATTTCAAACCACAAACCTAAGTAAACAAGTTCTTCAGGTGTATGATGAGGAAACGATTCGAGAGTACTTTCAGAATATGATATACTGGACATTTCAAAAGCGTTTAACTGTACAACTTGAGTAATATTTCCAACTTGGCTTTGCCAGCACTGATTTAAAGCACGCTTTGAGCCAGAAAATGAAGATGTATGCCTGCGTATGACGAAGGCTGTATTTTGAAATGAATCAGTTTTAAGTTGAGCCGTTTGCAGAATGCTAGTTAGATTGACGTTCAGAAGCCATTGCAATTATTATCCCTCTATGGCATGGCGTTGCCCTCAGGCAACAAACCACATAGCTGTACCTCACATTGCTCCTTTATTTTATTTTTTGGGGGGCATGATTTTTGACATATTTTTGTCCAAAAAATAGTTCTTTTATGAATATAGTTTTTGTTTGATTTGTATTTCATTTCTCATAATCAGTGTAGACAATCTTGGTGTTCTAGACCAATGTTACCCTGAGGCAACAAACCCAAATCTGGTTCCAGGAGGTGTCAGAGTCCGATTTTATGATTGACATGTAATTAGGGACCACCAAGCTCCCAAAGAATGCAGGAAAATATTTCTTCCCCACAAAAATAAAAAGTCATGCCATAGAGGGTTATTATATTTTTATTTCAAACTGAATGTACTCTTTTTACTGAATGGAGCCAAGTGATAGGTCGGAGCATGTTGTATATTTCAGGGGATAATGCAATGGTTTGTTTTGCTAAGGGAGCACAAAGGGTGTTTCGTATACATTTAGAAGTGCACACACATGCGTTTCCCACAGCCTCAGACTTGGTGAAAACATGGGTAAGAAGAGTTCATATGTTGGAACTTGTGTAAGGTTTACAGTGACAGTGTTGTGCCAAAAATGATAGAGGTACTTAGCTAATTTAGGTATATTTTGTATGCAAACATACCATTTAAAATTCCTCTAGCATCTCGGAGTGTAACTTTTTGTATTTCTTGAACTCCACCATGTTGAAACACAGCAAAGACTAATCATCAGACCGTTTTTTAGGTTGCTGGCATTTGTGTTGATAACAATCTGTCACCAGCAACAGACAGCTACCTGTGTGTGCCCTGCTCTTATGCCTAAATGTTGTTTTAAGGGGATGGACTTTAAGTCAAACAGGTCAAACAGGTCCAAGCCCTTGTGCATTTAAAAAAACAATTAATTTAAAACTTTTTTTTCCCTGCAGGTTCAAAATATACAGAGTATAAAGATGTGCTTTATATGGTAGCGTGAAAAACATGAACTAAATTTAACTTGTGGGAAATAATCAGTGCTTAACAGTAAACAAGTCTGTTGCTATGGAAACATGCTGTCAAAAGCTTTGTATATTCGAACACTTCCTTGTACATTCACAAATGGAGTATTTTTCCGTGACCATACAGATATTCCATTCGTGGAAAATCGGAAACACACATTTCATCTGCAGCCTTTAAAGCTTCCTGAGGTTTTTGAAAGATATGCATATTTTACTTGTATTAAAAAAAGATCTAAATATCACATCCCATCTATGCTTGTGATAAAAATACTTCCTGGATTTAATAAAAAAAGTCCTTTAATATCTCGTCTATGTCACTGGTCAAAGACCACAATTCATCCTGTATTGATGCGCACGCAGCTTCTCTCAGTGGATTCCCTGTTAATTAGGTCTTATCCAAATGAGCCAAACCTCCAAATATCCTGCTTGTATATTAATAATAACAATACAGTGATATTCAATAAATTAAAACCTATGTCCCAATTAGTCTCGTTTGTCAGATTAAAAGTACCTCATGAAAACAATAACCTTTAAGCATGTATTAAACAGACTTTTTATTAAGCCAGCATTTTCATTTTTGGAAACATTTTTTTTTTATTGGTGTGATCAGTGATGTTAGAATTTTAAATATCATGTTTTCATTTGGTGTAAGTGGAAAATGATCATGATTAACACAAATAAAGGCTTTCAAATATCCATTGGTGTAAATAATCTATATAATATGTGTAAAAAGGCTTTTCAATAATGTTAAAATTTACTGAATGAGCCTGTACATATGAGTCATGTAAAGAAACGAGTAGACCTATGACAGCCTATATGTTTCAAACGTGCTTGAAATGTAACAAAAACACATTTCAGTTAAGAATAAAGTAGGACATTTAATCCACCGTAGCCTTTAGCGGACATGCCGTCTGCCATCAGGACAGTGTGGAGGAGCGTAATTATGAGTTTAATCTTGAGCAGCACAAGGAACATGTGTCAACATTTTGGTAGCAGAATGATTGTGATTTAATCTGTTCATCTGAGGAACAGGCACGCGATGACGAAGTGAGGAACTGCGCAGCTCTGGTAAGCGTTCTGTCGGAGCAAGTTACAGTTTTGTGCCGATCGGTGTGAAACTCAGGGACTCGATTGTATTAGTTTGCCATTTTTCTTTTAATTCCAATAAAGTTCATGCCTGGATATCGCTTTATGTCTTTTGTATTAACTAAATCCATAAGGTTGCACATCTAAAAAAAAAAAAAACAGAAGTGCTAAAAAAAAATAAATCTGGACAGTTCATTATGTTTGGGCCAGCAACATCATTGGAGAGTTGACCACAGCTGCGATCAGGGCCCACCCATATTCACGCCCACAATGGTGAAGAGCAAACCGTAATGGAGCTACTACAAACTGGGATGAAACCCAAACCATACATTAACTGGTTAGACTGGGACTTGACAGGCGAGAAGCAGCTTTAGTCTGATGTGTTCCTGACGGTTGAAGTGAGAGTGAACATGGTGTATCTGAGAGCTTTTAGCTAAAAGAATATAGAAAGGGACTCAAAAGGGTCTCAGAAAACAACATCAGCCATCCCACTGCATGAAAAACGTATATGGGTAGAGAAAAGAAATGAAAGAGAAATGCCAAAATCTCTAGATCTGACAGTTCAAGCAAATACCCTAGAAAAAACTGCAGCATGCTAGAGTAAGCCTCCAGAAATCATATGTCATCATCTGACCACCAGCTTGTTCCTACTGTTGATATAAAAGTGTATACTGTGACCATAAGACAGAGACAAGTCCTTTAACAGGAGGAACGTAAGCAGGAACCTTTACTCTCTTAGGTAAGAGTTTGCCTGAGAGAATATGAACAAAGATCAGAACCTCTGGCATACTGTTCCTTGGATAAATGAGATGCAAAGGGTATAGTCTGGGGACATTTAGCCCCAGGAGGAGAAGGATAGCTCAACATCATAGAATCCACCATGAATTCTTCTAGATGGCACTTATGACAAATAAAAATAATGATCAAGCCAAACTGAATCCTATAACATGACAACACATTTTTTCAAGCAACTTCAGAGTCTTTTGCCCAAAATTTTCAGAATCATGTAGGCATTTTTACATTGCCATATGAATTGCTGCTGTGCAGTGAATGAATATTAACATTTGTAGAAACTAATAGGTTCATAGTGTTGGCATTATAAAATGTAGCGCAGGGATTTCGGTCAATGGTGAGTATGATTTTCTCTTCTGGCCCTGATTCTGAGTGGTGGACAAATATATAGCTGGTAGAGAACTTTTAATCAAGCAAGCAATTTAAAAGTAAGTCTTGACTTTGAACCTTGAGTCAGCTGAAAGGTGGCAATAAATATACAGGATTTTCCTGTAAACCGAGATCGAAGAACCTCTAAACAGATGATCTTTGCTCGTGAACGGAGAGGACAACGCGGCGTGACCGACTACATCCTGTGAAAGGCTGCATTGGCTCTGTTGTGACAACACGCTCTGCAAGTCACCAGAGATGATCTTGGCTGATTCAGAACGAGTGTAAATATTTTTGCTGCTGGCGCATATTTCCACTCAATATAACCAGACGAAGACGGGCCATTACATTTCCAAAGAAGATGCGCCGCCTTCCATTAACTGCAGTGAACCGCAACTAATTATCAAAGCACTTGTCATTAAGTGGAGCCAGCCAGGATATTTTTAGGTAGTGAATGTGACACATTGTTCATAAGGTTGAACGTGACAACAGCAGGATTTATGTGGAGTAAAAAAAAACTTAATGTCCAAGAATTTAGAGAATCATAACCAGGGACTAATAATAGGAATCATTTAGGAAAATAAATTTCTATGTACTGTTTATTCAACAAGACTATGCTCTACTCAGAGGTCACATATTTACCTGAAGGTGTTAAATATAGGGATGATGCTTTCAAGAGATTGTACAGTTTTAGTTTTCTGCCACACATGTCCCTTTTTAGCAGATATGAAAATCCTCATTTTGCATAATGGCAAAAAAGTTTTATTTTGGTGTCATCTTACTAGAGCACTAGTCATCTGATTAAGCTTTCTACTCACCCCTTCTCCATAAAGGATACATTTGTGCAGGACAGAAAGTAATAACTTACATCAAAGAAGTATTTTGATGTACTTCTTTGATGTACATCAAAGTACATCAAAGAAGTACTCATATCTATTATTTTCAATAAAACATCCCACACCAGTGGCATCTAGTAAGTGGTCAACATCGCAAGATACAGTTCCCCGTGATTCTTTTTGAATTTGGCGCAATACAAATAAACTGAATTGGATTAAACGTGTTCAGAGAAATTAAGTCTTCAGATAAAACAATCTGCAGATGAAGTCCAGAAATCAGTTTTGTCCAAGCTTACTTCAGGACAACTTATTCCTTATGTGCTAAAGACACTAATAAACCTGCAACAGCTGAGTTGATGTAGAGCTGCACTTCCTGTTCTATAGACTAGAACAACTGTGGTAATGAGTACAGGCCAATTTGGACCAGGAATTGTATTTTCTTACAAGGCGTCACTAAGTATGAAAAAAATTGTTTAGCCTAGCACTAACTAGTTGATGGATTAACTGTCACAATGGGCTCAGTCAGTGGTGATATAAGATATAAATAAGGTATTGAATTAGCATGAGATATTTTTAACTAAATTCAGACAATTCAGTTGATCTCAACAAACCTCTGTGTGTTCTTCAAAGTTGTGCATTTTGTTAGCATTTATTAGGAAGAACTTAATCTTAATACAGGAAAAAATTTCCCTTTTCCTTATTCAGTGAATGGGGATCTGTGTATAAGCTAATCCAACTGGCTTGTGGCTACTTGCTCAGCCGGCCAATCCACAAAAAGTGCCAAATGGTTGGCTGAACTCTGGCCAAGACCTCATTTAATCAGTTCCTCTTACAGTGTAGCACATGCAAATCAACCAAACTCCCATTCAGTAAGGAGTCAAGATTGGATTGTCAAATAGTCCACATGGGATAGTACATGTTTGGCATTGACTTTCTCAGCCTGTAGATGCTGTCCTGCAAATTAAGGGCAAATGCACTAATAGCTAATTTTCCATATGCCACTGAACAATATTGCACAAGCAAAACTGATCTGCAAGTACTTATTTGAATCACCTCCTACTGCAGAGACATCTGCAAGTATCTTGGCAGATGTATCCATCAGCTCTGCACAAGTAGAGGTAGAGAATTTTGCTCACTTGCAAAATAGTTCAAGTTTTGTCAGATTAGTCACACAGCACATAAAAGTGCTTCGATCATCATCATTTGATTGTAGCTGTCTGGCTAAATGTACAGGGTGAAACTCGGTCCCAGTCTTCAGTCTTATGTGGTCTTTAAAATGTTTCTTCCAATATAATCCTATATTTAGCTGTAACCATTTCCAGTTTAACTTTGACCAGATTCTGCATCACCATAGCGTTACGCCGGAACCACCTGTATACACAATCACCAACATGTTGATGTGTTGTGTACGTTCCTCTAGCCAAACTACTAAAAGGGTTTCCAATAAATTATTTTCAGCAATGTAAGTAAGCCATGTAGATTGAGTGCACAACCAACAGTCGTCATGGTAACCATTTGTCCTAATTGATTAGTGGATTTCTGCACTTTTTCACATCAAATAATGTAAGATTTTTGGTGGCAAAATGTTAAAATTGTCTTTTTTGCAGCTCACTGTAAATTGAGCAGTCAAACTTCTTTTACCTTATCAGATTTTTTTGTGGAAACCAATTTCTAACTTTTTTTTTTTGTCAGAAAATGACTCCAAGCTGTTCCTGGAAAACCTGTCTACTCACAATGTTTTTTTTATAGGGCGTTCTAAAATATTAAAAAGAAAACACGTTTTGAGAAACTGAAATACATAGGCACAACGCTACTTGACACGATACTGGCAGCTAGTCAAGTGGCGCCATTTATTTTCCGTGGCACTGATTGACATTTAATAATTTGGGGATATAAATTCATGTCATATCCAGAGTTTACTGAAAACATGCAGTTGTGAAGCTCCAAAATGCACAGCAAGTTACAGTTCTTAACATTTGGATTTTCTTATGTTGGTTAAATCTGTAGAGGCATTTTAACATAATATGCCTTTGAGAACAATGGCTCTATACGTTTCTCATTATATAGTAGATTTTTTTTATGCAGCGTTCTTATGCAACCGCTGAAATTGTTTTGTAAGTAAAAATTAATCATTTTATCCCAACATGTTTCTTACGTAGAAAACAAAAACGAATCACTCGCATTGTCAGTGTTAAGTTATTTTAGTCAGACGGAAGGCCCTTCCCTCGGCTCTCTATGTTCATGCAAATGGTGGCCACAGATTTCCCGGGTGTGGTCAGACTGGGGAGCCACTGGGTGATGAAGAAGGAGTGAAATTTGTTACAGAACAAATATGGACTCCAGTGAGTGGCCGTCATTTGAATCCTCATTTGATTGTCAATGTAAAGTACGCACTAAGTCTCTTTTTGTCTCCTCTAAACAAATGGCCTCATGGCACAGAGTGGGACATCGGGGGAGAGCCAAATGGATGCGAGTTTGTGTTTGTTTGTTCTGGTGTATATAATTTGGCTTTCATTTTCATAAACCTTTCCTTTTTTAACAGCCTCCATCCATCTGGAGAGGAGCGTGCCAATGACAGAACTGCACTTGATGAGAACAATCAAGAAAAGCAGTGAATAATGAAGGTGTACTGTGCAAACGCATTGTTTTAATGTAAATGTTTTTTTTTTTTAAATATACGCTTCACACCATGGCTTTGAAAAGATTTCCAGGCAATATGAACCACCCCGGGGAACATTTTATCATGTAAACAATGTGTCTGCCTCACCTGCAAATATTTTCCATTACCCAAGGTCGACTTTCACCTTGACCTTGAGGGACAATTCAGCAGATGTGGGCCAGGCGGATACACTAAACTACTAAAAATATTTCAACTCACTGTACATCCTAATGACTACACTAAATAGTCACTGGCAAAAGTCCTCTGGCAAAAGTTCAATGTGAGCATATACTGTACCTTTCGACACGTTCTGGATTACATTTCAAGCATCTGATTAGATACAAATTGTAAATCATAACCTGCAATGTTTTATTTTACTGTGTGGTTTTTAAATGGAAACAATTCTCCGAAACAGAAGACAGGCCGACTTATTTTATTCAAGGCTAACATAAATTCCCCACCAAAATAACATTGAGAGAACAATTAACATGTTCTCTTGGTCCCATAAAAAAGTACACAAAAGGTGCAGGAAAAAACAAGGTGTACACAATGTTTCTCATCTAATTTGGAGGACACGCTTATTAAATACCACCCGTATTTACTGCCGTTACGGGTGGTCCCAGCTGGTGTCAACCTTAGATCCCCTCTTAACCCTGATGCAATAGGTCCAAATGGGCAGAGGCCAGTTACCGGTATCAAGGGAAATAAAGGTTTTAAAAAGATATTGTTTTCAATCTGCTAATTTTTTTTCCATCAAACTGTTCCAACAGCTTAACGTCCTTTTAATGAGATACCAAAGATTTGGCTGTGTGAAGCACCTCTATGCTCCCCCTCCCTCACCTGTTTCTGCTTGGTGTCTGCCACTCCTACACGTTTCACTTCCTTACAAGTAAGACAAAGTCATCACCGTTTCACAAGTACAGTTAAGCAGATTAGCAAGTAGCGTGTCTGTTACGCAGCCTTCTGCAGGCAGGCTACCTGAGCAAATATTCAGACTGATTCACCATTTTATGCCCGCTTGTTAAGGCTTCCACTGCTGGTTTACACAGACCAGTACAGGAAGACACAAAAATGTTAGGAGCGGTGGGGTGTGGTCCTACATGATCTGTTTTTAAACATCCTGTGCGTCTATAAAAAGAAAGTAAAAATTGATGGCCTTCTGTTTTAGCCGACACAGGCTCACCACTCTTTAATCACTAATTTCCAAACATTTTTTTAGCATAAAGCAGAAATATTCACAAGTCCTTTTTTGCTACACGAGTTCAAATCAAGTCTCCCGTCTCTATTGAGTGAAAATATTTATAATATTTATGCTGTCTAGCCATGCCATTGTTTCTTAGGCCTAATTTCACTTTGACTATAAAAGAATTTATGACCATAATTATGTAACTCAAGCGAAATCCTGTCTGTGCAGATAAAATAGTAACACAACTGCTGCTCTTGAAACATGTAATTCAACAAGAAATCAACAGCAATAAATAGTTTTAAATAAGTGATTTAAATAATTTGAAGATTGATTGTGTGCAATATTTGCCTCAGTATTAACAAAATCAGAACAAAATTAACATCTCTAAATAAACTAAGGTACTTTTTATTTATTTATTTTTTAAAAAGATTTTCTTAATACGTGTTTAAATTATTCACTCCTAAACTTTATATATTACTGGCTTTGGAGGGTTTTAATCTTGGCAAGAGGATTTTCAAAATCCAAATCCACAATTAAAACTATTGTCAAGTCTAAACAGCACATATGTCCTACAGTGTGCTGGATGTTTAACTGTGAAATAATAAAATGTAAAAGGCCAGATAAGGGTATTTCAGTCTGAAATGGCTCAAAAATCATTTAATAAAGCACTCAGGTGAAGAAAAATTTGTTTGGACCTCTTTTGGATGTGACACCAAACACAAACTGACTGCTATAAACCAGTAAACCAAGATAAGGGACTAATAATTCATGCACATCTTTTCACAGAAAATGCTGCTTATGCATTTGCATCAAAGTTGTTATATGTAGCTTACAATAGATCTCAGTTTGCACTCATTACTGAATAAATTAAATAAATGCTGTTAATGAGATTTAATTCCCAAAGAATAAGTCCAAGTCGACTTGTGAGGCTTCAGAGTGTGAATCTAGGTCAACTCTTTAGTACAGTGGTCTCAGACTCCAGTCCTCAAGGGCCAGACTCCTGCAACTTTTAGATGTCTCTGCTTCAGCACACCTGGCTCCAAGATAAGCTAATTCGCTGAGCTCTGTAGAGCCTGACTGCATATTAGTGAGGCAGTTTCAAAGTTTTATCCAAGCGTGTAGGACAAGGGACACATCTAAAAGTTGCAGGACTCTGGCCCTGAAGGACAGCAGTTTGAGACCACCGCTTTATATCAAAGCCTAAGTTAAGTCTTGAATCATTAGCATGCAAGTCTAACTCACACTTCTAAGCCCAGACCACAAGTCTAGGTCAAGTGTACCATGAGTTAAGTCTCGACTCACAGACCATGAGTCAGATCTTGAGTTGGAGAGCGAGTCTCAGTTACGGTCTGTGGTAGACTCTCTGATGATGTTAGCAATGACACTCAGCAGAGGATAACCTTGAGGTTGTGGTTTTGATCGACTCAAATAAACCCAGATATTTCAGTACTTTCTTGTAGAAATTCCCTGCAGTAGCTGAAATGTTGCTTGGCGTTTTCAGTGACTAAATCACAGGTCAATCAACGAATGCAGCCTGTTCGACGCGGCTTGTGCTACACCTGAAGCGAGTATGAAAAACGGAAACAACCTGCTAATGGAGATCATTCTGGCCAGCGCAAACCGGTGCAGAACCAGGTAAAGGTAGAGAAGTGTTTTTTGTCAAGTACTGAGTCCCAACCCACCAGTCTCAGTCAGGTCTTGAGTCATTAGACTGCAAGACTAAGTCAAGTCTAGATTCCTTATGGGCTCAAGACATGGACAGCAGCAGCAGCAAAGGAAAAAGGTTCCAGACATTCAGGATACGATAGCAACCAGCAACAAAAGTTTTTCAAATTTCTTGTGTTGCTTCAGAAGTCTGCGTGTTGAAACTTCACATGTTGAAGGAGGACAAGCATTTGTTGCATCACTGCTTACGTTCCATGGGAAATAAATGGAGAGAGCGATGTTGCCCCCTGTGTGTCAAGCTCTTTTAGTCAAGCTTTGAGTCTCAGACCATAAGTCTAAGTCAAGACCATAAATAAAATGATTAGTAAATAATGTCATGAATACATAAAATAGACCACCCATCAACAATAATCTTTCTATACTCTGTGTCTTTGTATCATAATCAATAAACAATATTTATAGATGGCATTATAGCTCGGCTGCTTATCTTTCAGTCATTCGACCTGTTGCTCAACAGCAGCAGCACTTAAAATGACGGATTTTTCCGTTTAAAATAAAACCTGAGACCAGGCTGAACCTTTTTCAATTTAAATCTCTGGGTTACTACTTTAAATGTGGTATTTTTACTCAAGGTTGTCATACCATGGGAATCTCATACCAGTCCATGCCAACTTTTAATCACAATTCTATTGTAGTTCCATCATTCTCAGATGATGCATAGGCACTTCAAACAATTTTGTGACCCTGCTGAAAATATTCACAAACGTTCTCATAAATTTAATTTTTAGTCTCACTCCAGACGCAAACAATTAACAGCAGTAATTACAAGCAAATGTAAGAGGATTTAATGCATAAGGTGATAAAAAAAAGGTGACTTTTTTTTTTACTCTTTTCCCACAGATTGGTTTTTCTTAATTTGCACTTTAAGAACGAATGCTCAAATGTGTTTTTTTCCTTTGAATAAGCAAATCCTATATGCCTGTGTTTTATGTGTAGTCTTTCAAGTCTTTGTTCATTTTAATGACATAGCTTAAGCTAAAAGCTCAGATTTCCTTCTTCCTCACCTCAGACAGAGTGAGGTCTGGTGTTAGCTGAATGCTGCCATAAGCTGACTGGAAATGTTTATTTTTAATAATAATTCTACAACAGTGGGGCCTATAATACTCTTGTATAATTATAACTAAGTGGTTTGGCCTGGAGGTGATCCACAACGTGCTACCGGGAAGTTATTACAGACTGAGCAAAAATATACTATAAAGATATTTGGCCAGCAAAGAAAGTGGATCTACTGTCGTTGGGGACTCTTCCAAACATGGCATTATTTTGCTACATAAACTCAAAGTCAGCGTAGTTTTCTAGCTTATCTGAGGGACATGATGTAATATAGCAGTCATTTCACTATTACAGTTCTCTGGAAATTCACTCAGACCGACTTCCCCAGTAGCCAATTCAGAAAACATGTGCTAGCAAAGATGTTAAATATTATAATAATAATGTGCGTCAAGTGACGGGGGGGCTGACTGAAGCTGTTGTTGATGAACGCCAGCCAAGTGAAGATTGCCAACTGTCACTAACCGCCCTTTCATCGCCCTTTGCCTGCTCACACCTCGCAGCAGATCAACTTTATATCCGCAGTAAAGCTGTCGACTCGCCGTAAACAGAGCAAGTGGCAAACACTTTCTCTTACACCTGCACTGTCTCACAGCGCTGTCACGAGGAAAGCAGAGCCGGATGGAGCACAGCAGGATCTCTGTCATTAGTTAGTCTACTCTCGTCTGGCACAAACTATAGTGAACGTGGAGATATTCAGGACTGTGTTTGACAGAGACAAGCAGTTGACGAGCCAGAAGAACAGAAGAATGATCAAGATTTTAATCTCTGAGACATCGCTACTTTGCAATTAAAAGGCACGCATGTGTTTTTTTTACATATTCCCCTAATTACAGACCCAGCTATCAAGCTACAATCGCTTCCAAAAAGTATGCATACCTCTTAATCTGTCTCCCATTGCAACATTTTTCATATATGAAAATCTGAAATATTTGCCTATATAAAATTCCAACAGATGTTTTCAGATCGATAGCGTACTTGTGTGTGATTTAATTTCAAAGATACAAAGATATGACTAAGGTGAGAGGCCAGTCAAGCAGATGAACGGCAGAGATCCACGGCACAAGTAAGAGAATCTGGCAACAAGTCAGCTATTAATCATGCACTTCACAAATGTGGCTTTTTTGGAATAATAGCAAGAAAAACGGCATTGTTGAAAGCAAGTCAAAAGACATGGGAGGTGGTGTGAAAGAAAACCTATTAGCAGCTAAAAAAAACATTTGAGACTGTGGCCGGGGGTACATCTTCTACCAGGATAACTAAACACACTGCCAGAGCTACAATGGATTGGTTAAGTTCAGGGGTGTGCAAGTTCAGTCCTAAAGAGCTGCTTTCATGCAGGTTTTAGATGAATTCCTTCTCCACCACACCTGAATCAAATAGCTGAATTCCCTCACTGGTATGTCATTCAGCTCTGCAGAAGCCTGGTAATGAGCCATTCATTTGATCTGGGTGTATTGGAGAAGAGACGCATTTAAAGGTTTCAGGATAGTTTCAGGACGGGACTTTAGGATAAATCATATGCATGTGTTATAAAGGTCAAAATCAAGATCAAAATCCAACTGTGAATTGGTGGCAAGACATGCAAATGTATGTTCATAAACATTTTGCATCCAGTCTGATTGAGGTTGAACTATTTTGCTAGTTTCTAGATGTGCTGTTTGCAAAGTCACCCCCCCCCCCAAAAAAAACAAAAAAATCTTGCACCTGTGATTGATGGCCTGGACTGTCTTTTTCAAGGTGCTGTATAAGCATTTCATAATAGAAATGTCAATTTAAAAAATCCATTTATTTCTAAGGATCTGTCATTGTCAAAACTGGTTGGGAATTACGTACCCTTCCCTGCGGAAAATCGTGCGGAAGCAGTCTCTTAGACTCTTGTAGCTGGTGGGGTCACTTGATCCTCGCTGGATTTGAAACCTGCAAGGACAGAAGATTTTTACTCAAATTTGAGCCGTCACTGGGGATTTTACTGTAGTTATGTCTTTTTGCTGTTCTTTTTTCTGGAAGCACTTTCACACATGTGTCAAACACACTGAACAAATTTGATGTTATCATTAATGAGCTCATTTCCCACTTTATTTTCCTCCCCTCTCCTTCATTTGCTTTACCCCCCCAGTCCCTACCCGCTCCTGCAAAGATGAGAGACTCGCAACCTTAGGTCATGTTAGTACGGGGGAACGCTCAAACATTTATTTAACCCAACTGATCCAATTAGTAACCCTACACCCCAACACTGAGTTTTCGCAGCAAGCTTACCAACTGCTAACATGCCAGTAAGCCTGTTACAACAACTCTTTAGTTACATGTAAACCTTTAATGTGATGGGGATTGTTGGGGGCGTTTTTGTAAGCAGGTAATACCTAATAAAAGTATAATATGATTTGTGTAGGCATTTTAAATATGAAAGAATATTATTTTAAGCTCAGAAATTATGCTCCCTGTATAGTTACTAAAAGAGATTTGTACTATTTCATCAGATAGTACAAAAATCACCAAATAAATCAGTTCAATAAAGTGGTCTGATAAAAAGCAAGAAAATTACAATAGTTCTGAACAGCAGAACATATGGTAAAGTAAGAATTGGGAATGATTTCCCAATGAAAAAAAAGACGTCAGCAAGTCTGCGAGGACAGAAAGACATGTCTGATGTAACGGGACAAGAGAAAGATTCCCTCCTCATATGGCGTCAACTGCCTGGTCACAAGGTCAGCGGTAAGTCCTCCATGTGGGTGCCTGATGGGGCCATAAAGAGCTCCGGGTTTCAGTCGAAGGGGGAGTTTAGTGGGGTGAGCGGCCTTTCATATCACTAACAGATTGACATCTTGGAGGGGTGTCCCTAATATCCTATTTGATGGAATCCCCATAGCTTGTAACAAGTTTCTGAAAACCAGTAAAAACGGCATAATAAATAGATGTCTGACACCGCATTAAAAGTGAAGAAAAGAAAGACTCACGGTATGAGGGGACAGGGAAATAAGCGGGATAGGAGAGGGTGTAAAGCGCCAGATGATTTAAGACCACTGGGGCTTGTAAACAAAGTCAAATCTGACTTAAAGTCAAACTATCGCTAGTCGAGTCTGGAAGACACCCTATCCCCAGTCTCTTGGTTTCCTTGCTCATCACACTTCGACCCGAACCAACCCTAAAAAAGTCAGGTTGGCAGGGCCTTGGTCCGGTTCCAGCCCCCTGACTCCACTCTTGACCTTCGGGTCAACTCATTTCCTAATGGCCCTCTTCTACCCTCCTGTAAAAGCCGGGGACCAAACAGGGGGCGCAAGGAGTGGGAGATAATAGGGTGAAGTAGAAGTACTTATGGCAACTGAAGAACAGTCTTGCCCCCGGCTAGGGAGCTTCTAATGTTACTTTTCACTGCAATAATGTGAATATTTTGTCAATTCGAGCTGAATCTCCTGTTCCTTTGATTTGCAAAGACAAAAAGATTATGATTTCGGTTAAAATTAGTCAGCAATGTGATGTAACAAGATATGTTGTTCCTGTAAAGAACAGCAAACCTCAGTATGGCTTTTGGGTTATAGACCATAAACTCTGAATAAGAAAAACCTTGGGGCCTTTTCCTGATATACGGTTTGCAGCATCCTTTTCAACCGTCACTGAAGATAGATACACAGTGTACTCCGAAGTGATGAGATGTGCTAGTCTATCAAAATGATCTCCCAGGACCTCTTCACCCACATTCTACCTTCCCTGTATTTTAGCTTTACGGGCCCAGAGGTGCCCAGGTGAGGGTGAAGGTGAGGGCAGGTTGGCGGTTCCATGAACAAGACAAGCACTCTGACCTTTAGTGCCTGTAAAAGTACAAAAGGTATGCAATCACAAGAAGTCAAAAAGGTAAATTAGGGCAAAGAGGCATGCCAGAGCCCCACTCTATGTATTTTTTATAAACGGCAACAAAGTGTTTGAGGAACTTCAGTGGTCTGCTCCCAGACTCTGGCAGCTCTAAGGAACTGAAAAGATGAGGTGGAGCTCAATAATGATTCATGAATTTGAACTGGCTAATGGGGCAGCAAAGAGATTTATGCACACAAAAAAGTAGAGACTGGACGTTCTCATCTTTAGAAGTTCATACCGCTTTTTACCAGATCATTTAGCATTATTAAATTAAGTCTGGGAGTGTAACAAGATATTGTAGCACAAGATACATTGTTTCTCATCAAATTGACATCTGTATCACAAAGCACCATCTACTTGCTATCATTACAAGTCTTTTTTTTTACAGGAAAATAAAGTTAATATGTGAATCCGAGTGCTTTGCATTTGGCACCCCATGTCACTGCTAAAGGCTCTTTTTTTGAGGAAAATAAGAAAGTAGTTCTTCACTTCAGTGGCACTTCTAGCAGGAATAGTACCATAAAAAAAACTTTTGCACACTGTATGGGTACACAAGATTTTCAACAGATTTTTTACATAAAGGCTCTTGATGTTTTTGATTTGTTCATTTCGTTTTACCAATTCACAAACTAAAATGTTAAAATCTATCTGTTTAGTTAGTCAATTAGTTTATGTTTTACTAGTCTGAGGTTTTATTTGTTGACATAAACATGTCCCGATAAACAGCATTAAAAATCCCATTTGTGTTTAAATATAGAACAAACACAATCTTAAACTGTGTAAATAATCTCCGCTGAGTGCAGAATAATCCAGTTCAGTTCTGTTGTATTTAAATGTTTAATTAGAGCTGATCAACTAAACTTCAGGCTTCAGAGTAAAAATAACACCTAATTTAAGCACAGATTATAAATGTGGAATCACGTTACCTCATGTCTGTAATTATCTGAATTTTACTACCATATTTTCTTTAAATTCACCATAAAATGGACATTGCAAAAGAAGCAAAACAAAAACCAGTTGAGTCCTAGTGGCAACTTTTTTGTCCCTGCTTGTGCCAGCCTTTGAGAGCAGTGAGCCATATGGTATAAAACAAAAACCGCCTCTTCTCAAATTGCTACCATTTTGTATTAAAGTTGGTAAATAATGCCTAAATGTTCTATCATAGGAGCGTGGCAAACTACCACAGTCCACTCTGTAGCTATTCAGTTTGCTTAGAAGTTCAGAATAAACAAATAACATTTCAACTTTTTAATATATTTCCAAAAACTGGGATTTCTAAAGCTAAAAAAAGGTTAATAAAGGGTTTAGTTTGTTAAGTAAAAAAAAACAAACAAAAAAAACAAACACATTTTGCATACAAAAAAAAAAAGTCTAACGGGATGATCTACTGATACTTTTGAAGGGCCACCAAAGCATCATGAGACCAGATCAAGTTGGATTTCATCTACTTTTTTTTTTTGCCTCTCTGAATTTGGCATTGCCCGGGTTTTTGGAGAACTCTGTGGGTTTGACTACTGAAAGGGAAGGATAATTTACTCTAGTTGTTCAAAAGACAACATCCTTATGTCTTTTTGGACTCTCTCACACCGCTAAAATTGATTTCTCCCATTTCCTATATGACCATGTTGGGACTAGTTTGTTCCTCCAGATGTTTGCTTATATACCATGACCCCAGTAACTTGCGATAAGGCTGTGTTATTGGAGACAAGCAGGAAACAGTACAGGGAGACCTAGATGTTTTAGACATTAAAAGTTGTTGACTGACAGACAACTCTACAATATGTTAGAGCTGAATTCTGCAAATGTTCAAAGTAGGTGCCAGCTAAGTTGATGAGCGAGTGATTTTAGCCACATATTCAACTTGTTAGCATAAAAGGACATCCGGAACAATAAATTCACAGATTTCACCTCTACTTACTTCCATCAAATACAATTTGGTCACAATGACCAAAAATGTTCATTTCATTTAAAATGAAAGAAACGTACTAAAAATGACATTAAATGCTTTCTTTCCAAAATCACTAACTTTCTATTAGGGAAAATTAATTTTCCTAATAGACTAGCAATTAATGAGATAACTTTTGATGAAATCAGGACAAGTGGGGTAACAGCGATAAGATTAGGTCAATTGCAGTTGCTGCTGCTGCTGATGTAAAGATCGACACAGTAGCTGCCACTTTGATGTGAGGAAATGCTGCAGGACTCTGGGGCTCATGTGACAGCAGGCTACTACTGTGAAGTCCAAAAAGAAGGCAACTAGCACGCATGTTTCCATAAACAGGAATTAGAAGGGCTTTTAAATGCAGATATGTTGATGTGAAGGATAATATCACTTTCCAAATTATATTTTTTGATGTTTAATAACTTTTTCAGATGCCATCTTTGTAGATTAGTTAGTTTCTTTTATAGCTTAGTTTCGTCTTTGTTATAGATTTTATTTTGCTATGGTTAGTAAAAAAAACAAAACAAAAAAAACTACAAAACTGTTAAATTAGGGTAATGTATTTCTTCTGTATCTCCTCTATATTGCATGGTTCCTCAAGGAACCATTGTAGGCCCACTGCCTTTTAATGTTTAAATGTTGCCAGGAAAAAAATACTAAAGTATCTTCTTTCTTTTTTTTTTTTTACCAGTTCTAAAAAGTATGAACTCTTAACTCCAGTCTTGTCATCTAGTCCTTGGCTCTATTTCTTCTTCTAACACCAGCGAGAGCAGTTTGCTTAACATGCAAGGTTTTCTTGGCTGTGCTTCAATCCAAAAATAAAAGCAATAATAAAATATGTGGAACCGCTAGCATGTAAGTACTGCACAGACTTTAAGTCACTGCCTACAATTATTTCTCCTTGGTTTTTCAGGGGAAAATAATAATAAGTGTTTCAATTCTTTTAACTCACTGCCATTTTTGTTGTTCTTGTGAGGACTTACTGTGATATACTTTCATATTTTTATTGCAGGCTTTTAACATGTCCCCCCTCCATATGTGACCATGGGGAATTTCTGCTGGCAAGTGTGTTTTGTTTAACCAAAGTGTCCTGTGTTGCACTCTGCTTCCTGCATTTGGTTCTCTTGAAGTGGACTGAGACCTACATGATCACATGGGCCTGAGCTTGCTTCTTTGAGCCGATTCAACAGGGTTGGTGTGGATGTCTTTTAAAAAATGAGTATATGGCTTACTCTGTAATTACCTCCATCAATCTTCCCATCGACTAACACTCTTCCATCAGAGAGGTATTCTCACTACATGATTCTGATACCACCACCACCGTGTTACAACATGGAGGTGCGCTCATGGCGATGTGCAAAGAATTCTAGTATTCCTCCATACTTGGCATTTACAATGTAGACCAGAAAGTTACATTTCAGTGTTGTCCTTCCTATCATCTTCTGTGTCCACTACATGGTTTGTAGCAGACTGCAAACTGAACTTCACACTGGTTTTCTTTCAATAATGGCTTACAATTGTTTCATAGAGGCTCGACTTAAAATAGGTGTTTCTCCCAACTCAGCAGTTGTTCATCTTGACTGTTTTTCTGACTTAAGCTTTTCATTTTACTTGTATGGTCATGTCTTGATAGGCTTGCAGTTGTGCTATGGCTGTTTTATGTTTTAAATAAATAAGGGCTCAATGAGACGCTCAAAACCTGACCTTCTTCTTCATGATTCTTTTTGTTCACCAATACTCTCTAACTCTGAGGTCTTCACAGAACAGCTAGATTCATGCTAAGATTAAATTACATACATTTGGACTCTGCCTACAAAGTGGAAGACTTCTTAAAGAAATTGGTTGTACCCAATTTTATTTAGGGGTATCTGAATAAAGAAAATATGAATCAGAGTAAAAATAATATTTTAGTTTACAATTATGCATTACAATGTATTGGTTTATCACATTATACAAAGAAAATAGTGTTTGTGGTTTTAACATGAAATAAGAGGTGTTATAACTTTAATAAGGATCTGCACATATTTTATTTTCCATGACTGTTTTATATTGCTGCCAAGTTATATGAATTCTTTGCTTCTTTTTTGCTTGAATATCCTATAAAACAAAACAAAACAAATAAAAACCTTCAGTCTCTGTTCTCACTTTGGCAAAAGTATTACAGATCCAGATGGAGATGCAGCCCTTTGTAAGCTGCAACCACGCAAGGGTTTTTAAACAAGCTTAAAAGGCACACAATGGGCCTTGAACATGGCAAAATTGGCGAGTTTTTGTTGGAAGATGTGCTGCAGGCAGCGTACATTGGCATTGTTATTCTTTTCAGTTACTTGCACGATAAGGCTGAATTTCTTTCATGTGTGTAGACTGTTGTCACTCTGTCTATTACTTTATGCACAGATTTTTACAAAAGCACTCACAAAGGGAGAAGTGACCTAAACCCAACTAACGATGCTATATTTAAAACGACTCTCATTTAATTAACAGAAGAACAGATGGGCCCTCCGAGCAAAAGGTTGTGTCACTGGAAATTGCTTGACAACTGTGATGCAATTCCAGCTTGGCAGTGAGAAGTCCAAGCATCGGCTTAGCAGGCAGTGACATGCCCCTGCCTTCTGTGAAAGTTTCTAGATGTGATGGCACTGTTGCATATTTTAGGTTTAGGCAGCAGGGGGCCAACACTGTGGTTCTTTCTGCACCAGTGTTTGGAGAAATCCAAAACTTGCACTCTGTAATTAGTATACTGGAATGTGAAGGCCCTCCATGATAATGATAACAGGTAATCGCTCTAACATGCACATCTGCTCTTTATGTAAATCTCTGTAACTGAGTTTTCTATCTCTATAGGAAACCATTTGCGGGTGTTAGTTGAATGCCCAACATCTGTGAGTAACTACAGCAACATCTGTCACCACATTAAAAGTTATGTGTTTGAAACTTAAAGTTTATTTTTTTGGCATTTGCCTTTATGAGATAACAATAAAACGTGAGGAAAAATGGATGATGTAGTTACATGGTGTCCTCGACAAGTCCCTTTAATGAGAACAAAATTTAGCATGTATGCTTTTTGTTTTCAAATTCGCCCAAAGTATATCTCGCTAAACTTATTTTAGTAACATTCAACCTCCAGTTTTCTGTTCGAGTTTTACGGACTGAAATATCTGCTTGGTGCATAAAGAACTAGGCCTCACTAAAAGGCCTTGAGGCTTTCTGCTTTGCTTATTCGTCATTTTGCTGTACCTCTTCTCAAAATTCCTCCAAAAAAAATAAATAAAATAATAAAAAAAATAGTACTCCAAAATTACATCAGAGTGTTTGCTCTTGAATTGCAGTAATATGCCATACCTTGGCTTCACTGCCAAGGACTGTTCGGGAAAATACCCAACAGGCTACCAGCTTTAATAAGACACCTCGAAGTGAAAACAAGTTTTAATGGTTCAGGTGATGTTAAAGCTGTGGCAAGTCATGGAATGGCTTAGTCACAGGAAATACTGACAGAGGCTGGTAACAAGTGTGCGTTTATATAATGTCGTGCAAAAATATTCACACCCATTGAGGTATTTTCACATTCTGTCACATCAGAGCTACAAACTCCAGGGGATTTTTATTGGGTCGGAGCGACACAAATTAGTGTAAAATCTCTTCCAAAAACCAGTAGAAAAATTGTGGTATGCAGTTGGATTCCCCTCCTTAGTACAGTTAATACCTTGATAGACAATTTGTTGCATTGCCAGCTGCAACGTTTTTTTAAAATTTTTTTATTGTAAATCTTTTGTAAAACAGCTCAAGCTCAGGCAGTCTAAATGAAGAGATGAACATCACTTTTAAGCTCTTACCAGTTTCCACTGGACTAAGGTCTGGAGTTAGACTAAACCACTGTAGCACATGATTATTATTTAAACAAAAATCACTCCTTTGTAGCTCAGGCTGTATTTTCAGGCTTGTCCTGCTAAGAGCTGAACCTCTGACCCTGTATATACCAGGTATGAACCAGGTTTTCTTCCAGTAGTGGCCCATATTTAGCTTTCTATTAACTCAAACCCTGTTGCTGCTAAAGTAAACCATCCATACAGCATGATGTTGTCACTACGTACTGTGTCAATTTTCCGCTACCCACAGCCATTTTACATGTAGGCCAAAAGGTTCAGTTTTTGACCTCTCATCCGTCTCCTGCACAGCTTGTACTAAACTAAAAATGTGACTTTTTTGAAGTTTCTTTCAACAATGGCTTTCTTTTTGCCATCATTTCATCAAGGTTAGATTTCTGGAGTGCACAACCAGAGCTCAGGATCTCGGCATCTCCTCCAAATTCACCATGAATGTTTTTTTCTTGTTTCTCAGGTTAACGCTCTCATCGTCGATTCTGTCACTGTCAGTGAACATCCATGTCTTGGTAGCTTTACAGTTGTTCTCTACACTCTCTCTTCTCTTTTTCTTTTCTATTCTGATAGATTCCCTCTCCGAGATCTCCAAAGATTGTGTTTCGGTCCTGCCCTAACTCAGCTTTAAGACCAAGTCACTTTAAAAGCCCCAGATTTGTTGATGCATGTCTAAAATATGTTTTAACTTACATTTTTATATTCACTGAATATGGGTTTCCACATTATGAGAAGAGGCTGAGGAGGTTTTATGTTTAATTCTACATAAGTCACTAAGTTGCTTTGTCAGGAAGGCTAGCTACATTTTTTCAGAAACCTACTTGGACAGATGATTTAGATGACCTACTTTTCAGCAAATAAAAGGCTAGGGAAAGTGGAAAGAATACTACTAGAAAGTAAATGGATCATATTTAATCCTATTGAACATGCTACGCTGCACTACTCACAAACTATTTCCTCTCTCTCTCTCTCATGGCCTGAATTCTGGACTTGCTGATTCTCGTACGTGGACTGAGTTCATCGGTTTATCCTGGATGCACGTGGCATGTGTTTGTCTTAACGCTGCGAGTAAAGTCTTGCCCTGGAGTCTCACATTGCCGCGGGGGTGGAAGGAGGAGATTAGGAGCCAGTTTGACTACCGCTGACCTGCCTGCTCCTTTACAAGGAAAGATCAGCTATCAGGGCTGTTGCTGCTTTGTGCCCTGCTGTTTGAGAGTGGTGTAAGGGATTCCTCTTTAAGTGCATAGGGGTTCACCAAGCAGTTGGGGGTATAAAGGGCAGAGGAAGGTGGAGGTGAAGACTTTCAGATATCGTCGGGGTTGTACAGATAGAGACTGGTTGTCATCAGTAGAAGCCCTCATCAAAAATCACTTTCAAGCCTCTCAAGAGACTCACATCCTCCTGTGTAGTGTTGTCCCAAAACGCTACAACAAGCAAAGACCAGGTTTTTCTAATCAGACTTGAAACAGGCTACTGGCAGGCTTAGTGGTTAGCAATGACAGCCATGTCATACAACACAATTTACAGAATTGCACAATTCAGTACAGACTCCTTTAAATGTACACACTTTTTATTTTTCCAAACCGGGGGTTTCAAACAAAACATTACATAATCGTTCCAAAAAAATAAAAAATAAAAACAACCTACAAATCCACACGGCGACCACAGCAAACCAAACAATGGATTCTACATGTTATTTATGAGGTAGTTATGTAATATGGTTCCTGTTCACAAAAAAAGCAGAGAAGCCGATTCAACAACAGGTTAACAGAAGTAGTTGTTGAAAATCTCAAACCACAGAAAGGCATAGTTCATATGGGGGGAGGAGTTGAAGCCGTAGGAAATCAGGAAAAGAGGAATTAAAAAAAAGGGGCAGTGAGAACAAAAGGGAGAGGGGCAGGAGGAGTGGCTTGTTCAAGACTTACTACAACAGATACACTTTTGGGATCTTTCCAACACAAATTAGATTACGCTGCAAAACATTCACACAGACTCCAAAACATGAGAAAGGCGTTGCCCTTCTGCTACAGAAGGAAGTAAAAGGAGATTGGTGAGTAGCTGCTCCTAGATTGGTACATACGGTTTGGGCATGCAAGTTATGTTGAGGGCGGAGCCCCATGTAACAGGATCTCGACATGAAGGGAAATCCAGGCTTGAAGCAACTCTCTAATGAGAAGTGGACCCTGATCAGAGTCAGATGGGGTGCCTGGAGCACACAGCCCCCTACAGAAAAAGCCGCCCGACACCCTTTGTTACCTCCAAGTGAGCTGAGACCAGCCCATGAACCATGTAACTAGGTGGTTTCCAGGTTAATGAAAAGCTGTAACTCTGGTCTCACCGTCTCCGACGAAGGCCTTTCCAGCACCTCACAACCCCCCCACCTTCACATATGAACATGGTATCAGGGTGAGGGGTAATTAACTGTTTACATCGTGTGAACTATGCTATACTTTCATGTCGGCATGATGATGGTCTAGTTTTAATGTCAGATTTTGCTTTCATATTTGGACTCTATACATGACAGTATTATAAAACATTGTTGTAAATTCAATCTGGAAAATCTATGCAATGCAACTACCCTCGTGGTAACCATGGTTTCTTGCTCTTTGTGATGCCATTTGTTCACTCGTGTTTTCTAACGAACAACCGAGGCCTTCAGAACATCTGGATTTATACTGAGATTCAATTATACTGTGGATTTTAGTCCATGGTTTCAGAGTAAAGGGGATTCTATACACTACATACTACACTTCAGATCTTTCTTTAGAAAAACTAAAATACTATTTGCCATTTTCCTTTCCAATTATGCCCCTTACTGCATTGGACTTTCAAATAAAATCCCACTTGAATGTTTTGGCCTGTTACTACAACTGTAACAAGGAAAAATGTGAAAAAGTTTTAGAGAAAACTAAAATGCTCTCTTGATATGTTTAGTAGATAGCAAACGTTACAAACGATATTTTTAGCACATTTTTGGATGTAAATAAAACGCCGTTACTGTGAGCCGTGCTTATGTCAGCAGAGTTGAACCAAAGTCAATAGTCGGCTTTGTCTGACCAACAGGCTCAAAACAAACATGGCGGCTATGTCGTCTACGTCACTTTCAAATGAATCTGGTTATTCAAGCTTTGCATGACGAGCAACTGAAGAGTTGATACCTGAGGGGCAACTGGTGAGCTAACAGAAAAGACAAAGTCACAAAGTTTTCTTAAGCTGCTGATTACTCCATGAACTCAGGGGGGGGGGGGTTGTTTTTCTGTCTGCTACATTTTGGAGAAAATAAATGTTTGAAGAAATACTACAAAGATACTGCTAATAACTAAATTAATTATGTTTAAACCAGACAGATAATAACCAATACATACAGTTATCAAATGTGTAACTGACATGGAAATGTTACCATCTTCATTATTAGAATTTAAGGAGAAGAAACAGATATAATGTCTATTGTTGTCCATTTTCAATTGAGCCTCAAAATATTTGAATCCTAAATATGTAGTATGTTTTCTGCATCTGGAAGTACATAAATGATACAAAATTTGTTGTATTTAGTCTGGTAGTGTCATTTCTCACCTTATTCTTAGAATTCATAACCTAAAGCGCAGATCAATATTAACTTTTGTTGAAAGATAATTAAATCAAACAAAGCTAATAAAAATGAAATATATTTTCAATTTTTGAGATGGATTAGTTGTTTAGCTTATTTGAAAACGTAATCAACTGATTATTAAATGTTAGTGGCAACCATGAGCCAAAGTCACACAGTTCAAAAAAGCACCAGCAGATTTTTCAGGAAAAGAATTGTCAGATAAAATATGGGTTATCTTCAGAGCCACTCAGTAGTTCGAAGGAATTTGTTCTACTGTTTTAGTCAGAAATACATGTCTGGTTCTCTCTCAACAAGGAAAGAGGTTGTAAATCCAACTGACTGAACATGGAATCGCTCAGATGCAAGAAACATGTACTTGTTAGGAAAAGTGAATAACGGAGGTTAACTGGTCGGAGTCAAAGTGCAGATTAGTACAAAGGCAACACGATATGTGAAATTTTTTTAAGTTTTTTGTGTCAGATCTCATGCGATTTGCAGCTGAGTTAGCTCTAGCAATTCTTACATAACTACAAAGTATTTTTTTGTCAGTGTGTTTCTCATCATGAATGTGATTTAAAAATAGCTCCAAATTTGGTAGGGGTTTTCCAAAGTGGCCAATTTGTCTTTGCAGTTTTTAATATAAAACAGCAGGACTGAGCTAGTCATTGCTAACTTGTGCTAATTCACACTCTCCTCATCCTTTCAAATGAAGGAGAGATAGATAAACCCTCGCAGCAAGGCAAACAGGTACACATTTAGTCGAGATTACCTTCCTGAAAATCAAAAGGCAAAGGGGAAAAAAACCCTTTGATTTTTTTTTTGGTTGTGGAAAAAAAAAAGTAAATTCACTCCAGTTGCTGTTCAATTTGGACTGTTGGACATTAAAGCAGTTCCTAATAAGAGCCATGCCTGAGAGAGAAACACACACACACACACACGAGCCAGGGAGAGAAACCCAGCCGAGGTGTGTCTGACTCTCGGCTCCAAGGTTCCTGCTAATAGATTTCAGTTCCCCAAGTGTCCCAATTAGCCGGTGTGTATGCTTGCTTTATGAATTCATCTGTAGATATTAGAGTGCGAACATGAACATGTTTTCACACAACTTCCTTCTGCTTGTATTCCTTAATGTAGAAAACGTCCGGCCGATTAGGCAGAAATATTTCTTTCTGTGTTATTTGGAACCATAGACAGATTATTGTGTCTTCTGTATGCATATATGGAAACAATTACATTTAAAAACTCAAAACAAATAAGTAAGTCAAGACCAAAAGGAATCAATTTACCCAGGCCCACTGCAAACAACAAAAGTTTTATCAGCATAAACACATGGTGACACAAACGGAAAACAAACAGATAAACATGTCTGCTTTAAAGCGACTTTTATCACTTCTGAGGGAAGAGCGTTACAAAGAAAATAGCGAGCGCACTTTTAACCCTGACCTCATGTGAGGACGGACAGCCAGAGCTCAAGACTTACCTGTAATAAAGCCCGCAGTTTCCACACGTGACCATAAATCACGGCGTGTGCCTTCAAAGTATCAAATATCGACCAATACAGCACCGCTCACCCTTGGCTTTCATCCCCACTTCTTGCTCCCCGCGTTCTAGCGGTGGCACGGCCTTCAAAGTGAAAGCGTCTCAGTTTTTTTAAAAGGCACGCCGGGCAATTTATTTACCAAGAAAGTGCTGCCGTAAATGACAGAAAAAGTGGTACAATTTACAGACGAGGAGCGAGTGGGAGGAAGGGGGGTGAAGGCAGAGGTCTTGGCTGGTCCTGTGAAAGACTATAAAGCTTTAGTAGTAGCCCACGATCTGTTTATGACTGACTGAGACACTGTGGTGTTAGGCTCCAGGAAACTCTACAGCTCAACGCCGCTGCTGTTCTTAGGATGGTAACGGAAAAGCAGCCGATAAAAACATAAGCTGCTTTCATTGGGTACTGATTGATTTGGCAAGAACTGCAGAAAAGAAGAAACTATATATTGTGCTTTTTGGTTATATAATAAGACAAATATAAAACATAAATTTAGAGCGGCATATTTGCACATTTTGTGAGGTTTGAACAGTGAAACGGTGCATTTAATTTGCAACTAAATGTGTGAGAAAGTTACAACATTGGCACCTACTTTTGTGGGGAATGAGCCCAGATCCAAGGGGGCCTACTAATCTTAAGATTTAACACCCCGTATACTGTTGGCCGCAAAAAAAAAAAAAAAAAAAAAATCCCATCACCAAAATTTATGAAGCAGATTCCAGCTAAATTAGTTTCGTTCATTGCGAGAAAACAAACAGGAAGATTACGATTTTTATAATTTACGCTCACCTCGTCTTCACAACGTCAAGTGGATGCATTAAGCAGATCTCCACCAGACCTAAAAAAGAAAAACAGACATGACAAGCATTCAGTTTTAAAACTGTAGTTATTGAATTGAAGTGCTTCAGGGAGTTAAAGCTTTGACATAATTTAATCACAGCAGATGTTATGGTCATCAGTGTCTTGTAATCTGTATCTGAAAGATGGGAGTTCCAGTTCTGAGATGTTAAGGAACAATTATTTTTACAAACTCACCAGTGGCCCAATTATTGGTATCATGCTGTTAAACTTTGGGCTGCCTCCTTTTGCCAAAAGGACTGTACATAAATGTGGGAGATATTATGCAAAATCAACTTTTTTTTTTAACCTTACCCAAAGCACTGCCTTTGAGTTTCAGTCCTGAGCGGAGCTCCCACTCCACAGGACACCCCTCTCCCACACAGCTCCACCAGACTAGTGGCAGCAGCAATTAACAAGCATCTGGTGGAACTGCATGTCTGCTGAGCTCCTAAGAGCAATTGTAAAGATACAGCTAGGATGCAAAGTCTAATTTCTTTTAAGTTGTTTATGTTATATACTGCATTTTCATAATAACTGAAGGCAACATTGTTACTTGATTGTACTGTAAAATGGCACTACGTGCCTGGAAAATACATAATGCGCCGCCGTTACCCCATTAAAGGACTCAGCAAGGTCGGGTCAATGTGACAATATTGGCTTTCATTGTCGCAGTTGCATGACAGAAGTACGTAACTGCGCGACTCTTCCAGACTGACTTACAAAGGTTCGCAAATATATGACAAAACACCATGATGTATACCGCAGTGGGAGGGGTCTTAAGATGACACTCTGTCACACTCTTCGCCACAGAGTGTCTGGGGAAGAGTGTGTGGAAAAATGAAGCTCAACCACTTGATGTGTTGACTGTTCGGCTTCGACCTGGCTATAGTGGCCCTTTCAGTCTTCTCCTGTAACATTTCACAGAAATGAGAGAGGGACGTTTGAGTAGTCCAACACATTTTTGTTGAAATGCCAAAGTATTTCAAAGAGTTTGTGATGACAAGCCCTCTGACACGGTGTGAAGCCAGGTCACAGAGTCATTAAAACGTCTCCTATACAAAACAACAGACCTTAGATAGATTTGTTTTATATCAAATCTACCTGGGGTGTTTAGTAAAAAGAAACCAAGATTGATCTCAAAAACAAAGCACAAAATTCTAACCAAGGTCCAACTAGAACTAAGCAAAGCACTGGGATGTTCACACACAGACGTCTCTCAGGTTTACAGAGAAGGTTGTGAAGAAAAATGCCTTGCTGTAGTCAGAGGAGGCTGGTTGAAGAGGATAAGAAGGTTGCAGTAGTTCAAGTAACCACCAAGGTTTATGGAGTACCATTCCTGATTGCACAAAATGTCAAATTATGATGCAGATGGGCTACAGCAGCAGAAAACCACATTAGGCACCACTGCTGGTAGCTATAATGAGGAGTCTTGGGCCACAGTTCACACATGAATCTTATTCAACATTCAGATGGTGCAGTCAAAATGTGCCCCAAACACTGTTTCACCCTGCCAAGTATCAACCAGCATTTCATCACTATTGCTGACCATTTTCCATCCTTTCTGATCATAGCGTTCTCATCTTTCAATGGCTACTTTCAGCAAGATAATGATTCATGTCACAAAAGCTGTTATAAACTCAAATTGGTTTCTTGAAAGTGGCAATAGGTTCACTGTGCACCAGTGGCCTTCGCTTCAAGTCACCAGATCTCAATCCAATACAGTGGATTGTGGTGGAACAGGAGGTTCAAATTTTGGATGTCCAGCTGGCAAATCTACAGCAACTAGAGATGCTATGATAAAGAACAAAATCTCAAAAGAATATATTTTTAGCATTAGTTCCTCTGTTAGTCTGTACTTTATATGCAGGGGCTAATACGCTCAAGTGAACCATGGCATGGACAAAAAAAACAGACCGAGCTTATTGAGTTGGTCTCAGTCCACTTCCAAACGAACTCTGGTGCTGTTCAATTCCAATGTGAATGCAAAACCTACCTCAATTTGAACCAATTACAGAAAACATCAACCTTTTTTGGACATCTCAAGCCACCATTGCTGACCATCATGGTAAAAATTAGTCCTTCAGTGTTGCTAAGGCTACTACTGCATGGTTACTGTGCCTCCTCAACATTTGGGCAGATGCGCACATAACCCAACTGGTAGAAAAGACACGAATTTTGTGTCCAGCCTGTTTACCAAAAAAAAACATGGAGTGAAATCTGCATTGAATGAGCTGCTCTTGTCATTTAAAATGGCTTTGCAGTTTTAATAACGTCACAACTGTGGCCAACAGAAATGAGCAGCAGGACATTACATGGTTGTTGTCGTTCTGTGCCTTGTCCTGGCTCTGTCACTTTTTTCCAGTGGGAGCAATGATCATTGTACACAAGGTACAGCTCACTTGCTAAAAGTACATTGTCAAAGCAAACCTCACCAAATGATAAAAACAGCCAGATCTTTGGTCTGGACACAACAAGCGAACTGAAGAACTTTCCTAGGCTGAATTTACAGTCAGGCGTTTCCAAAAACGTTACCATGTCAAACATTAGAACCAACTCTAAAATGATGTAATTGGCCTAAATTGGAGCTTTGCTCATGTGAACTATTTTTCCGATTTGAAAGTACAAATCAAGCAAAAAGGATTTTGCCATATTAGCGTTCATGTCGTGAATTTAGTGTTTTCTTTTGCTCAGGTACCGTCTGCGCCACAACTCGGTTGTGAACAAACGGTCTAAAATTTCTTCAAGGGACTGAAATTTGCTACAATTTAATGACACCAACCATACCATGCATGAAAACTGGATATGTCAGCCAATCTGCCAGAAGTTGGAGAATTGATGCAGCTGGGAGATCATTTGGAGACTGAGGTTTCACACAAATCCTAACTATGTGCATCTGTGTTGAAAAAGCCACTGCTCTGGCACGGAGGCCCTCTGACTCAATCAAGTTACTTTTAACTCCTGATTCTCTCTGCATTGCTTCTCCGCTGCTCTGAGGGCTTTCCTTGCAGATTCCACAGGGGAATGTGTGTGTACACAGCTGCTGCGCAATACGGGCTCTTTCTAATTTGCCCAATTAAACACATTGTCTATAAAAGAGTGTGTCTTCTGGGGGTTTTCTAGGGAAGTAATTATCAAGCAAAATACCAGAGAAAAAAATGACTTTGTCTAAAGTTGCTACTTAAAGTATGAATGGGAAAACCGAGAACTAATGAACCGGGGCAGCATGGGGCAAAGAGTAGAACAAAATTCAATCACTCGTCCGGACTGTGGTTACTAATGACGGCATGCTGAAAAGGTAAATGCAAGACCGTATTGGAACAATCATTTTCTTTCCTGCGGAGGGAAAAAGGTGCGTCAAATCTTTCAGTAAGTAATCCGATTACATGACGAAACTAAACCTGTTGGCCTGCTCCATCGGTTTGTGCAAACACAAAGACGGGGGGAGGTGACCGAACATGCTCAAGTTCATCTAATGATGGGGAAGCAGAGTTTGAATAATAATAATAAAAAAAAAAAACAGCTTCCGCAGTAGCGATAAAACAGATCAAATGCTTTCTTTTAAAACTTCACTGTTAACAGCTTCAGTGAATCTGTCGCATAGCAAAGATAAGAACCATCCCTGACTGAGCGACAGAGGCAGTTACAAATCACAAAAGATAGGTTTGATGCCATCAATCACACATGTTGCAATACAAACATTTAACTTTTACTCATTCATTTTTCCTTATGAAACAGTGACCGAACGTGGAGTGTGCTCTTCGGTAGTTGTGGCAGGATCAAGTGGTGACATGCAGAAATGCAAACCTTTTTGCGTCTACGTAAGCGACTTTGCGGCACGGTTGCAGACCAGACACTTTAAAAGCAGCTGATGGCAGATGAGATGACAGCCCATTCAGGTTTGGAGAAATATTTGAAACGGCAGAAGGTTTAGCCCTACTCTAACGTCTTTTGGAGCAGCTGGCACAACATTTTCAGGCCATTAACTGTAACTGTGAGATGTTTCCTCCTTTGCCCCTTCAAAATGAAAGTAAAAAACAATGCCACACTGTCCTGTCAAGTTATGAAAACAAACATGTAAAAACCCCAGCTAGCCAGAAAGAGAAGTTTATTCACCGTGGATATTTTCCTAAAGCAAGTTATAGATGATACAGAAAGAGAAACCTTTTTCTATCCCAGCTTTTTCATGATTTATTGATAAATGGTAACATTGATAAACCCGCAAAACACAATTAAAACAGATTGAGGCTATATCAATACTTCAAACTCAGTGAACCTTTTCATATTTTATCTTACTACAGCCACAAATTTCAAATGCATTTTTGAATTGAATTGTATAAGATAATAGACAAAAAGTAGCTTTTTATCTAATTAAAATTGAAAAAAGTATAGCATGCATTGTATTCAAACTTCTTGGATAAGTCTAAATTTAATCCAGTGCATCCAATACCAAGTCAGTTGTGTGTAATTTAATCTTCTTATAAATGTGAACGCTTCAAAGGTTTGTCAGAGAACAATGGAGAACGAACAGCAGACATGTCAGCTAGAAAGTTTTTAAGAAATTAAAGCAACATTTAAAGCAACATCCCACTGAACAAAAATTTGAAACACTAAAGTTTGTGATTGTAATGTGATAAAATGTGAAAGACTCTGCCAAGTATGTGATTTCCACAGGACTGCTGAGAGGCAGCTTTTGCCCTCCACAGTGACCTAGAGGATCACCGCCCTTCTATTCCAGCTGTCAGCACATGCTACTGTTTAATCATAGAGCTCAGTGGTAGTGAACCCACACACTTCACTCGCCTCTATACCCTCTCTCCAATCCAGTAACTGAGAGGGCCCGGCTTAAAAGACGATGCCACCAAGTCGCTCTCATTTGTTGTCTTGCAAGCGCCCTAATATTTTCAGCAACGTGCCCATCTGGTTGGCATTTATGGCTTCGCATCAGCGAGCGACATATGGAGATGTTTTGTTATTTTGACAGTCTTTTGTCTCTGGGCTACAAGGAAGTGCTTGTCTTCCATTGCCTCGCAGAGTCACATTCTCGAAGATGTAAACATGTGAATACCAAAGACGTTTCTGGAGAAAGGAGATCATGCATAACTATATTTAGACAGTGCCTTTACATTTTCCCAACTTGTTGCAATGTTAAAACCACAAACTTTACAGTATTCAGATTTTATGTGGAAAACCGAGACAAAATAATTCATAATCAGGAAATGGAAGATACATTACACAGGGTTTAAAATCTATTATAAATACAAATCTGAAAAGTGTGAACTGAGTTAGGACTTTGTCAAATAAGAAAACCATATAATTGTGATAATACTACTAAGTATTTTAAGAAACATAGTTTATTAAACTTCTCATTTGTACTTCTGACACTTAATTTATGGTACTTTAATCCGTTTCCATGTGTAGGGATTTACTGCAGGGACTCATCTATCAGACTGAATAATTAAAACAATATGTGAACTTCTGATTCTTGGAACATTAAAGTCAACAACCTCTCTATTCAAAACAGTATTTAGTGTAATATTGCAACACACGCTGACAATTAAATACATTTTTCACTGCAGGTACGGGCAGGAGGGATTTTGGTGAATGGTTTCAAACGTTTCATGACTAGAGAACACATTTTTGTACATCTTATTTGCAGAGCAGCTCAATCCCAAAGTCAGATATGACTAAGGATGTCTGTGAACAGCAATTTTCAAGTTTTGGCTCAGATTGCAAAATTGCATCAAGATTGGGCCACTATAAAACATAGTAACGCTTTGATTGAAACTATTCCAATCTGGTTGTGTGTTTAGGGTTGTGCAAGTAGCTTAAATCTTTTGCAACCATAGGTTCTCTTCCAGCATTCTTATCCACCCACACCAAGGTGACCATCGTGCTTCCAAGTGGATATTGTGTATTAGACATATCATGTTTAAAAAATAGTATATTCTTTTCCAATCTGACATAACTCTACTTTAAACCAATGCAAAATTTAATTCCAGCTGCATCCAGCGTGTAATGATGCCTTTTGAGAGTATTGGTTGCACAAGATTTTAATGAGGGTACAAATTGTTGACGAAACCGTTCTGATTTGTTCATTTGCAAAACATATTGCAAACCATTTATCCTCCTTTTCCAACACACTGAGGTCTGCGGTTGAAACGGGACAAAATTTATATGCTTTGGTCTCAAATCTGCAGCAGAGCCAATAAAGCTGCAAGAAGATAAATACGCTAGTTTGATTTATTTATTTATTGTTACAACATGAAATTATGCCCAAACCTACTGCAGAAATTGGGGTTTGGCTTTGCATAAGAATAAATTTTTTATAGAAGAATGAATGCCTTGCTAGCATTTTGCACACAATGCACAGGTGTCAAGAGACTTGAGCCAACAGGTAGCACCAGTATCACCGCTGCCCTACTGGCAAGACATTCCACGTTTCCTGATAATTTGTCGTCCACGGAGCGAAGATCATGCATCACTCAGATGAGATGATTATCTGGGTTGGTTTTGGCTCGGGGAATGCACACCATTCGCTCCCACGCAAAAGTGAGAAAGAAAAACAATACAACACCAGAGAGCGATTGCTCAACGGGTGCAGGTGTCATCCATCATGCTGAGAAACTCACTGAATGACTGTAATTCCCAGCAGGCACAGGGAGGAGGTCACTGCCACTGGAAGAGAGACTCACCCGGGTAAACGTGCTTAATACATAAAAGAAGCAGAGACCTGTCATTGCACAAGTTTGCTTCAGTCTTCAAAGACAGCTTGCGTGCTACTCACATCGATAGTTTTATTGATTACTCCAAGGAAAAGAAATACGGCAAGTGGTAAATTGGGTGTCTGGCTGTTTATTTCTTCTTAAAACATACAACGAATGAAAGAAAATCACAAAGAAACACGTTGAGCTTATGATTCATTTACACCCTGATATTCCTAATTGTTTTACAAACATGGCGCATTTTTTGGTTCATTGAGAGCCAAGGCAGAAAATAGCAGCTCGCCCTGCGGTTTGAAGGTGTGAGAGGAGTGCCGCGATGACAGGGCTACACCTCACAGGCCCGTTCTGGTTTTGACAGTAGCTCCTGACTGAACCTGCAGGTAATGTCTCACGCCTGCATGTCCTCCATTAATACATTTCAAAACATGGCGGAGCTGGAATGCCAAACAAGGCCTGCGAGGGTGATGCGCTCCCTGTAATTTGTCTGCTACGGTTAACAAAGCCAACATGATATCCATCAGCGACGAGACCGAAGCGCCATGTCAAAGACAACTTGATTAATTTCAGGCTCTTTTAATGTTCAGGCAGATGAAAAGGGGTGAGAGAACAAAGAACGTCACAGAAACAAGAAGAGGCAGTGCTTGCATGTTTCTTCTGTAAAAGTAGAACGATTGGTAAAATTAGTTGATATCACAGGTCACTGCAAACACCACAAGGAAGGATGTATTTTCATTTTAAAAGCCAATTTAAGATGGTGTTTAATGGTAAGAAGACATTTATTCTCATTCTATAGGTATCTATAGGCACCTTTGCCCACCACAGCAACACCATCATCAAGTTTGCTGATGACACCACAGTGGTGGGGCTCATCTCAGGAGGCGACGAGTCCGCCTACAGGGGTGAGGTGGAGCGGCTGTTGCAGTGGTGCAGGGAGAACAATCTGCTCCTCAACAACTCAAAGACAAAATAACTCATAATAGATTACAGGAGGAATAAAACGGACATTACACCACTAACCATTGGGGGAAAATGTGTGGAGAGGGTAGCTGATTTCCGTTTCCTGGGGGTCCACATTGAACAGGGCCTCACATGGAACATGAACACCTTTGAGCTGATAAAAAAGGCCCAGCAAAGACTGTACTTCCTGAGGGTTCTCAGGAGGAACAACATCAAGGAGAAGCTGCTGGTGTCCTTCTACAAGTGCTCCAAAGAGAGCATACTGACTTACTGTATCTGCGTATGGTACAACAGCAGCACTACGACTCAAAGGAAAGCTCTCCAAAGGGTTGTGAATACAGCCCAAAAAAATCATTGGCTGCCCTCTCCCCTCACTGGAGGACCTCCACAGCGACCGCTGTCTAAGAAAAGCACAACACATCACAAAGGACACTTCTCACCCCGGACATCCTCTGTTCACACTGCTGCCTTCAGGCAGAAGATACAGAGCAACCAGAACAAGAACCAACCGTCTCAGAGACAGTTTCTACCCTGTGATGGCCAAATCCATGGCCACACTCTGTCGGTAACTCTTTTTATGCACAGTTTATTTTTCATACAAACACAACACTTTAGTTTCAATAAAAACATTAGTTGATTTGAATGCATTTGTTCTATTTGTTAGCGCGCACATTTAGTTAACATATGTATTTATATCAACTTAAAATTAATTTGGTTTGCTTAAGATTAATTCTGTTTGTTTTTCCCTCCGGTACTTACCTGCTGATTGGACTGAACCACTAGTTCCTGCTGGCAGGGGGATTTGTAGTTTCTTTCTTTAGATAAGTTTTGTATTTAAGTAAATATTAGTATTTAAAGTTTAATATTTTTGATTTTCAGTTTTGGGTCTTTAGTTTAGCCAAACTTAGCTGTACTGTTATTTGTTTTGTGTTATTTGTAGTTGTATTCTGTTTAGTTACCCCTATTGTGTCTTAATTGGTCTGATCAGCCAGTATATAAACCCCTGTGTGTCATTTCTTTGTTAGGTCAGTTATGTTTGTTTGTACAGCCAGTTTGTTTACATTTTTTGCCTGAGTTCAGTTTTGTTTCTTTGACCTCTTTTATGAGCTCAGTTTATCTTTTGTTATTTATAATCTTTGGGTTAAAATAAAAAACCCTATTTTTCTAATATGTCCTGTGACTCCTCCTGTTTTTAACTCGGTCCATCACATACCCGATAGCAATAACAAAACTAAATGCAATCAAAAACAACCATTAATCATCATAAATGATGATTAAACGCATAAATGATGTATGTGAGAAGGTGGCTGTTCTTTTTTTTTTTTTGCCAGTTGTTTGTTGATTCTTGCATTGTGTGTGAATTGTGAGACAGTTATTTTTTGTTTTTGGGCATGTGCACCGACTGATGGCACCCTTTGAATTTTGTTGTCCTTGTGACAATGACAATAAAGATTTACCTTATTTTATTGGCTCCAACTGACGTAAATAAGCAGCTATACAAAAATAACCCTATTAATAACGACATGATTCATAAACGGAAGAAAATTAAGACAAATTTTAAGCTTTAGTCTTTATCCTTCCCTCCGGAGTGGTTGAGTATTGAATATGTCGATGATTTGCAATTTAAATACAACGGTTATTTGCTTCATTTTTTTCCAACTGTCAGAAATTTAGATTGGGGAAAAATAGCTGTTTTTTCCCCCCCAGTATTTACAAATCAGAGACTACATATGGACCCACATCGCTGATAGATGAACCAAAGTTGATCAAACAAATTTGTATTAATCTCATATTATTATGTTCTCCTCCTGTTCATATTCACACATGAAAATTAGAGAAATAAATTGTTGTTCCACAGGAAAAAGCCCTTCAGAATATCAATACCTGCTAAAATAGTGGAAGACATTATCTTCTACAAATTAGAATTACGTACAGGCTGATTTTTTAAAGATGAAAATTACTTGCATAACATACACACAGAAATATTATTTGTGAAAAATGCACAACTTCTAATGCAATCCGCCTTCATTGTTATACAGTAAGTCCAAAGATTTAAGCTTTCTGAATTGATATTTTTAATATAATGTCTGCAACTGTGGGTATTGTGATCAAGCCGGATTCTATGTTTATTCTTATTGGAGTATCTCAAACCCTAAAATCATTACACATAGCACAATAATGTTACGTTTTTTATGGTCTAGCACAAAATAGCACAAAAAGCAAGTCCTCACATAATACGGAAGATAAAAGATGCGCCGATAATAAAGATGTGACTGGAGGAGGATAAAACGACTACAACCAGTCAGGAAAAAACAGAATCTGTTTAGAAAGATAAAACCGAACAATTTGATAAAACCTGGCAACGCCTTCTGAGGTACCTTGTGAATACAGACGCAGCTCATTAGTTGCTTGCTAAAATGCATGGTATAACGTTTGTTTTGCTGGCTATAGATCATCATGGGTGGGCTGGCGAGGAGAGATTTTGTTGGTCAAAAAATAATTTACTTATTCATTTACTGTAGGTTGATATGTCCATTTTTCACAGTTAAATTTGCCTCAGCTGTTCTGACTGTGGTGAAGGTAGACATTCATTTTGTGTTTGTGAGAAAACCCAGATAAAAGACTTGGAAACTTAAAAGCCCATATTGAGTTGGGTAATTGTAATATATTACAGTAAATTTGCATTTTAATTTTAGAAAAAAAAAAACAGTTGTGGTTTACATCAAAGTAAATTCAGCAAGTTAAAAAATAAACGTAACATTACGTACCACAAATTTGTCAAGCCAATAAACTATTAGTTTAAGTCAAAGAAACACACAAGCAAGTGTGGAGAGACGGCTTTAAAACCAAACCTGTTTTTAGAAGTACGACTCAATATCTGATCAATGTGGGTAATGGCAGGGAGATATAGATTTATAGTCTAGCGAAAGAGAAAATTATGAATTATAAGCTAAAAGTTTCTGAAAAATTTACAAAGTAAAGCATAAATATAAAATACTTCAGTTACATGTATTGATTTTTAGGGGCAAATCAATTATTTTATAGCATACAAACTAAAGGTTGGATTTTCAGAGCAAGATTATGCGACTGCAACAAAAGATGAATTTACACATCTTGAACAGGAGAGCCAAATAAATGTGGCCAGAGCTGTACTATAAAAGGAAAATATATTATGGCTTAGAGATCATCTGGGAGAAGATGCAGCACGGAAACAAAGACGGAGAAAGCCATTAATCACAGAGTTCAAGTTTCCTGGTTCAGGAGCGCAGAAATGTCCCAGTTAATTCCGCTAAATCTGCACTTGGGAAAAAAAACTCAAAGAGATCTTACAAAACAGAAAACCCAAGTGGAGTCATTGCCAATGACAACAGGGGATTTCTCTCACTTAAGGCTGCAGTTAAAAGGTTTAGACGTTCATGGGCCTGTGCTGGCTGCTAGATCGCAGCCGCCACAGTTGTTTTTACACACCCGTTGAAGGACTGAGATTTCCTGTACATCGCCTCGGAGGACTGCATGTAAATAAGTATATTTGCTGGGAATAATGTCCATCCGAGCTCTTGTGTGAATGGAGCAGACAATTCCTGGCGCATGCGTGGCACTTCACACAAAAGAAGGGTCAGAAAGATCTCAAAATAAGCCCACGTGTGAATATTACCAGTAATTATCCAACAAGTTCTCACTGCGACTAACTTTTTCGGCCTTTCTAGTTGTTGTATTCGTCTTTACGAAGAAAACATAAAGAAACAAACATCTATCATGGATGTTTGTGGATTTTCATTCACCTTTTCTCACCATGACACAAACAAATCTGCAAATCCTAAACTGTATGGTTTTTGGATAATTTTGTAACTGGAAACACTCCTGAGTGTTTCCAGTTGTGAGACTTGCTGCATTGCTATGTACTGTAGGTCTCTTTGGATATTGACAAAATATAAAATAAAATCTGTTCTAATTTGCTTAAATGTTCACATGAAGTCGCTGCTTTGCAACAAAGACTTTATTTTCATGCCTGAAAGCTTGGATGCAACTCAACACTCCCACCTTACGACCGATGGGAGATGCTAGTAAATATTAACATGAAAGCTGCATCGTGATTATTGTTTGACCGCCGAAATAGATGTTATAAAACAGCTATAAGATCAAAAACAACCACAAATCTAAAAGAGACGAAATAAAAGAAAATGCACTAAAGACTGAACCAGTAATATATTTCAGGGTCGCTAAGTTCTCTCTTATTATTTCAAAATTCTTCCTCGGAACATTGAGAAAACTTTCTGGCATTGCTGACATCTCATAATTAATAATTTTAGGAGTCATTTGTGGTATTAAGATATGCAAACAGCCTGGGTCATCACTGTTGGGAGGAGGCCAGTTTTGTAGAAACAATTCCAGTAGGTACTTCTTTTTTCCCCTTAAGCTGTAAAGGTGTGTAGAGAGTGTGCTATGTTGTCCTGTTGGTAAATGCAGACAACCCTGAATAATGCTTTTTAAAAAGGTGCATTGCAATTTACTCTTCTTCTTTACATAATGTGGAGTAAACTACTTTTGCCAAGTACACCAATAGCAAGCCTATATTAGTTTTGCACAAGCTGCTAAAAATGGACAAAAGTGGTAATTTAAACATAAAATAGGATGTCCAGGTGCTCAACTCAAACCACGTTGTTCAGAGTGTTAAGTATGAGAGAAATAATAAACTTTTTCAAATACTGATTTTAAACATTTTGGTGTTTTTTGAATAGATGTGTTGACAAACTAAAATCCCTCTGGGAAAACAACCTCGTTTAGATAAGATTTGTACAAAATAATGATAACTTTGAATAAGTAGTAAGTAAACGCTTGTAAAAACTGACTTGTTTTGGAAAATAAAGCAAAGTTGTCATGAAAAAAATAATATACGTGCATGTTGCAATAACACGAAAGTCTAAGTCCTGCTTGGTTTTGCAATCCTTATTTGTTTTTACGTTCACTCTGACGCATACGAATCAACAAAGCTGCAATCACATAGGATTTTTTTTTTTTTACCATCTTGGAAAATACACACAATTCACAAGTATGTGATCCTAAACACGTTCATGTAACACGTAATTAAAATTTCAACAAAATTAATTACAGAAGGTGACCGATTAAGGAATATCTTCATTCTGCCCACTTTACCCTGCAAAAAATGGAGGTATGGGCCAGCATCAAAGAATAGCAAGATTTTTAAAGCTGCTAACATTTTCCCCCATATCGTTTCTATGGTTTAAAGTCATTTTAGTGACATGGCAGAGAAAGTGCCAGAGTGCCTGTCATTTTAATCAGTTTATGAACCATAAGCTGCAGCAATGCAGCTACCTGAAAACAGTCCACTACACTCAACACGCCGAGATCAACAATAAACTCTGTGGTTTGTAAACGATTATGGTTGCAAAAGAAAAATTATTGCAATAATCTGTTATATTATTTTATCTATAGTGAGGATAGTTGTTGCTTTTCTCATCATTCAGGGTTGATGGAATGAAAAAAAATAGGTATATATATATATATATATATACAGTACAGACCAAAAGTTTGGACACAACTGTGTGTCCAAACTTTTGGTCTGTACTGTATATCAACTGATACTTTGCCTTTATATTGTACAGGTAAAAGTTAAATCACGCACAAAATAAAATTAACCATTCCTCTTAATGTCTCTAAACTACACACTTACCAGCAAAGTAAGACAAAAAAAAAAAAAAAACACTAAACAGACTTTTATATCTTGCTTTCAAGTGACACAGTATCTTTTTTTGTGGAAATTCTTTCAGTAATAAAGTCATCTTGAACGCAATTTCAATTCCAATTCTCCCTTACTAGGTAGACAGAGAGATAAAGAGAAAGAGAGAGAGAGAGAGCAATCTGGCATGGTGCATCCCAGTCTGTCAAACTTGAACTGAACTCTGATGTTGATGGATGAGTAGAGGTGTGTGAGCGGTTGACTGGGTCAACCCGACCTGCCTGGGCAGACGCGCTAATGATAAATGTCAGCTTTCAGATGTCGGTGTCAGAGCCTTCGTTCCTCCATTACTGTCCCTGTTGTGGCTTGTTGTGCTTGTGTGTGTGTGTGTGTGTTTAAATACATCATCATTGATGCAAATAGAGATACCGGACGGGCGGAAATGTGTGACAGAGTAAAAACAAAAAGGGTATAAAATGGATGCAAAACGTGCAGTAACTGATGTTTTGGAGAGGAAGTATTATCTGAGACTTCTTGCTCTCTAAACAAACTATCTCCAGCCCCTAGACGAGACCTGTTCCAGCTAAATAAACAGCAACATCTCAGAACAAAGACCACAGTCTAAAATTGTACTTTTTAAACACTTCCAACAAGAACAGGTAGTTTGTACATCACCATTCAGTGTAAAATATTTTAGTCAACATGAGTACACTTTTATGTTTGAAATATTTATCTCAAACTCTGGATCAGTGAAGTTGTGAAATGAAGTTGTGCAGCATAAAGTCTTGATATCAGTCACTAAGTGAAGAAGCAAAACGATAAGTGAAACACATCCGATGCGGGAAAAGAGCTCAAACATGCAAGTCTGCAAATTGTTTTGCTGATTTATATAATGTAATCATTAATATATTTCTGGCCGAATGGATTTTTCTAGTAATAAGATGCTGTTTGTATGGAACTGGGGCTCAGCATGTTTAAATAGTTTTTAAAAATTGGAAGGTATTAAATATAAGCAATTAAAATCATCAAAATTGCATTATATTACAGTAATTTGTAACGTTTAATTATGGTCAAGTTCCAACCAAGCCAGCTACTTTATTTTGGTAAATAATCCTAGTAGAATATTCTGATGTGGTCTGCGGCATCCAGAGAGGAAGAGGAACGCTGATATGTTTATATGGGATGTATTATGAATGTATATATCTTTGCCAAAGTCAATAATTCTCATAAGACTTGTGGTTCAGAAGGTTTGTGTGTCAGAGAAAGAATTTAAAAGAGGTTTGTATTCAGCTTTAGCTGGCTCAGTGTTGAGGCTGTCTCTTGTTAGCATGCCAAGACCCTGAACCAGTTGCTGCCGATGGTTGGTACAGGTTAGCCGTTTTATCAGGGAAAAAGTTTATATTTCACCTTTTTAGTGAGTGTCTGAAGGAGTGAACGTGGCATAAAGGAGAAGTATTCTCTATAAAATGGTTAGAGCTGTGCCAACAGCAAGCACTGTATGTTGATGTGAGGCATGCAGTCTGGATTGTATGATGAGGTAATTTCCATCTAATGAAGACTGGTATTTATTTTTTTGTTCTTGATTTATTTCAGATAGACTCAATATGTAAAACATACCAGGCCATATTTTATTTTTAAGCTGCTGTAATTTGTATGGGTAGAATATGAGTTTGTTTATCTTTCCCCTTTGGCAACACTTGGTTCACACTTACCCATTTGGTGGCAGTAATGATTCATTAAGTTGTTTGCCACCCACCATTAAACAAGAAGTAGTAGAAGAAGAGTTAGGGCGTACAAAAATTTGTCTTTCTTTTTAGTTCCTCTCTTCATCTCCTTTCTGGGTAGGCGGCTAAAAAACTTATGAACAAGGTTCAGATGAAAATAAATTTGAATATTAGGCTTTAAGCATTTTGGTTATGACTTCTTTAACACTTTTTTTTATTCACAAACACGTTCTTAGTTTTTATTACTCTTTAAAATTAGACACCTAAAAATATCTTGATAACTAATTACACTGTAAATTATTTTAATTATCGACTTTTTAAACAGTGATGCATAATATATCAGCAATAGCCTTTGTTTTTGACAATATTAATACTTTTTTAACACATTGAAAAAAACAGACATATAGACATAATGTTTTAAAAAAAATTATATCATGTAATATTTTAAAATGATGTCATCAGACAGACAAGGACGTTATGCGCAGAACATTTGTAGACATTTACAGTCTCAGTCCTGCTCTGAAACTGCTTGTTGTGTTATTCTTGGCACCAAATGCTTTCATTACAGCAGCGTAATTACACAAACATGAGTCAAAATTAGAAAGGAGCACATTACGCTGACATTAAAGTGAAAATAGACGAGATAAAAAGTTTTTTTCTAGTTTCATCAAAAGCCACAAATCTCGTTTGGTGCAGTCATCAATTTCCAGTTGTAGATCAAGTTTAGACGTGACCACAACTGCACAGACACAGAGACAACTATTTCCAGCAAAAACAGAAATACAACATTTACTTTTTTTCTGGTGTTTTACTTTTGTTTAGTTTACAGAGAATTTCTGGTAAAATAGGTGTGACATTGAAACACTTCACTGAGTCAACACATTTATCCATTATTTGTTCTGTAATCTGGTACGTGGGTATCTATCTACAAACAAAGTTAGCATTATCACAACTTCATATGAATTTTTCAGTCATAAGCACTTATTATTCACTTTTCCAAATGGCACATAAATAAAATGGCAAATACATTTCGGTTGGGGGAAAAAAAAAAAAGACTGAAAAAATCTAAAACTCTTCAACTACAGTGTCATCTTACAGGTCTTGACTCAAGGCGGACAAACCGGTTCTCACCGGATTAATACAGTACAAAAAAAATCTAAAAGGTAAAAAATGTCACATTTTATAGATTTCCAAATAATTCAGATTATTCCACCTTTCAAAGTAATTCCTTGAATTATTTAAAAACAGCTCAATATATTAGCTCTATTCCTTTATCACACTAATTCAAACTGGCCAACATGCAGTGATCTATAATAAAATATCCACCTAAATGTGGCTGCAAACAATGGAAACACAAAAGTGGTGTTAAATTATTGCTGGTTCACAGCAGAAGACGCCAGCCCAGAATTATTCATACATCTGTCAGATTTCAGTTTAAGACAGTCTTAATTTTTTACCAAATTGTTTCTTCTGGCTGGTCGTAATGTTTACGTTTTGGAGTGACCCGGCCAGAATCTGGAGTCTGACAGCGAATGTGTGGAGGGAAGAAAAGATTGGTGTGAGCTAATCAAGCTAATCTATATAGAGTCTCAGACAGGTTACGGATTGTCAGAATTTCTGCTGGGAAAAAATCCCTCATGACATCCTTTTAGAAAAATTGAAACTTAAAATCACTAAATCCAAATTGATCTAAATCTGATACTGTGAAAGTGTACAGAGCGCCATAATGTGGGTCATTATGGCGAGCCTTTACATGCTGCTGAGTGATGAGGAGCAGAGTAGGAAATGTGTGGACTTCCCACCATAGACACAAACATTATTACCTTCACCAGCATGTTCCCACATCATTTTAACATCCTACACCCCATAGGCCTAAGTATTTTACCTTGTGTAAACAAAGATTACAGTGCATCCCATCCCCAGCCCCTAAAAGGGGAGAGCTGTGTCATTACTGTCACCTAGTGGACAGAGGGGAGACAGAGATTGATTGAGGTGATGTAAAGCACATGTGGGAACCACACAAAAGATGGCTCTTTACTTAAGAGAGAAAGAGGCCAGCTGAAAAAGCATATTTCCATTTCATGTAGCAACTAGAATTGCAAATGAGTAGAGAAGCCCTGTATCTACCCCTCTGATTCCAACCTCTCTGCTTCACAGCTGCCATGGTGTTAACACGACGTCATAACTGACCGCTCGGCCAAAACACGCAGAACGTTCTGTGGAAGCTCACCTGTGTCCATAAAAGCTGATAATAGAGGCAATAATTGGGAGGGAACAGCAATAATAATGTTTTAGTGAGGCAGTAAATTCTTTAATTAGTTGTTAACACCCTATGTCTATAGGATAGGTAGAAGCCCCCCCAGCCCCACACCCGTTAGTGCCTGCTGTCTGGAGCAGATTGGATGGACACTCAGACAGAAGGCCAGGAGCTTGTCTTTAAAATAAAGACCCTCGCTTTTACTGTTAACAGGACGTGTTACCACAGTAAACTGCTGGGAGACAATTAAAGACAAAAACAGCCACTGACAGCTTAAACCTTTGCAGATCAGGACTGGTTCTAAGTGGGAAAAAAAAGAGCTCAGGGTAACAATCCTCTGTGGAAGAAAACCCCCTTTGGCAGATGTTTTGGGATCCAACACGGAAGAGATGTTCTCCGAAACACACAATCATTGTGGGCACAGAAAACGGCTGCAAGGTAGATGAATGCAAATGATGCAGGGGCTGAAAAACCAGCGGACATTCCTGTGGGGTGATATGATCTTCTTTATGATCTACAAAATATTCGTGGTAGGACTGACACAGTCATGGCGGTGTTGAATAAGCTCAAGGGGTGGTCTGGCTTTCCTGGCTCCAGCATTTAGACACAAGGAGGAAAATATAAAGAGAAGCCGTGAAGGTTCCACGTTCAAAGAAAGGGAAACCTGCATGTGTCTTTCTTGTCCGCCACCGTTGGCGCTAAAGGCAGGAAGCGATTAGAAAAGAGCAAAGGCACTCAGCCATTACTGGTTAAACAAAGTCACAATATGTTCCAGCACTTAAAGAAAAAGTGGCAGGCATTACGAGTAGGTTTTTCTTGTTTAAACAAGAAAGCGCTTTCTTATCCACACCACCAACACGACATACAAGCATCGCGCTCATTGTTAGCAAGCTTGCTGTGAGTCTCTCCAAATATTGCGTAACACAGCTCCAGATGCACAATGGCAGCTTGCTGCTGATGAGAGACAGTGATTACGTCCCGTAAGACAGCGGTTGGATGCGATAATTATGTAATCAGCAGCCGAGTTTTGTGTTGTGTCTATGATTCGTCTCCATTATTTGAATTAGGGTAATTCATTTCCACAGCCGGGTGCAGAGCCAGGCTTATTGGCTCTCTGTGTGAAAGGGCATCGCTGATGGCTTTTGTTTTGGCAGATGGCTCAGTGCCACGTTGCTCGCCCGGCACCAGTTAAACAGCCCTTGGGCTTAATCACCATTCAAGCCTTTCAGTACTTCCTGGATTATAAACAAAGACACAACAGATGAAGAGATGGTGCAAAAGATGTGTAAAGACTAATACTGGATTGCTTGTGCGTTGTGTTGGTAGAGAACATAAAAAAAGAGAAATGTATAAATCTGGAAAGCTGGTCTTATTGTTTAAAAGATCACTTGTCACCTGAGCTGGAAATGAGACTTCAGGCTCTCTGGGCATTAGAGAGACAAACCTCGGCGCTGCTCCACTGGCATTGAATGAGAGGCTTACTTTCAGAGGTGGCTTGGTGTCTGAGGTGATGCTGAGAAAGGTCAAGCAAACATTCTTTGAGTGCATAAGTCTTGCATTCATTGTCGATGGAGTGCATCGGTGTTTTGTCTCTTGATGGCATCAGATTATGCCAGTGTGTGTTTAGTTTTCTGGTTTTGTAAGGAACTTGCAACGTAAGATAAGAGAATGAAAAGAAATACATACGAGCGAGTTTTAAAACGAGATAATCTGCGAAACCCTGAAAGCAGCCTGTCTTACGATGTAGGCGTGGATTTGTTGCAGATATCAAGGTACCGAAGTAAAAGATAATAATTAAAAAAAATAGGTTGCATTCACACCAGTCCTGTTTAGTCCACTTTAATCAAAGTCTTTTTTTGGAGAGGTGTGAAAGCACAATCGAACTTTGATGAGGACCAAGAAAGAAAACTCTGGTCCGCCTAAAAACCTATGTCTCGGTTCGACTAAAATTAACTCTGGTGCGGTTTGAATGCATTCAATTCCTTCAAAAGCAGGAAAGCAAACTATGCAGCAGGGCATTCTGGGTAAATACAACCAAAACAAATGCGAGAGTCTAAAGATAGCAGGACAAATAGGTCATGGTCTTTTACAAAAGAGAAATCCTACAGCTGCTGAAATCTGATGCTTCTTCATTATTGCTTACGTTTTGCGTAGAGGAAAGTTGAGCTCATGTCTTCTGAGGTTTTTCTGTAATTTTATTTAGTAGTTAGTGGTGTAGTTCCACCGCAGGTGAGGTGGTAAACGGGTTTGGTTCGTCCCACAAAGTAGAGTATGAATGTTAATGTTACAACTGTAAATTTTACATCACCCAATACAATATTAGAATTTAGCACCAGTAGAGATTATTTTTGCTTTTCCTTTATAAATAAATGGAAACACTTTGAAACCATGGCGTTTTCACTTAAGGTTATAATCCTGCTCCATGCTTAGCTTTCATATCATGAATCTGCAGAAGAAAAAAAAAAGAAAAAAAAAAAAGAAAAACACAGCAAAACAATTCAAAGGTATAGCTCAAAGCTGCACAAACATGTGCGGATGCCTGCTTGCTAATGAAATTCAGCAACACGCAAAAGAAGAAATGGCTCCATCATCCTGTAATTGAGAGGTCAAGAGCTTCTACTTGGACAAACTCCAAGTGAACTGTGCTGAGTCTCTTGCTTTTACCCTCCTTGTTGTCAGAAAAGCTGAAATAACTCAAAACTGTCTGCGGAGAGTTATGAATTTTAGCTTTTTAGAGGATAAAAAAAAGATTCAGAGAAAGGAGACTCGCATGAGAAAATGATAGGAAAGTAAAACGTGAATGTTTTAAAAAAAACGATGAGCAAATTATTGCAGTGATTTTTTTTTTTTAATGTATTTGTGGTGCATAGAGATAGAGGCATTCCTTTTGGATCTGGCAACGTCAGGGCTCATAAAAGAAACAGATGACACCTTGACTCAGACTCTCCACAATGTGTGAGGGCCATTTTGTGCAAGAGCCAGTTGGCTCATGGGACAAATCCTAACATGTCCTAAAAGGATCTGTCTGTTTGCTTATGTTTAGCCATCACTGAAGCCAGTTTGGCGACTGTAGATGCACGGCCTGTGAACATTTGAGGCAGGAACGCCGGGGCTGTGGCGCGGGAGAAGCCAGTGGTTTTTTGGGCATCGGCTTTGCTATGACAGATGCTGATGATGAACTCTTGACACCGGCTCAACCGGTTTATGTTCAACATGTGTGTCTGTGTTACTGTCTCTGGTTTCCAGGAGACTGAGGTATGTGTGGGCCTGTGTGTGTGGGGGCGTGCATGCGTGTGTATTGTGAAGGCTGAGAGAGATGAGAGGAGCAGCAGGATCTGCAGCTATCTGGGAGGTTGGACATAATGACACACCGGGGACAGATTAGGTTCCTGTCCATCAGGGTTCCATCAGGAAGACTCTGATTTACAGCCACGCTGACCAGCCAGTTTGCCCTCCGCCCAAAGCAAACAGCTACGGAAAACACCACCGCCTCTGTGCGGTGGCAGCTGGTGGGCTCGCACACATGTTGCATTTGGCTACCTCATACTTTGGACAGCGTCTGCGGATTTAACAACACGACAGTGTTGCAGCGGGGGGGGAAAAAAAAGAAAGACGAGCTAGAAATTACAATTAGCTCGATCTTGATACGAACCTGAGTCAGAGTCTGTGTTTACGCATGAGCGTCTAAGCCGAATATGTAAAACCGGTCGTGCTGCATAGCTCCTTTTTCCAACTGAATGGGCGAAAGAAGAGAGATGGACAGATCCATTAAACAAGATGTCACCCGCAAAAACAACAATGATTAATCACACGCTGCAAATTATAAGCACCTGTATGTATGAATGGTAAAGCAAAGGTCTCTCTCACTGTCTGACTGCAAGCTTTCACTCTCAGACAGACCCCTCCCCACAACCCCCACACTCCTCTCTGACCTTCAGTGCCCTCCTTTCAGTTCAACCAAGAGGAAGTCTGCCTAAATAGAAATAACTCAGCACGTACACAAACGGCCATTTTAGCTTGAACTCGGCATGAAATAACAGATTTTGATATTTAATGCAGAGGTGACTTTAAGGGTGTGTGAAAGAAACTGACATGCTTGAATGTGGTCAGATTTTAACATCACAGCTGAAAAATAACGGAAGGCAGTAAAAAAAAGTTATTTTGAAGAGTGTCAAACTTGGAAGAAAGTTAGCAGTGGTGCATTTCCTTTTCAGCTGTTGCACAGTTACGACAAAAAAGCAGGATTTTGCAAAAAAAGAAAAAAAAGAAAAAGGTTTTATTTACAAACTAGGGCACTTCATAAAAAATATTTAATTTTCACATTGTGAACATCTAGATGCCTGATGTCCCAAGATTTTTTTTAAAGCTGAGAGTATGACTAGGAAAGTGGGATTAATACAAAGGAAGCAGGTTTCAATGGGATTCACAGGCCTCAGTAAACACCACCCTGGGTGTGCGGCTTTTGACACATTCAAGAATGGATTCTGAAGCGACTCCATCATGTCTGACATAGACATGGGTTGGTTACTGGCACCAAAGTAATCCAGCGTCTTAAAAAAAATAATGGTTTCAAAAGCACAACAATGTCTCTGTCCCGACAGTTTACAGTCCCTTTTGATGAGAGGGAAAGTGTCGGAGTAACAGGCGTTTTGTTTTCTGCATGAATTCAATCCAATTAATAAAATAATGCTTCATTAATCCCAGCGGGAAATTGGATGTTGTTGTAACTCGTATTATACAACGAAGCGTAGAGTAATGCAGCTGCCCCTGCTGATCAGCTGGCTGACTGAAGTCTCCTGCAGTTTTTGGTTGCTACCAAGAAATATAAATTCAGCTGTCTGGAAATATTCCCAGCCACAAAGAAAACCCCATGACTCCTTTTAGGGTAGCAGTGTTTTAAAGGCATGTCTCTTTCCCAGCCAACTGTAGGCTGGTAATCATTGTACATACTTTCATACATTTTTGTTTAAAACACCCAACCTGATGAACTTTATGCCTCAGGAATATAACTTATGTGGAAAATAATAAAATAAAGAGCAGGCAGAGGGGTTGATTACTATATATTTTAGCTAGAATATGAATCTGGCAATCCAAAAGTTAAATAGAAAGTGCTAGTAATTCCTTATTGGCATTTTTACTTCATTAATTTCGATGCACGCTTGTGATTTGTGAACTCTATACTCTGCTGACATCACCTGAACTTATGATTAGCAAGTACACCCACCAGTCATACAGCAGACATATAAATCCAGTGTAACATGCATTAAGCACTGTAAAAAGTGCAAAAACGGACAGGCGGACCAAAGTTGTGCAGAATGGAATGAATGCTATCTTTTATGGTTCCTCTCTCAATCACTATGGTGCACCTCGCTTTTTATGCTGTAATAACAATGTCCGCATTATTGTAAATCTGTGTAACTCAGTGTTCGTGGTAGTTGTATATGTAATATGGTTGATGCATCAGGTATGCAGGATCCTACAGGATATAAATTTGGTCATTCAAAGTCCAATCTGGCCATTAAAGTCCTCTCTAGTCCTCTTGACAAACTGTTTCCATTTTCTTGTTGCCAAATTTTTTGGGAAAACCTACACAGTGTTCTCAACAAACGGCTCAGCAGGTTTTGCTGCCATTGAATAAAGTACATATAAATGCTACTGAGAACAGCAGTAGATAAAAACGCAAATAGTCTAAATTTAAGCACATTACTCTTAGCAACATTCTGTTCCGTAAACTAATCATGAGCTTATGTTGAAATTGGTTTGTAAGGCTATTTTAACCAGTTTGAGCACAATTCGCAACAAAACAAACAGGAAAACTCACAATGACACTTTGTTTCATTTAGGACTTTGGTGTTAAAGTAAAACCAACTCTAAGTTTGAAAAAAATATAATAAATATGCATCAGAAATTTAATCTGCATTTTATTCCTTTCCCAACAGTATTAGTTTGCCAGCTGAAGACTGTGCTCCTCTGTGTAAAATCACCTGCATTCATTATGCTAACAAGCCAGCCCTGCTGATAGGCGCACCGGCTGATGTGAGGAAATGTGAGTTTGATTAATGTGGGCAAAATTGAGCTGTGCAGACAGCGCCCCAGCCCCAGTTAAAGCAGTCGCCGATCATCAGGCTCAAAACGCTGAGTGCTCTGAACTGCAGTCCTGCTGACATTTCCCTGCAAATCTGCAGCAGACCTCCCCTTCTGTGCTAAAACAAAAGGGAGTGCATGCCTGGATCTTATGCGGGGATTTTAAGCAATTAAAGCCTTTTGTTGATCGCTTGCACAATGAGGAAGAATTGCTTTTTGTTCAGCTGTGTACACTCAAAACAGAACCAGGCTGGCTGGTTTTGTCGTGGATGTGATCTGCACTCAGGCCACAAAAAGCAGGCGATCCTGTGTGTCCAGCCGATCAGTTGGCTGATTTCAAAGAGCAGCTCAACGTCCAGCCCTTAGGAAACCGTGGCCCACCGGCGCACATGAAGAAGGCAGAAAACTGGAGGGGGGAGAAGGGTGCGAGTCTAAGAGGAAGGGGAATAGCAAAATTGAGCAACACACAGAGCCCCCAAGTACCTGCCTGTACAGTCGACTCTCTGCAAATGTTTACTTTGGACCAGACTGGCGGCCAACTGGTTGCAATTGACCCTCTACCAGGACGAGTTAGAGAGCGAACATGAGCCTTTTCCTTCAGGGAGGAACATGGAGAAAAGCCACACACGCACACTACAAGCATAAATGTTTACAAATTTTGTCTCAACAAAATATCCACATTGCTTTTGGAATAGGTATATATATATATATATATATATATATATATATATATATACCTATTTTACAATTTTACAAATGACTTGGAGAGAAGCAAAAAACAAAAAGCAGGTGAAGAATAAAAAAGACAGGTGTTAAAGCTTTAACATGGTAAAGTCAAGCAGCATCTGTCTCCACAAATGTTCACTTCCAGACTTCTGCAGCCTCTCCTGCTTATGGTCAAGCAGCAAGAGGATTTCTGTTGGTCCCGCAGACTAAATAAAACCTCTTAATCCTCATAAACTGCTCCATATGAGTATTACATGTCCTAACTCGGTGCAGAACTTCAGGGAGAATGGAACTCATTTTGCAGATAAAACATTACCAGAATCCCCTCCTGTTTTCTGCCTGGCTTTCATAATGCGTTCCGTGTCGAGATGAAGGTCTGCTCTGATGCGAACCCCGTAGGCTCCCCGCAAAAATATTGATGACAGAGAGTGCTTACGATGAAAAATGCCCTGGAAAATGTAAATGAGGGGGTTGGTTGGATGCGGGTGATCGGTGGATGAGAGTTCGCTCAGGCAGAGCATGTTGCCCTGCGAAGCTACAAATTATGCCAACAAGCCCTTTAAGGAGTTCTTGTACTGTAAAGTAAAAAAAAAATGGACCAGAACTCACTGGGATCAGATCATCACATCCCACAAAAGTTAATAGGATTCATAGATTAAAATCTCATTTAAATCAAAGCGAGATGTTTGCAATCTTTACACCTTCAGGTAGTCTATTTACGCTTGGAATGTGCGCTTTCTGACCGTACACCTGAGTAGAGTAAGCAAGCGTCTGTCGCAGCAGGAAACGAGGGGGAGGCAGGTAGGCATTTCACTCCAGGCCAGTCATTTGTCACAATTGTCACCAAAAGCACAAACACAAATTACTGAATTATACGTGCGGATGTGTGTGTCCCGCCTTGACTAAATCAAGTCAAGCACTAGAAGCTGTCATAACAGGGGCTTGCAGAGGTGGTCAGTTTATGTGATTCCTGTTATGAATGTCAGTGGGAACTGTAATGAAAATGGCTTGGATAGCTGACAAAGGACAGAAGAGAAAAACAAAACATGCAAGGTAGGGCACCCGGGGATGATTAATAGGATGTTTAAAGGTACTATTATGAAATCCTAGTACATCAGTCTCTTTTGTGTTGTAATTTCATGGTAAGATTGCTGTAAACAAATCATAGAAACAAGCTGTAATCATACACAAGCCACCTCATTTCCTGACCAAAATATACAGAAAGACAGAAAGATTTTTGTTCAAAAGGAGAGAACGAATGCGCTTTAGCTGGAAATACTGTCTCTCACTACAAAGTTTAATTTATTTACGCTACACATATTTTGGTAATTTACAAAATAAAATACCAAATATCAAAATATTTACAATTTTTCATCTCTGCAGCTCATTATTTATAAAACTTCCTTTGATTAAACCTTTTGCTGCAATGCCAACATGAATGCTCTTTTCGCTCTGAAACGGATGTTTTGCAAAAAAGAAACTTTCTCCAGTGTTTACACGTCTCTGCCACAGGGGATTTTTAAAAACACTTCACAAAGTGGAGATTAAATTTTTTTTTTTACTCCATTTGTCCTGTATTTATGTGGAGTGGATAATCAGGAGATTATTAAAACCAGTGACACAGAGGCACACTTTGTGCCTGGCCTCTTTCTGCGCTAGAAATCATGGAGCCGTTTATCTTTTGATTTTTCCACATCTATCTCGCTTTGTTCTGATGCTTTTCCCAAAGGCTAGGGCGTGTCCGAAGGGCTCTCTGTCAATTCGGTCCTAGTTTTAAGTCAAGTCATTCAGAGACATTGCCATTTTGTCCCTTTCTACTTATGTTTCATACCTGGACACAAACTATTTTAGACTTGAACAAATGAATAACAGTTAATTTATCTATTTCTATAGATAATCAACATAAATTGTCTTTACAAATCCTCTATTCATATATATATATATATATATATATATAAATTCTGAAGAGTTTAAAATTCCTATATCCTTATAAACTGGTTGCTATCCCCATTTGGAAACTAGAGATTCTGACGTAATCTGAGAGATAATAAAACTTCCCTAACAGGAAGCTAAATGCAGATTATTGGAAATTACTTTAAATAATCAGCGGTTAAAGTGGGTACAAAACATCCCCAAGCATGTATAAATTGATTGGTAACTGGTTGGTAAAAAAAATTCCTTGTGATAAAACACTTAATTTCTTAACCAAACAACTAAACTTCAAAGAAAATAAATTGATGAACAAACATTCCTGTTAAAGAAAATATGAACTACATGTCAGTAAAATCTTTTTAATGTTTAGCCTAGCATCACATAAGCTGTGCTCTTCAGCTTCTTTGCATTTTCTGATGGTTTGCATTGATTTTATCACCACCTATCTAATAAAGATAAAAGGGGTCCTAAAACTGAGCCCTGTGGGACACCATACATGAGGAGCCTCAAAAATATGATAATCCATTATCCAGCTCTTACACATTTTTTATATGGTACAACTATTAAACCCTTCTTACAATTGCCAACAAGTTTTCTCATTTTTTTATATATTCTTTTCATTTTCTTTGGTCTTTTGACAATTTACCTTTGGTTATAGTCTCAAAGTCTTTACGGGTGTAAGCCCTGCTTTCCATCACCTTAATCTTTTTCTCCGCTACAAGGATAAGATGAGGCTTTAAACATGAAACCTGCAAGAAAAGGTTGTGAGGAAGAAAGGGGGAAAAGAAGAAAGGATTTGGGATAGAGAGGCAGCGAGGGAGGACACGAGGATAAAAGAAAGATAAAAAGAAAAGAAGGACGGTTAGAAGACAGGGAGTGAAGAAAGTAAGGAAGCAGAGAGGGGGAGAAAAGAATGGAAAGTGGGAGAAAAAAGAGAAACAAAAAAAGTTAATTGAAGATAATCCTTCCATATTTTTATTTTCTTCTACCAAACACAGAAATCAGATTCTCTAGTTTTCCAGACCTCGAAAGCGCAGTCCCCGGTGTTGCCAAAGGAAGTATAGGTTTGCATCTGGTTTGCTCAGTTATGAGGCGAGTTTGTTTCGAGGTGAACCGCACAGGTATGGTGGCCAAGACACAGGAAATATATTAACGCAGAACAACGTTTGCTTTCCCGACCACACCGTGTCCCACAGGGGCAGGGATTAGACGGCTCGGGTCAGCGTCTCAATTTAAACACACATGCAAATAAACACACCTAAACATATTCGTTCTGCTGTAGGCTTTTGACATTAATATATAAAAAAGGGAATTTTCAAAAATAAATAGCAAAACTCGAGGGGCTAAAACACACGGTAACATAAGTAGAAATCTTAAAAAATAAATAAATAAAAAACGCAGTAAGAAGGTCGGATTCTGACCGACATCGGCTTCACGCACCTTTTACTCGACACAGATGCTCTCACTGACAGAGAGGAGGAACTGGTTTCTCCCCCTCGGAGTGTTAGCACCTGTCTGCACAGATGTGCACACACTATCCATTAACACCTACATAAAACACCTACAGGCACCCGTATTCTATTAGAGGTCAGCACCCGGCTCCTCAATTTCATGGCCCATGTATGAGGGCAGCAGAGGTGAATGTGATGACAGAAGGACATGTGAGCTGCAGCTGAAATCGCTTCATCGCTGATCCTCACACAAGCACACAGGTGGCGGACATGAGTTCGGATGTATCCCTGAGCTTAAAGAGACGGCTTTGTGTTTTTCTTGACAAGGGGAGATGCTCATTAGTCTTGATCAGGCTGAATTTGGCTACGGTTGGATTTTGCCTTTTTTGAGCCTACTCCAGCCTTTTTTGCCTCGCTCCATGCTCGCCTCTTCTCCAGCCCCCTCCTCTCGCTCAGGAACCTTGTCCCTTCCATGGCTGGGAGGGAGTAATTTGTTACAGGCAGCAGGGCCGGCAGAGAGGTCTCCTTGTTATCTGGACAGGGGATCACAGCGAAAATCATATCAGAGCAAAGGCGTGTTTAAATACAGCCGTAATTACGGCAATCATTTCTTGCCGTCTCTTTGGCCCCAGCCTCCCACTTTAAAAGCCCCACCCTCTGTTCCCCGAACTTTCCTTCTCTCCGGCAGGCCCCCACCATTCCCTGTTCCCTTTTTTCCCCCTGGCTTTTCAGAACAACCTCCATCTTCGCAAGCATTTCCTCCACTAGTATCCAGTTAATCCTGGCTCGTGGTGTGGGCTCAGGGGCTGACAGTTGCATGACAAGGAATGTTTCCCTTTGTAAGAGCCTACTTCCTCCTTGCGCAGTTTTAGCCTAATTGAAATGTTTCCTATTGAGCTCAATCAAGGGGGCAATTACCTAATTATTCGCTTATGCCTAACTCGGCCCTGCAGAGAGAAACTGAGAGCTGGGGAGAGGAGAAGAGAGACAGAAAGAGGAGAGAGGAGGAGGTGGAGTGAGGGAGAGGAAAAGGAATATTGAGAGTAAATGCAGTAAAACAAATGAGTGGAAAAAGGACACAGGGGAAAATACAGGAACAAATTAGTGGGAGCATTTTTCTGTTGAGGTAAATTCTTGAACTGTAAAGGGAGGATTGATGAAAAAGGTCTGTCTTGACGCAAAGAATGTCAGTTCCAACATTTTTATGGGTAGGATCTCTTGTAAAAGTAAGTGTATCCCTCAAACCTTTTCCAATTTTGGCCTCAGTCTTTCATGCACTTTGGTGTGAAGTGGCACAGAATCACAGAAAGGAAGGAAAATATACATGTTTCCAATTTTATTTTTTATTTTACAGAGAAAAATCCTAAACAAAAGTGGCAAGTATTTTTATTTCAAGTCTTTTAACTCTGATGCCTCCAAATAAATCTCAGTGTAACTAATTGTCTTTAAAAGAAGTCCCCTGATTAGTTAATGAAGTCCACCTGGGTGTAATTACTATCAGAATACAGGTATGTGAAGGGATCAGGGTTCGTTATAAACCCTTAATAAACATATAAATCAGGTTAAAATGTTTTTTAGCCAATTTCAATCAGCTAAATTGAGAGGAGCTAATACAGAGCAGTCATGGGAGGAAACTTGTTAAATACTACAAAATAGATTTCAAACTAAGGCGGAGATTTAAATTCCAGGAGAGATACAATAGAAGGGTTTACATAAAACATGTCAAGCTCAATTCTACTGAAGCCCCAAAATAATTTTATATATTTATTGTTAATTGCCTGCCAGTATTTGCTCACATCAATTCATCAACTTCACTGAATTTTTCCCATAATGCACCACATCAATTGCTCAAATGGATGCACAAGTTTTGATTATTGGAGAGGCAGACGCAGGAAGTGTCAAGACAGACAAAGTCGGTCCCACTGAGTTCCTAAGTGCAGATCTTGTATAATGAGTTCACACGACATTTTGATCACTTTAAAACGCAAAACACGATTTACAGCTTTTAAGAAAGTAATCGCAAACAAAAGCACATTCACAATCACAACAAACCATTGCTTCATGGGTGCCTTACTGATGTGGACATCTTAAAATTTGCGTTCGACTTTTTTTAGATAAAAAAAACCCAACTCATTTGATGAATGACTTTGTCAAAGTCTGGATTCAATTGAGAAGGTGAGGCATGAATTAAAAATACTGTTCACAGGCACGCTCCAACCAACCGAACTGATCCTTTGCTCTTTTGCAAAGAAGAAAGCAGAAAAATTAAAGTCTGTAGTGGCACACACCTGGGCGAGACATACACCTAGTGATCTGTAATTGGTGGGAGGGTGGCTATACACAATATTGACTCAGAAAGGCTGAAGACAAAAGTATAATACACATTGAAATTTCTTTTATTTTTAATAAAAAATTAGAAAACCATGAATCATTTCGCTTCTGGAACATGTACTACTCTGTCAACCAATCAGTCAAGTTTATTCGTATTGCACATGTCAGCAACAACGCAGTTCAAAGTCCTTTACATCATAAAAATCATGGCTTTATCTACACACACACTTGTGTGTGTACATGCCAACACACACACCACATATATACATATGCACTACTAAACCATAGACATATATTACATTTATAGAACTCTGCACTTCTCTCCATCTACACCAGAAGAAATGCAGATTATCAGTGCATAAATTAAGTTGTACAGTCTATAATACATTTAGTTTTTATCAGCGCAAAAAGGAAATGGGGGTTCTCTTTGAAAACATCTGGTTTAATGGGCTAATAAGGCGAAGTATTATCAAAGAGAGAAGCGAAAAGGACGTGCGAGACGAGAGGGAGACATTAAAGGAGCTGGAATGTTTTGTCCCTGCTCAGACGGCCTCTACTTAATAATGAGACAGGTAATAAAACACACTGGCACTGCATGCACCCGCTAACACACACACACATGCACACGCCCGCACACAACCGCAAATGGGAGAATGTGTTTTCATACACTCTCTTCCAGGCCCTTCTGACATTAAAATAGATGGCCTATGTCATGTTCTGAACCATAATAAACAAAATTTTATAGCTCATTTGAAAATGGAGTATGTTAAAAAGCAATCAGTACATCGTTAGACTTATCCATCTTGTGCATAGCCAAGCTTTACTTTTGAATTATTCATTTGGGCTCTGTGAATAATGTCTCTCAGCTGCAGGATGGATGGCGTAAATATCACTACCTGCGTGAGAGGGGGGCTGTGTGTTTTCTGCTTTGAATTGCGTCCCTTCCTCTCTCTCATCTCCTCAAGCTCGCCTCTATCCTCGGCTTCAACAAGTGTTGGCCGGCTGACTCCTAAATCAATCATCTAAATATATGGATAAATCAGCGACCCGTCTGGGTTTAAGCACACATGCCGTAGCTTAATTCACCCGAGCACAGTGGCCATATTTCAGCCAACATGTGCACCACTGTTGTCTAAACAAGCGCTGCGAGGCAGGCCGCAGAGGAAGGTCCTGGCTGGAGGTCATGGAAAGCAGTTATAACGTGCACACACAAATAATATATGTATATATTTATATGTACACACACATATACACCCACGCCTTAAAGGCGCAGGCCACGCAGGCCTTGAAGGGAGCAAAAACACCAGCTTGAGGTCATAGAAAGAAGCAATAATGCCACCTTTCAGCAGGAAAATAAAAATAAAAATGAGGAGAGCTGGGTCTCGAAGACAGAAGCTGCTTTCCAGCGACACACACGAGCATATGTACATGTACACACATGCTCAGTGCAAATAAAAATGCCTGATATCCTGAAACACACACACACAGACTCAAAGAGTTGTGCTGACCTCTACGGTCCAGAGAGAAATGGAAAAATGGAAGTCCACTCTCTCACAGGCTGGGTGGGCTGGTCAGCAGGACTTGGATGAGGGAGTTCATTGGGGAATTCTGCTGAAACACTTTGAAAAGAAATAAATACATTTTTTAACATTTTCATTCTACTTTGACCCGATGAGCTGAACGACTCGCACTGAGGGAGAATATATGAAAATTGATGAATAACACACGCTAACTTTAACTTAAGTTAAAACAAAAGAGGAGTAAAAAAAAAAGAAGGAAAGAATCAGTGGATCATCAAGGTGGTCCTTCCCCCCAGAGGCTGCATGGGTAAAACCTGAAACCCATGTAAATGTGATCACCAGAATCAGCCTTGATTGGGATGGCCGCATATGATTAAATATAATTACAAATAACCTTTTTTTTTTTTTTTCTTCCCCACAAATGCCCCCAGCAGTTTGCACAAACTAGGAAGGAAGGATTTCAGAGGGAAAGAAATAAGACGGAGAAGGAAGGTGTGGGTGAGGCGGTGAGAAAAGCCGAATTTTGCAAGGAGATAACGGCAACAACAAGACAATTAGCTTCTTTCACATCAGGGCTGGTTGTTACATGCACACTTCTGAGCAGACAGGCTCTGCTGGCAGATATAGTATGCCGGGGTACAGGGGCAGAGCCGTCACACTCGGATGATTGATGGCTTCGTCTGAATGCTTAAGTCAACAGAGCCTGAGCACGTCTCGGCAGCCCAGCCTCAGCCCTACACTCAGCACCTATTTAAGGGTCAGGTGCTTCAGAACACACTCAGTGTGCAACTACTCCTATTACCCTTATCAAAGCCTGCACTGAGAGGTGCAAAGTTATTTGGGGGAAGAGGGGAGGGGGGAACAGGACATTGGCACTTTGAGCTGCTTTGAAACAACGAAGGGCATGATAGCACTGCAAAGTGGCATAAAGTCATTACTATAAAGAGGGTGATTTTCAATATTTTTAATCAAATTTTATTTATTTTTTGCTGTTTACTATGGATTATGTGGGAAAAAAATATTTTGTAATATTGTTGCACGACAGAGTAAAGTTACTTGGAAGAATTCAAAACTAGCAATAGTATGGCTTTAACCATTCCATGCTGCTAATCTCATGTTGCCTTTCAAACGAGGTGAAAATTGTTTTCGTTCTGTTATTTTAATGTGTGAAAAATGCACTTCCTCTTAATTCTTGTTCTGCTGCCAATCTTGTTATGTAACAGTATTGTTTTCTCAGCAGTGACATCTTGTATCTCACAAGTCAGATTCCAGAGCTAGAAATGATGCCACGCACAAGACGAACGTTTTCTAGTTGCAGGGCAGAAAACAGTGGTATGCTCTGGCTACAGACATCATTTAATAATTAAAAGTATTGTTTAAAAGTTCAGTAATTTTAGTAACTCAATTTATTAAGGAAAACATATAAAAGGTTGAAATCACTGGCTTTATGATGCATAGCTTTGTATTTCTTTTAATTATAAGGGTTTTACACTTACAGCTAATGAAAACATGACATTTTAATACAGAACTGTGCTTTTAATTAAAAAAAGTATGTTTAACATCTGCTTAAAAGTTATATTCAAAAGATATTTTTTTAGTCTGATAGACAAGCCTCAACAGAATATATCTAATTTATTTAATCAACTGTATTTGTATGGTTCCAACCTCTATTACCAAAATAACTTGATAATTATCTTCTCTCCATTTTCAGTGTTTAAACAATAAAGGACCAAGTTCACAATTAGCTATTACAGAGCACTATGCGTGTCATTCTTTTAGTGACACACAAACCATCAGAAGTGCTAATGAATACCTGCTACTGTTTTCTTCAGTACATTCTCTATAAGTGCAGCCATATTGGATACTAAAATCAGGGTCCTGTGAGCTCAATATGTGCTAGCTGGAATTCAGTCTTCTGTAGTCAAATCTGACCTCTTCAATCAGGACACAAAGCGGCGCCATCACGATGATGATGGTTCAACTCTCTCGATTTACAGATGTGTACTTAAGTTCACCATTAACCCGTCAATCGCTCGGTTAACTAAAGGGTTAAATGTGTCTTTACTGAAGCAACCATGAATAGCATAAACAAAATCCACCAAAACAGCACAGAAGTCATCAACAGCAGAGCAAACAAGAACACCAAAAAATGCCAATATGAGTCCGTCTCTAAAAAAAACACCAGCGCAAAAACAATTGAATTTTGTACCGCTTGCTTTCTTTTGTGCATGTTCCATGTGGAAACAACAGTCCAACACAGGTCAACACTGGGAGCACTGGGAGGATGCAGCCACTGGCGAACTGCAAAACATGTTTGTCAGGGGACCGGGGTGGGGTTAGTGTTTTTTCATGGAAGTACAGTACAAAAGAATAAAATAAAGAATAAAACGATAATATAGTTTTTTTCATATTAATGAGCTACATTTGTGGCTCCAGGGCTGCAGTTTGCAGACCCATAATCTAGGAGATAAAAACTGTGATCCTATCTCAATGTGGCGCAAGATAAAAGTGCAACACATTGACTTTTAATTCAAAGTAAAACTATGAAGGGAGCTGGAACCCGTTCTACAGGAGCACTGGCCTCTGTTCATCCCCGTCTAGAACTGCCCATGGCTAAACGGCAGTTTCAATTTTATCATGCATAAAACTAGAAAACTAAAAAGTATTTTTTTCTTTTGCATTATTGCTGTCAAGCATGAAAAATGCAGAATATTCTATTCTGTTACTTATTTTTTTAAAAATACAATTTATAATTTGGCAAAAGGAAGGTGGAGATTCCTAATTTTCATAAAAAGCTTTCTAAAATCTCACCTTGTGAACCTAATATTGTTTGATGTTACATCTCCTAAGCTGAATATATAATTTTATTTATTTGTTTTTTTATGAATAATGCTCAAGACTAATTAAAAGCTACAGGGAGATAAATGGAATGCCTGACAAACGTCCAGGTGTTTCAACCCAACAGTAGCGTTCACACGGATGACAGCAGAGACTTGATTAGTGTGAACGTGCATGCAGCTTCTTGAGCTGTTGTTAATGTAGCTTCCTCATTGCATGATGAGGGATTTGGAGCATTCCGGGTCACTTGCTCCAGGGAGCAGGTGTCCACCCTGTTGAGCTGTGGGCTGCTCTACTTCAACCAACCAACCAACCTGTCAAACACTTCTGCGAATTCTTCACCCCCCGTTGCTAAATCATGAGTATTTAGGAAATTTTGCATCCCCAACTCCTTCTCCCACTGGATGTATTTAAAAAGAAAAACTTTTTTTCCCCTTATTTTCAAAGCAGTGAAGATCAAGACTATAAAAATGAAGACACAGGCCATTAAAGCGAGACTTTCCACTAATGTGAGCCTTCTACAACCAAAGAGCTTTGTCGATGGCAACACTCCCAGGCCACCCTGCCTGGTCTGAAATGTATGGAAAATAAAACATCAACTGCAACAAATAGCCCGGGAAAGACGCTAAGGCCTCGAAATTGCATTAGGATTTTCCTTTTCTACCTCTTTGAGAATGCACATGTTAAACATGTTTAAAAAAAATCAAATGCAGATGCACTACACATCTCCTCAGACATATGAAGTCTTCGGCCAGAGAGTGTTTAAACAAAGTGAAATTCAATTGTGGAGATTTAGCGGGCGCTTAAGATGCGGTCCGTGCGCTATACGCAACAGCGTGTTTAAAAATGCAGTGGAAATGTGCACATATACAAAGCGACAGGGCCGGTTTGATACTTTTGGAACCTCCTGTAAGACCCAGGAAGGCTGCAAAAAGAAAAGAAGCACGAGCAGAGACAGAGAAGAGAAGTGAAAGAGACAAATCCAGACTGAAATGTTCTTGTGGTCTGAGTCATTCTCATCAGCCTGTATGTCTTTTACTCCAAATGAATGACAGATGCAAGGTGGGTAACTAAAGAACTGCCAGGATCCTGCAGAACATAATAATCTCAGCACACAAACAGAGACTCAGTCACGTATTCCCATAAGCGGCTTGGACTTATCAGCGTGATATAGTTTTGTTTCAGTCTGATTAGAGGAAGGCCTGAGTCATTGAGGAGCGAGCTGAGGAGATAACCACCAAGAGAGGCAGATGGACGAGGAAATGGAGACGGCTTTGACATGTTAAATATTGTAGATTTAAGCCTGAGGGGAATGCAATAAATCACCTTCATTATAATATCCAACAACCTATAGTGCTTTCCAAAAGCATTATTAATTTTGTCATGTTACTTCCACAACATTAAACGTATTTTGTTGGGATTTTATGTGACCAACACCAACAGACCAACACAGAGTGATGTGCAATTGTAGAGTGAAAGGAAAATACATGGTTTTGATATGTTTTCATGAACACAAATCTGAAAAGTATGTTTATTTCTTATTCAGCCTCCTTTAATATTCTAAAATAAATTCAAATATGACCATTTTTATTCTTTGCGTCACGTAATCTCAGTGAATCTCAGTAATATTCCAACAGTGAAACATAGCGGTGGCAGCACCATGCTGTGGGGGTCCTTCAAAGCGGACAGGGACAAAGGCGTAAATCCCATCTCATTATTGGGGGGGACCATAAACAGCAAAATTTCTTAAAACCAATTTTTGGGGGGTCGGCGAAGTTACAGTGAAATGTAATGCAAGATATGGTTTAAAAAGTTTTTAAACCACATTCAAGCTGCAGGACCAAAAATGACTAGTAATGCACATCAAACGTGTTTTTCTCAATAAACAAACTGTTAAGTAAAATTAAAATTCAAATGATGCTTCTATGCAAATTATGTTCAGTCTCACTGGTCTAATCTCTGCTACAAAAATTTAAGGTTCTAAATACAAAAGCTTTATTGAGTAACTGCTCTTAATAAAATTCCTCATAAACATTGATTTATTGAAATGGCTCCCAATACAAGTTCTGGGCTATTTAAATTATAACTTGTTCAGTTGCTTTGTTTTTAAGCCTTTTTTAGTTTTGGCATGTCCTGGGTAACTGAGAACAAATAAGTAGATAGAAATTGATATCTGGGGAGTATCATAACTTTAATGCAACACTTAAAGCACTGGGCTTATATAGAAAAATATTCAGATTTTACTTTGTGGTTTTAAAGGCTTTACATTGAAGACAGTGAGAAATAAAGGCCTAACTTGTAGTTTTTTCTATCTGTTCTCGGCTCCCAAACACAGAGCGGTCAGCCACTCCTCAGCCTCTTACTGCCGTTTCAAACTTTTCTAATTAACTTAAAATTAAAGAATCTCAATATGAATGTTTGCTACCTTCAACAAAAAAACTTAAGTTTATGAAAGCAGTGTAGCAGTTTTGCTAATGAGGCAGCTTATCATGATTCAGCCAAAGTAATGAAACAACGAACTGCAGTCTGATTTTTATTGTTAATGTGTTTCTTCCCACTGAGCAGTGAAAGTAAATAAAAGGTTTGCATGTATTTTGCTTTAAGTATTTACTTACTGGAGGGTTTTATGTTTGTGCTGCAGAGCTACAGCTAACAGCTAGCTCCTCACTTCAGCGCTGCTGTTGCTCCTCCTTCACTTTGGACTGAACCATTGTTCTAACAATGGGAGGGGGGACCTAAAAAATCATTCTTATTTTATTCTGAGATAAATGGCAGATTTACTTCTTTTTTGTTTCTTTTGTCGTATTGATATTATTTAAATGCAAACGTTTCTTCAATAATTTTTCTTTGTGGGGGTTTAATTCTAGACTTTTCCAAGATTGGGGGGTCCGGACCCCCTGGGATTTACGCCTATGGACAGGGAGCTTAGTCAGACATGATGGGAAACGGATGGAGTTACATACAACACAATCCCAGAAGAAGGCTATACAATACTCAAGACTGGTGGACATTCAACCAATTTATAACAGAACAACAACTCTAAGAAAACTAAACAAAGGTGAGATTAAAGGAGTAGGAATGGTCCAGTCAAAGTCCAGACCTTAATCCAATTGAGAATTTGTAGCAGATGTTTTTTTCTGTTTTTAATAAATAAGATAAATATATATTTTTTTTCTTCCTTTGGGTTGGTCTTTCACATAAAATCTCTAAAGTGCATTAAAGCTAAGAACATGTGAAAAGTTTAATATTATATGAATATATTTCCAGAGCAATGTATGTGCAGCGTATATGACATACACATTTGTGTGTCAGGCTATGTTTAATCCTCTGTTGTATCCACAACAGACCCAGCTCTGTCAGAGCCTCCACAGACTGGGGTGGGTATGCGTGTGTGTGTGGGTGAGTATATAGAGTGTATGCTCCAGTGTCTCTTGTGGATCCTGAAAATGTGACAGGACCTCCATCATAACACAAACATTGGCAAAACATTTCTGATCACAATAATTGGATCACTCGAGATTAGATTCAGTGACTCAGCACGAGCCTGAGGAGCTGGTGGGAAACAATCAAATGTGAACAAAATACACACACACACACAACCAGAGCTCCATTTAACCTTCACTCAGTGGGAGGAATCTCATCTCTGATTTCCCCAATTTCCCCCTGTTGATTCATTCCCTGTTGGAGCCAGATGAGGATGAGGATGGCACAACAAAGGCTGGCGCTCTTGATCTTCTCCCTGGTCATCAGTGTCCACATCGTAATGCAGACTGACCCCACCCTGCCGCCCTTCCAGACTCTGACTAACTTAAGTCACCCACCCTCTCACCCGCTGCCACCCCTCAGCCCCGTGGGTTGGGTGCCTCCCAGCTGCAGCCCAGCTCGTCCTGATTGCGCTTGATTTGGGTTAAGTGATTATTACCCTGCTGCGGTTTGGGTAGGGACTCTCCCACAGGCTGGAAACGAAAAGAGGGAGACCTCTACCTCTCTGGCATTCACACACAGACACACACACACACACGCATAGTATGTCTTTGTATCTTCACAGAGACTTTGCATTGACTTTTATTCATTTTTCCATTCATTTCTATAGCATATCCCTGACCCATACCCTAAACTTAACCATTACCAGTGCACACCTAACCCTTACCTAAACTCAGTTCACACCCTAGTAGTCCTAATCTTAACCCTAAGCCAAAAGCAACACATTTCCTCATGGGGCACACAGGCTTTGAGCAGCAGTTGGTTCTCAAAAAACTGGTACTTAAACTGCATCAAATACAAGGCCACACACACACACACACATCTTGCAAAAGTTTCATACTCAATGAATTTTTCACAGTACAACCACAAACCTTAATGCATTTCTTTGGTGTTTGATCAACACAAAGTGTTTGTGAAGTGAAGGAAAAGTAATATATGGTTTAAAAAATATATTATTAAATAAATACAAGTCTGAAAGATTTGGAATGCACTTGAAATCCACTAGAGGCGAACCAATGTCAACTACCGATCTTTAAAAAGCCTGACCTGCCGATCCCCGATTTTGACCGATACCAATTTTTTTAGTCTGAAGTGTTTCTGCTTATAGCAAGAAAGTCGTTGAGTTGGCAACAGTGGGGTGACTATTGCTAACTACAGACATGATGTGGTGGGCCGGCCTGCAAGTCAAACCTCTTTCACGGATAAGCAGAAGAGGACAGTGGTTGATTTTTAGACCTTTGCTGAAATAGTTAAGATTGAACGACAAGCTTCCCATGTAGGTCTCGGCTGATCACTGATCACCCAAAATTAAGAAAATCTGCACCGACAAATTGGTGTACCAAGGGTTAAATGTTGCTGGGTTTTGAATTTATATCTAAACAAGCAATTTCCATTGAAATAGTTGATGGAGCTTATTTTTGGACACTTGTACAGCCTACAAGGTCACGAGAATAATATTGAACGACGATGAAAAGAGTGAAGCTTCCTTGTGTTATTCCTCATTACTAATAAACATTAACTTCACTCCCTGAAGTCAATCAATTACACACACAGCTGATCTGGCACACTTTCTTCCTTTCCACCACTCCGTCTAAGAATTTTAAAACGCGTTTTGAGAAATTGGTATAAATCTTTCTGCAAGATCCCAACTAGAAACTAAGAAAAACTGCTTAGTGGGATACATACATATCATAAAAAGTAAAATAACAAATAACTCTAAAGTATCAATGCAGCACAGTAACAGAGATGTCACAGGAGAAGCGTAGAGGAAGGGAAAAAGTAAAAATGTTCCAAAGACATATTTACGACTCTGTGTTAAACTGTCTCTCACTCTGTAATTCTCTGAGATTTTTACTGCAGCCAAGGGGTGAACAAAATCCACGTTCTGTTATTGTGCCATGCATCTCCTCTTACATCCACCCATCAGATTTAGAGCTGAGGTCTCAGGGCCGCCGCCGTAGAGATGGGAGAATCGTCGCTGTATTGGGGAACACCCTGAAACTTGGGTGAGTTCAAAACTGGTCAGATTTTCTTCCTTTTAGATTTGTTACTTGTGGACAGGCCGAACAGTTACCCTACCAGATTTCCATCTGAATTTCTACTAAACATGCTGGATTCTGACAGATTTTCGGACCTAGTGACTCATATTTTGATTTGTGGCTCTCTTAAGAAAAAAAATGAGAAAAGTTAAATCTGGGTTGTTTTTTTTAGCCTTCAAAACTTTCTTTGACCTTTGAAAACCAGAAAGAAATTATGTTAGACTACTTCAATAAGTCAGAGGGAATCCAAAATCAAAAATTCTTTCCTTGAATTTTTTTATTACACATTAATTGTCCACCTCTGCAGTAAAGCATAAAATCTCTGCACTTCAAAAATCTGAATGAGCACTTGGTTTATTATTGCAAAACCCTTCTTATTTTGTATGTAAAAATCATATTTTGTTAGTACATCCATTTTCTCAGACATCCCTGTCATTATGAATTAAGGTTTGGTTTCATAGCAAAGACAGTAATTATACTCAACCCAGAAGCAGAAGAAAAGAGAAACAAATACGAACAGAACCTCTAAACCATGAGGAGCCAAAAAAACCCAAACATAATTGAAAACATACCAATTTAATCATGGTGGGAAAGATCCAACAAGCTGTGAACACCTGCTAAATTGAGAATTTCCACAAAGTTTCAAAAGTCCAATGATGAATTTTAATATTGGGAGCTGCAGCAGACAGAATGCAACGCGACCGTCTGAGCCAAAATAGTTTCATCTCTGGAAAGACCTATGAATTACCACAAGCATCCTAAAAACAGCTGAGCGATCTAACAGATGGTGCCATTCAAATTCACATCTCTAAATATTGTAACAGAATGCAGCATGGTTACTTTTATTCTATGGAGTACGCTTCCTGCAACCCTTCAACGCGAGAAAGCAGAAAGAAAGAGACAGGCTAAAACATATGCATTTTTAAAATATGGAGAGATTGGTATGAAAATGGAGAAAATAACCAGTTAATATGTCCTGTTAATATTAGAAGTTACAGGAGAATGGGCAGGCTGGTTCTAGATGATAAGTCGCTACAAGCTATGTATGTAGAACTTACATACTCTGAGGATACAACATGCTAAACCTTGAATCTAATGAGCTACTACAGCAGAATACCACACTTTATGCAACTCCTGTCAGTAATGAACACAGAAAGCAGGCTACAACGCACATAGGTTCACAATGGTGCAAGACGGTTCAAAGTGCTTCGTCCAGCGCCCCATTATGTTTTTGAGTTATAAAATGTTTAAAGTTGACAAAGAATCTGAAAATATCGCTAGGTAATTATGTGTTATTGGAAGGTATGAGTAGCAATATCAAAACACCAACTATAAAGTCTTAAAAAATGTAAACATATAAAAAAAAACAATTAAAATAAATAGACATTTTTTGCGCTTCTGTTGTTTCATACTAATTAAAGAGTCCAAAATGTTTTTATGTTTTATCAGTGAGTTGTGATTTATTCGCTGAAGTTGTTAGTGTGTTGACAGGTAGTGGTTATGATGTTCCAGTAACCAAAAATAAAAAATAAAATAAAAAATAAGACACCTGACCTCAGTCTCTGTTTGTGTTCACATACTGACCATACTACATACTGTATGTTGCCATTGTGCTTCCAACCATTTTACCAAAGAGTCTTAACCTCTACTACCATCACTGTTACTGGTGTATAAAAAAACATCTGTAAATAAGCCTGGTGGGGGTACAAGTAAAGCCTGGTGGCCCGCCAGGCTTATAATACACTGGGGGGAAACCCTGCAGTTTAAATTCAATTCAGTCATTTAATGTTATTTAATGACAAAAACATGTTATTTTGGCACACTTGCTGCATTTCTCTTTCAATCAGTAGAGGGTCACTAATGAGGAAAGTAATATCTTTCTACACCAGGAATGGACTCAGAAATGGGTTTTATATACTTGCAGGATTGCTAATTTAAAAAAAAATATTTTAGTAACAAAGAAACTAAAAAGAGCTAATAATCGCACTGGTGATTTTGATCACAAAAAATCTAAACTCAAAATAAAGGTTGCTTTTTCTTTTATAACTTACAGCAATAAATCAAAATTTATTTTGAACCTTTCATGCTTTTTTTATTGGGGACTCAAGTAATTGTGGATGCATGTTTAAACATCTGTGTATGGCTTTTAATTTTGTTTGTTTTGACAACAGCTTCCACCAGCAGGATTATTATTTGACAAATAATTCAAAGTTGTATAGCAAAATGTGCTCTTTTTGGCATTTTATGCTCCCTTTTTCCTCACCAAGGTCTTTAAAATTAAATTGTCATTAGAATGAAAGAAGCTTCAACTATCCCTTTGAACAAATTATGAGGAACACTGAAACATTTCCCATGACTAACAGGTCAGCTTGTGATTCAATCACTCTATGTAGGAATATGCTCTCATCTCTTAGCGACTCCATCCCTACACCAGACTGTGATTCCGTCTTGCTGCTGGTAGCAGTGGGAAAACAAATCTAATCCTCGTCGCTTTCTCACTAAACCCATACATCCAGATTGCAGCAAACCTCCCTTCCCGACAGGCTACAAAAATGTAAGACATTTCCAGAGCAGCTTCACAAATCACTGACTGAAAAGGTCTGCATTGACATTGTTACATAGACGTGACAAGCACTGAAATGACAGTGTTTTGTAAAAGTATTCATACCCATTAAACTTTTGAGAATGGAGCCAAATATTTAATTGTTTTTATTTCGATTGTATTTTTGAGATTAACACAAAGTAGTGCAGTGCATAGCTGTGCAGTGAAAAGGAAAGATGTATGCTTTTAAAAACGCACAGCTTGTATTTGCATTAAGCCCCATTGACTCAGATATTTCAGTAAAACCCAACAAATTCCCCATAGAACCTATTTAGAAAATAGAGATTACCCACGAGTAATTTACTCTCAATCTGAGCATGGTTCCAACATGGTGTTGGAAGTATCATGAACTGGGGATGTTTAGAGAAGAAAGCTAGAACTAAATACAGATCTTGGAATAAAAATCTCAGAAGAAATGAAATGGGTCAAAGAATATCCATATGGTAGAAAGGTCCAGTCAAATTCCAGGCTTAAATCCAATTGAGTAGGAGGACTTGAATATTACTGTTCACAGATGTTCTCCATCCAATCTGAGCTAGAGCCATTTTGCAAGTAAGGCCAAACATTTAGTCTCTAGCTATGCAAAGACACATAGCAGTAACTTGGGTGAAAGGTGCTTTCACAAAGTATTGACTTTGACTGAATCCAAGTTCATCTAGTAGTTTTTAGAAAGCCATGTATATATTTTTTGTTTTGTTCACTTATTTATTCACTACTTTGTGTTTGCTACATAAATTCCCTCTAAAAGGCGTTGAAGTTTGTTGTAGCAATGTGACACGTGGAAAATGTTCACAGTGTATGAATACTTTGGGCAAGGCAGTGCAAGTACAAACCCAAACACACGACAATCCCACAAATATGTGTTGGCACTTTTAGGTGCCGATTAGTCTGCTTGTAGCCACACATAAAAGCAATCAGCGTGTCAATGCACTAGGTGTGAAAAATCATTTCAAATGCTGATGATGCAGTTTTCAGAGCTGAGAAGAATAGATCAAGGTGGAAAAATACACCAAAGAGGGGATAAATAATTGACATGAAGTTGTGATTACATGACAAGCACAAAAAGAGAAACGTGTTGTCATTTGCAATGTGTGTGACAAAAAATCTCTTGATTTAACGTTATGTTGTACTAAACCACACCATTATAAAATGTCTACATTTGATTATCTCTACGGAAAGTCGAATATCTACGGATGCGAGTTGTCCTGCCCCTTTAAGTTCGTCTACCTAAATTTAGGCTCGAGTGACCCCATGAAATCAGGAAGAACTCACACCAGCACACTGAAAATACAGTAGTTTGTTCTTAAGGAAAGCAAAGCTGAAGACTGGGTCACAGGGTCATCATACGGCACCGCACACTGTTGTCCAAACAAGGGCAGAGGAGAAGAAAAACATCAGCTGAGAAATTAGGAGGGGACCCCGGACCACCAGTGTTATCCCCCTCTCTTCATATTTACTTAAACTTTCATGGCTTGACTCGGGTCCTGCAGGACCATCTTTCACCCCGTGTTTTCCCCGCCTTCACACCCCAAAACAGCACGCAGCGGAAGAGATTTCCTGCTGCAGCCATCTGACCTACACATGCACACACATCTGCAATCCCCAATGGTCAGTTTGACCTACAAGAAAGGTCAAGACAATGGGAATGTCTACTATGTGTGAATTCACGCAGAGGGTTACAAGTTTTTATTAAAGTAGTGGTCAAAAAACGCTATGTGGAGCAAACAGATGGCTGTTTTTTGCTACGCTTGGACAGCATCCACTCACTGTAGCAACCATCTGAATTTAGAAATAGAGGTTCCTGAGGGCAAAAAGAAGGATGGGCTCCCCGTCTGTCCAGGAGAGGCAGTTTGCATTGAGGGGAGGAATGCTGTGGGTTCTCCTTCTCCCAGGAGTCCTCAGACCAGGATGGCTGCTTATTGTTCCAAAGTCCCACAGGATTCCCTTCACTGCCAGTGAGCTCCCAAAAATGACTAAAAAACACAGAAAAATATTTTGATCACGACATCATGTCACACCTTTGTCTGCGAGTTTTTCCTGAGTCTGACGTGAGACCGCCTCGACGAGGGTGGTAGTTTACATCTTTGCTTCTTGTATGTTGCAGACTTCCTACAGACAGCTTGTGTTTTGACAGGGAAGGTGAAGGGGAGGGGACATTTTTCTTTTGGTTGTGGAAAATAAAGGAGGCGAGTTTCATCACCCGTGTTCCCTGTCCTCCTGTAAAAATCACACCAGTCGTTTTCCAGCGTTGCAGCATCATCAACTGTGCAGCCAATAAAAACAAAGAAGTGTGTGGAGAAGAAACACGGCAAACAATCAGGGTAAAAAAAAGGTCTCACCGATTGAAATACCTGCAAGTCGACCTTCTGCGTGTACAACCTCCTTTTCCATCACACATTAAAGGAGACGCGTTACTTACTCAGACACTCTAGGAAATTTTGTAACCCTCCAAGCCCGTAGAAAAGTTCCCAAGGGTCTTCAGTGGCAATCTAATCTGGCCATCTTCCAGTGCTCTCTGTAGGCACTTTGTTTAGCAGAGGGTGGGGGTCTTATGGGTCAAACCCAACACAGATGCATCACTGCTTGAGACCCACCGCATATGGATGGGTAAATGGGCATAGTTTTGTAATTCCATATAACCAAAGGAAAGCTGCCAGGGTACTCTGCCTTTAGCCTAATTGTGATTGTCAAACTCTCTATTTAATTATGTGAAGAGAAAAGGAATGCACGTCTTTGCTAAGCCTTGAAGATGAGAATGCAGGAAATGCTAAAGTGCCTGCCCTGTGAGGTCCTGTCTCTATGAAGTACGAATGAAGACATGCATTGTGTGCGTGATTCATATGCCACATTGTATTAGAGCACAACAAGGGCTGAAAGGAAGCAGAGTTGCTCGGAACAGTACCAGAGAGGGACAAGGTATTTGTATTTTCCTATGCTCCTAATACATGGTAACAAGGGTGATTTGCACAGTTAAATCAAAACCGAGTGATGGTGACATTGAAGTCCAATGCATCTTAAAATGATAAAGCTCCTCATTGTGCCTCACATCGGAGCTCATTCGCTTCTCAGGGGACTCAGTCAGTCAAGGTAACATAAAGAATTAGTTAACCTGTGAGAGCGTGCTTGAACTCTAATGCGCAGCAGATGTAGCCATCTTACAAGTCACACTCTTTATTGAAACCTTGCTGCATTACTGCTTCATTTCTTCTCCCTTTCAGAGTTGCATCTAGTTAGAATGTGGTGTAAGGAACAATGTTGCACGCCACTTTGATGGGTACACACGTTTCACATTAACAGCAACAGAAGTGTTCAGTTATTTGAGAATGTTTAAGGAAAAACAGGTTCCGACTCCTAAAGATGTACTAATGAACGATTGGTGCACTGCAAATGGAAAATGAGGCACTTCCATGGAGAGTTGAAATTTACAAGGCATAAAGTGCCTTACAAAAGTATTCATACCCCTTATATATTTTTTAATATATTGTCACAGTAAGCCACAAACATTCTTGGATTTTAATATTCAGAACACATGGGGCGCATAATTTGATTTACTGTGTAAATGGATAAATGGTTGTCTAAGCTTCTTTTTTTAACAAGTGAACACTGAGTGCATTTTTATTTAGCCCCTCTTTACTTTGATTCCTGTGAATACAATCCAGGACTCTTCAATTCATCAACCAAACATAAGCGTAATGAATGCTGCAAGTCAGTGACTTGATGCAGTCTACTGGGTTTCCTTCGTCATTGGACATTTTAAGACAACTAGGATCAACTGGAAAGTATGTGTGATTGAATTGAAATGATTTTCTTTTTTTTGGTAAAGTGCTTTGAAATGACATTTCTTGTGAGTTGGTGCTAATAGCTAACAAACTGAATTCAAATAAATAGAAAGAGTATAGGCCAGCTGCAAACTCACTATGACATGGCCGCCCACCCAGACGAAAAGTTTGGTCAGAAGAGAAAGAATTGAATAACCAGCCAAGACACTCACAGTAACTCTGGAGGAGATGCAGATATCACCAAACTCTGGTAGAAGAATCTGTAGGCAAGACAACCATCATGTCATGCACTAACTAAATCCTGCCTCAACAGAAGAGTGCCAATATGTAAGCCGTTGTTGACAAAAAGCAAAAGAAGCAGAATGTGATACGAGACCAAAATCGGACTTTTGCCTTTATGCAAAACATTATGTATGGCGGAACACTGCAAATAACACAAAACACGGCATTACAAAATTTGATAGAGGCAGGATCATTACATCTAGAAGCTCTGAAATACATTCCACGGTCATTTGATGTGAGAGACCAACTCAAAATTAGATTCTGGCAGAAAATCTGTCAGTGGCTGAGATTCACCTTCCAGCAGGACAAGCACCCGATAAACATACAGATGGATCAAGATTATTACTTGTTAGAGCTGTCCAGTCAGAGTCCAGGCCTAAACTCAAATAATTCTTAAATCTCAAAGAGATTTGGAAATTAAGGTTACCAATAAAATCTGACTTATGGCATTCTGCAATGAAAAAGGTGCATCTATATATTTCAACCACCTTCACATTTATGCACATTTTTCTTTGTCTAACTTGTAAACTTTTAAGTTTGTGGAGGTAATGTGACAAAACATAGAGAAAAAATTCAATGGGTCTGAATACCGTTGGAGGTTCTGTAGCTAGTCTGGTTGGTTGTTTCCTACAGATTACAGAGGCCTAATGTGGGCTCGTGTCGACCCTGCACACAGCCTGCAGCGAGGCCAGCTAACAGTTAGGATTTATCTGATGTTATGATCAGACCCACAGCAGACCTGCCTAAACACATCTTATCTCCTACCTACATCCCAGATCACATCAGGTCTGTGGAATACATCTTGACAAAAAAGATCAAGATGTGCAGACCAAACCCATTCAGAAGCTTAAATCAGATGAGAAAGTAGAATCAACACAATAGAAGCACCTCTTATTCTTAATCAACCCACCGCCCTTTTTAAGGCTTCTACAAATCCCCCAGACTTCTAGCCACCTCCGCCGCCCTCCCCACCTCTCCACAATAGCTTCCATTGCTCCAGGAGATCCTATCATTTCTCCCGCAGACGAGATTTCTTGGGTGACTTCAAAGCTTGTTCACTAAGTGTTTAGAAGAATGCAATGGAAACAGGAAAATAATGTTCTGATTTCTGTAAACTTTATAACATCTGCTTTTGCTTAGTGCCGCTGCAGTGTGAAGCAGGGGCTCCATACTGCGTTCAGTTCGGGACTTTTTTTTTTTCCCCCCACAGTTTATACAACATCTCACACAGTGGAAAAGGTATAAAGCTTAATTTTAATGGCAACAAAAATTACATTATGGTTCGGTAATGCCACTTGCCTTTATGCATGGCAACGTTTCCAGCCGTTTCACAGCACATTTGAAAAGCAGGTGAAGATGAATCCCACAAGAAAGGTAATAGTTTAACCCTCTAAGACCTAATTTCCATGTCTGTTTGTATAACCTTCATCTTCTGAGAATTAAGAGGATACAATGAGTACATTTCCACTGAAAGGGAAAGGAACCAGGCGAGGCTTTGCTGGTGTCCCAAAAGGCCGGTGAGTAATGTTGCTGGCACCGTATAAGCATACACACAGACTAACGCTACCTCCTTGTGTATACACAAGATGACAAGCAGTTTTTAGGGCCAAGCCAGATAACTCCATCACAATCTCCCCATGCTAACAGGGCAGCATGACAAGAGCAGCATATATACACACACACAGCATCTGACTGGCAGCCTCGGGGTTCCTGTCTCCTTTCCCCTAACTCAATCATGCTCAGGTTTCACTCTCGCCCATCCGAGGCTAACTCGCTTCCTCTCTCTATCCCCTCATTCTGCCCCCCATGCTCCAAATCCTTAACTCACATCCCACCCATACAGTTTGACTTTTCTTTTTTTGGCCATAGTACAGTAAAGGTATTTAAAAAGTTGGGGATACAGTAGGATCTATGCATTTACAAAACATTTTTTATCAATTTATATTATTTGTCTCTTAAACCTCCAATTACTGAACTGCTCAACATCTATTTTAAAATCATAAACTTAAAAAAAAAAAAGAGGAAGAAAATGCATATACAACACATCCACACGCAGGCCAATGTTGCTTCAGAAAATCCTAAACATTTAATTCTCCAAAAAGCTTTAGGAAAATCCAATCCTTAAATCACTATGACATTGCTTAAAAAACTTTGCACTGGTAATGCACTTCTCCATTTCATTGTTTGTTTGCGTTTTCTCCATATGCAAGCCAATGTGCCAAATATGAAAAAAAAAAGAAAAAAGTAATGTTCAGTTACTTCCAGTGCAGATACAAAGGGATCCTTCATTGTCGCAGCAAAGTTTCTCATTTATTTCAAACTAAATGTCAGGGTTCAGTTTCAATGTCTCCTCAGCCTCGTTTCCCTCTGACATGTGATCAACTAAAGGAGTAGAAAAAGTGCGAGCACATAACCCTTTGTGCAATAAGACGAGCCTCGCTCCATCACAGTCCATCAAACAAACAAAACAAAAAAAAAAAAACATACAGACATGTCTGCTTAACAAGACAGGAAACCAGGCTCCCTGATCTGACAGTTTGGGACACAAACTAACTGAGCAGAACTTTCATCAGGTTGGCTGGCCTTTTTATGCCCCATCCGAGTTGGAGATTTTGCTTTGTTTATACAAAACCCACAGCTGTCACTTATTCTTACTGACTTGGAAAAAGTTTCCATTTTTAAAGTGAAATTCTGTTTGCTCTTACATGCGACTGACTGCTTCTTGCAACAAGTTGTAGCAGAATATCAATGGATAATTGAGAAATTTGCCTTTCAGAAGAACAGGATATATGCTTAAAGGACAAAGCAGTGCAAAATAATTAAAAAAAAAGGTTTACTACAGCATACATAAAACTACTATGAAGATATTGATCAGAACTAAGACATCAAAAAATATAAAAGAAAGTGTATTGTTTTCTAAAATTCAATAAATTTATTACATCTTGTAGCTCTTAAGGCGCTATTGTCGAAGTCTGCTAAGGCCTTTTTCTTTTTGGAGACGTTTCTGCCATGTTCACATTGATTTATTTACTTTCCAGGCAGGATTCCATGTTAGGCCACCTTGCACATTTTTGTGTGTTCTGATCGCCAGGCAAAAAAGAGATTAAAAAAAAGTGTATTTATGATGCACTCGATTTATGATATAGGTGTTTGAATTTCCATGTTCAAAGTTGAAAAGTCAAATGAATCACCAGTCGGAATAAAAGCTCTTAAACTATAGAACTGTGTTAGGAATACAAAATCCAAATGAAAGTGTAAAATGTTGGATCTTTTATTTTGATATAGCAATAAAACCCAGCGACTGTTGGATTCCTCGTTTATAATATTAATGAATGTTTTCTTATGGTATGAGAGAGAAGAAAAACATTTTGAAAGCGGTTCTTGCGTCCCATTTTAAAGTTCATGTAGATAAATCAGAATCAATTCACAGTCTTACAATAAAAATAGATCAGAACATCATAGCAAGCTTCTTATCGATGCTTCTCTGGGTTTAATAATTGCCCCATTCAGGAAGTTAATAAATAATATTTTACACTGCAAACACAGTACAACATCTACTTTTGGTGTTATTTTTGTTTACAGATCAACAGCATTCATGATGAGCCTCTTTTATGCCAGTGGAGCTTTAAGGAACAGAGGTCAGTCATGTAATCCTTCACTCAATCTCCTATCACCTTGACTCTGTATCTGTTCTAAGGTTCGTCTCAGTGTTGCTCATGTAAACACTAAAATTCATTTTCAGTGAGTTCTGTTGCTTGAAAGCTTACACAGAACGGCTCTTCAGTGGCATATGTCTCTCATCAAAATAAAGTTTAGCCTTTTCATGAGAGATTCGGGATATTAAAAACCAATTGTTATTCGTTTACAATGTGGAACTTTGGAGGAAATTCACGTTTACATCCAGTTAAACATGAGGAAGGTAGAACCTTGTCAACCCCGTATATGGCAGACCATGTGGAGGGTCCGGTCTGCTCAGCTGAGCTCTGTTCTATGTTACATCCAACTGTGACAATGCCGTACAGTTTGCAGTATTGTTGTGCTTGCTGTGTTTAGGAGTTAATGACTTGCAGATGAAGCGTTAGATATGTTTCTTAGAAGAGGAAGTAACAGGGTGAGAGTGAAAACAGCAAACGTGTTGAGAGGACACAGCAGTGTTGTATTGTCAATATCTCATCAAGCCTGGTAGTAACTATGAGGTCCAACACATATGTTTACTTGGCTCCAATGTCAGAAATTACACTGTTCTTTTAAAGCTACATGGTGGAAATGTTTTTCATCAACTGTAAAAAAGAGGAGGGCGAGGGAGTGGAGAAGTTAGTCAATGCACAATTGCGTGTACCTACAGGGGCCAAGGCATGTCTAAAGCATTGAAGGCAGGACTTACAGGTCTAAGTATTTAGTAATCTAATTTACTTCCATTCTTTCTCAAACTATTTCCCCAGATGAAAAAAGAAACAGAAAATGAAACGAAAATAAACAAGACAGAAAAACCAATATACAGTAGAGACATGAAAGTTTTGTGTACACAGAATTACTTTGGTAAAACATGCAATTTCCCAAAGAAGGCACTGCACAGATGTGGAGGCAAACCTTACATTATGAGAACACAGAGTTCAGCAACGGACTAAGATCTGTTTCAAATAAGATAAATGTTGTCTGAGCGTATTGTTACAGTCATGCTGGTCATTAAAAATACACTGTGGTACTGTGAGCTGGTTCGTGTTCTTCACATGAATGGTGAAAATTTCTCAAGTGAGAAATTATTGCACAAAAGAAATAGTGGTTAAAATAGCATAATATGACAATATTTCTACACTTGTCCCCTATGACAGCCCAGATCTTGCGTAGTCAATACAATACTTGGTAAACAGATTGAAATGTCTTGCTCCGTCCCCAAAAGCACGCAAGTGTTCAAAGTATTGGTATCTGAGTCTAGACTCAACATTCAATACCTGTATTTGGTATACAATCTGTGATTTGAGGTCAGCAACCTTGAAAGACTGCCCAGTGGTAATGGGGTCCCATTTTGAGCAGGAATTAAAAATCACACCTATTTTTATGTAGGTGTCATGAAAAACTATATCATAGGCCATATACAGTACATGTATATTATTTTGTTGACAGCAAATGTAGGTTCTTCAAAGTGTACCATGATTTCTGTCCTTTACAGTAAACTTTATAGGGAAAAAGAGACAGTGCTAATATTGCAGATGCGCAAAAAGCAGCTGAAACACTAAGGACTACATTTTATGCTGTTCAAAGATCTTCATCTATGAAGTTTTCTGTTTGTTGTAGGTTTTGCCATAAATGAATACATACATTTGCAGATTACATACAGACTAAAAGCATACTTGATTTAGGGAAAGGTGTACCAGCCGCCTGTTCCGGATGCACATTAAAGCATTTATGAGTCAGACATGTTTTTGTTTTTTTTCCCCACATCAAAACACCCGAGTAATTTACAATTCAAATAATTCTAATAATAGTTTGTACAAAATGCAGCTCTTTCTTCAGTGTGATTGTGTCTGATAGATCTGAATAAAATCTAGAAGATATTTCATTTTTAAATCCTGCAACTCTTCCCAGACAAGGTTTAGACTAATTGTTGAATGGTAAGTTCTCTGCAGAATCTGCTCAATGCTTCTGTTGCTGTTTAGATGGAGTGCTGCCCCGAAAGTACATGCTGCAGCCCTGGAAGAGCTGTGAGCTGCTTAACGTCAAAAAACAATATGTAGAAATATTGAAGCAACAACTGAATACGTCAGGCAGGAAGCTGAAGCCTGAACACAAATGGGTCTTACAAGGGAACAATAAGCAAAGTTATCCAGGTAGACCAAATTAGTAACCTAGCAGCTTAAGGACAACAAAGTCAATGTCTTGGAGTGACCTATTGAAAATTATGGCCAGAATGGAATAGGAGATTGTTGGTCTACAAACCTGACTCAGGTATATCAGTAAAAATAAAAATAAATATTTCAGAAAAATTAAGTATAATCTCAGACCATGAGAAAAAAAGTGTAAAGTATGTGAAAAATTATTTTCCAAGTTTGTTTACTTATTTGTTTTTATGCACAAAATGCAACATGAACTATAAGATACAACAAGCATCATCACTGTAAAATGGGCACTGACCAAATATGTCAATCTGCAAAGGGTAAAACCTTCAGCTTTCTCATGAGTAAACATAATTTCATGGCCGGTTGGAATCAGGTTGTGTCTCATTTAATTGAACAGGGGGAAAGAAAGTGATACTTCTTCACTGCAGTGGTCTTCTCCCCGCCCTACAGTCACATCCCTCTCCTCAAACTACTCCATCCAGTTCGAGCCGTTTGGTTCCTGCTCGAGACGCCCGCTGCCGTGATGAATGGGCCCAAACTCCATTCATTTACGTCCAGAATGCGAAGACGCAAGAACAATGGAAACTGGCCTTAGAGGTGCAGCGCAGACCCTCAGCATTTTTCGCAACAATTTAGTCTAATTAGCATCAACTCCTGCTCCATCCATCATACTCCTCAAGAAACATAAACAAACTGTCAGCTCTAGCGTAACAAACAGATCGCCCAGCTACTTAGCGCAAATTATTCTTACATGAAACGCAGCTTCTCAGGCAACCCCTCCCCCCCTTCGAGCCATCTGCAGGGGTGTGGGGGGAGAATGGAGAGCTATTAAAATTGAAAACATATGTTTTAGTCAAGTTCAACTCTCCAGAGTGCAACAGTGGACATGGTGACAGTTCCCTCTGATGGCTTGGCTCTGATGGCTTGGCCTTGATGACTCGGGGCTGGAGGGCTGACGGCATAGTGGTCAGAACCCGTGTATTAAGTTGTGCATCATGAATATTCATATCCTTTCAACTTTTTAAGATTTTATCATGCAACAACTATGACTTTGATGCTGATTTTGTGGCTTTTATTTGGATTGACCATTTGTGAGTCAATTGAACCACTTTTTGTTCCATTTACAGCTGGAGTTCTTTTTTTTTTTAGAGAAAAGAGGGTACTCTACCCGATTTAAATCCCTAGAGACTAAAATTCATTTTTGTAAAATAGCTTAAACTCAGCTTGGACAGAGAATGACTGAACTACCAATTTTATGTCTTGCTACTGGACTTTGCCTGGGTTCTTCTACCACACATGCTTCAAACTAACCCATTTCATCACAGCTCTGGTTGTTTGCTTAGGATTGTTGTTCTACAGAAAGCTGAACTTGTAACAGCTTTCTCTTAGTCTTTTCCAGCCTCTAATAGGTTCTTTTCTAAGCCCTGCATTTGCTCCTGATTGTGACCTTTCTGAGGAAAAGTACTCCAGCATGATGCTGCCACAACCATGTTTCATCATAGGGATGTTTTGTTCAGGGTGATGTGCATGTCAGTTTTCTGCCACTCAAAGCATTCTGCATGTAGGCTAAAAGGTTTAATTTTGGTCTCAACCAGCACATCTTCTTCTAAACACTGTGTGTTGTCATCACATTATGGAAACTGCAGGAGACCTGTATTTCTTTAAAACAATACCTTCCTTATTGTCACTCCTCCATAAAGATCAGCTGAGTAGAGTTCACAACCAATAGTTGTCCTGACAACAGATCGTCCCGCCTGGGCTGTGGATCTCTGATGTCCCCTCTGAGTGACATCTCTTGTTTGTTTCCTTGATTAAAACTCTTCTGGCCTAGTATGGTCATCTCTTGGTAGATCTGACATTGTGTCATACTCTTTCCAGTTTCAGATAGATTGAACAGTGTGAGATTTTAAAAGCTTTGAACATTGTTTAAAATCAAACCTTGCTTAAAACGTCTTCACAATCCTATTCCTAACCCACCTGCTGTGTTCCTTGGTCTTCATAATACAGTTTACTAATGTTTGTTCTCCTTTTATCTGCAACAAACCTCTAAGGTTGTCACAGAACTGCTCTTTTTATACTGACATTGAAATACACACTGGTAGACTTTAGGTAGGTTTTATTTGGGGGCATCAGAGTAAAGGGAGCTGAATACAAATGCCCATTACACAAAATCCAATGCAATACTTTGACATGTGACTCCAACGTAACAATTTGTGAAAAATTACAACGTTTTCAAAAACGGTATGTGTGTACTTGTTGAAATATCATAAAAACATTTTGATACATAAAGGTTCATGTTTTGGGGATTTTGAACAGCTCTGTATATCCAGCAGAGAATCAACAGGTTGGTATTGAACCTTTATAACCCATGTGCAATATGCTGCAAGTCAAGAATTTTCCTGACCTTAATCTCGCGAGTCTGGATGAAGGACTTAATTTCATTAGGACTACAAAGCTTTTTCTTCTTTTTTTCACATGCACAGACAACACAAATGAGAACTTTATACAAATTACACTCCAAACCAAACACATTTTGATCCTATTTAAAGCTCAGCATTTGATTGGGTTTTAAAATTCTGCCTGACCCACCCAGGAAGTGCAATAACATTCCTTCTGTTTAGAAATCCCATTCATGGCTCCTTAAAAGATACTTTAACACATTCTTCTCATGTCTATCCGGGTGTTTGTAAATATAAAATAGAAGGCTATATGATAAATAAATATGAACAAATGATCTCCAATTCAGATTTCTTGTAGTACTGTAGCCGTATAACAGGAAATAGCCAGCATTGCTGCTTTGTGTATATTTCCTTATTTTTTTTTTTTACGCTTTTTTAGGAGTGACCATGTGCTGCACTGGATGTCAGCCATGTCTCCTCTAAAAAGTCCCCACCCACTCCACACAGACCATGCTTAATTTACCGATTTTGCATTTTGATGTTTTGCAAAGTGTGAAATACTTCACTAATTATGTAGGAAGTTTGGCAGGCGCAGCTTGTTATTTTTAGAAAGCTGATGGCAAGACTCAATCATCCCAGGAAAAAAAAATCAAAATACTGTACAAACCCTAAACGACATAAAACCCACGCTACCGATCCTTCCGCTCTACTTCAGAACCGAAGGAAGCAAATCGAAACGTGAACACTAGAATTTCTTTTTTCTTTCATTCATTTCTTCTGCGTTAAGCCTACCGAAACTAAGTCGGAGGCATTTGGTTTGAAACCAAAACCATCGTAGGTGAAAGAGGCTTCTGGCCGAAGTGTGAGTGGAGCGTTGTTCTAATCAAGCTAATTTGCCGAAAACCTTCAAAATGATATGATCCAGCGTAGAAATTCTTGTCAGTAAGCCAAAACCAATTCTCACTCAGTCGTGAATACAAACACTTCTACTATTCTCTCTTGGCAGCCCTGATGGAGGTTTAGAGCGTGTAAAAATACAAAGAAGAGGAGGCCGGGTTCACTAGAGTGACAAATGAGGAGATAACGTTGATCATTCAGTCAGCTCACTTTGCCCTAACTCGATTTATTTACATTAAAAAAACATCTATTTCATCCTCACCTGAGTCTTCAAGTGGAGCTTTCTAACCTGTTTCTTTCCTGTTGGGTATCACTCACAAGCTGTTAAGCTTCTGAAGGGCTCCTTAGTCCATTCTGTCAGTGCTGTGACTCGACTTATTGAGTGATTCTTAAACAGAAACCGTGTCTGAATCAGAGGAGGTCTACAAGGCTACCTGCTCCATCCATCTTTTATTCTGTTGCCATTCAAATACCTTACAGATTTCTTCTTTTTTTCAACCCACATTCTCAGTTTGGCTTCCCTTTTTGTCGTTCCTATGAACAGCAACAGTTTCTGTACACTCTTTGTGTCACTGCTGGTCAGTGTATGCAACTTTTGATGAATTTTAATTTAGCTCTGTGCTGCAGATCAAAAGGGAACCTTGCCTCGTAAAAATAAGAATGAAAGTATGTTATTGGCATATATTAGGAAAGTGAATAAATGTTTTAGCGTCAGACAAATTTTAAAAATTAAGTCTGAACAATTAGCTTAAAATGATACCAGTGCTTGTATACACAAACAAAATGAAGGTATTGGTATCATCTGGAAAGTATTCACATTTTGTTATGAGACAGCTTTATTCCAAATTGTACTGAATTAATCACTTTCTTCAAAAAACGAACATACAAATATCACGCCATGACAATGTGGAAAAAAGTTTGAGATTTTTGTAAACGCATTAAAAACAGAAAACCAAGAAATCACATACATATAATTAAGATACATATTATAAAAGCCGTATTATTAATTTAAACAAAATTAAGCCTTCGTTTAATATTTTGTTGATCCACCTTAGGTAGAACAACTAGCCTAATTATTATTTTTTTTAAATATGATGCCACAACTTTAGCTCACCTATCTCTTTTTTTTAGTGGATTTTATTTTACAGTAAATGGAGAGGAAATTGGGAGGAAAGAGAAATTGAAAACATGCCACAAATGGTCCAAGACCGGGAATCGAACAAAAGACGACTGAATCAAGAACTACAACCTCTACAAATCTATCTTTAGGCAGAGTGCCTGACTTATCATTCAGAATAAAGAATTAAAACCTTATGTTTGTAATAATCATTTATCAAGAGTGAGTATACCCATACATTCACTCTGATTATCTAACGTTTCAAAATCAAACATTTTAAAGAACTGAAAATGCCCTTGCATATAAAATTGAAATTCAGTCCAATTTTTTTGGAGTCCAAGTAGGAGGGCCTCTGTTGTCAGCCGATTCTTTAAAGTTCAGTTTTGACAGAATTTAATTTCTTTGTTCAGAGTAAAACTTCTGGGCTCAAACTACAGGAAACCAAGTTAATTGTTCTAATATATAAGCATATTGTCTTTACTTTGAATAGACAAAATGAAAATCTTGTTTGACAGCAGAACTGTGCAACACCAACTACTTTCTCGCTCTCACAAACACAATGTAGCGTGGCTTCTGTTCGTAATGAAAATAAATCAATGATCAATCACGGAAAAGCTCCTGTACAAAGAATGAAGGAAAAATGTAATGATTGAAGAAACCTTACAAGTATATCACAACTTTTTCCTTTCAAATACTTAAGTCAGATGGGGTTATATTTTTAAATGGATTTTTATTTTAAAAAATTATATCTTCTTATATTATCCACCTCTATAGTGAAAGAGAAAGATGTGGAGGTTTTGTCTGTCTTGTCAAAGAGCAAAAGGGAAATGAGATATGTAATAATTCTTTGTTGCAGATTCTTAAGAATTTTTCCTCAGTGTTGTAATCTGCTGCAGGAAATGCCAGAATTTATAATTTCAGAGAGATTTTCTATTTATCATTCTGCAAGATGAAATATTCTTTCTAAATAAATATGGCAAAATAAAACCAAAAAAGACATTTTAAAAATATATATTTAGGAACTTGTATTATTTGTCTATTTACATTCCCTAAATCATCTAAATATTAAAACCTTTATAGTATGACATTGGTAGTTGAATCCAAATGGCAATGAATGGAATAATTTCTTTTGAATAATTTATCGAAAAGGGAGAACATGGTAAAAATGCACCAAACAAAAAGTCATGCAACACTGCACTATGTTTTCCTTCAAAGTTCACTTTTCCGCAAGGATTAGCAGGGATTCTTTGTTGTTACTGTTCCGAAAGTTGGAAGTAGTGGCCCAACAATACTGTAGTGGTTGTGCATGTTTAGAGAGCCACACAAACACTGTCAGACCGCCCAACGGAGGCTGCATGAAAATAACACCCAGCAACATGCTTCGTCTCTGATCTTCGGCGCTGGCTAATGCGATGAAGCTGTCTGCAGGATTGCATGCACATGGGCGCACTCGGCCAAGTACAGTGAATCGCTCCCTCTGCCGACTGCAGCGGGAGAGCTGCTGGCGTTCAGGTGCTGTTCATCTGGCAGAAGTTTCAGGGGCCTGCCTCTGGAGAAAGAAAACAAACCCTGATCTGCTTCCCTGCGAACGGCTCCCAGCGAGCCAGCCAGCAGCCTCCGGGAGGCTTTCCAGCCACTCCGGCCCCTCGGACCAGGATGTTTGGGTTAGAAAATGACTTGCTACTCCCTCAGCCCCTTTCTCTAATTGCCCCAAGGGTAATTACCTTGTCTCCTTCCCACTTAAGACAAACCAAAAGCTATAGAGTTTTTGTATAATGTAGAAATTGAATTTAGGAAAAATTTGTAATATTTGTATAGTCATTATTACAGTTAGAATAATAAATGTACTAAAGTGGGTGCTGTAAATACCAATGAACTACTAAAATAAAGCATACAGGCAACTGGTGGTCTAATAGGGGCTTTGCTTACATTCTTATGTTTACACAGCAGCTTAAAAATGGCTACGATAAAATAATCCAGCAGCAAATATTCTACTAACGGAGCGTTTCCTGAGTAAGCACAATGAAATCGAAATTTGCAAAACCATGTTAGCTTGTGTGTGATCACATATGAGGTGTGCCTCAATAGGAAAAAAAGACCATGTAGCCTCAAATTAAAGCAAACTCTGAATATGACGGGGCTATAATCGCAGACGTATGAGCGTGTCATTTCGTCTTCCTCAAACTGGGGACTGATAGATTGGTGCGGAGCGCAGTTTCTCCCTCGGGTGTGATACATCAGGCTGCAACGGTCCAAGTACCATTATGAAACACACCCGAGAGTACCGCAATTCAGGAAAGAGCAGAACACCAATGGAGCCCTTGAAAGATTTCTTCTTGTGCGGCATAGAAAGGAGACGGGGAGAAATTTTTGAACAACTTTCCTCTTACTCTTACACAGCTAGTATAAACCTGGAAAAGAATCAAAGAGGAAAAAAAAAAACTAAATGCTGGAAGACAGAAAGCTTTAATCAAATAGGAATAGGTCACTAAATGACATCAAAGTTTACCAAGCTGTCAGAAAGCCTTTAAGGTTTCCGACACACCTTTCCCACCTCACATTTTAAAGTCCTTTTAACGAGATAACCAGAAAAACTACTTAAAAAAACCAGAGAAATATAGCGCTGACCCTTCCTCACATATTGCTGAGCACTGCCAGTCAGCTGGCTGAAAGAGGGGTGCTTAATTTTAGCTCGCTTTCAAGAAGAAACAGAACAACAAGAAATATAAAATTGTCTTGATGTAGAAATGAACGCGAACTACCCATAACTTTAACTGTGGTTGTTTCTACCTGGCTGTAGTAATCCAGCAGTGCCGATCAGCTGTCTGAAAAACAATTACTCACTTTTCTCTGTTTAGAAGTATTTATGGTCACCAAAAATACACACAATCGTGCTGTGGATAGTAAAGAAATGCAACTCATGACTTTTATAATGGCATCACCATTTTAAACTACAATTAACAAGCTAGAGCATCATGTCTATAAAGCACCATGAATCTATAGTATTTTCACTCCATGTCAGAATACCAGTACGGTATCATAGCAGCCCGTGTCTAAGTCAGAATAAAAGACAGGAAAAAAAAGCTGAGAAAATTATAGGCTCTGATACATCACTGAAGTTACATTGGGATTTTCAAAAGAGTTGCTCTTTCTTCTATCTTTGAAACTACTTTCTCATTTTGAGGATTTTAACATCAGTGTCTCACTGCAGAAACAGCCGTCAGCCTACATGAGCCTGCAGGTGGTTCTTATCAAGAATGCCTCTGCCAGACTGTCTGATTAGTTGCTTAGCATCCTCACTACACATATGGTTACTGGTATAAAGGTATAGCAAGGGTTTAAAAAGACACAAAAGCAAAAGAAAACTTTAGTTCTAGCATTTTGTACGGTTGAAAGATATTTTGTTGGAGATGTCAGAGACGGTGAAAAAGTAACTGGAGTTTTTGCTGGCAATGTGGAGCAGCGCTGCCCATTCCCCCCCTCCACATCTTGCTGCATACTGCCAGTCAGCTGGAATAAAGGAAGAAGGCTACTACACTTTTCTCTTGCTCAAGAGAAAGCAACATTTGACTGTTTGGACATATTCTCGTCTGAAAAAAAAAAAAGAGAGAAATAATGTTTCGACTAAACTAATAGAGCACCAACAATCATTCTTATAATGATAAAACTGTTTTGACTGCAGGTAGACCAGCTAATTTGAACTGAATTGTTTAATCAACCAGCTAAAATTACCAAAATCATCCAATGCTTTTTTTTCTGGCATTCTGGCATAAATCAAATGTTTAAACATTTGTAAAATGATTTCAAAAGAATAAAATAAACAAATCCTCATGTTTCTGTGTAAAGAGCAGAAAGGTGCTACTAAGAATTTAGTAGCATACATATATATATATACACACACACACAGACAGATTTTTTTTTTATTAAGATGATGGCAGGTAGCCTGACGGACACCTAACATTAACGTGTTAAACAGTAATAATAATGTTACTCAATATGCATGTTTTATTTTTAAAAAGTACAACAGCAAAAAGAATATTCAGCCAGATAATGGCCTGACTAACTGACACCAGACATCAGCATATTCAACTTGTATTACATTAAATAAATTATTTAATGTAATAAATTATTATCTAAATTATTTTAGAAAGAGAAATTTATAAGCCGTTTGCCCTGTAATTTTATTTACTATGCAAAAAAATCAAAATAATAAATTTATTTTAAAGTTTATCTTATCATCACTGTTAAAATATTAGTGTTTAATCATCTTTTTAGTTTTAGTGAACAAAGTGTAAGAAAACATGAGCACAAGGCTTTTAGAAAAATGTGTCAAATAAACAGAAATTTGTGTTTTAAATGTATATAAAAAGATACAATGGGCGTGCCGTGGTGGCATAGTGGTTGGCGCGACCCGTATTTGGAGGCCTCGAGTCCTCGACGCGGCCGTCGCGGGTTCGACTCCCGGACCCGACGACATTTGCCGCATGTCTTCCCCCCTCTCCTGTCAGCCTACTATCATATAAGGGACACTAGAGCCCACAAAAGACCCCCTGGAGGGGTAAAAAAAATAAAAAATTTAAAAAAGATACAATGGTGGCCATGAACTTTAGTACTTTTCTTTTACTCCAAGTCATCATTCAGTTAGAATCTGAATCTGGTCCGTGTTAAACGCACAGTGTCAAACCGCTGATGAGGTTTTACTGTCCCACCTCTCGGCCGCCGCTCTTCTTTTATTCGCGACTCGCCTCAAACATCGTAAACAGTGGCGCTTTTCTGTGCCGTCAAACGCATCTCAGTGGGAACTCTTGTCTTTAAAACTCACGCAGACCGCAAAAAATATTTTGTGTCACTCCTGAGTCATGATTTGGACCGCAGTGGAGAGCAAGCGGTTTTCAAGTATCCATGTGTTGAATGAAGGCTTGGAGAAATTTCAGCTTAAATGAAGACGTCTGCTGGAAATATTAACATTTCCAAGGATACCTGTGACAAACTGAACCCAGATGTGATGCGATCATCTCCTATTCTGAGGATAGAACATCTTGGCTAACTGAACTCACTCGCAAGTACATGGAAAAGAATCAGTGAACTTATCCATCTTGATATTGGCTTAAAGACCATGATCTTTCCCAGGCCTTTATGCTAAAAGTACTACAGGGATAAATACAGATTTCTCCCTTCGCATACTATAAAGGAGAAGTAAAAAAGCTCTCTTCTGCCCTCTATACCTCCGACTTTAAAAATTGTTAAATAGTTGGATAAAAGGCTTATTAACCAGCTGTGCACCTAATTAAATAGCCAGTTTTTTCCATTCCTCCTAATTTGCACAGATGTTAAACTTTGCCCTTTAATCCAAAATGAAAACCAGACCAATTTCAAGCACACATCAGTGTCCTCAGGGTCGCAGCAGATGAACATTAAGACGCTAACACACTGCTCTTTTCAGCAAGCTGGCAGCGTCCTCAAAATCTTCATTACTCGCTCTTATTTCAAACAAATTGAGGAGAACTGGTGGATTCCTCCCACAGCTCTTCAGAAACTCTTTCCAGACTGTGACGTTTTCACGTGTCTGCTTTGATTTCGCTGCACGACTTTGATTTCAAAATGATAATGGTAAACAAATTCCATACACGACCTTTCATTCAGCTTTGTTTCTCATTAAATCATCAGATCCACCCCCCGCCCCTCATCCTCTGCCAGTATCTTTCCCAAAATTATGTCATCGTCCAACCACAGGAGGTCAGAAATAATGCAAAGTGTCTCAAAATGTGAGCTTCCCTAATTAAAGCCTTGCCCTGAGACATCTACCAGCATGGCCACCAGGCAGAGGATAGACTTGATCCTTTGAAATGGCATAAATTGGCCCCTGAGCCCAACAAATTGCATTATAATTACTGCATTGGCCCAAAGTGCTGTTCTTCTTGATAGAGTTAACCCAAAAATGGCTAACCCGGCCTCCCGACTGCAGGGCTAAAAAGGGGAGAAGGAATGACAGTTTTTGGCAGACGCTCGCTGGTCAGACCTGTGCTGTAAATCTCTAGCTCATCCAGAGAATCAGCACACCAAACATCCACACACACACACGCCCACACGCACTAAAACAGGCATGTAATTCAGGGGTTTCATGTTTTTGTTTTTTTGACAGTACTTATTATGTTTATTTATATATCAGTGCTTGCAGCAAGAGCATGAAGGACTTGTAATTATTGGATATGAACTCTGCTGTCAAAATCAGATCTAAAAAAATAAAAAGAAGAAGAAGAAATGTTTGCTATGACCCTGACCTTTTTGTTTATGAAGATTTTCTGAAACAATAGCAAATCAAAAGAGGGGGGAAAAAAAGCAGGATTAGCAATTCATCCAGCATTAACCTTTACTGCAAGAGAACGACCCCGTGTGTCTGACCTGCTACCAACCGTAGATACGGGTTGCGGGGCAGGAGGTTAAATGCCCAATTCAAGAGTTTTCAACACACGTCAGAGTTCATAAGGAACAAAGTGTTGGAGAATAAACAGAAAGCATGTTGTGGCTGTTGAGAAGCGAAATCCAGATGAAACAAAAAGTGTTATTCTTGCATTTGTTGTTTCTCTGATATGTTTTAATCTCTGTGTAGTAACCTAAATATTGGTGATCGAACATCAAGGTTATATACATGAAAGGAACGATGACAGCGGCCCAGTCTCTACTTTGAAGGTAAAGACTGTTTAAAGATTTGTTTAAACTGAGCATAAATACCAAAGCTGACAACTCAAAAATAAACACACACATCACAACATAATCCAAATACACGAAAACACAAAAAACCTCACACATACACCACTGCTTACATGTAGATTTCCACCCACAAACCCATCCAATTATAGCCTCCTTACCAGCAAATATATGTCACAGAAATGCCCAACACGCAGAAACAAACAGAACACAAACCTGACTCTTACATTACAACACAACCCCCTCCACACACACACTCACTTTTTTCTTCATAAATACATATTCCAGATGGATGCAGCCATACACACAGCCAATTCCCACAACTGCATACTTTGTCTCTTTTTTTCCCTGCTCCTTCCCTACTTAGTGTAAGTGCTCAATTAAGCATTGCTTGTTGAGCTGATTTCCTCTCCCACTTTTATTGACATTGCCATGTGCTGTACAGTGTTTGCGTTCGGTTTTCTGGTACCCTGGAAATTTTGAGTGATGTCGGCTTTTCATTTACGTCTGTCCTCCTCCAAGGCCGTTTCACGCTAATCATATTATAATAACTTGTGCTCCTGGACAGCTAAATGATGTGGTGAAATAGGAGCCCATGATAAAGAGACAGCATTGTATTACAACCCTGAATCAGCTGCAACCATGACAACGTTTAGTTATTAATATTAGATTATTCATTGTTAGTGTCTGAAAGCAGCTGTGTCATTTGCCTGAATTGTTACACACACACAGACACATTCTTGTAGTGGTATTATATAAAATTCTAATAAGTGAATGTTTATTCTGAAGCCTTATTTAAAATAAACTATTAACAATTCTGGCTTACGATAAACTAACACGTAGCTAAGGTGTACTTTATCTACAAAACAAATTAGTTGAAACTTGACATTGTTTAGCACATTCAAAACATAAATGCTCAATTCATTAAAGAAACTGAAAGACTGAAAACTGTTCATAGTCTTGCCATTCAGCAGAAAACTGGTCGATTGTGTATTATGATCAAAGGAAATAAGCTATGCTTGCTATTATAAAGGTTTTGTTTTATTCATTCATTTTTTTCTTTACATTTATTCAATTTGACATTTTATTTATTCTGAGTCTTCTGTGCATGTCTTCTTCTATTTTTCTGCGTCCTACAACAGCTTGTTTTATTCCAACAATTCGTCATAGATCAACAAAACCACCTTTGGGTTTTTATTTGAAACTATTGCACCATAACACCATTACTATGCGTTTGAGTAAAAATACACGTTTTATTTGGGGAAATGTTCCAATTGGTTTTTGCGTTGATTTTTTTTTTTTTTTTTAAAGGTCATTATCAGGCTGTAATACTGAAATATTGCACTGTAATAATCCCATCAGTGTTCATACGTCATCTATTCCGGTTGAGTGTAATTGCCCGTTACAGAAGTACATGCGTCCACGCGCTCCTGTTTGTTGGCAACTGACGTAATGCGGTGCGTGTGATCTTTTCGATGTTGCGCTGATGTCCTGAAACCGCGCGCGCCCTCCTTCCCGTCACGCTTCACACTCAGGCCGCCCGCGCAACACCAGATCGCGGTGAGTAAGGCGCTCCTCTAAACCCATTTACTGAACCATTCTCATTAATCATTGAGATAACGTCAAGATCTCAGAATGAACCCATGCATTCATTATTTTTTCCCCCCTTTTTACTTAAAGTTAATTATGCCCTCAATATAAGTTTGTAGATCTATTCTACAACCTGGAGGACACTTGTCTTCAAAAACATTATCAGTTTTAAACTTGCACGCTTTTTTTTGGTTGTGCTTTTTAGATGTACAAAAACATAAGTAGCGTTGTTGAAATTACCATCTAGCGTAGATATAAATATGAGAGCGGCCACCTCAATTAAAACTGATGAGTGTTATATAACAAAAAGAGAAAAACTAAGACCATTTCTTTCTTGTTTATGTCATATTTTAATGTAGGGAAATATGAAATCAATATTTCGATATAGATTTTTATCTGCAAGTATACTGTATAAAAAGAAAGGCAAGGAAATGAGATGCAATTGCTTTATTTAGAGGTAATGCGTGTGTGAGTATTTGTGTATATAGAGATATTTCTTTAACCACAAGCATGACCATATTTCCCAAAAATAAAACAGAGCGGTTACTTTCGACTCGAAATGTTGTAGTTGTAGATAGCCGTGCAATGAAAAGACGATAAATAAGTTAGTTAATCTGCGTGACTTTTAAATTGTTACACATGTTTTACAAATGCGCTTCGGTTCATTATTAACATTAAACACCGTTATCATTCTTCTTCGGCACTCTTTGAATCAATAAGACCCTTTTCCCGTTCATCTAACTTCTCCTGACATTTTGATTAACATTTATAATTAGTGAGAAACGATCATTAATTCGTATGCTTATTTTGATATTGATTAGCATGTTATTTTCTTTTTTTTTTTGTTCCATTCTTAAATGAGGGGTTACTTTAACTAAAGCACGATCAACTTAATCATTTGGAGAAAGTCACATATTGCCAAAGAACTGGTAGGTCCATCAAGAGGAAAACTCTTTTCTCGTGCTTTTACGAGGATGACAGCGGAGCTGCGCTGATGATGAATCCTGACCTCGTTGCAGGACAGACATGTCTACAACAAAGCACACGTGTGCCCGGTTAAGTAGCCATCCTTCACCACCATCATGGCCCATTTTAACCGTCTCAGCATGCCTGAACATCTGTCTGTCAAGGATGGAACCAAAAAAAAAAAAAATAAGTAAATGGGTGGCATTCAATGAGAGCCAAAGCACACATCAAAATGTGAGCACTGCGCAGGAGGACTGAAGACAAAAAAGATGGGAAGCAGAGGGAGCCAAGCAGATCCATCCAGAACCAACATTACTTCAAACATGAGGTCATCTAAACATCTGTCCACAACATGTCCGCCAGGAGTTCAATCAAAGCCCTCCTCTCCCGAAACATGTACAATTGTTTCTGGAAATAAATATTAGTCCTAATTCGACTGTGATTGGTTGCTGCCACGAGGGAATTGCGGAGGGAAAAAAAGCTGAAAAGTGCAAGTGCGCGCGCGAACTGGCACAACGCGCGCACGTGCATTTTCTTCAACTTTATTTATTTTATTTTCCTCCTCTCTCTCCTCTTTTCTTCCTCTCTTTCATTTAGGGTAATGGGCTTTATTTGTTCTTCCTCGACTGATTTCAGCCCCCCCCCCTGTTTAAAACCAATTAAATGGAAAGGGTTGCGGTGCAGCCGGAGCGAGGCTCTGACAGTCTGGAGGGAGAGCTGCGGCAATCACATCTGTCTCATGTCGTCACAGTCCATTTGCTGGAGACGGATCGATTTACTCATGGAGTTTAAAAAAAAAAAAAAAAAGAAAAAGCTCCCAGCGAGGAAATAACAAAGGACTTAGAAAAAAGACATTACAGCAAAGATCGTGTAACTAGATAGATTAGCTATTTATACAGTTACTGCACTCTTTATTTCATCATTGTTTATTTTCTTTAAGAATTCAGCTTCCATTTCGATTTTATTTTTATTTACAAGTTGCCTCTAGTTTTTGTTCTTATTTCTGTTTAGACCCCAATGACAAGTTGCAGAGCAGTCAAGCATCAATCTCCCTGTACCTGAAAGTAACGACAGAAACTTAAAAAACTTTACATACCTCTCCCATAAAACGCATCCAGCATGGAGCTACTACCCCCTTGTGGACATAATGCGAATGACATCAAAATGACAAAAAAAGGTGTTTTTCACCACTAAGTTCAAGGCAGGTTTTTAACACAAAAACAGTCCTCTCATTCATAATGATGACCCATTATTCAATATTGTAATGGGCAATATTGTAAACACTTATTGTTTAAGTGTTCTGGTTCCAAGAGAAAAAAAGCATTTACTGGAACAAAAAGATTTTTTTAAAAAAATCCTCTTCTTGATGTGGAAATTCTGACTGGGAGGACAATAAGTCCCAGGTTTAGTATTCAATAGAGTTTCAAGCATACAGACATGTAGGAAAGGTTGTTGATATAACTATGTCTCTAGATATAATATGTCATAATGATGTATTGCTAATTGTAGTTGGCACCAAAACAAATAGAAAATCCCAGTGATTTTCAGATTTGTAACTAGAACACTCAGATTTCTGGGACAAATTGAATGCAGCATTAATGTAAGGACAATATAAACCGAAAATATCATGTTCACAATGTCAACTGGTGCTATGTTAATATAGCTGGTGCTATATTATAGCACCAGCACTCCAATATTTGACTGGAGTGCAAATATTGTTGGTCATAGTAACATTTTGATATAGTTGCAACAAAAGAGTTGACATATCTTACTGCTAAAACTTTTGTAAACCTCTCCAAGGCCAATGAATGTCTCTCAGGAAAGGGAGGACTGGACTATGCCAGATGGTGGAGTTAAGGTTGCTAGAGGAGCTGCGAAGGCTGAAGTAGCTAAAGATGATGCCAATGATAAGGATCTGCTATCTGACAAAGCTCAAGGACAAACAAAACAATATGGAAAAGCTCAAAATAAAGCCTCTTTAGAGTGGCAGCCTTGTTTTTGTGTGAATTATTTATACATTTGTAAGGCATGTACAGAGCAGAGGTTAACACATATGGAAAAGTTGTTTTTTTTCACTCCACTGGACAATTTAAAACAAAAAAGACAAATAATGGGGACCACTTTACATGATCTTAGGACTTTATCACTTATTCTAAAAGTGTTAGCCCATGTTGTTCACTCAATGTTTGCTTTAAACTGTTCAATCTGGCAGATTCAGTCATATTTGTACAACGTGAGCTTAACCATTCAATTCACCATCCATCTTAGTTGCAAAGTACTCCAGATTCCCATTTGAGAGCTCATTCTACTTTCATGGGATTTTGCCAGCACTGACATCAACCAGAAAAAAAAGCAAATATGTTTTCTTACTTCTTTCCAGATAATTTACAGATAAAATTGTGCTTTCATACTAGTTCTGCTTCAACTTAGTCATCATAAAGTTGAAGTCTTAAAAATACTCTGTCTTGAATGGAGATCAATTTATTCAGTTTAGGTAAAAAAATATTCTCCAAAGCATTTAGGACGTCCACAATTTTGGACACAATGAAAGTTCAAACCGAACTCCTGGTTCCTTTAGCAAGTCAACAATCAGAAAGCATGTTTCTATTTTTTTTTTTTTTGCTAAGATTTATTGCACAGTCGGCTGGATCAGTCTTTACTTCATCACCTGTAAGGTTTTAAAGAGTCTTCATGGACTGGCACCGTAGTGTCTGATAGATCATTTAATCACTTGCAGCCCTACCAGAGCTCTAAGGTTGTCAAACGAGCTATTTTTACAAGTTCCTAGATCCAGGAAAAAGTAGAAAAAAAACAACAAAAAGAACAGTCCATTTTTGGTTTCAGCACCAACACTCCCTTTTCAAGTAAGATCTATCCAAACCAAGGAACTAGTTTTTATTTAAATTAATAAGAAAAAACTATTTGCTTGGCTTCAGTTTAACACTGGTTGTGAAGGGGCTCAGGGCTGTATTTTAGAGCTGTTTCTAATAGTTTCATTCTTTGGATACACTTTTTTTTAGATATAAAAGTCCCTATTTTTATATGCATTTCTTTTTAATTAGCCTTCACAAAAGCTTGCTGTAAATTAGATTGATTTCAGATGTAATTAATAAGTAAAATAAGTCTAATTCTGAAACCTTTTTTAAACCATGACTGTCTTAATAAAATGATAAAAAACAAATAAATAAAAAAAGTAAAATATGGAATTATTTAGGGGCTCAAGATAATCAGAATTTAAGAAATATAATCTCTTCTCAAACAAATGTCAACTGAGATTATAATTTTTACTTCTTATCGTCTTGACACAGATACGGAGCTCAGTTGTGGAGAACCTAAGACTTTAGAAAGCCCAAATGCAGCGTTTGCTCCTGAACTACATTTAAAAGAAGCCCAGAGACAAAGGAGCATATAAATTATATCTCTCCACTCTTGTTAACACCAAACCGAAGGCAGAAAAAAAATGTCCTGGTGGGGAGGTGAAGGTATGAAGAAACACTAAGCCCATTTTCCTCACATAAAACTTCTGTCCCCTGCGTGCCCCCATCAGTCTTAGTGAAGACAGATGAGAGCCCCTCAGCTTCGGGATAGGAGTTCAAGTCAACCGGTTAGCACGCCCAGGAGACCTGTGAGGTGATAACAGAGCTGGACTATAGGCTATGTAACAAGTAACATCAAATAAGCCGTATAATGTATCTAGCATTTCATAAAAGCATAATTCTTTCATTGTTTACTTGAACAACATTAGAAAGGTGACTCTGGGATGGATTCTCAGCTCTTAATCTCTATACGTTCTGGCTGTCGAACACAGTGCTGTTAATAAGCTTTAAAAAAAATGTAGTAAATAAAGTTCATCAACTACGTTTGCCCCAAAATATACTCTAAAAGTTAACAAAACTTTCAATTAAATAGTCAACAAACTGAGAGAACCCAAACAGGCAAACTGTCTTGAATATGATTTACATCCACTTGTCAACAGAAGAGCAAATACCATGCCTCTCAACTTGCTGAAATGCTCTGAAACATCAGTTAGCCTAAAAAATAAGGAAATAGTTTTGTGATCCCGTATAGTCAACAGAAGTCAGCTTGTTCAGCTGGAAAAACTAACATGGAATAGAAACAATCTGCACTTGTTCCTGGTGCCAGATCGGATGACACATCCGGCTTTTTTTCCCCCCCTTCATCGCGTGGGATCACGCAACGGATTCTTAAGACCAAAAATTAACAGAGGCAAGGTTTGCCAACAAATAACATGGCTCATTAGGAATGATGAGCAAATGTAAATATCCCGATGTCGTCAAGCTTTCTGAGCAGTCTTTGAAATGCAGTCGTTATTAAAAATCATCAAGGCGTGAAGCTAGGTGTGAAGCATGAAAAACGTGTAGAAGATGAAAGAGTTTTGTCAAGCATCCACACTTGTTCTCTACACTTTTAATAATTCTTGCAAACAAAAACTCACAGCCATGGCGGAAAAAAGGTAAACACATTAATGTAACCGACTTTGTGGAGTATTTATCTGCATTGACCAATCAAGAAAGAGCTCATGTTAAACTTGTTTTCTCTACATCTGCACAAGATACATCAAACTGAGTAATTATTGTGCTTTTGAGAGTTATCAGACCTGTATTTTTTAAATATAAGCATCAATAAAATGGTTTTTTTTGTTGTTTTTTTAACTATGTGTTGACATTTGATCAAATCAGCAGTAATCGCCATCTGTTTATTTGAGCATGATGGGGCCTCGTCAGAGATAAAATATATACATACATTTTTCCCAAATCAGGAAATGCTCCATACATACGCCAGCCAACAATCTTCAGTGTTTCAGCTTACTAATGTAAAATTAAAGCTTGTTTAGCCCTTGCTACTATCACAGGTACTCTGAATAAAGTTTGAGAAAATGTAAAGCTCTTCAACAAAAGTAAAATGTTTTTTTCTTCTTTAAGGGATTGTTCCTTCTATTCAGTGTTTTCAAAAAAGGTGGAGAAAAAGTGGCGGTAATCTGAGCTGAACATTATGAACGTAAAGCATGTAGAGAGTTTTAATAAGAGGGAAGGAATATGAGTGAATTTCTCACATGTTTTTTTGACATAGTTGCACTCGGCAGTGGGCAACCAGCTCTGCTCGTTTATCTCATCTGTGCACGCCCTCAGCAGTGGCATCTTCTCAGTGACGGTTTCTTGGTGCAGTATTTGCCAATATTAGATAAAGGCTGGGTAAGAATACAGTAGCAACAGAAAACATCGCAACATGGGAAAATGTGGTTGAATATGTTGAAAACAAACCCTGAAAAAGAAGCATGATCTTTCTGGGTGCTTGGCTTTCATTGACTTTTAAGGTGCATGTTTAAATGTCTCCATTGCCATATTAGTAGCGTTACAGAAGGAGCTGCTTCTGCTGCTTCAGCCAGCTCATTTCAGCACAAAATTCCTGCATAACTTTTCAAATTACACATAGTGTATTTTTAAAATATTGGTCATGGACTGCCCTAAATTTCAAATATCGGTCTTGGCCATAGACCAGTATGTAACAGTCAACCTCCAATGTACATTTTCAGATGTAAAAAAGCAAAAAAAAGATAGTTACAGTCTGTCTTGTAAAGGAGCAGATAAGATGCACTAAAAATCATGTTGCAAAGTTTTGCACATATACCACTGTTTCATAATCTGAATAATGTTGTATTTATTGATTACCACCTATGCAGAATGAGGCTGCACTATTACTTTGCAGTCTCATTCTCATTAAAACCTCACTGACTGGTTTTAAGAAAATCACTTTTGATTTTTCAATCTTACTATTAGGACACTTAAATTTTCAAGCAGTTCTAAAAAAAAAACAAAAAAACATGATGTTAGCATTTATAGTTCTTGAAATCAACTAAAATAAGAACAGGTAGTTTCACCAAATCTGTTTACGTACTGACAATTGTTTGACAGTGTCTCTTGCCATCTGGAGGCTCAGGAAAGCTGTACAAACATTTTAACTGCCATATCGCGAGCTAATGCTTAGCTCTGGGTCATTCCCGTTTTACTTTAACTGAGCAAATGCTTCATGTCAATATGTAAATATCCCAAGTTTGCAATAAGTCACTGCTGAAAGTGACAAACAGTCTGAAGTTTAAATTGGCAAAGGTTAACAAATGCACACAAACATTCACACCTTCAAACTTCCTGGTTAAGAACAATGGACATTTTTATATGCAGAATAAAACAACACACTAACCCAAGTTGAAATGCCAACATTATGCATGCATTTTGACTTTTAAAATAATTTGCAATTATTATTTTAAAATGCATAACACAAGAGTAGTAAGCTGAAGTCCTGCTTAATGTTTAAAAATGATCAGGGACGCATCGCCATGAAGACATATTCACTGCTTAGGAGTCCGAGAAGAGTAGCTTCATGCAATGATGGGAATTAATACATAACCAACTCAGTGGTGCAGAGAGAAACCTAAGCGTAGTCATGAAGTCAAACTAAACCTTAACAGCCACAAGAAATGTGTAACTAAAACAGCTCGACAGTTTTCTCTTAAGTAATCTACCAAAATTAGGTATTCTGGAGAAAAGAGGACAAAGTAAAATAGAGAGTATAATTTTCTGTACATTAAATTATTGTAATAGTGGCTTTACATGTGCATGCAAATTAAAGAAAAGAAAAATCAGTTAATTAAAAACAGCACAAAGAGCCCAGGATTATGCGCTTTCCAGATAAATAGTGGCATTTTATAGCACAATCACATAACTGTGTTAACTTCAGTCGTTCAAAAATGCTACGTATATCAAATTTGACTTACAATTTTACTTTGAAATTTAACATTTGGATAATCCTTACCCTATATTGTCTAGTGATTTGCAAATCTATTGTCATGTTTAGTATAACTCAATTCAAATATGGATCTTGTATTCTACAGTTTTCAACACTTTTTTTCTGTTGCTGCCTCTTTGCTTTCCTCTCATCCCCTTCATTTTGAACTCTACAAGTGTCTCCCCTTAGTGTCTGCACTTTGTAACTACACTTAATTTTTCCGCTCAACACTTTAAAGTCCTGTTCAAACATTTAATACAGCTGGTTATTTGTAATGGAATATGGATCCAAATCCCATCACCGTCTATCCCATTGAAAATTAGGCTCCCGTCACATTCAAATGATTGCAAGAGACACCAGTCCATCCCTCATGTCCCCATCAAAATACCTACATTTAACATTTCTACCACTTTTATATAAATCTGGGGCATTCTGTCTACATAGACAGTGATAAATTAATGTTAATTTCGTTATCTTTGTTGCCTGTGCCTGACATGAAAAACGTTGCATGCACACATTACCATTAATAGTTCTACATAGTTTAGCTATTAATGACCTTTTTAAAAAAATAAATATATCTTTTTTGCTACGTTAACCCCGAGGGAGACCGCTAGAAAATTGCACTTCCTTAGTTTACTGAAACTTAATGTCTACCTTGTCACCATAAATATTCAGTCAAAGCTCGTACCTCTGAATTTCTTAACTCATTCAAACGGCACATAACTTTATACATATTATTTCTCGATGCTGCATGAAAATGTAGGTGATTAACAGCATGTTTACTGGTTCATTTTGAACCCTGTCCAGGTTAAGTATGTTGAGATAGCGTCTGTGTCGCACGAAGTGCAAATAATGTTACCTTTAGTCGAAAAGGGAAACACGGCTACGCATGCGTAAACATGCGCAAACGGCGTAAAGCGAGTGTACGTAAAACGGGTGGGAACCATCTTGGTGAGAAACGCCAACTCTTTGTGACCTAAACATCTCTCGTTGAAGCCGAGTATGCGTTTCAGCTGCGAGAGTACAACAACAAACACGCGCCAGTTCCGCAATTATTTGTTTAATGGAAATAACTCAAGAGGAGCTGCCCCTTAGAGCACTTAATACACAGCGGCTAGAACTGTTGCGTAATCGGAACAAAGGCGTCAAAAATTAATGGCTGTGGATAATTAACTCACCAGCGGATCCACCGGCTATAATCTGATGGGAGGCTTCGCGGAGCACGCTCCTTGGCTTGTTGGTTGTCATTGTTTTGTTTTGGCTCTTGGGCGAGGTCTCAACTCTGGGAACGTGGAGGAAAGCTGTTAAGAACCGTGCATTTAACCTGTCAGACATAAAGCAGTTGCTTCAGTGTTACAAACCTGCCGTCTCCAGTTGCTACGAGGTTACTCGGCGTGTGTCTCGCTGCTCAAAGTTCACGTCCCTCTGCACGCGCTAGACTGCAACGGTGAGATCTCTCCGCGTGCCACCGGCTAACTCCGCTAAGCTAACATGGAAACCGTTCCCACCACTCACCTACTCTTTAAATATGCCCTCGTATGTCCTTTCTAAAGTGGTGTTTTGTACACATATTCACACCACAAACTCCATTTTACAGTCTGTACTATAAAAGTTTAAAACACACAATGAACTCAATTTATTTTTATTACGTTAAATTACGGTTAGAAGCATTAATAATATTGCAAGTAGTATCTTGAAATGCTTTTGTTGTTGGCTTGTCATTTGAAACTCCGGTACCCGTGAGCCAAAATGGACCGATTATTCAATTTAATATGTAAATATTCTGCTGATTTGCTTCTTTGTATGGTAGCCCTGGTGCGAGACCCTTCACAACAAAAGGTAAACCGTCAGGTGCCAAATATTTGTCGCTGTTAACAGGTTGCCTATTTTGATTGTGTGAAATTATCAACAAATATCCAGATTCAAAAAGTTATTTGAGATAAGTTAGCATGTTCAGGTGTTAAAGGTTTGATTAAAGTATCATGGGTGGAAAATGGGTTGCAGGTTGGCTAATCTTGTCTCTACTAGTGTAGTTCTTGCTTGATTGTGCTTTTGTACACTTAGCACAAACAGAAAGGAGCTTAATTTGTTAATTTTTATGTTTCTTATTTTGGTTAAAATAAGACAATATGAGAAGTGGATATCTATAAAATTGTATAATAAAAAAGAACTATATGAAAGATAAAAAGCTGCTGGTTTACTGTTTGTTTTCCCCCAAGATTTGTGGTCCTTTGTTAGAACCCAGCATTTTTGTGTGTGTGTTTTTTTGCCTAATAGGTTTTCTACACCAACCTTTCTCATTACGTCTGCAGCACAAATAATGACTAGAGCCAGTGAAATGCAATGAGGGTTTACTGTAAAAATATGAAAAAGCCCATCTATTACTCTGCATCTTTGCTATTAAATAATTTTTTAAAATGATTTAAACGCTTGTAAAGCAAGCGGTCTAGGCTGCATTTCAGGCCCAAAGAATGGAGGAATTTTTCTTCTTTGTTGGCGAGAGATGAATGCTCCCAATAATTCAGCAGTGAACCTTATAATGAGTTTTTCCCTTTATAAGCGAGCAACTCGGGAACAACAAGGGTTTCAGACAAGCTATAAAAATCTGGCATTTACAGCTTAAATTTGGCAAGAAAACGCCATTACTACATTGACCTTCTTGGACAAGAAAAAGCCGTACAGCTTCCCGATGCGTAACTAACACACAGGGTGATTATTCGGTTAATGGATTGAAAGAATGATGAAAATTTGTTTATAAAACTTCTTTTTTTTCTCTCCCTTTAAGAATTATTGCTGCATGAAGTTTCCTGGATTTTTGTGTTAACTGCTAAGCCTAGGGGAATGGCTTTGTTTTTGTTTTGCATAGAAAGCAGAGACATTTTTTACTAAAATCGTTTGTGATCAAACAAGTTTATGGGTTTTAATTGTTCGATATCTGAAAAAACATTCAGGAATAATTGAAGCAAGGACAAATTGCAACAGCTTTTCAAATATATTGCTGGACAAAAGTTTCAAATTTAAAGCATCAGCGTGACACCAAGGATAAATGTTTCGTCTCAGCTACATACAAAGCCAGAGATTTCTCACTTGGACTGATGTTTTGCATCAATTTAGAGAACAATTTTTATAGGTCAGGTGATTTTTATTTAAAGTGGTGGCATTTCAAATAGTCAAATGCTGCCTTAGATCCGCAGCATCACAGATTCTCTGCTGCGCTTGTCAATAGGTATTAGGGGCCAAATCAAACCAGAAAACTAAATTTTGGTATCGTCCAGCACTAAAAAACTAACAATCTTTTTTTTAAAAAGTCATTAACAAATTGTTAGATGAAATGACCGGTTACTTTCTTAGAAAAGTAATTTCCTAACAGGAGATAAAACTGCTTCTTTCTTCACATTTTTCAGCAAATATTTATTTTACTTCAGAAGAAGATAAACACGGTTTGCTTTTTCTTTTTTAAACAGAGGCACCAATAAATGTGACTGGCACCACAGAGGAATATTTAGTGGTACAAAAAGTAACCAAGCTCAATAGGTGGCAAGTTTATTTTATGAACAACATACACGGAATATTTGTTCAACGTTTAAAGGTCGTACCATTTAGTTTATTACCTCACATGTGCACGGGCAACATAAACAGCCATATAAAAAAAATAATCAAAGAAAACATACGTTGTAATTAAATTACCCGAGCAAACCTAGGTCTTCTAATGAAAACATTGCAATTATGGAAAACCTTTCACAAGTCCCAAATTGTTACAGAGCAAATAAATTAGTAATAAAAACACAAGTGAAACAGTGGTTTATCCAAAGCAGTTCAAGTCTTTCAAATGTTTGATAGCTCTTTGTACAAACTGTCAGTAAAACAGTGAGTAGTCTTAGTGATGGTCACTGCAGCACAGGAAAACGTCACAAGTCTCATGTTTTGCTCCACATGCATCGTAGATGGCTAACTACTCTGTTCCATGTTTCACTATTTTCCCTTGTGAACCTTTCATTATCAGCCCATCTAATTCTGCAAGGCCTACATCTGGCTGTATTGAGAAGCTTATATAACCCCAAAGAACAACAAAATAAATCAATTTAACCTTAGTCTCTTAAGAGTAAAAAAAAAATCTATAAATCTATTAAAAAGGCAGTTTTCACTTATTTTGTTGATTTGGCAGTCGTATTGATTACCGTTATCTACCAACTACCTTTATCTACAATGACCTTCCTATACTCTTGAGTACAAATATGCGACAATTATAATGTATTTGAGACAAATAATTACAGTACCTTGTAAAAGTATTCACATCCCCTTTAACTTTTTCAGTTAGCCGTGACCCTTCCATGTATTTTGTTGGGATTTTAGGTGATAAACCAACACAAAGAGGTGCATAACAATGTAAGGCAATTAATAGATGACTTTAAAAAATATTTTCAAAATAAACATCTAAAAAGTGCGACTTGCATTGACTGATAATCTGATACCCCACAATAAAATCCAGAGCCTTCAGAGGTCACGTTACAGTTTTTATTGTGGAATCCAATCTTAGATGAAGTCATTGTTTTGTCTCATGTCTTTCCACCCAAGTCTTGAGTGAAGCCTCAAGTCAAGTCCAGAATCTAGTCCAACTCCTAAACTTTTCATTTAGACTAGATTTAGATGTAATTTTATCACACGGTAGTAACAAAACATTTCTGCATTGTTAAAATATTTTTGCCAGAACTATCAGCAAGAGGAAATAAACTTTTTACACTAAACAAAACTAATTAAATCAAACAGTAAATTGAGAAAATAAGTTAGGTGATTCATAATAAAATAAAATTCCTTCTGCTTGATAAACAATAGGAAAAAAATATTACGTTTTAGAAATATTACGTGAGTTACATCAAATAATTTAAATACCAAATTGAAGTATTTTTAGTTAAAGTTGTTGCAATCTAGTTGCTTTTATTAGACATTATTCTGGAAGCCATACATTACTTTGTGTAGCTCATAAAATCCCAATAAAATACATCGTAGTTAATAATTGTCACATGAAAAAATGTGGAAAGTTTTAAGGGGCAGTAATACTACATTAATAACTACACTACCACATCCCACTTGGCCTATATGTTCAAGCAGTACCCTAAATAAAACGAAAAGTTGTTTGTCACATCCATGGTGAATGACTGCTGACGCAGACAGAAAACTGAGCTGTTTGTGACCGACAGTCCCTCCAATTTTCAAAATAAATAAAACAAGTGAAAACAGAAGAAAAGCACAGAGTAGTACTCTCCTGCAGAAATAAATTGTGTAACAGCACTCTTCCTGTTACTTTGAATTTTAGTCTCGATGTTAAAAACAAAAGAATAAAAACTCTGTTCTGCAAGGATAAAAACTCAGCATGTGGCGCGGCCCAGCGTCTTCCAACAGTAACTGCGGTCATGGAGCCTCTCTGCTGCTGCTTACAGTAGGGTCGGCCCCTTGGTGGTGTAGTTCATGGCAGGGAAGTGCCGGCTGTCCACATCCCAGTGGCCGAGGGGCTGGTGGGAAGCCGACGGGACGGTGGGGTTCCAGTGGTTGATGTAGCTAGCCATGAGCAGAGTCAGCTCCAGTATCTGAGATGGGAGAAAAGGCGAGACAGATCACAGCAGACCTAATTGCTTTAACATTATGACATGAACGCATTTCATTTGAGTCCGGGGAGGTGGCCTGTCACGTTTTGCTCCGAGACCATAAAAACTTGAGAAACCCAAATGATCTTCCATCAAGAATGAAGTTACCCCCATTAGCCTCGCCTGGAGGGGTAACATGACCCCGACTTCAAGCTCCACAGACCTTCATGCACAAAAACAGAAGGAAATCTGGTCTCTTCATTAACAAAAAGGAGTAGTGCGAAGCCTGTTTTTCTTCCATAAACCTTTGCCTGTTTTACCTGAAAAGATCTATTCTACAAACCCATATTTTCACATTTTGTCACCTCCTCAAATGACCTTTTTTAGCCACCTCAGCATAATGTCCTGCCATACTCTTTTACATACTTACATACTCTTTTATTCAAGAACTGAATAAAGTCCTGAGACTTTATGTAAAAGAAGAACCAATATCTCAAAAAAAAAAAAAATAAGAACAGCAAGAACTTGACATGGCTCATCATTGTACATGAACTGAGTAAAATCATATGTGTGTATAAAAGACGACTCAATATGTCTTTAAAAAGTACAGTGAGAACTTGGCGTGGTCCATCATTATGTCACAGGGGTGAAAATTAGGACACACCACTTTTCAAAAGCAGGGTCAAAATGATCAACCCATAAGCCACGATGGCAGGTTTGCAATTTGAAGAGAAAAAAAGTTTAGATTCTGCGCCAAGCTTGAGTCAGTGAGAGAACTACTAAAGTTCTGTGATTTTCTCTGTGCAGAAAATGCAGAAGGAATCGTGTAAATGTACACTTTAAATAAAATCTTATTAAAAAACAAACCATCTCATATCGTAGAATTGCGTTTTAACCTACATGTGTGTTTTAATCCCACTGTCTGTCCTTTTAGATTCTTATGATCTGCCTAAACAATAACACAGCATAATGCTGTAACGTGAATTCTAATGTTAAAAAGCATAGTCATTGGGTTATAAAGTGCAAAAACAACTCTTTGTAAAAACATTTTTTTGTTTACACTTGCTTTGCTAAAACTGCAAAGAAAACATGAGTCTAATCAAAGAGTCATATCAAACAGAGAAGAGGCAAAGATAGCGTTAGCCTGACATTTCTGCAAAGTCCTCTGTAAGTCAGGATCTTTATCAGAAGCAAAACGCAGAGGGAAAAAAAAAAGATTTTGTTCACGCGTAATTAATCTTACTATCTTGATGATAGCAAAATCATGCTATCATCAAGGTAATCAAAGAGTCATATCAAAACAAAGTGGAAGGGAGCTAGCACCTTACCTTTGGCTTAGTCATTGCAAAAACCAGCTTTTCTACATTCTTGTTTCCAACGCCAGACTCCCTCTGCTGGCTGGTGACCACCATAAAATCCTCACGACACCCACCAAAGGTGACCACTGAATGGTAGGGGTACATGAACAAGGTGTGCTGAAATACATTGGAAAAAAAACAAGAAAACACAAACACATAGTCAGTGGGAAAAAGAAAAAAAAAAAAAGTAAAACAGAAGCCGAGAGCATGTTCTGGTTTCACACGAAGCAGAGCCTGTAGTTTGTTTGGGAAGCTACTTCAACTTTTGCTTTTCTGTGGCCCAAACTGAGAAAAACAGAGAATGACACGGTTTTCACTACGTTTCTTTCTGCGCTCGTCTGAACTGACGAGCCAAACCGAGGACTGAAACGGATCGACGCGGGCTGCAGAAAATTAGAGCTTGCGCTAACATTGTTTACATGTTGGGAACGGCCATCTGTCAGGATCAAGAACATCCAAATCTAAAGCAGACCAGTTTATTTTCCTTTGGATTTCTGCTTCTTGACACAGCGCTGTGTCTCCAGGGTCAAGACAGCTCTGCAGCTGTAGCGGAGCCAGCTGTACGGCATAAATTCACCAACCAACTTCAGTTTCCGAGCTTTGGAGTGAAACAGTCTGACATGTAACCTTGGAGAGACTTCCTAGAGGATAAATTGTGTTTATATCGTTTCGGTTTTTCCAAGCCTCGAGCTCACCATTGTGCCGTCTAGGACACAGATTCCGTCCTCACTGACTGCCAGCCACACCTGGCTCTGGTCAACCGGAGACGGAGGAACAGGCTGCGGACAAAGGAAGACGTGTCATCCTCCTGAACATCTCAGAATCAAAGACTGCATCAGTGGTAACATCTATTTATTTTCCATTCCACAAAAAAAAATACAAGCCAAAAGAATTTCTCCCCCAAAAAGCCAATAGAAAGAAGTGAGAATTAAAACTTATACCTTTCCACTGAAGAGCTTGGCGCCAAACAGAGGCCATTTCCGCGCTACGGTCAAATATATTCTCACACATTCGGCCGCACTGCACCCACGAAGCATCGACCACTTGGAGGCCAGACGCTCGGTAAGATCTCTGAAGGGGAGAAAAGCAACAGAGACCCCCTAATGAATCGGGTCTGCTTTTGTTTTATTGCGCCGCAAACTAAAGAAAAGATTCCAGAAAACCTCATTGTGCACCAACATTGTTTCTTTAAGGAGAGTGATGTTTGGTTCACCTTAGCTGCTCTGTGGTGCATTCCTGTTTGTAGCGTTTGGGATAGAAGCGCTCCAAGGCCTGCAGAAGAATCAGCTGAGATTTGGACTGAGGAAAGCCGGCAGGAGAGGAAACGCCCGACCGCTCGAAATCACCATGTTCAACCTGAGGGGAAAATCATTTTGGTATTTTCAACAAAAGAAGTTGAAAAATATCCGTATCAATTATTTCCAAAATTACTCAAATGACAGATAAGACAGAACATTTTCTTGACATGGTAGGTTCCTCTAATACAACGCATTAAATCACAAAGACCAAAAATAGTGTTGGTATTTCTTTAAAAAAAGCATGAAAAATAGCAGAGTTTTAAATGGTGATAGTGCCAATGAGGATCAGTTTTACTCAAATCCCAAAGGGAAATTAACGATGCAGCAGGAACAGGGAGTTGATAAGAAGACAAATGGAGCTGAAGAAATGGAAAAATGTAGGAGAAAATCTGGAAGAGGGTGCAAGACAGCAGGACACTGACTTGAAGCAAAAAAAACAAAGCTTCAAAGGAATGGTTTAGATTACAGTAAATTCACTTATTTGAATGGCCCAGTCAAAGTTTAGACCTTAATCTAATTCAGAATCAAGGCAAGAACTGAAAACACGCAAACTCAAAAGAAGTGCGGCTGTGATCGCTGTCCCCTACGACGTACTGCCAAAGGAAAACTGAGATTAAAAGCGCACCACACTTTTTAAACATTTTTACAAATTAAACTCTGCAAACTATGCATGTTCTCCCTTTCACTTCACAATTACGCGCTCCTTTTTGTTGGTCAAGCTCATAAAATCCCAATTTATCAGACTAAAGCTCATAATTGTAACAAGACAAGAATGAAACAGTTCGAGGGTTACCAATAATCTCGACTCTAACATTGAATTATCGTTTTCCGGACCTGTGCAATGAGTGCGGCCACCTCCAGAGCCAGCTCTTTGTTCACAGGGAAGAGGCCTTGCTGAACTTCGTCGTTCACCTGGTAGACCAGCAGGAGGCGCTCTCGCTCCGTCTCTCCTTTGACCTGAGATCTGAAACGCAGCCTGGGCACGCAGGAGGGAAACATTATGATGAAACGTGTTTTCCTAGAACGACTCCTCACATCAATCTGCCAAATTTCATCCCCAAACTCTTAAAAAGGCATTCCGCGGCCTTGTCCAGGCTTGTACACCTTCTAAAAATAATAATTTCACTAAAGATGTGACCTTTCATCTGCATGACAAAGTAAAGTCTGTGTTGCTGTGGTAACGTGCAGACAGAGACATCTTGTTTTCAAAGGAAAAGCCCTTCAGTCAGCTACAAAACTCTACATGAAAAGAGGAATTTCCTGGTTGGGAGGCATATTTTTTTATAGAGCGCTTCATAGTGATGAAATGTTTGAATTTGAAGAAAAGTGTACATGTGGACAGAACATTCAATTTAAACTTCTGAGCCCAGACAGTTTAGAACGATGGTCTTCCTGCTAAAAATCCCCAAAGATTAAAAAAAAGAAAGAAAAAAAAGATGACCTGTTTTTGTAGGTTAGCCGAACAATTCGCGTCCCTTCATTTTTCCCAGGATGCAGCTCTTTCAGAGCCTGCTCCCACTTGGAAATGACATCACAGACCTGGAGAAAGGGGGAAAACAGCCAGATGTCACAACGGACGTACTGTATGACTTCCATTTTTCCTTATTTAATTTCAGCCAGCAGATGGCAGTGGCAGTTCCAGGCGGGACAAAGATCCGGACACATCAGAATAATTATAAATTTGTTACATATTTTACATATTAATTTTTTAGTTATTGCATGTAAAAAAATACTGACCAGCGTTTATTGCACTGTGGCAGTTTTCTCAATATTGTTACTCCAAGTTATACACAGCCTGTATATCCGAAATCCACTTCCTCCAAGTCCTTTTTGAAGTTTAAGTAAATCAGACCAAACATTTGACACCCACCAACAGCTAGAAGTCCTACCTTTGCTGACGGCTGCAGGCAGTGCTCCAGGTCTTTGCCAGACGGATCATCGGTGAAAAGGGCAAACCCTGTCAGCTGCGGCTTCCTCATGCCGATCCGCTGGTTCAGTGTGCTTAGGAACTCGTCCACCGTAGTCGAGCCGTCAAACCCTACAACCTGGGCAAACAATCAGAGCTCATGTCATACAAGATCTTCTTCTTTCAATTTTATTCCAAAAGTGACAGCAGTGATGATCATGCAGTCAATAAGGAAAGGGGGAATATATTTCCTTTTAAGTTCTTTAAAAGGTTCTTCTACAAAAGTTTCCTAAAGTTAGAACCCAAGTTGATTATATTTGTTACATTATATTATAACCCAACATGATTATATTTAGAGGAGTTCTCAATCAGGAGACTTAAAGTCTACATGTGCCTCATACTATCAAATCAAACATTAGTCTTTGATTTATAGTCAATAGGATCATTGGTTGTGTTTCCACTGACCTTGTAATTGGACAAAGTATGTCAAAAATAAATTTGCTTAATGAAAACATGCCAATTTTGAAAAATGAAAAAACAACAACTTGTGTTTAGGTAAAAAGTTTTGGAGGGATGAGGCGTTTTTTTTATTTTTTGGCCGTATCAAAATGATTTTATTTTGCAAAACTGCAATGAAAACACTTTTTTCGCATCATACAAGTCACATGACCAACAACCGGACATTGTCAGAAAACTACGTGGAAGACGACTGGAAGTAGTTGGAGGACAATGAAGCAGCATGTTTCTAAATGACTTATCACGTGAAAAAACATATTCACGTGTGAGTTTCTTATTTAATTGAAACACGTTAATTGCATAGTTGTGTTTTTTTTTGACATTAGCGGAATATTGACAAAGTTTTGCACACATTTGTAATGGAAACGCAGCTACCGTTTGGATGCTATGAGAGCTGGACCGTGACTCTGACAGTCCTTTTAAGAGCGAATTGGTACCTGATACGTGTTGTTCATGAAATGTACTGGGATGCTGAAAGGCAGCGAATGATGGTAAGGGTTCCTCAGCAGGATGGACACAATCTCCATCCGGGAAGGTTTCGCTTCCCGTTCTCCATTCTGTAGCGTTCTCTCCAAAGATCTCTGACAGTACACGGCATACTTCCCCACCTCAGTCCTTCGTGGTGAGAGAACAGAAACAATAACGAACTCAAAGGGAAAGAACTCAAAAATAGGCGCCCAAAAGGCCGGATTCTGTGTCTTTGTAGTGTACTGCAAAGTGACGGGATCAGCTCCCACCTGGGGTCAGCGTTGTGCTGAAGATACTGCCTGAGGTACCAGAGGAAATGCTGCTGTGGGAGGAACAGCGCCACACACAACGACAACAGCTGCCAACACTACAGAAAGCAGAAAAAAGTTACGCTTTTTGCCGCTTTGTTGGCTAAATTACAAAATAGCAATTTATTCCATCTGGGTTCTTTTTTGTTTTGTTTTTCTGAATCGTGTGCATCCAACTGACCTGGGTCAGGGAGTAGTTGTGCGGCGTCCGGCGATTGGTCTGCTTGATCAGCTGGCAGTACATCTCGTTCTGCAGCTCCGGGTGGGTCAGACACACTTGCAGAGCATTCTGGGCCAGCGATGTGTGGTAATCAACGGAAGGGGACTCAACCAGAACATTGATAAAAAGCTGACAGGACTGCAGAGATGGAACAAAGTCACTTAGAATAACTAACAACAGAGTGACGCAAAGACACACAAGTAATCTTGGATGCAACCCGTGTACATAAATCAAAGCAGGACCATTTTCTACTTATGAAAGGATTCTAAAAGGATTTTATTTACGGGTACTGGATATGCCTGTGACGATAACAAATTGTGCCGGATGATAAATTGTCCCAGTAATTATTGCGATAAACGATAATGTTGTTTTGAAATCATTTTCAAGTAGCTATTACCGGTATATTGATCGTGGCATACTAATGCAAAGACAAATAAACTTTCTGTAAATAACACTTGACTCTGGAACTGGAAGATATTTAAATAGCCAAAATAAACAAACAACAAACAAAAACAGTTAATAAAATGGAAAAAATAAAAGTCCACAACATGTTAAAAAACATTGTATTGCATCACTCTCTTAGAAGAAACAAAATCAATTTTAGGTATAAAAGTCCATCGCTATTTAGTTAATGTGTAGTCATGCTACTGTTATTTGTACTATATTAGTCTTTAAAATACCAGTATTTCCACTAAGCTTTCTACTTTTGCCAATCCGATTACATTATTTATAATTATTAGATCAGGTGATTTGATCGAACAATTACTCATTACTTGAAGAGTCTCTCTGTAACATTTACATTTTACATTTGAGTAATTTCTTGGACAGCTACGTATTACTTTTGCTTGATATATCAGTGTTACTTTTACCTGAGAGCAACTTTTTAGCGAGTTAATATTTAATTGAAAGGCCAAGATAAAAGTAGTTGGTATGATTACTGGTACACACAATTTTATGGGACTTTTGGGTGGGAATTATGTATGTGTTTTTCTTCTATTTCACAATTATATACTACGTTGTGTTGATTTACCATAAAAATGAAAAAAAAAAATACAATAAGTCTTCATGGCAACAGCAAAATAAGATAGAAATGATGCTCCTCTGATGTGTTTGCATATCACTGAAAATTAGACGGTCTGAAGCAGCGCATATACAGGGAAGCTTAATTACGGACTCCTCTTGTTTGAGGCAGCTGAAAACACGGACTCTGTGTAATATTTCTCATCGGTCTCCTCGGATTCATTAAAACTTCAATGGCCCGAGTTGAAAAGACCGTTACTCGTTCCATTTTTGACTCATTGTTTGGCATTTGGGACAGTTTTTAGGGCTGGCTGCTCAAAAATAGAGCCCATCATCTCTGCCTTCAATTGAGCAATTGGGGGTGTGGAGCATTGACAGCTCAGGGAGCGAGGGGGAGGAAGGTTTCGGAGGGGCGGCAATGAGAGCTGAAAAGAGAGAAAAAGGAACCGACGTCCCTCTAGAATCTCCCCGAATTTTGCTTTGATCTTGTTTTGCGTCCCCAGTCCCGTCCCCTTCCACATAGTGGTGCCGCTCTCCAAGGGCCCCCCGGCCCCCAACCTGTCACGACTCTTCTCAAAGCAGAAGAGTGGCAGCCAAACCACAGGAACAGTTGGCCTCAAACAGAGCAGATAATCAAGGCCATTATCTCGCTCGCACGCTCTCGATGAGCACAGACCCCTCGGACGCCAGCGTCTGATCTATTTTGGAAGCGGGAGGAAGCGGCGCACATCCAGGTCGGTACAAAATGAAAGCGATGCGGAAAGAATTGCAAAGAGTTTTTCTATTTATTTTTTTTTCCCGCTAGTGGGTGGCGGCAGACAAATAAGAAAACAAACAAACAAAAAAAATGTTGATGAAGAGTTTGGAGACGGACCTTGAAGAGTTTGAGAGCTTCGGTCTGCAGGGCTTCAGACGGCAAAGTGGTGAGAGGCGAGCGCAGACCCTCCTTACAGAAGCTCAAGGCCTCGCTCTTCCATAGCACAGACTCTGGGAAGAGGAGTGGGTGTTTATGCGTAAACCAGACGAAGCAAAGATGGAGTTTCAAAACTGCAGTGAGTCAGAAAACAGCTGGACAAAAAATAAAAAAATAAAAAAAATCACAGGCTCTGCTCTGCTATGACAAACACAGTCTGCAGTGGGAAGTGGAGCTAACGCACAACATGAACCGCAACAACACATCGAGTGCTACTGAGGTAATGTGTATGTCCTTGGACTTACACATTACCTCCAGTAAATTCTTCGATTGTATGTGTACAAGTGCAGAAAACACAAAGCATTTTATAAGGAGGGAAAATGGAGAAATGCAACCCTGTTTAGATCTAAATTAAAGCAAGAATACAACAGGGTCAAGGAAAGCATGCAACGCCAGGCTGAAATATAACAATTTGAAGGTGTTCACAAAGTAAATTTTAAACAAACCAAAAAAAATAAACATTTAATAATGTTTCCTAGTGTCTTGCACAGAGATTAAAATCTAAATTTAAAGGTTTTAATCTTTAAATTAAAATATCTTGTTCAAATCCTTTGCTTGAAAATAAAAAAAATTTCATTAGCCCAGCAGTTGAAAATATAATTTAATACCTCCTTGCTTTCAAGTTTACTTTCACCTCCCAAACATAAAACTCAAAGAGACGCAAATATTGAAAGAGTCGGCTACAATTTCTCACCTGGGTCTCCCTCCACATCCATCAGTTTACCAATGAGTTGCTCGCACTCCGTGCCGACTTTCAACGTCGCGCTGCTGCCGGCGGCTACATTCAGGTGATACAGCCAGGTATCCTGCGCAAAATGAAACGTACTTGTCGAAATCAAGAGAAAGAGAAAAACAAACAAACAAAAAAAAAGTTTTTACTGTTCTACCTTCTCCTGCTTGGTGCCAATGAGCAGGTAAGTCGGGCTCTGGTCTTTGGGTTGGACCACTAAGGTGCAGTGAGAGGAGAGGAAGCCCCGGTCGCCGGCCTCGTAGTCCTCGTCTGAGTCGCAGGAGCGATCGACTTCCTGCACGGACGCCTCCCTCATCTGCAGCTGCCCCAGAGGAAGCTACGACGTGACAAATTAGCACAAGTAAGTGAAACTTAAGAAGCAGTAAAATGTTTTTTGCCTTAAAGGGAATTTATTTGAACAAAATTAAGTAAAAGTAAGAGAAATTTTAACATCTCAAACCTTGTCCTCCTGGTTGCGAAAGTAGTAGAAGACTTTTCCCACCAACGAACACCACACCAGCTTTGAGTGTCCATGTTTGACCTTTGCAAGAAAACAAACGGCACACACAAGTTTTAGAAAAAGCTTCAACAGTATGGCTATTTGCAAAATAACTTCTTCTTTCGTAGATTCTAGCAGTAGGGATGAAACCGCTTGAACCTTTTGAAATTTGCCACATTAAAACCAGAAACTTGAATGTGTTTTAATAGTGACTGCATTGGAAAACAGGGTTTCAGCATCATGCAGTGGGAATGCTTTCTTTTGCGTGAGCTAAAATGGGCAAGTTTTCCCATTTTACTTTTGCAAAGTGAAATGGGAATATGTGTCCAAAATGGATTGCAAGGAGAAAAAACAGTTCATTTTCATTTAATTTTTTATTTAATTCACTCAATAAGCCTGAATAGTTTATATAACAGCTCAAATAAACCATAAATGAAAAGGAGCAGAAAGAAGTATAAACTTTTAATATTCTTCCCCGATTCACATAAAGAGAAAATTAGCTATTCTACTCTAAAGACTATTAGAAGAATTACTTTATTCATCCTAGTAGGGAAATTATTTCAACATTATTACAAACATATTTCAAATTCACAAAAACTACACATCAGCTTAATCAATGCCATATCGCTTCATCGCGATGATCTTCAAACTTCTTGTAAATGCAGAAAGAGATTTAGATTCTTTTATCTCGCTGTCAAGATCAACAAAGTTCTGACTCAGGGGGGCTGAATACAAATGTGCAGCAAATATTCAGAGGAGTACATGAATGTGAAAACTTTTCACGGCGTTGCATCTGTGATTTTGTTTTTGTTAAGACCCTGACATATATTTATTTAGGGGATTTCTACATCCAAGCTGCAGATGTTCTGGAAGTTTTGTCATCAGGCAAGCAAACCTTTTACAATCAACCCTCCATGTTGAAGGGAAGGTGACAACTACCTGCCGTCAACTCATCTCATCCTCCGCTACATAACATAAACAGGCAGTGCAGCTGGAGATGATAATTACACATCCGCGTCTGACGAGGGCTTCCGTCCAGGCGAAGCCAGTTGTGCCTCCATCAGAAGCGGGGTCGTCGTGGTAAACCGCCCTCGCCAGATGGGGGTGGAGCCACCTCCAGCGCCTGAACCACCGTCGTGTCACGAGCCACAGATCAAAGTCGTGCCGCAGTGAGAGGATGTGAGTGCCATCGTCTCAGCTTGAGGCCATCATTCGTCTGCCACAGACCCGTCATGCTCGCCCCGCAACAAGTGCCTGTTTTAACGGCGTGAGGTGCGGAGGGCAACATTCCTGCAGCTCCTGATCCGGCGGCCGTGTCTGAACATGAAGAGTTTGTCTGAAGGTGGCTATCTCAGTGAGAAAAACATCCTCATCTCAGGCTACATCTGCCATTAGGTTCATCATAAAAATAAATATTTCTGGATGGTAAAGTGTTCCAATGACAATGTTATTGTTTCGAAACCATTTTCCAGTAATACAATGATAATGGTGGTGTAATGCAAGCTAGCCCTCTGGAGGACTAATAAACTTTCATTTTGTAAAGAACATTTAACCCTAGAAATGGAAGATGTTTTAAATATCCAGAATAAAACCATAAATAAAATGGATTATGATGCCTCTGTAAGCAAAATTTTCTTTAAAAAAATATTAATCATCGGCATAAAATTTATTAATCTCATTTAAATTTATCGTGCAATTAATCGATTAATTGCGACAGGCTTATCTGCCATTTCCATTGCTCAACTTAACCTGTTACTGTTGGTTTTTTTTTGTTAATATGATGAATCACCTTTGTAAGCCAGCCTCTCACGGTGGGCTTTGCCCTCGTCTCCACGGTAACAGGGCTGCTGGATCGGACTTTCAGGATGTTCTGCAGAACTCTGATCCACTCCTCCAGGATGTTGGGCGAGTCAGCGGTCAGATAGAAGGTCTTCTTCTCCGTGATCAGCTGATGGCGCGAAAGGGAGAAATAAAGAGAGAAATGGAAAAACGCAAGAATCAAAATGAGAAATGCGTTTCACGTCAGGGGAGATCAGAATCAGCTTCTGAAAACATTCCAGTCTGACTCTTTACCTGATGCCATTCCTCTATGCGTTTCTCTGGTATGTAGCAGTAAAACTCTACTCGTATTCCTTTTTATTTTATTTTTTTGTCTTTTCAGCTCTCCAACTCTGGATCTCTCCAGATAAGACTTTCTGCTGTTAAACAACCAGCAGCAGCGGTATTGGAGTCTATGAACAAAGCGTTTAAGGTAAAATGTGTTTCCACTTACTTGAAAAGTCTGTGCTCCCTCTCCACGTACTATGCAGCAGGACGAGTTCAGCTCAATCTGACCCTGAGGTTTTCTGATTACATCACTCTAAAGAATAAAAAAAAGAAAAGAATACGGACAGTAAATAAGTAGGCCTACAGGTCTGCGTTCAAAATATCCTCTCAGCAGTACATAAGTGTGAGGCATAATTGTGAAATAATGACGTTTTTTGCCATTAAAAACTTGGAAAAGTGTGAATTCAGCCCCTCTTGACTCTGATACACCTGAATAACATGTTGGCAAACAAATGTCTGAGGGATAAGTTTGTGGAGATGTTTAAAGTGGCATTAGGATATAAAACTATTAATACACCACCCACATTTTGCAGCTGTTATTGTATTCTACACCACGTCAAGTCACCACATGCGGTTTTAGCTGATATTCAAAAACCATATGCAAGTTTAGATTTTAGAATCACCGTCCTCAGAATGATAGAAAAATCTTACACATATCCCAGCAGTATTTTCAGGGGTAGAATCAAGATAACAGGTGAGCAGGAAGGAACTCACTGGAGACTTGTAGTAGAGGATCTCTCCGTTTCTCAAAACGAACCAGCGACGCTTCCAGGCTTTCACCTGACTGCCCATTTTCAGCAGGTACCCCGACTTCTCCATCGTCTCCTACGGAGGCGGAAATATATTTCAGTTACGCTATTGGGTCAGACTGTACTCTCCTCGCTGCTACGAAATCAAATCAAGGGTGTAAAGTAGCGCAGCAAACGTGGACTTACGGGCCCGGTGCTCTCACAGGAGTAGGAGGAAGTGCGCTGGACTTTGTGTTCGGGTTCAGAGTAGTCGCTGTCCAGGGAGTACGCATCCGGTGGGATCGCGTAGTCACTCTCAGAGCTGATGGAGGACATGGACACACCTGTTGGACAACAGAGACACGTAGCAATCTAGAAACACACCAAGTGAACGCGAAGGGCTTGTCTGAACTCTCCGCTTTCTCCTCACCTCTCTTTACGGCACGTGGGCTCCCGGGAACGCTGCCCTTCCTCTCTGGGCTCAAGATGGAGGTTCGCAAACTGGCCAGCGAGCTGCTGTCGTCCTCCGAGCCGGAGTCGTCGTCTGGGAGAGGCACGCTGCTGATCTGAGTGGCTTTCTAGGAAACGTATGTCTAAATTCAAAAGTCTTTCTCATGCTAACAACGCCTACGTTTGTCAAGCCGGGACATAAAGTGCTTGAACAAAGATGGATGCTGGAAATACTGAGTACTTTGTGTAACAGTGAGACTTTGTGTAACACCGTACTCACCCCTTTCAGTGTGGTGTAGACTGGAACATTGATGTTCTTGTAGATCAGCTGAGTAAAAGGCCCTGATGCAGGACACTGGGGTAGGGTGGAGCCTGAAACGTTACAGAGTTTTATCAGAGATCTGAAAAATTGCACAGCAGGCAGGATCACTATGAAGCCTCTGAGGTCACGGTGCATCAGAGGGGAGCTCAGAACACAGAACCGCCTCCTCCACATCCAAATGAGTCAAATGAGGAGATTCAGGGATTATGTCATTCCTTTAGGTCTGGGACTGCCTTGGGATCCCCCAGAATGAGCTGCATAGTGTCAGACGGACACTTTCTATAATGAGCGGACAAATGGATGGCTGCAACTGGGATTCTTGAGGCGTAACAAAGAAGCAAAAACGTCTGTCCGTTTACCCACCCTAACTAGCTGCAGCTGCATTTGTTTTTGTTTTCTCTTAGTGCCTGAGCCAAATGAATGACAGATTCCATATTAGTATTTGGGCCTCATTTCCAACCGCAGCAAGTGTAACACAGCGTGAAAACTAACTGTTCTGTTGAATGTCTGCTTATTACTATTCCACTGTTTTAGTTCATTTAGTTGCCATCTAGTGGCCAAATTAGGTATGACATTTAAGAACATTTGTCATTGTATGATAATGCCACAAGAAGGAAACAAAAGGGTGGAAGTTGGCAAGCATGGTCAGGCATGTTGCAACTTCAACTTTCAGTCAGTCTGTGAAAGCACTGTTGGTGCAATACATCAGGTCATTTGTCACACTTTTTCCTTCTGATTTCTTCCTCCTCAGTGCACAAATTGCCATTAAAATTGTCACCTTTAATCTGGAGATATGTCCTTCTTGAGTGGCCATTGAGAAATGGATAGATTTCTTTTTACTACACTATTAAAAAAATGCTTTTTGTCTTCAAACCTGTAAATAAAAATATTTATCAAGAGCTACAGGTCTGGACACAAATGGAAAAAAATGGTAAAACTGATAATATATGCCCTTCAACCCAGCATTTCAAACCTCAGTGTTTGCATCTCGACAATAACAGAGACATCAGGACTGAAGCCACAGCCGTTATTACAACCAGACCGTGACGTTTTACTGCTGCTCATTAAAGAGCAGCCTTCCCATCCTCTTCTCTTCCTTTCTTTTTAAGTTCAAGGCTGTTGGAGGAAAGAAAAAAAATCATAGGGGAGGTGAAGGTTTGGAAAGCCTGGTTGAGGTGAAACAGACACCTGAACAGGTGTGTGTAGCCTGAGGCCAGAGGAAGTGACATCAAAAGCAGCAATGATGGGTCCCAATAAGCCACTCTCCCTGTCTCAGCAGCTTAAACATCAGTTAAATGATGAGTTTCTTCGCAGTACTGACTCATTCCCACAGGTAGCCCCGCTGCGGCTCAAAACGGACAGGAACTATGGGGTTTGATTACTATTATAGAATGAGTGTGGTGATGAATGAGACGGTGACTCTCTCACCTCGTCCAAGACCCCTGGTTAAAGCCCCGCCCTCCGAGACTCTCATTCCTGACTTCGCCACAGCATAGATCCGACTCTCCTGCAGGGAACAACACAAACACCAATACTCAAGTTTCGCTGTTTCCACTCTCCAGAAACCTTTAAAGGAGTTGCTTTTATGAGGATTATTGACTCTGTTTACATCCAATTGGAAGACAGTATTATGATCGAGTGAGAGAAAAAAAATTTATTTGGCCAGCAATATACTTGATTTCAATTTTAAAGCTGAGGGTGCTGTCACACCTCGTGATCCGGCAGAATCCATTCAATTGGGAATCTAATATTGCAACAGTTGTTACTTTTTCAGCTGGTGCGGTTCGCTTTCACACGACAATGTGTCAAATGATCCAAACCAGTTGAGCAACCTGTTCCCCTCCTGTTGCCTGTGGGGGCGCTGCACCAACAACCACTGAAGGAAATGACACAAAAACCTCAGAAGAAGAAAAAGGTGCAACTTCTTTCTTCATGTAAAATGAAAATGACGTAAGATTTTAGCAGTTGCAGGATTTCTCATTTGTGTTTGGTAAAGGACATCAAACCATTTCTCCCTCTAGCATTTGACTCGCGTTTGTTTTAGTTGTATTTACCCAGAATGCCCTGCACTACAGTTTGCTTCCTTGTTGTGGAGCGGTCTCCGGCCCACTTGCCGTTCACATTTTATTGGGGCCTGCCATGCAAAGCAATGGCAGGAACCTATTGCTATTGTCGGAGAAAGTGTTTCTTTCCATGCAAAGCAATGGCAGGAACCTATTGCTATTGTCGGAGAAAGTGTTTCTTTATTGGGGCCTGCCATGCAAAGCAATGGCAGGAACCTATTACTATTGTCGGAGAGAAGCGTCTCTTTAATTGGGGCCTGCCATGCAAAGCAATGGCAGGAACCTATTACTATTGTCGGAGAGAAGCGTCTCTTTAATATTATTATTATTATTATAGAACTTTATTTTTCTTCCGTAACCGTTAATGCGGCTCATACCGCTGGGTGCACACCTACAAATGAGGTATCAAAACGTGCAGAAAATTCACGCCATTGGAGCTATTATTTTTGGTGGGATTTGGGCTTAACGTGGCGACATAATTCGCAAAAAACTACGAAAAAAACCCCATTATAACTCAATGGGAAAAATCCTAGAAATACCCTATTTTTGAGGATTTGCTGTGTCGTCACAAATTCACCTAGAAATGCCATTCAAATTTCATTTTGTAGATACGTCTGTGATCTCTTCGAAAGTGAAGACGGCTCGTCGATACCAGTTACGGTTTGTCCACAATTTGCCTCTAAGCGACCCAAACTTTCTCATTTTTGCTGAAATTACAGTGACAGCCCATCTCGGTTCATATCTGGGCACAACATTTCTTTCTCTCATCACTGTAAATGCTCTGAGTGAGGTACAGATATGAATCTCGGGACTATCGCAGAAGACACATTGAACTGTCATACGCTCGAAACGCTTTTCGAATATGTATTACGGTTCCCGAACAAGAAGGATTTGTTTCCAATGCTTTTTTTCAGTAAAGTGTGTTTGCTCAAACACACTTGTGTGTTTGAGAGCTCACAGCTCAGAGCTCACACCTGCTGAGACCATTATTTGCCATAGCAACGGAACTCAAGAGGCTATTGGCTGCTGGTTAGGACTACGAATACGCATCACTGTAGTTCTATCTATCCTCAGTTGAAACAGATCAGGACTGAGAACTGGCCTTTAGAACTACTGCTGCTATGGGCTGTATATAACTGATTTAACTCAGTAACTGTTACACATGGGATTAGTTTGGAACTTTAAAATGGAGCATAATAATAATTTCAAAATAAAAGCCTTGAATATTTTTCCATCAGGTAATTGCTGTTTTTGGCTTTATTTGACGTTTTCATCCAAAGCACTGTTACACATGGGATTACTTTGGAACTTTAAAATGGAGAATAATAATTTCAAAATAAAAGCCTTGAATATTTTCACATCAGGTAATTGCTTTTTTTGGCCGTATATGACTTTTTCATCCAAAGCAATGTTACACATGGGATTAGTTTGGAACTTTAAAATGGAGAATAATAATTTCAAAATAAAAGCCTTGAATATTTTTACATCAGGTAATTGCTGTTTTTGGCTTTATTTGACGTTTTCATCCAAAGCACTGTTACACATGGGATTACTTTGGAACTTTAAAATGGAGAATAATAATAATTTCAAAATAAAAGCCTTGAATATTTTTACATCAGGTAATTGCTGTTTTTGGCTTTATATGACTTTTTCATCCAAAGCACTGTTACACGTGGTATTAGTTTGGCCCTTTGAAATGAAGCATAATAATCATTTCAAAATAAAAGCCTTGAATATTTTTACATCAGGTAATTGCTCTTTTTGGCTTTATTTGACTTTTTCATCCAAAGCACTGTTACACGTGGTATTAGTTTGGCCCTTTGAAATGAAGCATACTGAAAATTTCAAAATAAAAGCCTTGAATAATTTTACATGACGTAATTGCTCTTTTTGGCTTTATTTGACTTTTTCATCCAAAGCACTGTTACACGTGGTATTAGTTTGGCCCTTTGAAATGAAGCATACTGAAAATTTCAAAATAAAAGCCTTGAATATTTTTACATCAGCTACTTGTGTTTTGAGCATTATATAACTATTTTAACCCAAGGACTATTACGCATGGGATTAGTTTGGCCCTTTGAAATGAAGTTTAACAAAACTTCCAAAATAAAAGCCTCGACAACATTTTAAATCGTACCGAACGGTGCACGTCCGCCTCGCTTAACGTTCTTGCGGTTCTCCGCGTGCCACTGATCACGTCGCGGCGTTCTTTAGCGTCGACGCCGATTAGTGGCGCGACGACGCCGGGCCCAAAACCCCACGGGCGCGCCTCGGCAGGCCCCGGCTAAATTTCTTCCGAAATTTTCTAGTTGGGGCCTGCCATGCAAAGCAATGGCAGGAACCTATTACTCTACACCCAACAAGCGTCTCTTTATTGGGGCCTGCCATGCAAAGCAATGGCAGGAACCTATTACTATTGTCGGAGAGAAGCGTCTCTTTAATATTCTTTATTCTTCCGTAACCGTTAATGCGGCTCATACCGCTGGGTGCACACCTACAAATGAGGTATCAAAACGTGCAGAAAATTCACGCCATTGGAGCTATTATTTTTGGTGGGATTTGGGCTTAACGTGGCGACATAATTCGCAAAAAACTACGAAAAAAACCCCATTAAAAGTCAATGGGAAAAATCCTAGAAATACCCTATTTTTGAGGATTTTCTGTGTCGTCACAAATTCACCTAGAAATGCCATTCAAATTTCATTTTGTAGATACGTCTGTGATCTCTTCGAAAGTGAAGACGGCTCGTCGATACCAGTTACGGTTTGTCCACAATTTGCCTCTAAGCGACCCAAAGTTTCTCATATTTCCTAAAGTTAGAGTGCTTCTCTCGCTGATTAGAGTGAGAGATCAAGACAACTTTTTCAGCCCAAATCATTTTTGAAATCGCCATCACGCCCACAAATATCGCACGATTAGTATCAAAATCGGTCCTGACATTGATACGCCTGTCTGCTCCGGTAAAATGTTTTCGAAATTTATCTAGACCGTACGGTTTTCTGTCACGGTGCTTCAGAGCAAAGTCATGCGACAGGATTTTCTGAGGCTCTGAGGCTCTTTCACTAACACTTCACACCTTGGTGTGAAACTTATTTAACATAGCAACGGATCTCAAGAGGCTATTGGCTGCTGGTTTGGACTACAAATACGCATCATTGTAGTTCTATCTATCCTCAGTTGAAACAGATCAGGACTGAGAACTGGCCTTTAGAACTACGTGCTGCTATGGGCTGTATATAACTGATTTAACTCAGTAACTGTTACACATGGGATTAGTTTGGAACTTTAAAATTAAGCATACTGAAAATTTCAAAATAAAAGCCCTGAATATTTTGACATGACGTAATTGCTCTTTTTGGCTTTATTTGACTTTTCCATCCAAAGCACTGTTACACATGGGATTAGTTTGGAACTTTAAAATTAAGCATACTGAAAATTTCAAAATAAAAGCCCTGAATATTTTGACATGACGTAATTGCTCTTTTGAGCTTTATTTGACTTTTTCATCCAAAGCAATGTTACACATGGGATTAGTTCGGAACTTTAAAATGGAGCATAATAATAATTTCAAAATAAAAGCCTTGAATATTTTTACATCAGGTAATTGCGCTTTTTGGCTTTATGTGACTTTTTTATCCAAAGCACTGTTACACAATGGAATAGTTTGGCCCTCTGAAATGAAGCATACTGAAAATTTCAAAATAAAAGCCTTGAATATTTTTACGTCATGTAATTGCTCTTTTTGGCCGTATATGACTTTTTCATCCAAAGCACTGTTACACATGGGATTTGTTCGGAACTTTAAAATGGAGCATAATAATAATTTCAAAATAAAAGCCTTGAATATTTTTACATAATGTAATTGCTTTTTTTGGCCGTATATGACGTTTTCATCCAAAGCACTGTTACACATGGGATTAGTTTTGAACTTTAAAATGAAGCTTAACAAAAATTTCAAAATAAAAGCCTTGAATATTTTTACATCATGTAATTGCTCTTTTGAGCTTTATTTGACTTTTTCATCCAAAGCAATGTTACACATGGGATTAGTTCGGAACTTTAAAATGGAGCATAATAATAATTTCAAAATAAAAGCCTTGAATATTTTTACATCAGGTAATTGCGCTTTTTGGCTTTATGTGACTTTTTTATCCAAAGCACTGTTACACAATGGAATAGTTTGGCCCTCTGAAATGAAGCATACTGAAAATTTCAAAATAAAAGCCTTGAATATTTTTACGTCATGTAATTGCTCTTTTTGGCCGTATATGACTTTTTCATCCAAAGCACTGTTACACATGGGATTTGTTCGGAACTTTAAAATGGAGCATAATAATAATTTCAAAATAAAAGCCTTGAATATTTTTACATCAGGTAATTGCGCTTTTTGGCTTTATGTGACTTTTTCATCCAAAGCACTGTTACACATGGGATTAGTTCGGAACTTTAAAATGGAGCATAATAATAATTTCAAAATAAAAGCCTTGCATATTTTTACATCAGGTAATTGCGCTTTTTGGCTTTATGTGACTTTTTTATCCAAAGCACTGTTACACATGGGATTCGTTCGGAACTTTAAAATGGAGCATACTGAAAATTTCAAAATAAAAGCCTTGAATATTTTTACATCATGCAATTGCTGTTTTTGGCTTTGTATGACTTTTTCATCCAAAGCACTGTTACACATGGTATTAGTTCGGAACTTTAAAATGAAGTTTAACAAAACTTCCAAAATAAAAGCCTTGACAAAAATTTTAAATCGTACTGAATGGTGCACGTCCGCCTCGCTTAACGTTCTTGCGGTTCTCCGCGTGCCATTGATTACGTTGCGGCGTTCTTTAGCGTCGATGCCGATTTGTGGCGTGACGACGCCGGGCCCGAACCCCACGGGCGCGCCTTGGCAGGCCCCGGCTAAATTTCTTCCGAAATTTTCTAGTTGGGGCCTGCCATGCAAATGGCAGGAACCTATTACTATTGTCGGAGAGAAGTGTCTCTTTATTTATTTTTCTTCCGTAACCGTTAATGCGGCTCATACCGCTGGGTGCACACCTACAAATGAGGTATCAAAACGTGCAGAAAATTCACGCCATGATTGCTATTACTTTTGGTGGGATTTGGGCTTAACGTGGCGACATAATTCGCAAAAAACTACGAAAAAAATCCCATTATAAGTCAATGGGAAAAATCCTAGAAATACCCTATTTTACCCTATTTTTGAGGATTTTCTGTGTCGTCACAAATTCACCTAGAAATGCCATTCAAATTTCATTTTGTAGATACGTCTGTGATCTCTTCGAAAGTGAAGACGGCTCGTCGATACCAGTTACGGTTTGTCCACAATTTGCCTCTAAGCGACCCAAAGTTTCTCATTTTTCTTCAAATTAGAGTGACAGCAGACCTCGGTTCATATCTGGGCACAACATTTCTTTCTCTCATCACTGTAAATGCTCTGAGTGAGGTACAGATATGAATCTCGGGACTATCGCAGAAGACACATTGAACTGTCATACGCTTAAAACGCTTTTCGAATATGTATTACGGTTCCCGAACAAGAAGGATTTGTTTCCAATGCTTTTTTTCAGTAAAGTGTGTTTGCTCAAACACACTTGTGTGTTTGAGCGCTCAGAGCTCAGAGCTCACACCTGCTGAGACCATTATTTGCCATAGCAACGGATCTCAAGAGGCTATTGGCTGCTGGTTAGGACTACGAATACGCATCACTGTAGTTCTATCTATAGTGGAATACTCAGTTGAAACAGAGGAGGACTGAACTGGCCTTTAGAACTGCTATGGGCTGTATATAACTGATTTAACTCAGTAACTGTTACACATGGGATTAGTTTGGAACTTTAAAATTAAGCATACTGAAAATTTCAAAATAAAAGCCTTGAATATTTTACATGACGTAATTGCTCTTTTTGGCCGTATATGACTTTTTCATCCAAAGCACTGTTACACATGGGATTAGTTCGGAACTTTCAAATGGAGCATAATAATAATTTCAAAATAAAAGCCTTGAATATTTTTACATCAACTACTTTTGTTTTGAGCATTATATAACTGATTTAACCCAATGACTATTACACATGGGATTAGTTTGGCCCTTTAAAATGAAGCATACTGAAAATTTCAAAATAAAAGCCTTGAATATTTTTACATCATGTAATTGCTCTTTTTGGCCGTATATGACTTTTTCATCCAAAGCACTGTTACACATGGGATTAGTTCGGAACTTTAAAATGGAGCATAATAATAATTTCAAATTAAAAGCCTTGAATATTGTTACATCAACTACTTGTGTTTTGAGCATTATATAACTGATTTTATCCAATGACTGTTATTCATGGGATTAGGTTGGCCCATTGAAATGAAGCATACTGAAAATTTCAAAATAAAAGCCTTGAATATTTTTACATCATGTAATTGCTCTTTTTTGGCTTTATTTGACTTTTTCATCCAAAGCACTGTTACACATGGTATTAGTTCAGAACTTTAAAATGAAGCGTAATGAAAATTTCAAAATAAAAGCCTTGAATATTTTTAAATCAGGTAATTGCTGTTTTTGGCTTTATGTGACTTTTTCATCCAAAGCACTGTTACACATGGTATTAGTTTGGCCCTTTGAAATGAAGCATACTGAAAATGTCAAAATAAAAGCCTTGAATATTTTTACATGACGTAATTGCTCTTTTTGGCTTTATTTGACTTTTTCATCCAAAGCACTGTTACACGTGGTATTAGTTCGGAACTTTAAAATGAAGCATACTGAAAATTTCAAAATAAAAGCCTTGAATATTTTTACATGACGTAATTGCTCTTTTTGGCTTTATTTGACTTTTTCATCCAAAGCACTGTTACACATGGAATTAGTTTGTCCCTTTGAAATGAAGCATACTGAAAATTTCAAAATAAAAGCCTTGAAGATTTTTACATGACGTAATTGCTCTTTTTGGCTTTATTTGACTTTTTCATCCAAAGCACTCTTACACGTGGTATTAGTTCAGAACTTTAAAATGAAGCATACTGAAAATTTCAAAATAAAAGCCTTGAATATTTTTACATCAGCTACTTGCGTTTTGAGCATTATATAACTATTTTAACCCAAGGACTATTACGCATGGGATTAGTTTGGCCCTTTGAAATGAAGTTTAACAAAACTTCCAAAATAAAAGCCTCGACAACATTTTAAATCGTACCGAACGGTGCGCGTCCGCCTCGCTCGACGTTCTTGCGGTTCTCCGCGTGCCGCTGATCGCGTCGCGGCGTCCTTTGGCGTCGACGCCGATTTCTGGCGTGACGACGCCGGGCCCATGCCCCCCGGGCGCGCCTCGGCAGGCCCCGGCTAAATTTCTTCCGAAATTTTCTAGTTATAATTCTTTATTTTTCTTCCGTCACCGTTAATGCGGCTCATACCGCTGGGTGCACACCTACAAATGAGGTATCAAAACGTGCAGAAAATTCACGCCATTGGAGCTATTACTTGTGGTGGGATTTGGGCTTAACGTGGCGACATAATTCGCAAAAAACTACGAAAAAAACCCCATTATAACTCAATGGGAAAAATCCTAGAAATACCCTATTTTTGAGGATTTGCTGTGTCGTCACAAATTCACCTAGAAATGCCATTCAAATTTCATTTTGTAGATACGTCTGTGATCTCTTCGAAAGTGAAGACGACTCGTCAATACCAGTTACGGTTTGTCCACAATTTGCCTCTAAGCGACCCAAAGTTTCTCATTTTTCCTAAAGTTAGAGTGCTTCTCTCGCTGATTAGAGTGAGAGATCAAGACAACTTTTTCAACCCAAATCATTTTTGAAATCGCCATCACGCCCACAAATATCGCACGATTAGTATCAAAATCGCTCCTGACATTGATACGCCTGTCTGCTCCGGTAAAATGTTTTCGAAATTTATCTAGACCGTACGGTTTTCTGTCACGGTGCTTCAGAGCAAAGTGATGCGACAGGATTTTCTGAGGCTCTCAGGCTCTGTCAGTAACAGTTCACACCTTGGTGTGAAACTTATTTAACATAGCAACGGATCTCAAGAGGCTATTGGCTGCTGATTTGGACTACAAAAACGCATCATTGTAGTTCTATCTATCCTCAGTTGAAACAGATCAGGACTGAGAACTGGCCTTTAGAACTACTGCTGCTATGGGCTGTATATAACTGATTTAACTCAGTAACTGTTACACATGGGATTAGTTTGGAACTTTAAAATTAAGCATATTGAAAATTTCAAAATAAAAGCCCTGAATATTTTTACATGACGTAATTGCTCTTTTTGGCTTTATTTGACTTTTCCATCCAAAGCACTGTTACACATGGGATTACTTTGGAACTTTAAAATGGAGCATAATAATAATTTCAAAATAAAAGCCTTGAATATTTTTACATCATGTAATTGCTCTTTTTGGCCGTATATGACTTTTTCATCCAAAGCAATGTTACACATGGGATTAGTTCGGAACTTTAAAATGGAGAATAATAATAATTTCAAAATAAAAGCCTTGAATGTTGTTACATCAGGTAATTGCTGTTTTTGGCTTTATGTGACTTTTTCATCCAAAGCAATGTTACACATGGGATTAGTTCGGAACTTTAAAATGGAGCATAATAATAATTTCAAAATAAAAGCCTTGAATGTTGTTATATCAGGTAATTGCTGTTTTTGGCTTTATGTGACTTTTTCATCCAAAGCACTGTTACACATGGTATTAGTTCGGAACTTTAAAATGGAGCATAATAATAATTACAAAATAAAAGCCTTGAATATTTTTACATCATGCAATTGCTCTTTTTTGGCTTTATTTGACTTTTTCATCCAAAGCACTGTTACACATGGTATTAGTTTGGCCCTTTAAAATGAAGCTTAACAAAAATTTCAAAATAAAAGCCTTGAATATTTTTACATGACGTAATTGCTCTTTTTGGCCGTATATGACTTTTTCATCCAAAGCACTGTTACACATGGGATTAGTTCGGAACTTTAAAATGGAGCATAATAATAATTTCAAAATAAAAGCCTTGAATATTTTACATGACGTAATTGCTCTTTTTGGCTGTATATGACTTTTTCATCCAAAGCACTGTTACACATGGTATTAGTTTGGCCCTTTAAAATGAAGCTTAACAAAAATTTCAAAATAAAAGCCTTGAATATTTTTACATGACGTAATTGCTCTTTTTGGCCGTATATGACTTTTTCATCCAAAGCACTGTTACACATGGGATTAGTTTGGAACTTTAAAATGGAGCATAATAATAATTTCAAAATAAAAGCCTTGAATACTTTTACATCAGCTACTTGTGTTTTGAGCATTATATAACTATTTTAACCCAAGGACTATTACGCATGGGATTAGTTTGGCCCTTTGAAATGAAGTTTAACAAAACTTCCAAAATAAAAGCCTTGACAACATTTTAAATCGTACCGAACGGTGCACGTCCGCCTCGCTTAACGTTCTTGCGGTTCTCCGCGTGCCACTGATTACGTCGCGGCGTTCTTTAGCGTCGACGCCGATTTGTGGCGCGACGACGCCGGGCCCATGCCCGACGGGCGCGCCTTGGCAGGCCCCGGCTAAATTTCTTCCGAAATTTTCTAGTTGGGGCCTGCCATGCAAAGCAATGGCAGGAACCTATTACTCTACACCCAACAAGCGTCTCTTTAATATTATTATAATTCTTTATTTTTCTTCCGTAACCGTTAATGCGGCTCGTACCGCTGGGTGCACACCTACAAATGAGGTATCAAAACGTGCAGAAAATTCACGCCATTGGAGCTATTATTTTTGGTGGGATTTGGGCTTAACGTGGCGACATAATTCGCAAAAAACTGCGAAAAAAACCCCATTATAACTCAATGGGAAAAATCCTAGAAATACCCTATTTTTGAGGATTTGCTGTGTCGTCACAAATTCACCTAGAAATGCCATTCAAATTTCATTTTGTAGATACGTCTGTGATCTCTTCGAAAGTGAAGACGGCTCGTCGATACCAGTTACGGTTTGTCCACAATTTGCCTCTAAGCGACCCAAAGTTTCTCATTTTTGCTCAAGTTAGAGTGCGTTTCTGGCTGCTTAGAGTGAGAGATGAAGACAACTTTTTCAACCCAAATCATTTTTGAAATCGCCATCACGCCCACAAATATTGCACGATTAGTATCAAAATCGGTCCTGACATTGATACGCCTGTCTGCTCCGGTAAAATGTTTTCGAAATTTATCTAGACCGTACGGTTTTCTGTCACGGTGCTTCAGAGCAAAGTCATGCGACAGGATTTTCTGAGGCTGTCTGAGGCTCTCTCCCATGTATTTGAATAGAATTTCAGATCTGGGCACAACATTTCTTTCTCTCATCGCTGTAAATGTTCTGAGTGAGGTACAGATATGAATCTCGGGACTATCGCAGAAGACACATTGAACTGTCATACGCTGCAAACGCTTTTCGAATATGTATTACGGTTCCCGAACAAGAAGGATTTGTTTCCAATGCTTTTTTGTCAGTAAAATGTGTTTGCTCAAACACACAATTGTGTGTTTGAGAGCTCAGCGCTCAGAGCTCACACCTGCTGAGACCATTATTTACCATAGCAACGGAACTCAAGAGGCTATTGGCTGCTGATTTGGACTACAGATACGCATCGCTGTAGTTCTATCTATCCTCAGTTGAAACAGATCAGGACTGAGAACTGGCCTTTAGAACTACCTGCTGCTATGGGCTGTATATAACTGATTGAACTCAGTAACTGTTACACATGGGATTAGTTTGGAACTTTAAAATTAAGCATACTGAAAATTTCAAAATAAAAGCCTTGAATATTTTACATGACGTAATTGCTCTTTTTGGCCGTATATGACTTTTTCATCCAAAGCAATGTTACACATGGGATTAGTTTGGAACTTTAAAATGGAGCATAATAATAATTTCAAAATAAAAGCCTTGAATATTTTACATGACGTAATTGCTCTTATTGGCCGTATATGACTTTTTCATCCAAAGCAATGTTACACATGGGATTAGTTCGGAACTTTAAAATGGAGCATAATAATAATTTCAAAATAAAAGCCTTGAATATTTTTACATCAGGTAATTGCGCTTTTTGGCTTTATGTGACTTTTTTATCCAAAGCACTGTTACACAATGGAATAGTTTGGCCCTCTGAAATGAAGCATACTGAAAATTTCAAAATAAAAGCCTTGAATATTTTTACGTCATGTAATTGCTCTTTTTGGCCGTATATGACTTTTTCATCCAAAGCACTGTTACACATGGGATTTGTTCGGAACTTTAAAATGGAGCATAATAATAATTTCAAAATAAAAGCCTTGAATATTTTTACATCAGGTAATTGCGCTTTTTGGCTTTATGTGACTTTTTCATCCAAAGCACTGTTACACATGGGATTAGTTCGGAACTTTAAAATGGAGCATAATAATAATTTCAAAATAAAAGCCTTGCATATTTTTACATCAGGTAATTGCGCTTTTTGGCTTTATGTGACTTTTTTATCCAAAGCACTGTTACACATGGGATTCGTTCAGAACTTTAAAATGGAGCATACTGAAAATTTCAAAATAAAAGCCTTGAATAGTTTTTACATCATGCAATTGCTGTTTTTGGCTTTGTATGACTTTTTCATCCAAAGCACTGTTACACATGGGATTAGTTCGGAACTTTAAAATGAAGTTTAACAAAACTTCCAAAATAAAAGCCTTGACAAAAATTTTAAATCGTACTGAATGGTGCACGTCCGCCTCGCTTAACGTTCTTGCGGTTCTCCGCGTGCCATTGATTACGTTGCGGCGTTCTTTAGCGTCGATGCCGATTTGTGGCGTGACGACGCCGGGCCCGAACCCCACGGGCGCGCCTTGGCAGGCCCCGGCTAAATTTCTTCCGAAATTTTCTAGTTGGGGCCTGCCATGCAAAGCAATGGCAGGAACCTATTGCTATTGTCGGAGAAAGTGTTTCTTTATTGGGGCCTGCCATGCAAAGCAATGGCAGGAACCTATTACTATTGTCGGAGAGAAGCGTCTCTTTAATATTATTATTATTATTATTATTATAGAACTTTATTTTTCTTCCGTAACCGTTAATGCGGCTCATACCGCTGGGTGCACACCTACAAATGAGGTATCAAAACGTGCAGAAAATTCACGCCATTGGAGCTATTACTTGTGGTGGGATTTGGGCTTAACGTGGCGACATAATTCGCAAAAAACTACGAAAAAAACCCCATTATAACTCAATGGGAAAAATCCTAGAAATACCCTATTTTTGAGGATTTGCTGTGTCGTCACAAATTCACCTAGAAATGCCATTCAAATTTCATTTTGTAGATACGTCTGTGATCTCTTCGAAAGTGAAGACGGCTCGTCGATACCAGTTACGGTTTGTCCACAATTTGCCTCTAAGCGACCCAAAGTTTCTCATTTTTCTTCAAATTAGAGTGACAGCCCATCTCGGTTCATATCTGGGCACAACATTTCTTTCTCTCATCACTGTAAATGCTCTGAGTGAGGTACAGATATGAATCTCGGGACTATCGCAGAAGACACATTGAACTGTCATACGCTTAAAACGCTTTTCGAATATGTATTACGGTTCCCGAACAAGAAGGATTTGTTTCCAATGCTTTTTTTCAGTAAAGTGTGTTTGCTCAAACACACTTGTGTGTTTGAGAGCTCAGAGCTCAGAGCTCACACCTGCTGAGACCATTATTTGCCATAGCAACGGATCTCAAGAGGCTATTGGCTGCTGATTTGGACTACGAATACGCATCACTGTAGTTCTATCTATCCTCAGTTGAAACAGATCAGGACTGAGAACTGGCCTTTACAACTACTTGCTGCTTTGGGCTGTATATAACTGATTTAACTCAGTAACTGTTACACATGGGATTAGTTTGGAACTTTAAAATTAAGCATACTGAAAATTTCAAAATAAAAGCCTTGAATATTTTTACATCATGTAATTGCTGTTTTTGGCCTTATGTGACTTTTTTATCCAAAGCAATGTTACACATGGGATTAGTTCGGAACTTTAAAATGGAGCATAATAATAATTTCAAAATAAAAGCCTTGAATATTTTTACATCAGGTAATTGCTGTTTTTGGCCGTATATGACTTTTTCATCCAAAGCACTGTTACACATGGGATTAGTTTGTAACTTTAAAATGGAGCATAATAATAATTTCAAAATAAAAGCCCTGAATATTTTTACATCATGTAATTGCTCTTTTTGGCTTTATCTGACTTTTCCATCCAAAGCACTGTTACACATGGGATTAGTTCGGAACTTTAAAATGGAGCATAATAATAATTTCAAAATAAAAGCCTTGAATATTTTTACATCAGGTAATTGCTGTTTTTGGCCGTATATGACTTTTTCATCCAAAGCAATGTTACACATGGGATTAGTTTGGAACTTTAAAATGGAGCATAATAATAATTTCAAAATAAAAGCCCTGAATATTTTTACATCATGTAATTGCTGTTTTTGGCTTTATCTGACTTTTCCATCCAAAGCACTGTTACACATGGGATTACTTTGGAACTTTAAAATGGAGAATATAAATAATTTCAAAATAAAAGCCTTGAATATTTTTACATCAGGTAATTGCTTTTTTTGGCCGTATATGACTTTTTCATCCAAAGCAATGTTACACATGGGATTAGTTTGGAACTTTAAAATGGAGCATAATAATAATTTCAAAATAAAAGCCTTGAATAGTTTTACATCAGGTAATTGCTGTTTTTGGCTTTATTTGACGTTTTCATCCAAAGCACTGTTACACATGGGATTACTTTGGAACTTTAAAATGGAGAATAATAATAATTTCAAAATAAAAGCCTTGAATATTTTTACATCAGGTAATTGCTTTTTTTGGCCGTATATGACTTTTTCATCCAAAGCAATGTTACACATGGGATTAGTTTGGAACTTTAAAATGGAGAATAATAATTTCAAAATAAAAGCCTTGAATATTTTTACATCAGGTAATTGCTGTTTTTGGCTTTATTTGACGTTTTCATCCAAAGCACTGTTACACATGGGATTAGTTTGGAACTTTAAAATGGAGCATAATAATAATTTCAAAATAAAAGCCTTGAATATTTTTACATCAGGTAATTGCTCTTTTTGGCTTTATTTGACTTTTTCATCCAAAGCACTGTTACACATGGGATTAGTTTGGAACTTTAAAATGGAGCATAATAATAATTTCAAAATAAAAGCCTTGAATATTTTTACATCAGGTAATTGCTCTTTTTGGCTTTATTTGACTTTTTCATCCAAAGCACTGTTACACGTGGTATTAGTTTGGCCCTTTGAAATGAAGCATTCTGAAAATTTCAAAATAAAAGCCTTGAATAATTTTACATGACGTAATTGCTCTTTTTGGCTTTATTTGACTTTTTCATCCAAAGCACTGTTACACGTGGTATTAGTTTGGCCCTTTGAAATGAAGCATACTGAAAATTTCAAAATAAAAGCCTTGAATATTTTTACATCAGCTACTTGTGTTTTGAGCATTATATAACTATTTTAACCCAAGGACTATTACGCATGGGATTAGTTTGGCCCTTTGAAATGAAGTTTAACAAAACTTCCAAAATAAAAGCCTTGACAACATTTTAAATCGTACCGAACGGTGCACGTCCGCCTCGCTTAACGTTCTTGCGGTTCTCCGCGTGCCACTGCTTACGTCGCGGCGTTCTTTGGCGTCGACGCCGATTTGTGGCGCGACGACGCCGGGCCCGAACCCCACGGCCGCGCCTTGGCAGGCCCCGGCTAAATTTCTTCCGAAATTTTGTTTTTCTAGTTCTTCTTTATTTTTCTTCCGTAACCGTTAATGCGGCTCATACCGCTTGGTGCACACCTACAAATGAGGTATCAAAACCTGCAGAAAATTCACGCCATTCCAGCTATTACTTCTGGTGGGATTTGGGCTTAACGTGGCGACATAATTCGCAAAAAACTACGAAAAAACCCCCATTATAAGTCAATGGGAAAAATCCTAGAAATACCCTATTTTTGAGGATTTGCTGTGTCGTCACAAATTCACCTAGAAATGCCATTCAAATTTCATTTGGTAGATACGTCTGTGATCTCTTCGAAAGTGAAGACGGCTCGTCGATACCAGTTACGGTTTGTCCACAATTTGCCTCTAAGCGACCCAAAGTTTCTCATTTTTGCTCAAATTAGAGTGACAGCAGACCTCGGATCAGATATGGGCACAACATTTCTTTCTCTCATCACTGTAAATGCTCTGAGTGAGGTACAGATATGAATCTCGGGACTATCGCAGAAGACACATTGAACTGTCATACGCTCGAAACGCTTTTCGAATATGTATTACGGTTCCCGAACAAGAAGGATTTGTTTCCAATGCTTTTTTTCAGTAAAGTGTGTTTGCTCAAACACACTTGTGTGTTTGAGAGCTCAGAGCTCACAGCTCACACCTGCTGAGACCATTATTTGCCATAGCAACGGAACTCAAGAGGCTATTGGCTGCTGATTTGGACTACGAATACGCATCGCTGTAGTTCTATCTATAGTGGAATACTCAGTTGAAACAGATCAGGACTGAACTGGCCTTTACAACTAATTGCTGCTTTGGGCTGTATATAACTGATTTAACTCAGTAACTGTTACACATGGGATTAGTTTTACACTTTAAAATTAAGCATATTGAAAATTTCACAATAAAAGCCCTGAATATTTTTACATGACGTAATTGCTCTTTTTTGGCTTCATTTGACTTTTTCATCCAAAGCACTGTTACACATGGTATTAGTTTGGCCCTTTAAAATGAAGCTTAACAAAAATTTCAAAATAAAAGCCTTGAATATTTTTACATGACATAATTGCTCTTTTTGGCTTTATTTGACTTTTTCATCCAAAGCACTGTTACACATGGTATTAGTTCAGAACTTTAAAATGAAGCATACTGAAAATTTCAAAATAAAAGCCTTGAATATTTTTACATCATGTAATTGCTGTTTTTGGCTTTGTATGACTTTTTCATCCAAAGCACTGTTACACATGGGATTAGTTCGGAACTTTAAAATGAAACATACTGAAAATTTCAAAATAAAAGCCTTGAATATTTTTACATCATGTAATTGCTCTTTTTGGCTTTATTTGACTTTTTCATCCAAAGCACTGTTACACATGGGATTAGTTTGGCCCTTTGAAATGAAGCATACTGAAAATTTTAAAATAAAAGCCTTGAATATTTTTACATGACGTAATTGCTGTTTGTGGCTTTATGTGACTTTTTCATCCAAAGCACTGTTACACATGGGATTAGTTTGGAACTTTAAAATTAAGCATACTGAAAATTTCAAAATAAAAGCCTTGAAGATTTTACATGACGTAATTGCTTTTTTTGGCCGTATATGACTTTTTCATGCAAAGCACTGTTACACATGGGATTAGTTCGGAACTTTAAAATGGAGCATACTGAAAATTTCAAAATAAAAGCCTTGAATATTTTTACATCAGCTACTTGTGTTTTCAGCATTATATAACTATTTTAACCCAAGGACTATTACGCATGGGATTAGTTTGGCCCTTTGAAATGAAGTTTAACAAAACTTCCAAAATAAAAGCCTTGACAACATTTTAAATCGTACTGAATGGTGCACGTCCGCCTCGCTTAACGTTCTTGCGGTTCTCCGCGTGCCACTGATTACGTTGCGGCGTTCTTTAGCGTCGACGCCGATTTGTGGCGTGACGACGCCGGGCCCAAGCCCGACGGGCGCGCCTTGGCAGGCCCCGGCTAAATTTCTTCAGAAATTTTGTTTTTCTAGTTCTTCTTTATTTTTCTTCCGTAACCGTTAATGCGGCTCATACCGCTTGGTGCACACCTACAAATGAGGTATCAAAACCTGCAGAAAATTCACGCCATTCCAGCTATTACTTCTGGTGGGATTTGGCCTTAACGTGGCGACATAATTCGCAAAAAACTACGAAAAAAACCCCATTATAACTCAATGGGAAAAATCCTAGAAATACCCTATTTTTGAGGATTTGCTGTGTCGTCACAAATTCACCTAGAAATGCCATTCAAATTTCATTTTGTAGATACGTCTGTGATCTCTTCGAAAGTGAAGACGGCTCGTCGATACCAGTTACGGTTTGTCCACAATTTGCCTCTAAGCGACCCAAAGTTTCTCATTTTTCCTAAAGTTAGAGTGCGTCTCTGGCTGCTTAGAGTGAGAGATGAAGACAACTTTTTCAGCCCAAATCATTTTTGAAATCGCCATCACGCCCACAAATATCGCACGATTAGTATCAAAATCGGTCCTGACATTGATACGCCTGTCTGCTCCGGTAAAATGTTTTCGAAATTTATCTAGACCGTACGGTTTTCTGTCACGGTGCTTCAGAGCAAAGTCATGCGACAGGATTTTCTGAGGCTGTCTGAGGCTCTCTCCCATGTATTTGAATAGAATTTCAGATCTGGGCACAACATTTCTTTCTCTCATCACTGTAAATGCTCTGAGTGAGGTACAGATATGAATCTCGGGACTATCGCAGACGACACATAGGCCTCTCATACGCTCGAAACGCTTTTCGAATATGTATTACGGTTCCCGAACAAGAAGGATTTGTTTCCAATGCTTTTTTTCAGTAAACCGTGTTGGCTCAAACACACAATTGTGTGTTTGAGCATGTATGACTCACAGCTCACACCTGCTGAGACCATTATTTACCATGGCAACGGAACTCAAGAGGCTGTTGGCTGCTGATTTGGACTACAAATTCGCATCGCTGTAGTTCTATCTATCCTCAGTTGAAACAGATCAGGACTGAGAACTGGCCTTTAGAACTACCCGCTGCTATGGGCTGTATATAACTGATTTAACTCAGTAACTGTTACACATGGGATTATTTTGGAACTTTAAAATTAAGCATACTGAAAATTTCAAAATAAAAGCCTTGAATATTTTTACATCAGGTAATTGCTCTTTTTGGCTTTATTTGACTTTTTCATCCAAACCACTCTTACACGTGGTATTAGTTCAGAACTTTAAAATGAAGCATACTGAAAATTTCAAAATAAAAGCCTTGAATATTTTTACATGACGTAATTGCTCTTTTTGGCTTTATTTGACTTTTTCATCCAAAGCACTCTTACACGTGGTATTAGTTCAGAACTTTAAAATGAAGCATACTGAAAATTTCAAAATAAAAGCCTTGAATATTTTTACATCATGTAATTGCTCTTTTTGGCTTTATTTGACTTTTTCATCCAAAGCACTGTTACACATGGTATTAGTTTGGCCCTTTGAAATGAAGCATACTGAAAATTTCAAAATAAAAGCCTTGAATATTTTTACATGACGTAATTGCTCTTTTTGGCTTTATTTGACTTTTTCATCCAAAGCACTCTTACACGTGGTATTAGTTCGGAACTTTAAAATGAAGCATACTGAAAATTTCAAAATAAAAGCCTTGAATATTTTTACATCAGCTACTTGTGTTTTGAGCATTATATAACTATTTTAACCCAAGGACTATTACGCATGGGATTAGTTTGGCCCTTTGAAATGAAGTTTAACAAAACTTCCAAAATAAAAGCCTTGAGAAAATTTTAAATCGTACCGAATGGTGCACGTCCACCTCACTTAACGTTCTTGCGGTTCTCCGCATGCCACTGATTACGTAGCGGCGTTCTTTAGCGTCGATGCAAATTTGTGGCGTGACGACGCCGGGCCCAAACCCCACGGGCGCGCCTTGGCAGGCCCCGGCTAAATTTCTTCAGAAATTTTGTTTTTCTAGTTTCTTTTATTTTTCCCCCTCAGCCTTAATTTGATCCAGAGTCCAATTCTAATTCACAACCTTCTCTAACCTCCTTACTCAACAACTGAAACAGCTTTGGGTCATTTTGTACCCATGAGGGGAAGCGATGCAGAGGAGGAGTCGGTGGCTTGACTGCCTCCGGATCCAGCTGCTCCAGCTCCTCTGCTAGTCCCACAAAGGAGACGCCGTCCTGACACAGCTCCTCCAGTTCCGTCCCCTCCATCGCTTCATCCATGCCGTCGAGGAGCCCGTCGTCGATGTCCGTTTCTTCCACGAGCTGCGAGAACGGCGAAGCGGCGGTGCCAGTGCTCTTCAGGGTGGACGAGGCGGAGGACGGCGTCATGATGTCTATGTGGACGTTGAGGTGGTGCAGTCTGTCCAGGCTGGGCTGCGGCTGGCTGTAGTGCTTCTTCACCAGCTGGATGCTGTCTCTGGGGGTGAGCGGAGTTCGTACTTTGGGGAGCGTCATGCTGGTGCCTGACTGATGACCGGGAAGCTGAGGACAAATGGGGAAGGGATTGTTGGTGGAGGGCGATCGGGAAAAGAGGGGGCTTTTGGGGGCTACGGTCATGGTCAACCCGGGAGAGCTCGGTCTGTGCGCCAACTCATACGCAGAGGACGAAGATGAAGAGGACGAGGACGAGTGAAGGCACTGAGAGCGGAACTTGCTGCTAAGCTCATCGGAGGAGTTGTCCCTGTCGGGGCCCCCTGGTTTGCTCTCGGGGCCCACTGGGAGCTCTGGTCCGGTAACAGAGCTGCTGGGACCGTCCCTGATCCAGCTCTGACTGTCATAGGCTGTCAGGTCTCCGAGACAGAGTCCTTTGCTGACCAATTCTGGAGTCCTTTTCACATCTGCAGCAGACAAAACGGGCAGTAATTGGCTAAAACATAAAGCAGAACATCTAAAGGTGCAAAAGAAAATACACATAAAAAAGGCAGATTATAAAGTACTTTGGAAATTACTATTAATACTGATTAAACTTCACTGTATTTAGTAGGATTTCATGTGACAAACCAACATAAAGCGTTCAGGGCTGCAACTAACAATTATTTTAGTAACTGATTATTCTATTGATTATTCTGACATTCAATCAAATAAAAATAAAAAAATTAACCAATTTTTCATTTAACTACTTCATCTATTTTTATACGCACACGTCTATATAAATATTGAAATTCTTTTTTAAAATAAAAACATAAACATTTAATTGCCTAAAATGCAATAACAGCATTCCTTTAGCGAGCGCTTGATCGTTGTAACAAAGGATGAACCTGGAGCTAAAAAAATATACTGCTCAAAAAAATAAAGGGAACACTTTAAGTGTTAAACACCTGTTTAAGTGTTCCCTTTATTTTTTTCAGCAGTGTACTTCTAACATCAACATGTGAAAAACTCAGCCCTTTCTAATCAGTTTAACATTGATACAGTGTAGGGTTGATCTGTTGCTCATTACTTTTTATATACACAAACTAAAATATTTTTTATCTTCAGTGCAAAATGAGTATTTTTTGTACAGGTTTGACATAATTACTGCTTTAACTGTGTTGTTTTGTTTTCTCAGCAAACGGCTTTTTTTTTTTTGTCTCTATACTCCAGTTAAGGGTTAACCGATTACTAAATTAGTTGATTATTACAATAACCGATTCATCACAATTAATCTGATTAATCGTTTCAGCACTAAAAGCAGTGCACTGTTGGGGAGTGGAAGAAAACCAACACATTTTCTAATATTTCAACAACAACAAAAATAGAAGTGTGGTGTGGATCAGCATTCGGTGTGTGTTTCTTGGTCTTCGTGGTGCTGCATGTTCACTACTGACTTCCTTAAGCGTACACTTGAATAGCGACTTGTGTTAGAATATCATAAAAGCCCCAATAGAATCTATTGATGTTTGTGGATATAATATGGCATAGTGTGGAAAATAATCCAAATTAAAGGCAGTCCACCTGTTGGCAGGCTCTTGATGTTAGAGGCTGCCCCACGCAGACCTCTCCAGCTGTCATCCTGGGCGGGTGGCGTGCCGGGGCAGCTGGGAGGAAACAGCGGACTGCTGGGCACCAGGTGGGCATCTAACACGGGGGAGGTGGCAGGGGATCCAGAGGACAGAGGCTTCTCTAAGAGAGCTGCAAAACAAACAAAAGCAGAAGGTATTCAAACAACTCTGATTGACACCGCACTCCAGCTAAGACCACCAGTTAACATCAGTCTAAGAGCATAACGGATGTCCCGTCTGCGTAAACACAGACAAGAGGAGGATTAAGGGACGGCCGTGGTACAGAGATTTAGAGATTGCTGCACTGCTGTCTCTAACTACAGGCTTGCTAAGCGGTAGAGATTGCACAGTTCAGCAGACTGTCCACACAGCCATTCATCATAAGAAGCATGTTTTGCAGCGGCGTAAACCCCGGCTCCGGTAGTGCACCACAGTGTTGGGTCACTTCTATGCTGTTATTGTCTGGACGGTTTGAGCGCTGCTACAGGACATGCTCACCAGAAAGAAGCTCACTGAGGGGATGAAGCAGATTATTCCACTGAATAAGAGAAATACTTTGTGTTGTAGGTGGTGTTTTGTTTTTTTATATATTTAAATTTAATTTGTCCCAAAAACATGCGGTGTAGTGAAATCAAGTATATGTGAATGAAAGGTTTGGACAGCTCTACAACATATTTGTGTTGGTGATGCAGTTTTTACAGATGAAAAGCAGAAATAAGCTCGTCGAAGGCAATGCATTCTAAATACTCCATAAATAATCAAAAGAAGCCAGTCGGCTAGAAAGTTTCACTCAAGGTAGTAAATATATGAAGTCACCACTGACTGGTTGTCAGACTTCTGTAACCATTAAAACATAAAACAATTTACATCTGCCACCATTTACTATTCTGATTCAGCAACAGAATGATGGCGGGTTTCAGAGTAGAGAAATTAATCTGGACAGATATTGCAGGATGGAAGTTATTGGTTTTCTGAAATAATGCCACTACTTTGTCACAAAATGTATTTAAAGATTTGTTACTAAAAATGTATATGCTTCCTCACGAGAAGATTATACTTTTAAATTCGAACCTGCATTTTTAATGCAACAAAGACGAGATACGGATTATGAAACTTTGTATTCTATTGGTTCGTACTGTAGTAATTGGATCCCTGCTGGTTTTGTGTGTGTAAATCCAATTTGCTACAGAAAACTATAGTTTTACCTGCAGTGAAATAGTCTGTCTACTTTGCTTTTTAGATGATTATGCCCTCATTATTTCCAAATGTTAATTTACTCAACACAAATGTACAACATGCAGCCAGGAAAGTTAGCAAGGACACTAAAACCCAGAATTAGAACCATTTATTCCTGAGGACTTTAAATGCAACAAAATAGCCATAAACAGTTTGAGGCGTAAAGATTGTGCCAGAAATTCGCACTCAAGCAGATCAGAGGCGGACTTGTGTTTTATTTCTGCACAAACTGACAAGAAAGTGCTAAAATGTTTCACATAATATACACATTTCATTTTATTATAATGGTTACAAAGCTTGTTTTTTTTTTTAAATGTAGAACATTTTTGGCCCAAATTTGTGCCTGATTCATGACGTCTTATTCGGGGATGCTTCTACGTTTTTTAGCAAGACAAAGCCGGGGTGAATTCTGCAGCAGTGATTCCATGGTTCTATAACAAAAATGTATGCATTTCCTGACCCATTCTCCTGATGCAAGTTTAAAATCGGCACATAAAACATGCGATTCTTAAATCGCAATCTAAGATGTCTTCTCCAATAAACATAGTGATGCTAAATGGAGAATGAAGAGAAACTTAATTTCCACGTGACAAAACATTCCAGCTTGTTTTCTGAGAACTCACACTGCAGCTTGTCTTGCAGCAGCACAATCTGCTCCGTCTGCTTCACATTTGCAAGTTTCAGTTGCTGGTTCTCCAGCTCCATCTGTACAAGAGAACAAGTAAATGGGATTTGAACCATAAAAGGTAAGGCAAAGTACTTGGTTCTATCCATGTACACCAGCTACTGTGTACTTAACAAGCGGTCTCTGTTTGTTTAGCGGATTCATCTGAACATGCCTGATCTTACCTCTCTGAGCTTAAACGTGACCCAGTCTTTAATCTTGGCAGCCTTCTCTTCAATAATTTTTGCCTCCTGGGCTCTGACTAACATCTGTAACGCAGAAAATGGGATTTGCGGGCTTCGACTTACACTTCAGGCACATAAATAGACGTTTCGCTTCTTTATCTGAAGCTTCAGCCCGTACCTGTTGTTCCAGCTGGACCTCTAATCTCCTGATTACAGCATCCTTCTCTTGGAGCTGATTGGTCAGGTCCTGATACTTTTTGTAAAGCGAGTTCTCTGAGTCACCAGTTTGCACGTTTGTAGACTTCAACTTCTCTTCCATGACCTGGATCTGAAATGCAAAATTAAATGTGCATTTAAGCAATGTCGACTCGAATCAATATGATCCTTTTTAGTTTTCACCGACTGCTGACAAGGCAACGATAAAAAAAAAAAAAAAAAAAAAAAAAAGAGCATGCCATTTCCCAGCTCTGCTCAGAAAAGCCCTTTATAGCCCTGAGGTAGTTTTTGGGGTTGAAAAGACACGGTGTCCTTAAATTACTACCTACAGAGAACACCTGGAGCAGGCAGAAATGATGGAAAATTCACGATTAAAGCCAACAGCATGAGAGCAGAAGAAACAGAAAAAAAAAACAAACAAAGAATTACAAATGCTTTTTTAGTTGTGCTAAGGCAAGCTATGTTAGTTCATAATTAAGTTCAAATGTGAGGTATCCCTCAAGTTTTACATTGGATTCATTATGCGTATTTCAGTACTTTATGGGTACTTTGCTTTAACATACAAACAGTACTCCCAGCTCAGCCCTTCTGTGTTTAGCTGCGTCTCTCTCCTGGAGCTACTGTTACCCATAAGTTGATGTACTCTTTGTTTTTCTTTCCCAAATAAAATATGGCTGGCTCAGTGTGTTTGGGTTTGTTTGTATTTTTTTTTTTCCTGGGCAATGCCACTGACATAGTTGTTGCTGATATAACATTTCTTTCTAATTCAAATCACTCCTGTGTTTAGAAGTGTCTTTCGCCTGGATAGTCGTTGACCTTTGTCTACTCAAAAAGAAATTTCCCAAATGTTTAGCTGTGTCTCTTTTCCAGAAGAATCTACTTAGTTAGCTACTGTCAGTATTGGCTAAGTGACTCTCTTTGTTTCCAATAAAAAGCATCCCTCTGTTTGGCTGTGTTTCATCAGATGAGACATGTATGAACCATTATAGAATTTGAAATGAGGAAGAGGCAAAAACAAAACAAAAAACAACTTATTTTCTCAACTGGTTTTGTACTTTGTCAGCAAATCTAAACTACTTAATAAATTACATTGATGCACTGAAATAAAATGACAATGTTGAATTTTTTTGTAATTTTAAACACCTAAAATAATTGCTGCTTTGTAATCAGGTAATATGATAACACTGTATTTGAAGGGGTGTGCTTAAGACTGACATGAGACTGTCATAAACGTGACAAAACACCTGTTTATCATTTATGACTCTTCATAAATGATTACAACTGTTGTCCTGAAGTTTCATTCAGTAAATAATGCCACTTTTAATGCAAAGGTGCTCCAAAAAGTTGCATGAAAAGTCCATTAAAAGTGTAAACTTTCCATTATTCAGTAAATAATTGCCCCTTTAATGCAAAATTGCACTAAAACGTACATTAAAAGTCAATTAAAAGTGTAAACTATGCATTAAAAGGGTCATTACTTACCAAATGACACTTCATGACAAGAGGCATGGACATTCATAAAGACTCCTTCATGTTCATAAAAGGTGTTATGTCATGTTTATGGACAGTCTCATGTCATAAACCAGAAATACTCACATTCATTTGTCTTTTGTGGTCAAAAATCACATTTTATCCATTACCTGTTTTTCAGCTTTCTCTGCCCTCTGATCAGCGTCTGACACCCTGTGCTCCAGCTCCTGCATCTATAGTAGAGAGAAAAATGTTAAAACATATTTCAACATATCAACTGTTTCCGTCAGAGGGAAGAAGTCGGTACTTAGCGAGGTGTAGCTGAAACGCTAAGTACCGCTTCTTCAGTAAGAAAATTGCTGTAACACTAAAACAGAAACTAGCATAAAAACATAAGCTGATCTCATGTTTAAAAAAAAAACGGATGCAGGCTGTAATGTTGACAAAAAGACAGACTAATGGCTGGAAACGTTCTGTAATCTAAAAACACCTGGTGGAACATCTAGCAACTTAGCTAATTAGTTGAAATGGCAACAGGCCAGAAATGTACTGACTCATCTTTGGGACCTCAGGCAGCACTGCATTAAAAACAGACACGAGTCTCAGCATTCGCTCAAGAACACATAACAACGCAAGCTTGAGAGAAAAACCCTCCTCGTCGCCAGTTTTTATGTGGAACAGCATCTCTCACACTATAAACGTAGATAATAGCAGTGTGGTTGTGTGCACACCGTCATCATGACAGTTCACACATCTGCAAGTACCCCGTCGCACACTCGCGCACTCCCTTGAAAGCCTGGACGGCCTTTTCTTTTTTGTGAGTTCAACGACCCGGTTCAAAGGAGAACAAACATGTTAATGGATTCTTTCTGGTTGAGAGAAACGTGTGAATTCCCCTTAGACGTTGTGTTTTCTCCATCTACCCTGTTTACTCCTCGTTGCCTCAATGAAGGCCAGCATGGAAAAACTTCTCTTCAGCCAGATTAAAGTCCGCCAACAGCCGGAGGATCGGGGGTGAAGACCGACCGTCAGTTATTGGTGGGATGACTCCTCTTCCTAAGGTCAGCGGGGGCGAAAGGCTTCATCGATAGAGAGAAGCAAACTGAATGCATCTTGCATTTGAAAGCTAATAACCTTTAGAACAAGCAAATACAAGTGGTGACTTTAAGGCCCCTCTAAGGTTCCAATGTTGGAAGGAAGATGGAAGAACTTCATATCAGAAAAGAACAAAAAATAAAAATGGAGGCAACATCCTGCTAGACGCTGGATAATGGGAACCAATGAGAACAATCTCATGTAAGATACAGCAATTCAATCAACTTAAAGATATATTACAGATAATTAACTACCCTAAAATTTACTTTATCTCTCAAAATTAGTAAAATGCATGCATTTATTTTTTACCTTGGGGCATAACTAATCTCCACATATAACCTTATTATACTGGCCTTTTCCGTCTCCACTTCTATGATACGACATTGTCTAATTCTGTAATTCAGCTATACATGATGAAACCAGAGATATGTAACCAAACCAGTACATGGTTTGGTTACATATGGGACAGTTACATGTGGTTTTTATGTTGCACGCAGGAGGGTTGTAAATGGTGGTCACTGCTTTGCACAAACAAGCTCGTTCATAAGTTGGGATAACATTTCTGGCGAGCTTTGAAACTTTATTATACAGTAAATGGGGCGGAGAGAGAAGGGGAAGACATGCAGTAAATGGCCTGAGACCAGGAATTGAATTTATTTAATTTACGTTAAATGTAAAGAATAAGAAGCTATTTGACAACAGATGAATGTATTTTTTTTTTTATTCATTTGAATTTTAAGATCTAAATGTAAGAGCCATCACTTCTTGTGTAAAAATGGTGATGGTTCACAATTCCTTTGAATGTTTTTCTAAGTTAGAAAATATAAATATACACAGGTGCCACAGTTGTATAGGCTTTCAGTTAGGAATGAATCCAGAGCAATATGTACATCTAAACATTTAGACATCCTACGAAATGCCTACAAAGACAACAATTTAGATTTATTTTTGAACAAGTAATAAAAAAAAGTATGAGATAAATAAGTGTTCTCACACACTGCAGTAAACCTTGTGACTTTTCAGCACAATCCATTCCTGACCCACACTAATTGTCAAGCAACACTGTGAAGATCAAACCATGTGAGGCTAAGTGATTAATGTAATTTGTCCTAAATTGAATTAGAAATGGTCAGCTGGTGTAGTTTAGACTCGCTACTGCTATGTTGCATCTGAGACGCGACTTCAGAGAAAGTCGTTCAACGGTTTCCAGCTATTCATTTGTGACTTGTAGCGGAAATATTACAGCAGAACATCTTGTATAGTGAACAATGGCTGCTTCTACAGTATAATGTCCACAGCTCTCTTTGGTCCCTTACTCTTTTCAAGTGCTTGTAAATTAGTTTCTCTGACTGGTAAACAACCATAGAATACCCTGCATCTCATCAACATGTTTGGCGACAAAAACTGGCCGTTTCTGGTGGGCTACTAACTAGTCATAAGAGCAGCACACTGGTTTTGCATTTAGATTATTTTCATGTATTTTGTTTATTTTTTGTTAAACGTGGATCTAAATTTAGTTCATCCTTTGGCATTGGGAGTCCTAGTGCTATCATATTTGGGAATTGGGTGCTTTAAGTATTTTAAGTGATTGTTTTACATTCTGTGCTGTAGTTTTAGTTTTTCTCCTTTAGACCATAGTTCCTGTTTTAGTTTTGTCACTTATTTTTCTGAGAACACATTTCGCCTCAGCTGCATCACTGTCTGTTTATTATACAAACCAGATTCTAGTGATCAACACCCCAAGATAAATACCTGTAAGTTTGTCAGCTCTTTGTCAGATCCTGTTTTGCCACTGGCGTTTCTGAGTTTTCTTTCCATTACTTCTACAGTTTCGTTTTTTTGCTCTGAACTCTGGGATTTTTGACCTTCCTTCATTTTTGACCCGCCTGCCTCCTCCCTGCAGTAAACAGAACCAGGACAACCATGTGCATTGTAACAACCCTCTTTGGTGTGAAGTTGTTATTGAGGGAAGAAAACTCTAAAGGTAGCTATTTTTTGTAATAGTGAGTTCTTTTAAAATGCCGTCACTGGAACATCAAAAGACCTTCATAAACTGTCACGTTTTGGTACTTTCATCCAAAAAAAAAGAACAATTTTCCTTTACAGATCTTTCTAATTAGGACTTGTTAAAATCCACAAGTCAAACGGGACTTTTTCCTCTCTTCCTTATTTTGTCTGACTCACTGTCTGCTGCTGGAGATAAATCCTATGTCAAAGGCAAACTGCGTCAACTTTTTTTTTTTTTCACTTATGTTTTTCCATTCCTAAGTGGGTCAATGCATAAAACACTCCTAACTTGGCAAGAGGCAAGATGAGGAGCATGAAACGGTATTTCCAAACAGCAATAAGATGACAGCATAGTAGTCCCCCATTCCACACTAATCCACACATAGCAATGCGGGCCTTCACTGTAAACCTTCTATGTAATTGTGTTTCATTACGCATGTAAGTTATTGCAATAAGGAGCAATAACCTAAAAACTAGGTATCATCACAAAAAGAACAACAACTGTGGAATAACCAGAAAGAGAACTAAGGCAAGAAGCGTAGTACGTTTGTGAGAGTCTGAAATGACCATGTATACATGGAGTCCCTTGACGGCGAGCAAGAGAGTGTCGTCTCCATTTACAAACATTTAAATCTAAATCTAAATCAGAGAGCTGCAAAAAACTAAATTAGAACCTGACACTTTTGCATGTGGTGTTTGGGAGTAAAGAAGAAGGTGGTGTTTTAGGCCAAATTGCTCTTAATTATAATTCAGCAAAATAAGAAGCTGTCCAGACTGGGAAAACAAACGTCAAAGCATGGAAAAAGGGGCAGCTTTGATAAATGTCACTGACAGAGTTTTACTCTTTCTTTAGGAATACTACATCATATTTAGGAATTGGGTTTTTAAGTGTTGTGGAAACGTTTATTTGAACTCATCAATGTTGCATTTCATCTTTTCTTTTTCTAAATGATCCGTTTTCATTACTCATTGTAAAATAAGATCCCATCCTGGTCACGCCATGGTTCTGCTGTCAACCGCTCCCGATCTTGGCTTGAGAACGCAACCAAAGCAACTTCATCTGCACAAAACTGAGATGTAACCTTCTTCACGTTTCCCCGTCGGGGGAAACAAGTTGCAATGTTAATCAGCTAACGGAGGTTGCCAGGTCAGGAAAAAGCCCTGTCACACCATGACTGTACTCCTCCCTGAATATTTCAGTGATGAGATGTTTCATACTCTACCATTTTCACTTTTCAAATGGGCTTCTGTACAGCATGAGATCTCACAGGGGAAGTGGAAGTCTTAAAAGGCTTGACAGAGAACACGACGGCATGGAGTCGTCTTCCTCTTATCGACCACACGGTTGTGTTTGGACATCCTGCCAGCAGACTGAATGAGCAGCTCTGCTCGGCCATGGAATTCAGAGACGAGAGAGTTTGAAACCACTACGACAAAGGCAATCTGAAGCCGGTTAGTTGGATGACACAAATACTTCTCCAAAATCAAGACGGTGGAAAAGTTGAGACGCCACTCATCCTTTGAGTCTTTTAACGGGCGCCAATTTATCTCCCGATGATTGCTTTCCAAAAAGGTCAGCGAATCGGTTTTATTACCAAAATTTTACAAGCATTTTGTCGGCTGCTGTTTCCACCAACTAAAGGGGGGGGGGGGAAATTACCAGAACGAATGAGCTTGAACATTCCTTTTAGCTGAAAGTTTAACCTACTCTTGATGACACACCATGACTGGACCAAGTGTTTACCAAAAGCGATGGGTAATCTCGTGTATTTACGCACACAAATAAACAGTCATCAGCACCTGGAGTTCAAACCGATCCACGTGCTGTAATTGTTTCCTCATGCACGTAAATATGTAAAAATACCATCGTACCGCCCTCTATAGTCGTCACAGACTATAAACAGAGCTTTTCCACAACAAAAATCTGCCGACGAGAAGCAGATGCGTGGCACTCGAATTCACACATTGTGCAGAAAATCTGTACTGGGATTTTCTCTGAACGTGAGGAAAACTGGTGGACACTAAAGTCCAAAGTTAGTTTCCAATTAGTCTGTGTTGAAGTTTCCATTGGAAATTCAGCTCATTTTACGCTTTGCAAGTTTAAAGTACCTCAGTAATTATTTAATCATTTCAGTCTGACTGATACAGGAAGATGCACTTTATTTCACATGTAGGGTTGAAACTTGTGAATGAAGCGGACCTTTACCAGGCTGTGAAATACTGAAATCTAACCTCAGGTGTGTGAAAACACAAACCACAGTTTCTGTTGTTTCAGTTTTCTTTAACCAAAGATGAAGCAAAACTGGAAAAAAAGCTGCACCCCATAACTGTTGACACATCCAAAGTACACAAATTAATATATAAATATAAAGAGGCATCCTTTATTTTAATCTTGTGACAATATGTATTTAATCATTTTATTGAGGACACAGGTGACTTAAATCCCTATATTTTGCTAATTAGAGCCAACAGCTGAATTTATTCAATTTTCATCATTTTCAATTGATTCTTTTAAATTGATGAATTACTAGTATTGGTTATATTGTGCCAAAGTTTTCTTAAAACACTGTGATAACACTGTGTTGAGGCCACATTGGCCAACACCTCATGTAACATCAACCATGCTAGCTGTGCTAACTATGATAACCATGCTAAATGCTAATTTTAGATGTTAAGACATCATTCTGTCTTTGTTTTGCTGTCTGTTTATCTGAGGCATCACAGAAAACGTTCCCTCTTTCATGTTGCCTTATAAAAGTAATGGTTCACAACAGAACAGTGATTTTATAACAGCAGTAAATGGGACATTTCTAGTTTGAATGGATCAAAAAGAATGGTGTGATATAAGACAAAGTTACAAAACTTATTCATCTGTAATGTTCCTTAATAAGGAGAAATAAAATCTAATCATTTATTTTGTTTTTTGGGGTTTATTTGCACAAATTAATCTGTCTAAACTAGAGGACTTTGTAGCTTTGGATTTTCAGTGATGCACCTCACATATGTGAGAAAATTATAGTTCTATCTTCTTGTATTATTTTATTGTTCAGATACATTATTAACTTGTGTAGAAAGGAGAAACAAAGTTATTTATAAGTTACTAAAGAACAAACAGAATCAACCATTATACAAAATCAGTGATTGGAAGTTGGCCGTTAAATCTCAAGATTTTTTTAGTCATAAAGTCTCATTGTATCTATGAATTGAATCCGTGACCAAGGCCACATCCCCAAATTTCTGTCCATATTCCAAAATGATGGCTCCCTGCTGAGTTATGTTTTGGAAGAGACTGATCCAATTTCGTGTGCAGTCTTTTCTCACCGTCTCACCTTTTCTGCCAGCAGCTCTCGGATTTTCCCTGCCTGCAGGCGGAACCTCAGCAGCTGCATCTCCAGAGCGACACAGCGCTTCTGCCAGTCCACGCTGGCCGCTCCTACGGCTCCGGCTCCGGGTCCTGCTCCGCTGCTCTCCAGCACGTCAGCCATGGCGAGGATTCAGGCCTCCGCCTTTGGACTCAGGCTGGAATGAAAAGGGGGGAGGAAAAAAAAAGAAAAAGTTTTTGTTAGACCAGCCCATGAAGAATAGCTGCAAAGCACTAATTTAGTTCTGAACACGAGGCACAGCTAGTTCCGAGATGGTATTTCTGTGTTCAGTCCAGCTCCTGTTTTCATTTACACCACAAGATGATAAAAAAAAAAAAAGCGATTAAACATCAAAAGGAGCTCGTTGCTGACCGCATTTCCCATGATTCACAGAGGAAGCGTGAGCAAAAAGCAACCCCTAATGATGAGTCAGAAGTGACACGACTTAAATGAAAGCTTCCTCTACCTCTCTGTGTCAGAGACACGTGTAACTGAAATGAAACATGCACACACATACATGTTGGTTGCACAAAAACAGATTGCAGCGGCCTGCATCCCCCTTTCTTGTCCTCCATCTTTTCTCTACATGCCCACACACACTGAACAAAACCTCAGCGGGGAGACGCTGTGAGTGGGGGAGCTGGAGTTCCCAGGCCTGCATACCCACCACAAAGCAGGTCAGAGCTCTGCTTTTTAGCCCAATTACCTACTAACCCAATCCCCCTGCCCCCTCCCCAGTCACCCACCCACAACTCCCAGTCCATGCAATCCCTTCTTAATTACAAGGAAGGAGCGAAACAGGATCCTACACTGCACAATAGTGCCTTTCTGCATGACAGTCCCATCACAGCTAGAGGCTGGAGCCGTCAGCTTGCCTCTGCAGAGAAAAGAGGAAAGAATGTGCGACAACGAATGGGCAGAACGCCAAAAGCGGAAAAAACGGTGCATTCAAGTTATTTTATTTATTTATTTATTTTTTTTTACCAAATCCTGACTTGGCTGTTGACCGGTTTGTATGTTCATTTGCAAAATAATAAAAGCAGGGTGAAGATGTCGGAAGGTGAGATGTGAAAAAAATAGGTGAGGACGGCCCAGCTTGAGAGAAAAATCAAAGCACAGCCAGACTGCGTCAGTAGGAGAGCAGACGTTCAAAGTCCAGCAGCTATAAGTGCACCGCGTTGCTCCCCTACAATTAGCGTGCTCATAAATGCAGACCCAGCAGGCAGATTACAGAAGTCATGCTTGCAGAGGTTTCACCAGGCGACCGCTGTGCCCAGGCCGGACAAGTCAAGGTCCAACTACCAGCGTCTCTTCCTCTGTCCGGGACAAACTTAGAGGTCTGTGCTCTGAGCAAAGTTGAGTGGAAGAGGTGGGGGGAAAGCCAGCCAGAAACCCTTTTTTTGGTCAAACCGTGTGGAGAGCAGCATCAGAGCAGAAACAGATGTAAACAAGCCATTTGCGCTGCCATGCTAGCTCTCTCTCAAGCAAGATCCTCCATTACTTCAGGAAAGGCTAAAGTTGTAAAGCGCCAAAAGAACACTGAAGTAGCAGAAGGTTGTTACAAAAGACTTGCAATTATTTCAAATGTTGACATGGTGCAGGCAAAAAATTAAAACGCATTTCATTTGAATTTCACATTTTCTTATGACGTACAATTCTTTGTTTTCTTTTTTGCATATAAATATCTGAAAAGTGTCACGTGCATTTGTATTCAGCCCCGTCTGAGTTGGCACTTTGCAGAACGACCTTCCACTGCAATTAAAGCGACAAATCTTTAGGATGTCTGTCTCCACCAGCTTTCAACAATCTAGAGCACAGGTGTCAAACTCCGGTCCTCAAGGGCCTCTGTTCTGCAGTTTTTAAATGTGCCACAAGTACAAACCACTGGAATGAAATGGCTTAATTACCTCCTCCTTGTGTAGATCAGTTCTCCCAGCCTTGCTAATGACCTAATTATTCTATTCAGGTGAGGTGCAGCAGAGGCACAACTAAAAGTTGCAGGACAGCGGCCCTGGAGGACTGGAGTTTGAGAACCCTGATCTAGAGAGTGGGTTCAGACTTTGACTGCACCAGCTTAATTTACAGTGAGATTAAAATACACATATGTGGATTATTACATGCGTGTCCTCTGAAAGAAGGCGGGCAACGCTGGATTTTATTCATGGGTTTCAGTGTAAAAGGAGCTGCCTACAAATGCACGCCTCACCTTTCTTTTTATTTCTAAGGCTGTTTTCATACCGGACAATGAGGGAGACTTGGTTTGATTAGGGACCAAATTGCAACATTTGTTACATTTTCAGCTGGTGTGGTTTGCTTTCACACTGCACTGTGTAAAATGATCCAAACCATTTAAAAAATTTGTTCCTCCTCCCCGCCTGTGGCGGCACTGCAGCAAGAACCACCGGAAGAAACATTACGAAAACATCCATAGAAGACACGAGCGCATGTTTCTTCTTCACAAATGCAGATGGAGTAGCGTCAGGTTTTAGCGATTGTAGTATTTAACTTTTGGTTTTGGATTGTCGAAAGGCTGTCAAGTTTGATATTATGGCATGTGTCTGTGCTAAAAGCATTCAATTCTGTATATCTTCATGTTTGAGCCACCCAAAAAAGTAAAAAAGAGAAGATGACGGCTTGAACTTTTGAGTCCGTCTCCACATTTAACAACTCGATGACCTTGTGAGCTGCTCCGCTTTAAACTGCTTGCAGGATCTTGCAGACGGTCCCAGCCAGAGCAAACACTGGGAAAAGTGGGCCGAGTATTTAGAAATGCCACCAGAGTAATCCCGACAGGATGCTTTCAATGACTGCTATAAAGGTCTGCTGCTTTCCACTGACATATAATTCATCAGAGAGTGATAGCATATCCATCCAGGACGCAGATGGTTATAGAATCATTTCTATGGGATCGTGTGGGATGTTTTCTTCTGGCATGACCCGCCAGATGAAAGAGAAATGCAGCACACGTACGAGTCCGGACCGAAGTAAGCAAGTTCTTCCATTTTTCTTTATTTTAATCATCAGATTTTCAAACACATACACACTACACAGCCAGTCGTAACTCTTCTCTTTGGAGCACAGACACACACACACAAGGAGACATAGAGAAACAGATTGGAGACAGACACGTGTGCATCGGCCCTCACACAGGCAGAGGCATACACTGCTGAGCATGCAGCTGCGGTGATGTAAGTGATTAGGTGGTTCAGTGATATCATTCCCAGCAGACATTTTCAATCTCCGCCGCTGCCGTCTCTTCTGTCGGGGACCGAATTGGCACCTCCTGGGTTTTTCGGAAAATGAGAATGACTCCCGTTAAGGCGGAGAGTTGAGCGCGGATCTGGGTCAGTCGCTGCAGGTTTGTGTCAGCGTGGCAGATCCCTGTGTGTGTGTGTGTGTGGGTGTGTGCGTGTGTGTGTGCGTGTACGCTATGGGTGACACAGACAAATGATCTGAGCAGATCAGAGTACGAGGGCTTGAGACGTTGCCCCTCGGTCCTTACATCATTGTGGTTCTTACCAGTTGACTGAGCTAGTCTTGCATTTTGGTTTAAATTTGTTGCAAAGCCGTAGTGCGCGCTCACATGTACGGCGCAAAAGGATTTCAAATCCCGCGTCATTGTTTCCCAACCTTTTGACCCCCAACATATGCAAAACAGCTTTAAGTCAGCGCAAGTGAAGAAGTGATTAAAATGAAAGTAAAACTGAACAAAGAGCACAATAAATGTCAGTCCCAGAGGTCAGCCTGCCTCATGGCACATCCTCCCTACTTTTACCCTCTTATCGCTCTTGCCATTACCTCTGCATCACCTCTCTTCTTTTCCCTCCTTGCACTCCTTTCCTCTCCTCCTGCAGCGCCTTTCCCACCCTCCTCTCTTCCCTCCGCTGCCTCTCCTCCTCCTCCTCCAAGCCACCGCCAGGCGAGCAATCCTGCATCTCTCTCTCTCTCCGACTAGTTCAGGTTAATGACAGACCTCAACAAAAAACTGACCACACTCATTATCAGTCTCAGACTTAAACACAGGGTCCTGACATTCCTCTCCTCTGAGGTGTAAACATCTACCTCTGCAAGCTCTCCTGCCCCTCTGTGTTCAGGTCGTGGATTTCTGACTAACCCTGCAGGGCATGGAGGCAGGACTAGTTTTTCTGCAGGAAAAAAATGGGGTAACAAATGTAAACAAATAATAATAAAAAAAATCAATAGGTTATTGGAGTATGGATGTGTCTTTTTAAGTGTCCTGAAGAGAAAAAAAAAAGACTGCAAATTTTTATTGTTAATATTTAAGTTAATAACATCACAAGAGGTTTTTGAAACATTCCGCTGCAAATGCAGAGAATCTACTAAAATTTAGAATTGTACAGGTTTTAAATACACATCACATAAGATGCATCTAACTGGGAAATGTCTAGAAGCAGTAGGACGCATTTTAGTCTCGTCTGAAATTGATTATTGAAAGGAGTGATTAATCCCTGTCAGTTCTGCAGGCCTTCATCTCACCTTCTAGTTATCAACATGTAAGAAATATGATCTCATTCAGAAAATCTACTGCCTCAAAAACATGTATACATGATTCGTGCTTAATCTCCCGTTAAACCAACCAGCCCACTAAGTGCAGGTGATGCGCCTTTACCCTGATTTAACCAAATGGCAACAAAAAGACGCAGTAGACGATGATGAATACGTTTCTGGTGTGTTCTTCTTAAACTCGGAAGTCTGGTTTTCCCAGGTTCCCAAAGGAAAACACGAAAATGAGCCCCAAAAGGTCAGAATCCTGACATGCCTCCCACACATATAGGATAGTGAAAGTTTCAATTATTAACTAATTCTTAGAAGTTCTAATGGAATGTACCGTATTAACCCAATGACATCCATAACACTCTGTACTTCTATTTGCAAACATGTCTTTCTTAATGGTTTGAATAAACAGAATGGAGAGAAGTACATTTTTTGTTGCTTATATGATCACCTCGTATTGTCAGTACCTAAACAACAAAAAAGACATACTGGATTTCCAACTTTTACCTACAAATATACATAAAACCACAATTTCCAACAGAAACCAATGCACCAAGACGCCTTGTGTGATGTCACACGGAATGTGCGTTTCTTTATGGGAGGTGGATTTTTTTGTTGATTAAATAATGACTTACTTTAAAAAAACAAAACAAAAAAACAGACAAATACATAACCTGACCATTGCATGTAGTTCTATAAGTGGAAAACTACATATAAAGCTTGCTTGATTCATTCTACAAGAAGGTCTAGCTTTTAGCTTTAAACCCTGAAACTGCTTATATCACATCTTCTTTATCGGTCTAGAAATCTTCTATTTATGCCAATTCTGCTCCCTATTTTACTCCACAAACTAACCGAAGCTTTAATTATCTTTATAGCTACTCCGAAGGGCACAATGTGGTCAAATGCTCCACGAAAACGGCCACGAGCAACAGGTGTGCGCACTGCTATAGCTCCAATATAGCAGCAACCATAAACTGTCGGTCAGCAAGAATGAAAAAAAAAAAAAAAATGAAAAAAGTTCAGCCAGACATCTCTCAAAATACACAGCTGTGCTGGCGTCTTTTGTCCAGACGAGCCTCCCGAGGCTAAGTTAACAGTCTCCTCTGCTAACAGGATAGTGACAGTCAGGGAGCTCCGTACATTTGACAACGGAACCGCTCGCGGCGGTAGCTTTACCTTGTGACTCTGCTGTCTTGTCTCCTCTTCTCTCGGGTCTCTTCCTCGGCGACTCGTCGCAGTTCGGCTCATAACCTGCCCTCCGCTCTGCCGTCTTCCCCTCCTCTCCACTCATTCATCTCATTTATTCGCGTTTTCATATGAGCTCCGTGGCCGGGCAGTCCCGTCACTGCTGCCGCTGCGCTTCGCTTGCTTTTGAACTCTCCGGTGAAACTCTCTCATAGCTCCATTCAACAGACTCATCCCATTTTCCTTTAAAGGGCCGAAAGCGGGATCAGATTTCTCCAAGAGTCAGGCCCCCTCTTGTGTGCGCAGGAGCTGCTCGGGATATTGCATAGATTGGATTTTAAAGGGTTTGTTGAGGTGAAGATTAGATTTTTAAATACTGACCTACTATCTGCATAACTACTCCAAAGTTGTTGTTTTTTCAAAAGAAAAGAAAAATGCTCAATAATTTAGTACATTGATTTTTATAACTGCCTAACCTTGCAGACAGTAGCTGCGTTTCCTTTAAATATAGTTACGTAAATTGAAATTACCAAAAATAAATTAGCTTAATGGAAACACGCCAATTTCAAGAAAATCATTGAAATGATATATTTCGCAGTACTGCAACGGAAACACAAATTTTGCGTCACACGAGCCACGTGACCAACAACCGGATGTTACTACCGGCGAAAACCAGGAAAAAGGTGACAGGAAGTAGTCTTTGTTGTGATTTGTTTTGTTTGCTTTTTCTTTCTTTTCGGACATTGTGCAGCTGACTCCACCCGAGTGCTCACAGCACAGCATAGTTCATAAAGACTTCTGTGTCAGTTGAATTTAATCGGCAATTACAACTTCCCCAAAATGCTGCATACATAGCGGCTCCTAAATATAAGGTACCTGTCACTCCATCTGCTGATTAACACACTGGTGCCATGAATGAATTATGTACATAATCAATTCTTTACATCCGGGATAATGATTTTTAATCATTTGAACAAGCCTATTCACAGGTAATTTAAATTTTCTTTCTTATTTAATAGAAACACCACAATGGGGAAATTGTACTTTTTTTTTTCAACATTAGTAGAAGATAGACCAAAATTTGCTCAGATTTCTCATGGAAACACAGCTAATGTGCACCACAGTCCAACATTGGTCAGTGGTTTATTTGGTAGGGGTCTTGTGGGCATCATTCTGTAAGGGGATGGCACAAACACATAGGGTAGGACTTTGTTCCACTGGGGCAGAATGAAAAGGTTGAAATAGCTGAAAGTGTCACCTTCAACTTCAAGAAGTAGTTCTTTCTATTCACTTGAGGCTTCAGTTTTTGTTTGTTTTGTATTTATACTACTTTGCTTTCAGAGATTTTTTTTTCTTCTCCACCAGATGAACGTGAAATAGCCTGCACAAATATTTTTCGCTAAGAGTAGCGCGAGTATTGCCTCGGGTTGGAAATTAAGAATGGCAAGACCACCAACTAATAACACCAAAAAGTTCCAACTTCTTTAGTTTAAAGGTAGTCTAATTACAGATTGTGTTTGTTTGTTGCAAAGGTTTGCAGGGCAGACTTTACTGGGATAATATGTTGTTAAACTCACATGTGGAACTTTGCAACTGTAATGAATCATTATCTGGGTAGTAAAGGAGTTGCAGGGGGAGTCTTTTTGGGCGGGCTAAGACTATTTACTTGAGATCCCAGCCTGCTCCGGTCCCCACAGCGGTGGCTCCCGCTTTGCTGAAACCTCTCAAGGATTCCTTAAAATGTTAGATACAGAGAGGAGTCATACTTTGTAATGGTGTGACACACCCTGCTGGCCCACTGACTGTAAAAGTTAATACTGCTCGACTTTTGCAGCTGTGTTCATTTAAAGTGGCCAGAGATTTGAGTCGCACACTAAGAACAAAAACTATTTAAGAGATGAGGATTTTCTGGTCAGTCCCAGTTAGCACTACCCCCTTTGAATTTTTCACTTTTACATCTATGAACATAGATTTTTGTATGCTTTTCAAACATATTTGTACACATGGATATTTAATATGCATTTTAAGAGCAAAAAAACAAATTCAAGTTTAAATATTTCTAACGGGGTCATAAAATCAACATCAGCAACCCAAATAATCCATAAACAAAAACTCAAATGTGTCCACAGATGGTGGTTTGATTGTAGAACTGGAAGGACAAAGCAAATCAGCATTGAACACATCTACAGAAAACTAGAAACTAAAGAACAAAAATCTTAAATAACTTCAGATTTAAAGTTATTTATATTCATCAAAGAAGTTTACTTTTGATAGGAACTAAGTCAGATCTCTCAAAAATAGCTTTTCCCCTTACTCCTCTGATATTATGAAAATGTATCTTTGGTGAGTAAAGAAATATATCTCAAACTAACATTTGTTAAGTGATTAAAATTTTTATCAAAGAAATTAGGATAAAGTACATGATTTTACCACATGATACTGTTTTATTTTGTAATGAATTAATCTTAATATAGTTTATCAAATAGTTTAAATAATGGATTTTAATAAATTCCTGAGTTTTATTTAAAGAGCTTAAATGTGTGTGCACCCATAAATACAATTTCTGTTATGTGTTCTCTGGAGTATTTGAGATTTTTCTGGATTTTTCTATTATAATTGAGTAAATCACCCTAAAGGTCTATTTCACACTGAATTCGTGTAATCAAAACTGAATGAAAAAGGTGAATAAAATGTAGCTATATAAAATAAACTCTATTTTTTTTAGACAATTAGTTTTGGGAATGTACTTCCGCTTAGTGTTCAGAACTAAAAGCATCGAAATGATGCCCAGTTGCCAGAATTGTCCATCTCTGGCCGACTGAGAGTCTGCACCATATTGCTTACTCTGATTTCCTCTTATTCAAAAATTAAAATTGTTACACTGCAAGTTTTTCAAGCTAATATAACGCGCCGCCTTGCTTAGGCAGACGGTTTGGTTTTGGTGCCTCAGTGGGCTTTCTGTTTCATGCACAGTATTTAATTAGCATCTGGAAAGTTCTTTGTCCCCGTCTGTACTGATGTGGTTCTTAATGCCTCTTCAAAACTCTTTAAAAAAAAGAAAAAAAAGAAAAGCAACCATTCCACTGACTTCAGTGGGAGGGATTCTCTCCAGAGCAATGAGGCACTGATGATATGTACGCACCACTCTGTGTGAAGCTCTGTAGTTTCTGATATGATTAACTGCACCTTCCTGGGGGAAACATTTCCAGGAGAAAGGAGGTTCCAGTAGGGAATTCAGCTTTATAGCTGGCCGGGCTGAAGTCTTTGCCTTATGTTGCACAATAAGTCAGTGCCTCAGTGCTCTCAGTCAAAACAACTGCTGTCAGGGCCTACAGGGTTTACATGACTGCTTCCCCCCACCCCCAGCACGGCGGCCGTGGTGCAGCACGGCAGGACCGGTTGCATCAGGTGTTTGCAGATTAGTGTGTGTTCTTGCACCTATTTAGCCTCCAGAGGTATGTGATGACCTGGGCTGCAGCCAGGTCACAGAGCAACACAGCTAACACGCTTATATTGCATCTGATTTTAGATTATAGGGAGCATGGATTTTAATAGTATAAAAATGTTGAACACAAGGTTTGAAGGCGTTTTATGTGGGCAAACACAAATTTCCTTTGTGAAGTAGAGAGCTGCATTCTCTCCTGTGCTTACCCCACGGGTTTTCTGCCCGATTTAGTTCTGGAGACTAAATCTGGAAGACTTTTAGATAAGATTCAGATTTATACATATGCTGCAGGTTATTATTTGTGTTAAAATTCCTAACAGTTTTCCATTTTACTGGCAGAGGCCACTAGATTTTTACTTAAAATCACCTGCTATGTCACACGGGTTTATGACACAATGTGCACTAGCAAGGTTCCAATGGGAGAAGAGAAACAGGCCCACAGCATCACAGACCCACCCATATACAGAAGTGTATAGAGGTGGTTTCACATACATTAATGCACACGGCTCCAGCTAAAGCCTGACTTGGTATTTCATCAAGTTGTGATGGTTTTATTCCCAAACATCTGGCTGGAATTTTGCTAACATCTTGTGATTTCCAAGGTTTTTTTTCTTTCATGCATCTTCACCAGGGTTGCTAACAAATGTGTCTTAATATATATTTGCAGCTGTCAACAGAGTAGAGTTGGTTTTTTTTTGCTGCAATCAATTTATCTGGTCTTATGGATACCCAAGATTTGTACTAATTTATCCTCTGTTTTTTTCTGTTTTCCACATCCACAGGTTGCTGAATAATAATCATGACTTGAATCTAATAAACCAGATCAGGTGAGGGAAACAGACATTGGTAGTCGTATTGTAACACCAGACGTCTGATTTACCAGAGTTAGCTTGTCAGATAAATATGACATACTTTCCATTTTAAAGAAAAAAAAAAACCCATGATCTTAAGAGTTGGCAGATTCTTTCAGTGACAGAACTGACAAAAACACAAGCAGCAGACTCGGGACGATAAGGCAAAAGGCTGCATATTGGGCTTGCACACTCGCTCGTAAAACGTTCCTTGAATTTTTGTATAACTAAAGCTTCCTTACATTTTCAGTGAGTGTTCTCCAGTGTGTTGGCTTTCCCTGCGACTGTACATAAAAAGAAAACCCCCAAATATTCCGCCCGTACGCTAACCATGGTGAGAAATATCTCAGCAGCTGTCGAGCCACTTGGCTTTCCTGCACGCCTTAAGCAGAGCGTTGCTCCCTTTCGCTTGCATGTTGTCCGGTTGCTCAGCCACTGGAGATTTTGTTAGATTGACAAATAGGTCTCCTTTCCATCTCTGATGTCCTCTGAGCGTTTTACTGCCGCTTGGCCAGCCACGCTGGTACCGCGGAGGGAGTGGAGCTTGATGGAAACTCCATATAAAAAAAGAAAATAAACCCAGCTCACTTCAGCAGCAACTTTGTTGAAGAGAAGACAGGATTCTGGATAAGAAATGCAAAGGATAACACACTGGAATCAGAAGGGGGCTTAGGGGTTACTGGACATACATTATAAGTTTTTATGGCGGAAAAAACTACTCACCATTTCATTTTTGTTCCCCCCTCTGTGATAACAAGACAGTTAACTCCTCTCCCCTTTGCCTCTTTCTTTTTCGCCTCCTTTTTGGGCTTGCTGAGCTTCCTCTCGCTCTGTGTGTGGTCTGCCTAAGTAGTGTCAGAGTGGCCTTACACTGACAAAGGCCAACGTTGCAGGTTAGGGTTATTTCTCTTTCAGACACAGCTGTGAAAGGAGAAAGCTGAGACACCAAGTTTACCCCCCCTCTGCCCCCAACTCTACTTTCTGAAAGTCAATCTTAGAGTTTGTTCTAATTTTATTCATTTAAAGAAATTAAAAGCATGAAACCCTAAGAGGAATTTCATTTTGGGAGGCGGCTGGTGCTTATCTCCAGAGATTGGGTGTTAGAAGGGGTGCATCATGAATAGGTCGCTAGTCTATTTCCTTTTCCATTGTCAGTGCATTGTTTTCACTTTAGATTTTGAAATATATCCACGTTTAATTCTGGGCAATTCTTATTGGTGCAAAACTACTAACTATTGCTACACCTTAACAGCATTGACGATTCTTGTGACAAATTCATCCAAGACTGAATTCCAGAAATCTGTTCTGTCTCGGTGCATCTTTAGTATGATGCATTTCATTTATTAAAAGTGTCATTTGACGCATGTCAATTGATTTGATTCATTGCAGCTTTTTGATTAAAACTGCTGTAATACTGTTTAAGATATTCCCATGTCTGCTGCTGTGTCAAAAAAAAAAAACTCTTAAATGGTTCTAATTGTGTTTTTTGTTCAACATTAAGTCCGGCCCTGACTTTGAAGAATCTCTATGTCAGGGCAGGACTTTGTCCTGACTTTGACTAAGATGGTTTATTTTGCTTGATGCACATCATTCTGAATGGTGTGTGTATATTGGGATTGGTAGTGTGGGATTCACAGTGTTCTGCTGTGTCGTGAACTGGTATGTTGCTTCTTCGTGCACATGTTCAGTATATAATGTTTGTGAAAACTGATGTGGTGGAACTTTTTGACATCTCCAAAAGAAATATCTGGCTTAGCTTGTCTTAACTAGAGATTAAATTGTGTCTGTTACAGTGTCAAGTTCACTGGAAGGACACGGAAAGCGTTATTCTCAGTTTGCGTCGTGTTTTTCCAACACAACGTTTCAAAAAGCTATTGCTTAGATTTTTGAAACAAAAGATAGGCAATAGTGTGGTGGAAGTAGCAAACAGAGAAGCAACCAAGATGTCCAGCGTATCGTTCATAACTAGATGAGCCTCAGACATCTACAAATGAGATGTAAAAGTATCTTTTCAGTCTACATGTAAAACAGGGGTGCCCAAAGTCGGTCCTCGAGGGCCGACATCCTGCGTGTTTTAGTTCTCTCCATAGTCTCCACCGTGAAACATCTTTTCCAGTAAGAACTGAGAGTATTGGATGATGGGTAGATCTAAATACAAGATGATCCTAGAAGAAAACTTGTTGCATATCATATTCATGTGGTAGAGTGGCCCAGTCAAAGTCCAAACCAAAATCTAACAGAGAATCATACTCACAGGGACCATCCATCCAGCCTGGCTAATTTTGTAAAGAATAGGCAACAAATTCAGTCTCTGGATATTGAAAGATGTCAGAGAGATACATCAAACAACTCAACTCAACTTTATGTCATGAACTCCTACTAAAATACTTTGGTCTTGGAAGATCATGAAATATGAAAAAGTTAAGGGGTTTGCAACATTGTGTCAGATATGAGGTCTTGTTTTCAAAAGTGTGTTCTACCAATTAGAGGAATCAGCACCAACTAATAAAAAGGCATGTTGTCGTAGAAAAAAAGGTAGTGGTGATCTTACATAGGTGTAGTTTGATTCATTATTTGCCCCGTTCTGATGTAGTTTTCCAAGCAAATGAGCTCCTAGTCTTAGTTTGCCTACTGTGACATAATACTGGGCATGTGTAGTAGGTACTTAAGCAGAAGTTTGGGTTGGCATTTCGTTTGCTGTCAACATCGTCACCATTTAGGGGCTATTGGAAAATACGCCTGATGAGTGAGTTGTGATGCAGCGGATCTGGTGACAGTGGCTTTGGAGACAGACGGAGCGAGTGCGGTTAGGCACTGATCCTCAAATCACAGGTCCGCAAAGTGATGAGTGTTTAGCTAGTTCGAAATACTACTCATTTTAAAAAGCTACCGAAGAGACTGCATGTATGGTTCGGTGCCTCGGGACATAATCAAGCCCTGTGTCCTCTGTACAATAAGTATATGTTTTTGCAGGCATAAAGTCCTGTCTGTTGCAAGATAAAAATCCTGTAAAGATTAGACCCGGAGCAGAAAATCATGCGTTGGGGCAAAGCATCTTCTTGTCATATGATCCAACCACAGTGTTTACAGTATAGTCTGCGGCGCAAATCAGATCCAGTCCACACACCACCGAAACCACAAGTGTTTGTTGAAGTTTTTATTAAATATATTTTTCACTTTTAGATCAGAGTTTCTATCTTTTATTAGCTGACTGGCTTGTTCAGTCAAAACATGGCTATAAATTTGTCAAACGGTAGAAAAGAAAAAGCAGTCTTGGCTGAGATTCGAAGGAGGTTTACAGCTATTGAACTTATTAATTCTTATAAGAAGTTTTTTGCATTACCCCTGTGATAAATTTAACGTAGTATTACAACCAGGGACCACAGCCCTGGACAACACATGCCCCAAGAAAACAGGATAATATTCATCATGTTACAGTGGCGGTTCTGCAGAAAGGGAATGAATATGTTGTAAGAAAAAACTCTATTTATCTTGAGAAGTACGCTATTAGGACTTTGGTTTGGGATTGGAAGATTGTATTGGGAGTTGTTTTTTTTTAATTAAAAATCTCCTTTATTTATTTTCAGTTTGAAGAAAGGCTAAACCCAAAAACAAAAAAACAAACATGAAACCAGCAACTAACAGAGAAATTGCTAAGAAAATACTGGTCAGAGTTGGTATGATGATGGATGAATGGAGTTGAACACAGAGTAATCCCACAATGAAATAGTTTATATCGCATCATATTTATGTGCTTGAATGGCCCAGTCAAAGTTTTAATCTACACCTAATTGAGGATTTGTGACAAAACATAAGAATCAATGTTCAGACGCTCCTTTTAAAACTTGAGCTATCTTGTAAAAAAAAAAAAAAAAAAAAAACTTGAAGAGACACCCCTAAAATATTTGTAGCTGTGAAATCAATGGAGCCTGGCACTGCAAATAATTGAACTAGAGGGACTGAAAACAGATTTAATTTGGGGAACAACATCTAACCTTTCCTTTCATTTTACAATTATGCACTGCTTTATGTTTTTATTTATTTATTTTCTTAAAAAATCTCCAAAGGTTTTTAAGTTCATGGTGAACTGACAAAATTCAAAGTAAAAGAGGTATGATTGAGTCTGCAAGGCTGCAAGTATTGGGTGAACATCGTTTTCTTGCTCTCGTTTAAACTTAAAGTAGCGTGCCGTCCATTTCTTTAGTCATGAGGATTGTCAGATTTTACAGAGAAATAGATCTGAGCGTCATCGGTATAAAAGCAAACTCCTAATTGTTGATCTTGTTGTTGAGCGTCGCGCATGGCAATTCGCACAGACAAAACAGTCAGCACCAAACACACAAACAAGATCTCCTCTGACACTGAACATTGTCTGTGCATGCAGGAAAAAGCTAAATGAAGTGAAGAGACAAACAATGATGTTGGGAAAGACGGAACTTTAGCGTACTTGCCAGATAGCTTAGATATTTGTTCAGAAAGTTGGACGAAAACAGCTGTCAAACAGGGTGGGGATGAAAAAAAAAAAAGGAAGGAGTTTTGCAGGCAGAGGATGAGGCAATGTCACATGACTGTAGAATCCCTGCAGATGGAGAGCTGTAAAGGCTCAAAGACAATGGCGACTGTGAGAGCAGACCATGGAGCAAAACCCAGCAATATAAAATGTAACTTTGCGGGCTGAAACTTTTACTAGTATGAGGAGCGTTTGGCTGCCGTCCTGCCCTGCAGTCCAGGGCCAGAAAGAGAGTAGGGCCTCGTTTGACGCAGGGACACAGTGTGTCTTTGCTAAGGTTAGGCCTAAATAAAACCCATCATTTACCCTGAGCTCTCCACATTTGTGAATTAACTTAATACACCTGCACAACATAAACTTAAGTTAATGTTGGGATCATTTAAGGGGAGAGGAATGTCTGCTAATCGAGTTCTGAATGTTTTTAAGTCAGCGTTTTCGTTGTAAACGTCACAACTGTTCAAGAAGAAATTGATAGAAAGATGGAAACTACTTTCTCATATTCCTGTTACCTAGATAATCAACAGCCGTATGTAGCAGATGGCAGCATGGCATCAGAAGTCACGATAAGATATCAGAATCCAGGAACAATGAGGAGATGACATGATAAGTGCAGCAAGGAGTAAATGACAACAAGGAACTTAAATACTGAGGCAATGAAAGAGAGCACTTTCAAAAGAAAAATAAAATGTGCCTATAAGTAGGGGTAACTTTCTGGCTTGATTACAATTGAGCTCAAACCATTTTTAACACAATTGAACAGGAATAATTGTTCATCCGACACATTTTGCCTGGAAGAAGTTGGCCAAAGATTCAACTTTCATAATGTTTTACAGCAAGCCTTTAAGATAAGTCGTTGTTATTTCAGTTTGAACAGTGTAGTTAAAAATTACAGGCGCCACTAGCTTGGTCCAAGTGGAGTTATCCTGTAATTGTGTTCAGTTCTGGCAAGTTTTCAAATTACTCTGCTGTATTTTTCAAATAGAAATCACAATTTATTTCAATTTTTAACTAGATTTGATTTAAATTTTGGACGCTCAGGCTACATAACCGTGTAAAGCTAAATGTGATGGAAAAAAATAGTCTTGTGGTCAGGGCTGATTCAGCCTCCTGGCTAGATGAGAATGTTCTTCTGCGAGGAAAAAATGTGGGAAACACTCTGGTGGTAGAGGAAAACTAAAAAGCTAATTTAGTCTTCATGTGCATTTTCTACATCCTGGTTCAAGTATATTTCTTACATGTCGGTCTCATTTATCAAAGCGAGAGAAAAGTTGGTGTAATATCCATCTGGTAAAAAGAATGGTTGCTCAAAACAAGGCACTTTGTTGGAGCTTACAGTAAGTACATGCATAGCTAAATATGACCGGAATCAGACGATTTTCAGCTTGATTGGCCATTACTGGTGACTGGGATGTCGACTCCCATTACATGGCGATGACAACACTCTTCAGAAGGAAGGAAAAATAATAAAAGTTTGCTAGTTTTAGTGTCAGTGAGCTGTTTTAAATGAATTCAGAGGAATAGCAGATATGTGAGAAGCTATTTTGAAAAAAACTGTATGTTGTACATACATGTCTGAGGCCAGTTTGGCTGTGAAAGAGAGTGACACTCACCTGCTGTATTTGGAAATGTTTGCAGCCTTCGTTGAGATAAAGGTAAGGCTCATTATTGTTGAAGAGATACTCACAGAGAATCCTGTTAGCAGTTAAGAGGCAACAATGCTAATCATGCTAACTGCTAAGACGGTAAAACAGGGGTCTCAAACTCCAGTCCTCGAGGGCCGCAGTCCTGAAACTTTTAGATGTGCCTCTGCTGCACCACACCTGAAAAGAATAATTAGGTCATTAGCAAGGCTGGGAGAACTGATCTACACAAGGAGGAGGTAATTAAGCCATTTCATTCCAGTAGTTTGTACCTGTGGCACATCTAAAAACTGTAGGTCTGCGGCCCTCGAGGACTGGAGTTTGAGACCCCTGCGTTAAAGGCAGTTGATAAAATATGAAACACAAGTCAGGAAAAAAATTCAGGGCAAATAAACAGAGACGAGGGGAAACGCAGGGAGGAAAAGCAGGAGAAGGCAAATAAGTAGGAGGGAAAAGGGGAGAAAATGTTTTAACTGAGAGGAAAAACAGGGGTGAGCGTCAGAGGGGGACAGGGTGATAGATTTAGCAGACTCATGCTTGAGAGGACTGCAGGTCAGACGGGAGACACAAGCTGCTTTCTGAGCCACAACTCAAACACTTTATGATTGCCTGTCTGTCTAATTTAGCAAAGTTCAGTGCTTCAGAGCATCAATAACTAAAACTGACTCACAATCAAAAAATGGGCAAGAGAATAAGGTGGGAAGGCGGGGAATAAAAGTGTAAACATGTAATAAACACGGAAGTCAGGGGAAATGGAGAGAATGTACAATGGGGTTATGATGATGCTCGTCGCTGTCCTCCCTTGACAGCGGAATTTCAAGGCAGGCTCCGATATTGGCGGCATACTGGCCTCTGGTGGCTCAACAGTTGCACTAATCTAAAGTAGTATTAATTTTATACCACAAGAGGCCGCCAGAGATGCAAAACTCCCATGTCATGCCCTTCATGATATGCAGGGGGTCGATACTGATTTAACTCAATGTAATTCACAAAAAGTGTCACTTTCCATAGACAGAGTTTTGATTTGATCATTATTAGATAAAAAAAGAATATGTAAACGCCTCATACTGCAAATACTGTAAATGTGGCCTCTGGGTTCCTGTGTGTTGTGCAGTTCTGAAGATAGCATGTATAAGGTGTTTGATGGACTCTAAGGTCCCCAAACATCTGTTATAAATATCCTTTTGTTTCTGCAAAATGAGTGGTAATATGGTAGGGACTCGTTTGCTGCATATGGTGCAGGATAGTTTTGTAACTGTTTACGCAGATAAGGCATGTAAAACATACAACAGCAGTATGTGCAGCCTTACACATGATTTCTTTTTCTAATTTCCTTTTTTCTTGTGTCAACTCACGCATCAGACATTACAACGAAAGAACCTAAATAAATTCAAAAAAATGCTTTCAAATAATCATTTTATGTATTTAGGGAAAGGTGGAGTTGCTGATATGAACAAGAGATTTTGTTCTCGTATCTGAGCTTATATAAACTCCAGAACTAAAAGCGTAATAAAACATTTTTATGAAAAATAACAACAACAACAACAAAAAATTGTCTTTGTCATTATTCTGGCATTTAGTAAATTTAAATAATGCTGTAATGTAATCCTAGCCAATATAAAACAAGAAAAACTTAGTCTGATTTAATGTAAGGAAGACAATGAGGAAGAGCAGGTTGTTTGATTATAGAATGCATGTAAATATCCATTTTTAACTGTACTTGGTAAATAGTTACCGGTTCTTGACCTTCACTGCATCTTCTGCAGGCTGCAGATGCGCTCTTTGAAGACCTGACGGTTCCTAGACTCAATATGTGTTACAGCTGTCAAACACAAAAGCGCTGTTGATGACCAAATGTTCTACTAAAGAGTCTTTGATGGTCTGTCTGTACACACAGATAAAACAAAGCATAAATAACTCCAGATTCTGAAACAAACAGCTCCCCCCTGCCATTCCCAGAAAACGCTTGTGGTTTCTTTTTTTTTTTTTAGATATATATATAAAACTGCCACGACACTCCATTTAACAGATGCTGCATTCACTAACACACTCTGCACTCTTGAGCGACGCAGTCAATTTGTCCTTTGTCCCGTTCTTGTCAGCTTTTGTCTTTAATCTATTCCCAAAGCTCCCCCTTTGCAGCCCCCAACCCCCCACCCTCCAGCAAACGTTTCGGTCTGCACATCCCAGCTGAAGCAGGAAAGACATAGTTGTGTGTGACAATTGGAACGGACACATTTCTGAAAGGCGGCTGTTCAGTAGCAACACACACATGACAGAAAGCGTTTCTCTATGAGCACAGGAACAGGGGGCAGAAAGGTCACGATCTCCGTATTGGCCTGATGGTGGGGGCGAATATAGGAAGGGACGAGACAATTGAGTACTCTCTCTCTCTATGCCCGGCCCCCTCACCCCCCTGCCCCAGCAACGCCACATCCCATTGAATAACGGACATTTTGATCAAAGGGGAATTCCTGCTCTCCGTCTCTGACTGTTGCAATCTTGCAAGACTCAGTCAACTGGAGTGAAGGATGGTTATTTAGGGCCAGCTATAGTGATTACGACACAATGGCACCTCATGCTGTTTCAGTTATGTGTGATTGTGCGTTTAAGCATCCTCCATGGCCCCTTTGCTCCAACACTCTACGCTCACGTGCGCCGACATACGCAAACTCTACTCCGTGGTGAGACGTCTCACTCCAGGACCGTGACCCCTGAGCAGGTGGTGTGAGGGCAACAAATGCTGGACTAGAGACTTATTGGAATCTGCTCCAGGCCAGCTGTGGAGATGCTGGCCAACGGCAAAACTTGGCTAAGGAAAAACCCCAGTATGGAAATAGATGCATGGGCTTATGTACATAGCGATGGGCCAAGGAAGTGTATGATTTAAAATTACGTCAGTCGTTACAGCACCGGTTTCCTTCCACTTCCCAAAGAAAAGGCATTTGTTTAGCTGGTGCTGTATGAATATGAGCATTGTCCAGTTTGCCCAGTGATTGATAGATAGGCTGTTAGTCACTCAGTTGCTTGTGGTTCCTGAATGAATGGCCACCTCCGTCTGCAACCCATTAGCCATTTAAAAATGAAGAAAATCAGCTACATTCATTCTCAGGTGGAATAAAATGCAGTTCAGTCAGGGTAAAATCAAGACAATCAGCAAACAGGAGACTAATTGCCTCTTGAGGGCAAATGAATAAAAGCATGTGCCACTCCCTTTGTAATGCAGCCCTGGGTAACTGCCCACAGTTTTTGGCACTGCTGGTAAAGTTTGGGAGTAAACCTTAAATATCAATTTAGGTTTCAAGTATCCTGCATGATAAGTGAGTGAATCTTCATCATGAAAGACAGGGATAAGCAAAATTGTTATTGTGTCTCTTTTGTGATATTTGCAATTCATTATAGGTATGATATACAAAACCTGTGGAAATTCTGGTGGATATTCTTGAAATATCCAAAAAAAATAATAATTTCAGGCTAACCTGGTGATCAGATGGCTTATACTGCAGTATAAAATGTATTTTAACATGATTTTGGAGTGTAGTTTTCCTTTGACACGTCTTCCTAAGATGAAGTGCAGATACACAAGATAGTGAGAGAGTGGCATCAAAATTATAAAATGCAATCTTTAACACATACAAAAACATCTACCCTACAGCTTCAGGCCGGGTCAGACGACCTGCTTGAGTAACTTAAAGCAGGTAATTGTCAAGGATGTCATCTGTCATGTACGTACGTTAGGAATTTGATTATTACAAAATCAAGATTTTTCTTAGGAAAAGCAAAGAGTTTTGTCCAATTCTGAAAACAATAATCCTATCTGTACAACAACTGCACAAAAAAATTATTATTCAAGCTTAAAATGGTTTTCAAATGAGATCAGTCATTAAGATGCACTTAGTAGACAAAAGATGCCCTCTTCACAATTCATGCGTTGCTGTAACAGATTCCTAAAACAACGGTTGGCTTTGAAATGTAGGAAAATATTTTTTTCCAAAAAACAAACAAAACAAAATTCAAAATCTGTGCTCTTTGTTCGGGTGTTTGGCTCCTGTTTATGTCTGTTTGGATTGGGGTGTTAAAATAATAATTTTCTGCACCATTAGATGTTAAGCTCGGACGATTTTGTTGTATGTGAGGTCCCGGCCGTCGCACAGAGCACACGCTGCGTCTTCCTCCTGCAAGGGCTGGAGTTTCCTCTCTCCACCTGATTCAGCCTCCCACATCTGGCCCGTATTAGCATGCAAACGTACGTACCCAAACCCCTGCAGCCAGCCAACGAGGGGCTGAGGCAAACAGATCCCAATGACACACAGACAAATGCAGTCAGACGGACGGCCCACGGGAACGCCTCACATGTACCACGGGGGGAATGCAAAACATCCCGGCTCGAGCAGCACCTCCACATCTGGGCCGCAGATGTGCCGTCAGCAGATGGAAAGAGGCTGCAGTACAGTTCCGCATGCGTGCTCGGGTGCTTGTGTCTATGAGCAACTGCGAGTGTCCATGTTTACACAGGGAGCACATTGCACATTTGCGTTTTATGAAGTGACTGCGCACACGTGCTCCTATGTATGTAACCAAATGGGCCGTGGCAGAGGCGGCAGTTTGTGGGTGGAAAAAGAGAGGATCGCGGGCGTGACCTCACGGGAGTAAATACAGTCAGGCATTGAGAGCTGCTTTCCATTCAGAAAAGCACACAGACTTGACAGGTATGAAGGGCAGAAGAAAATAGTTCCAGGTCAGCAGGAGGCGCAGATGGAAAGAGATGGTCTGACCTCCACATAAACTCTGAGAAATAACACAAAAGTGGAAAGAAAAAGTGGAGATCAAATAAAAGAAAGACATGGGGGATTTGTCCCGGGTCCACACATCAGAGTAACAAGTGTTGATATGAGTTTGAAGCAATATTTAATTTGGCTAAAATATGCTTCTTCTTTTTTTTTTGAGACAGCAAATATCAGCTGAAATGTCCTAAAACAGCGTTTTTTTCAAAGTACCAGAGTATCAGAAAATGTAACGGAAGATGAGAATTTTTTCTTTGAAGGAAAAAATAAATAAATAAAAATTAAGTCCTATATATTTTTTCATCATACATTTTTAATTATACTTTTTAAAATTAAATATGACCTCTTTTTCAATCAATATTATAAAATATACTTACAAATACATAATGAAATTTTGGTTACCATGCTCATCTTTCTGATTGGCTGCCGGTTGAATTTATAAATTCTCTTTGATCCCATGAAACGGATACGTTTCTGTGAAGGAAAAGACAGAAGGAACCGTCCAGCAGCCCTGCAGTGAAGGACACAGCTCCTGCTGCAAAAACAAAAAACAAAAAACCCCAAAGAACTGTGGGGATGGAATCAAATTTGATATGTGATTAATATAAAATATTTCACATTTTCTTATAATCAAAAGAGGAGCTGGTGGTGACAAAATACGTTTTTTATTGTGTAACATATAATGACGTAAATATTAAGTTCAAAAAGTCATAATATACGACTTGATAAGTAAATTGAAAAGATATGAGGCCGCACTTATGCTAAACAAAATGAATAATAAACTCAATATCAGATAAAAGCGAGGAAAAAAATATTTTGTAAAGATACGCATATTCTGTAAAGAGAGTCCCGAACCAAACGCTGCTTTGTAGCGACATGGATTTGAAAAATTTGTGAACCTGTGGTCTAAAATACAAAGGAAAGGGGTACTTTCTGCCTCTGGGGAAATGAGTCTTCATAGAAACAGATATAGTCTAACTAACAAAAACTCTTTTATAAATATAAATCTCAGGAATCTGAATGCAAGAAGCAGAGATGCTTTGCCGCTACTAAAAGGCCACCTTCAGTGTTGTTCCAGTTATTCTTGCCACAAGTGAGACAGTTCTTAGATATTAATGACGGGTTTGTTTCATAAATTAAAAGAACAAAAATTGTAATAAAAGTTGATTGAAGTCTGATTTCTGAAGCGACTCCAGGTTGAACAGACAGAATCCTGACGCTGAGATGGTTGACCTACAATGTGGAGAAATCCAACTGTATTGCAAAACAGACAAATCATATCAGTTACTCAGATTACAGTAACCGGTAATCTGAGTAATTATCAGTTACAGTTTAGCTGTCACTGAAGATGGTGCTCTGCAGCGATTCAGGATCCTGAGTCAGGGCGTAATCCCGTTTACGTCCACAGGGTGATACTTGTGCTCTGCTTCTGAACTAATTCACTGGAGAGAACCTCTGCACGCTGACTTGTGCAGACCCGGTGGGCCTTTCAGAATATTACGTCACTGCCTGCTTTTCCGATATGAGCAGGTCAAATAATAAAAAAAAGTAAAAGCTGCATTTTATAGACGTATTTCTGCCTGCGACCCACACAGAAGAAAGTGCAACAACTGCACAAAACTATCTAGACATCTACAAAAGACATGCGGTGCATGTTTTGTTTCAGGTAGAACTGAAACAGAATAACAGAGGGGTGTTTCCTGCCAAATGAACACTTGCAGCATCTCTGAACCACTGGAAACAGCTCCAGCTGAAGCCACAGCAGAATGGAGCGCTGCAGGTGAACTTTCCTGGTGTTGTTGTTGTTGTTGTCGTCGTCAGACTTCATTGGGCCACGGTTCCTCTTCCTCCCCGCAGTCGGTTTCATTCCCCAGAGGGACTCTGGTGCTTAGGACGTCCTGTGGGACAAAGAGACGAGAGCAAGGTAAACACGTCGACCGGTAAGACCGAGGTGGAGAAACCGGAAGCAGTCGAAAAGCGAGGCGAGAGGTTCAGTTTGTTTCAGAAAGCATGAAATCAGGAACAGATGAAGTGACACGCACTTTAACAACTCCACATGAGTCAGCATACAAAGGAATAAAGAAACATTTGTCAGAGGCTAAGCAGAAGAGATAAAGAAATCCTAATTTTTGTTTGCTGATACTTGGCTTATTTTATCTTAAAAATTACAACAGTCTTTAGTGGCACACAATCATTGTGTGAAAGAACAGTGATTTCAGACTTTTAACTACAAGGCATAAAAAAATAAATCTACATATTTGTCCCTGCTGATTTGCCATTAACACTGCTGACCATGCTGCCTGGAAATAAGAGAACAAACAACACAAAAAGATTTTCTAATAATCTTTCTAAAACCTAGAGTACTGCCCTTGATGGTTTTCATTTAGAGTTCCTTGGAACCAGAACTAAGTGAATCAGAAGATAACTCAAGCATTGGCTTCAATTCCAACTATATTTCATGCTTAATTCTTATAATTCAAGGTCGTCTGCGTAGAGGTGGAAAGGATCTGAAATTTGATCGTTCTGCAGAAATGTCAGAGATGTTCACAAGTTCTCTATGTCAAGTCTTATTTCAAGACTGAAATAAAAAATAAATGATCACCAATTCTATGACATCTCGTGGACCTGTAACCCCGCGTCGCTGTGGTTTCAAGATTCCAAACTCACACTGTTTACTTCGAGGCTCGATTGGACAGATGTTGTGCAGAAATGTCTCATTTATGGAGGTTTGTTGCTGAGTGACTCAACAAGAACCAGGCAGGAAGTATGGTGTCAATTTATCTAAGGCTTTTATTTCAGCCAAGACCTCAATAACCTTTCTCTCCCTTTCGCCTTTTAGTCTTAAGTCAGATATTTAGAAACCATATTACGCAGCGTTCACTTTTTAGAGAGACATTTGGATAATTATGTGCAAGATTTAATTAGTGATACGTTCAATATTCACTGGAAGAAGTTAGATATCATACATTTCTAAAGCTTTTTGCCTAGACATTTTAATGTGATCACCTGTTGTCATGTTTCCAGGTATTTTCCTGACACAAAGCAGAATGAAAGGTTGGGTGTCAGTTTTAGGAAGCTGGCATGAAAATAACTCTTGGTGAATAGGAAGTGATGTTGACTCACAGTTCTGGGGGAAGGAAGCCGGTGTCAAGGGAAAGGAATGACCCTGGTGGTGGATAGGGGGGAATTATGTTTGTGGATTCATGGATTCTTCATGCAGATTTACTGGAAACAGAGCAGATGGCCTATGGGATCTGGTTTGCTACTGAACAGAGTGTGTTGGAGAGCGGGCAGTCCGATGAAGGTTTGAGGGAAATCTTCAGTGGACGACTGTGGAGTGTGTGGATATCTGAATGGCTGAGGAGACGCTCGGTAGGATCCAGAATTGGCACATGAAGCCAACGGAACAGCTTCAACCTTTGGAGGGACAGAGAACATGAGAAGTAAACGTGGAGCAGGGTAAGAGCTGGTGATGAACTCGATCAGACATCAGGTACACTTGGCTTGACTCTACTGGGAAAGGTTGAGTTTCAGGAGCAGATCATGGAGTGATTGTAGAAAGGTGTGGAGTCTGCAGCAGCATGGCCACGCTACCAGAAAAATTCTGTTTTCATCGGACTCACACACAAACAATATGTCTTCCCATCTTCTCAGGGACTTTTGCATTTACTTCCACTCATTTAACCCTGACCCTACCCATTACCATAACCCAAAAAGAAACCCCTCTTCACCATAAGGGGAAGTTGGTCCTTGCCACATAGTATTTCTTGTAAAAATGGAGCTTACTCTCCAGCAAATACAAGGCCACACACACACACCACACACACACACACACTCAAAAACACACCAACCACCAAAATCCCAATAGTATAGGTTGATTGTTTCATTCTTTCGTTGTAAAGTATGCAGTTTGATTGATGACACAAAGAATTAAGCTTCCAGATAGAGATAAAGAAATCTGTATGGATTATTTTGATCTTTGATTAATTTACTGGATTACTAACCTTCTCAGATGCTAAAGTCACATTAGCTTATTACTTCTCCACACTCATACTAAAGCTATCTCACCTTCTGGGCACAATAAACCAATATTGTCTCAACTGCAGCAGTATACAGTCTTAAGATAAAGAGCTTAGTGAAGTGTGGCCTTTCTTATTGGTGTATGCAATGGCCTGTTGACATGTTGCTATGAAAAACTGGCCATAAGGATGCAATTGTTGATTCTATCAGTGTGTGCAGGATCTCAGAGCCTTTTCCAAAAAAGTTAGAAGGCCATCAGTTTATGGAACCAGTGAGAAACAAGTGAGAAAGATGAAAAGCAGTTGGTAATCTTCCCAGGGCGAAATAATCAACATGTCAGTGAGTTTGTGAGAGCGCAATTAGAAAACAAAACTCGACATGTGTGGCTTGTTAGGAAGATCGTCAAGAGTCTTTGCTAAAACGAACATGACAGGAAAAGAAAAAAATTAGGAAGGGGAGATGCAAATTTAAAAAAAAAAAACTATAACATTAAAAAAACATCTGGAGAGAAATAAAATGCTGTTTTCAGAAAACTGACACTCCACCCTGCTGCACCAGCAGCCGATTCGCCAAACGTGGGGAGCGATCCCGCCTCATGGTGTTTGATTGCAAAACATTTCATGCCTCCAGGCTTTCGGCGCCACGTTAAACAAACGTACTCTATTCCTGTAAAACTCTGGGCATCGCCAGCATGAGTCACACCTACACAGAAGAAGTAAATATTAGTCAGCTGGCACTGTGCACCACAAAAGAAAAAAAACAAAACAAAACAGAGACACTGCATATGACACCACTTTTGGGAAGTGTGTGCTTTAATACATTGCTAAGTCACACTTCACTTTGACCAATAAGAGCGTGACAGAGCCAAGCATTTGGAAAGTTGTTGTGCTTGTTTACTGATAATAAAACAAGTTTGGATTATTCTTTTCCGACTAACTTGTCTTATGCTCATTAGCAAACTCAGCAAGTCTGCTTTCCATGATACAGTGCCTGCTTAAACCCCCTTCTTGGATGTTGTACCCTGTTTTATTGCTTTTTCCAATCAGAATCAAGATCAACAAAATTTGGCCTTTGTAACGAGAAACATGCAAAAAAAACCCAAACAAAAAACATGTTCCTTTCATTTCTTGACGATGGATTTCACTGAATTCCAGGGGATGCTCAGGACCTTTTTGCTTCCATCCCCTGACATGTACCTTTAAATCACAGCATGAACAGTTCCAATTTGCTGGAACTGTTCATGCTGTGATGGCCGACAGAAATACTGATTAACCAGTGAATTGACATTCTAGACCCACGTATCTTTATACTACAATCACCTGAAAATACACTCACTGCAGTTAAGTGATCTGCATTCAAATCAAATCAAATTTTATTTGTATAGCACATTTCAGCAGCAAGGCATTTCAAAGTGCAAAGACAGAAACACAATGCAACCTAGAATCAACAATAAAAACATGACATTAAGTCAAGTTCCATCAATAAATTTGTAATTGATTACGTTTCAAATACAATCCTAAACAGGTGGGGTTTTAGTCGAGATTTAAAGGAAGTCAGTGTTTCAGGTGTTTTACAGTTTTCTGGAAGTTTGTTCCAAATTTGTGGTGCATAGATGCTGAAAGCTGCTTCTCCTCGTTTAGTTCTGGTTCTGGGGATGCAGAGCAGACCAGAACCGGAACGTGGCCGGACGTCTGTTAAATTAGATCAGTCACTTTAAATTGGGTGAATATTTATGCAATCATCTGTTGTATGTCTGACATTTTTATTTCATTGTCATCATTTTGTAGAAAACAGGTTTCAATTTGACATTAGCATTAGGGGTGGTCTAATGCTAGTTGTGTAAAAGCAACAAAATGGGTAAAAAATGAATGAGGATGAATATTTTTTTATGGGAAATGTAAAAATCCCGAACTATTTGTTTAGGTATAGGAAGGGGTGAGAAATTGAGAGAATTACAGTCATGATAGGAACAAAGAGCGTTCTTTAAAAAAAAAAAAAAAAGAAAAGAAATGCTCTTCTTTCTAAATTTGTCTCTCAACTGCTTTTATTTAAATAAAATAAAAAAACAGGAGCTATTTCCCAGTGTGCGGTTAACACCTCTACTCTCTCCTCTCCCTCTTTGCTTTTCTCCGTTGGCTGAATGAAAGAGTAAGTGAGCTCAGGTTGTAATTACGCTGATGAATGATTACGCTTCACCTTTCCGCATGTAGCGCGTTGTTTTGATCTGAAGCCCTTTCCTACCCTCCCCTGTTCCGCTGGATGGGAGCTTTTTGCCCCTTTGTGTTCAGTAAGGAGATCCCCGTGTTTTCGTGGAGCCCGGTGTCTCCTCATGTTCTTTTCTAACCACCTTTTCTTTGATCTGTTCCTCCGTCTCTCTCTCTGACCCTCGAGTGCGGCGAGGTGTGTGCGTTTCAGGTAAGTATGGTTACAGCATTAACTTGTAAGGAGAAACACATGCACACACACTGTGATGGTCTTGAAATGTGATCACGTTGCGTACGTGTACATGGGACTTTTAAGAGTCTGAAGAAGCACAATGACGCTTTTTTTGTTTCGAAAGACAAAAAGACACTTTGAGCACTGAAAGGCCATTTCGAGACCGTCCGAAATTTTACATTTAAGCCGCGTGAATTCGAGCAAACTGGTGAGACAACTGGCGACCAGAACCGGATGATTTTTCAGCTTGACCTCCTTGTGACCTGTCACAAACCCAAAGACATTCTTTGTTCAAGAACCGAGTGGAGAAGACTCAAATGTAGCTATTTTAAAACCCGTCAGTGCCACTGACGGGTTTTAAAAATACAGACAGAGGAAGGAAACTGTATTTTCTCGAACATGTCGAGACATGTCTGGGGTTTATACTCGGGGAAGGACGGAGCTAGCTTTTTGGGAGATAACAGGAAGACTGAAAAGACGACTTTATAGTTTGTCTTGTTTCATCTCTACAGGCTTTCATCAGCTGAACGTGGAAATGTTGACGGCTGAAGAAGAGCAGGTAAATAAACACAGAAACCGCTGTTTACGGTTTCTATTGCTCGCTGTGTTTAATAGTCAATGGACATTTTTATTGACATTAAAGAAATAAAGCTGGCGTAATAATTGCTGACACCTCTTAGAATTGGATTTCTAACACCAGTACTGTACTCGTGTTAGAAATTCAAACCTATACTGGTTGTTCTTCGGCTTAAATTTCTACATGTAACTTTGTTTCAATCTTTTGATCTTCTATTATGTGTTATTCTTGTTTACTAACAGTTATCTTTCAATAATTTACCACTTAATTTACCGTCCAAAACATCCGCCAAAAGCTGATTCATATTATTTTTAAAAAGTAATATTTACCCTCCTAGACATCAGAAAGATAATCGAAAAAGATTAAAACCTGTTTATTGTGAATTTCTAAGCGAATCAAATGAAGTACTTTTTGTCTCTGTGATGAGTAAATGAAAACATTTCTATCCCCGTCTTCATATTTTCCACTCCTTAATTATATATCTCACTGATTATGGTTTAGAGAGTTTATTTCTCCTCACTCTGAGCTGCAAAAATGTTCACAATAATTTTGGAACACATTTCTAAAACCACATTTGAAACCTTTGTTCTCAATTCTAAAAAGCAAATATATTAAAATTTACAGTTTTAATCGCTACAAAACAAATGAAACAAGGTGTCGTAAGTAAAATAAAAGTTCAACTTCCTAAAAAAAAAAGCAAAAAAAAAAAAACAGGAAGTGCCTTTTTTTCTTTTTTTTTAGCAATTTCCAGCCAGAATTATCTTGGAATGTGCAAAGAGGCCCCAGGAAACATCCAGCATCTCTCAGCGGAGTGGAAGATACCAGCAGAAAAGGAAAACATGCACGTCATAACCAACTGGCTGGTGTAGCGTGCAGAAACATCTGTGCAGAAACACAAAACGGAGACCACTGGGTGAAAGTGGGTAGAGAATGATTATCCTGTGCGACTTCTAGACCACGAAACGGTAATGGTCAACCAACAGGACATTTTGATCACTGATAAACAGCAGAGGATAATCGTGGTGACCGATGTGATCATCCCAGATGATGGAAGCATCAGGACAAATGAAAACGAGACACTGGAGAAATAAATATCAATCCAGAAAGAGCGTGGTGGCTGAAAGCAACTGTTGTGCCCAAAGTTGTGCTTTTTTCCCCCCACAAAGTTTCTAAGTTTCAAAGCAAAGGCCTTACTTCAATGCATGTCTGCACAAAACTGAAACCAAGTAGAAACCGTGTTTGGCACCAGGCCTTGCACCGCTATCCTCTCCAGCTTCCCCGCCTGCGAGTTCATATCATTTACTGATAATCACGGCTTTACAAAAACTTTGTCAGCTTCTCCTGCACATCAAAGATTTTGTTGTTCGCTAAGCGGTTTTCGACATGTAGTTCAGGGAAGTAAAACTGCATAGTGAGCAAATGTGAATCAAAGGTGCTTTTATCGCTTCCTCAAAATAACAAATAAAGCAAACATATAAAGTATAATTGTTGAGCACAAACACAAGTCCAGCCCAGCTTGATGTTTAGACGTCTTCCCACTTCATCAATCTGTAGTCCTGGGTTTTATGCCGTTCCCTCGGTCGCCCTTTCACCCTCACACCTCCTCACTCTCTCCGTGTCACAGTTGACCCCGCTCCTACGTGCGTGTGCCGCGTTACTTGTCAGAGCGAGCTCTGGGATAGGGGGTCCGCAGGCCCTCCTGCCTCCTCCTTAGCTCACCCAAATAAGCAGAGGAGTGGAAGGGGGGAAAAATGATATGAAACCTGGAGTCACTGACCCCTGGTTCCACAGGCGGTTCACGGAGAGTTGAGTGAGAGGCACAGCACAGCTAAATAATCCCCCTGACCTCCATTGCTTAGTGGGCTGCAGTGTGAGCTCGCATGCAGCATTATCCTCTACTGAATCCTTCTGAAATTAGACTGAGGTCAGCTTTTGGATGCTAAACGAGCAGCTGTTTTAAACCGGTCTGTGCTGGAAGAGAAACTATGTCACTAATAGTGAACTATTTTAATGAAAAATAAAATACAAATGCTTTCACCAAAACTTTTACATTTATTTATTTATGCAAATGTGGGTCATAATTTGAAGCCAGACAACTTAAAAATCTTTAAAGTATGCAAGATTTCCATATTGAGTGAGGATAAGTGATTTCAAAAACGCACCTTCCTGGAACACAAAGAGCTTTTTCTTTGCCTGATGAAAGCAGGAGGCACCTTCCAAATGTGGGTGACGACTCGTAACATCACAGTCTGGTGATTTTTGAGGTTAAACACAAAACTGTGTCTTTTCAAAATAGACCGTTCGTCAGCAGGACTGTGTCCAAGGTACGTGTGGCTGCTTGTCGGTAATACAAAAAAGTATTATGTCTACCTTTAGCAGGAAAGGTAGACGTGTTCTGGAAAGACGCATTTCTTGGTTGGATACAATTTTTGTCACGAGATTTAGAAAAATTCTAAATATTAGTTCAAAGGGAGCCCTAATCTGAAGAAAAATGAGTTCAGGCCTCATCGATGCTGAGTTGAGAATGATGCTCACTCAAGTGAGGTTGGTTGCGAATAAATTCCTTTTGTTGCAGCGGTTTCCAGTTTTCGTGCGGTCTTTCACCTTCAGATGTCTGAAGACTGTACGATCAATTGGTTACTCTCTTAAAATGATACATTTTTAGCAATGACAATTAGCTGCATCTGTGATTAATTTTCTCCTGCGTGTTTTAGTTGAATGGACACGATTGCAGCCAGGGTCTGACTGCAGAGCAGGGTTTTAACTTTCCATATGTAGCATACTAGCATCAGCTGTAAATGGCTTTTAGAGCCAAATGGCGTGTTATAAGTTAAGGCTGTCTAAGGCTAGGAGTTACATGTCCCAAATTGTCCTTTCTGACCGTGCTGAATTACAAGCAACAGACAGCTTGTGAGTTTCTCCATATGGTCCCATTTTTTTTTACCTCTCCAACTACCAAGCTTAGATATTTGAAGTGATTTCTTCACATAATGAAATCAAATCTATAGTCCTGTGCAGACACGGTGTGTTTCATTTTTTACTAATTTTTTTATTTATTTTCTTAATTTCAGTCATTGAAATGAATATAATTGCTACAAGCCTAGAAAGGCCTTGTTAATCTGGGCTGTACAGCATTTAGAATAATAATAATATTAATAATAATATGTTTTCTCAAGAAATAGTCTGGTTGCAGAACTTGATTTCACTTCTTCTAAATGATGTTTTAATGGCAGTTTCACAAGTGCTTTCTGGCCTTTGGCCTCGCTGTCTCACACGTTAGATCTGCGCTAGGCCAGGTTAGCAAAACAGAGCTTCCCCGTTTTCTTTCTGTCTTCCCAAGCTTCACCCAGATTCCGTCCTATGGTCTTTACTTAGATTATCTGACAGAAATGAATACATGTTGTAATTAGAAAAAGTATTCAGTGATTGGTAGAGATTGCTCAAGAGAAAATGACTAATCTTTTAAAGCTGAAAAAGTGGTAGCCACTGTTGGCGTGAGTTTTAGAACTATTTCTTTCAAGTGCTAAATCATTTTGATGTACATGATGCTCCCTCTAAAATGCTTATAAATGACTATTTTAACAATTCAAATGGCAAATATATCTTAGTATGCTTTACTCGTCACAATGGAGCGGTCTTAGCACCACTGCAGAAGCTAGCATCCACAGCCTTTCTTAGGTTCGCTCTTTGGAGGACAGCGAATCAACGGCAAGAAAAATTTGTGGCATTTCTGGATTGGGTGGTTTGCAAATGGCAACGAAGAGCATGACAAGTAACCCTAGTTATTTTAGCTTCCAGAGCTACATTTTCCTTCAAATATTTTATACATGCTCACTGTAAAAAATAAATAAATAAATAAAAAAGAATCTGTGACTAGAGGCAATTTTTCCCCAAATAATTTGAAATTACATCACACAGAAAAATCCACTAATAGTGAACACTGAACCGTGAATCGGTAGGGCTTCACTGTAGGATAAAATGGATTTTCTGCTCATTTATCTCCTTGAAAGTCAAATGTTGTCGTGCAACTTCAGTTAATGACTTCCACCAACGGTTTGTTTCATGGGCAAATTGACCCAAATTTAATTTGCCTTTGGGATCAATAAAGCATATTTGAATCAAATTGGGAATGAGAACCAGAGTCAGTGGTATTGTTCAGAAAAAAAACAAAACACAATGACATTAAGTTTAAGGAAAGATTGGAGCAAGATTGATCGCAGCATTCCCTCTGTCCTGAATGAGATCATATAGCGACTGCAACAAGGAAATCAGGCATCAGTGGTCAGTCTGAATGTCTCTGGTAAAATTAAAATCAACTGTGGTTTTATTGTAAATCCAGTTAGATTTAACAAGAAGTGTCACCTCATTGCTACTGCTTTGCAAAATTTAAGAGTAAATGAGGAAAGTGTAAAAAAAAATTGTTTTGATAAATGAGAAAAAAAAAATCCCTCTGACTCAATATCCCTTTTTGTTTGTTTGTTTGTTTTAAACATAATGCGGTACTGTATAGTTTCTCACTATGCTTCCTGGCTCACTTCACTGTTTCCTTGTACTCTGTGTTACTTAAACCAGTTATTGTGCAAAACTTACATAACCTTCACGGTAAAAGAACAAAACACAGGCATGTGTTGCCGCAGTAGGTGGGCGGCTGCCAGGGAGCGGAGCAGTAAGAGGAGGGATCCGTCAGCTCACACCAGCCCCGTCCGCAAGAATGACAGGCTTTTAAATGAAACACCCCGGTTAAAGGGGGGAACTGTTTCTAACTAGGATGGCAAACTGGCAAGCTGGAAGGCTCCGCCACGGACACGTGAAACCTTCGGACGCATTGCTAAAACAGCAAATAATTGGCCTCCCACTCCCGTCACCTCCATAACCTGTGAAAAAAAAGCCTCCATCTTCTCCTCTTCGGCTCTCATCATCGTCTCCCCTGTCCGTGTTTCACAGCGGTCCAGGGAGAGGCATGTAAATCTCGCCCCCTTTGAGCAGGCAAAAGGCTCCGGAGAAAATAAATCTGCCGAGGTTCACAGCGAGTTCAGCCAAGCCACTGCTCCAGGCTTCCTCCCTCCTCTCTCTGTCTCTTCCTCTCTCTCTCTTTCTGGGACTGTTGCATCTATCTCAATGCTTCTTTCTGCTCATCTTTTACTCTTTCAAACGGTTTAATTTCCTTTTCTGTTTTTTTCTTTTGTTTTTGTTTTTGTTCTTTTTTTTTTTTGACCACTCAACAACTTCCTCTTCTGGCCCCAAACCTCGTCAGAGGTTTTGCTGATATAACTAGAATGACCACGTTGTTCTGATAAAGCCCCCCTGAGTGAGAAAGACGGTCACGTCAAGTGTTGTGTCTGTTCTGCTTTACTTCTGTGTCTGATTGAATCTAGGTCAAAATGCTGTTGGTGTCTGTTGACAGAGCAGTGCTATGAGAACGTGAAGGAACTCCATGACAGATCTGTGATTCTACTTCAAAACGTAGAACCCAACTTTGACTTAAGTTTACATCGGATACTACATCTGATACTGTAACTTTTCTGTCGTGTTGTTTTATTTTTATTTTATTTACTTATTAATAATATTATTCTTTTTATTTTTTGTATTATTATTATTATTATTATAATTGTTATTTTATTTTTTTCTCTGTCTATTTTCATCAACTGTACGACAGCGTTTCTCCTTCCGGAACTGCCTGCTGGGCCGGTTCTACGGAGCAACCCAAAGGACATGGGGATTTTTTTTTTGCTTTTGCTTTCCCTCGCAAAACTACAGAAGAGAATTAGGGCAACCGAAAAAAAAAAAGAATTCTGACTTTAAACTCAGAATTCTTTTTTTTTTTTTTGGTGGCCCTAATCTTCTTCCGTACAAAACATTTTGCATTCTCTCGCAATAATGTACTGATCAGTTAATGCGGCATAATTGAATACTGTAAGCCTTTCTTGCTGTGGCCATTGTACTTTCTGCTTTAATATAGGGTTATGTGAGGTTTTTCCATGTTAAAATCTCGTTGTGGAATATCTGAAGTTTTATATATTTTTCTTTAGGATAGAGATGCACCACAAACCTGTGATATAAGCAGAAACTTTCCGTAAGTAGAAAAGAAAGAAAAAATACATTCAAACTATTCGGACTATTTCTGAGTTATTATCGCGGGGTAAGAAGTCATCTGACAGTTTTGATTGTGTCTCTTTTGTGTTGCTGGTCTGAAGGGTTTTAAGGAATGTTTCCATGTGCAGTTCCGTCGCAACCTTACACAGACAGACATAAACATGCAGTGTATAAATCCATTTTCAATCGTTCACCAAAGAGTTAAGAATAAACACTGAGGCTCTTTATATGTGTATATATTAGCAAATATCGCAGTAAGCATATTGCAAGGGAATGCAAAAGAAAAATTTTCCCCATGTCCCCTATAGGGCTCCGTACGGTTCAGAGCGAACGGTGGGAAGACCGCTAAAGGTGAGCGGGAAATCTCTCTCTCTCTCTCAACTACTCAATCTATCGTAAAATAATCGAAAGTACTTGAGTACTAAAATATTATTTTACAACAGCCCTACTTCCTTGTTTAAAAAGTTCAAGTTTTAACATCTTGCTTCTAGTCTTGAGTAGTCCTGTGCCTCCATAGATCTCAGGAGGTACTTATCCAGGTGAGCTAGATTAGAGACCTGAAGTCGTCAGAGCTGTTTACTCAGCGTTCCCCAGACTAGAACTAAACAAGGGGAAGCAGTTTCCAGTTTCTGTGCTCCTCAGTTCTGGGGTCAACTCACCGAAAGCTGAGATGAGCAGAAACTGTTGACTCCTGAAATCAGAGCTGAAAACATTACTGATTACTTTAAAGCTTACAGCTCTTATTGTCGTCACACCACTTTCTGTCAGATCTTAACCATTTTCTTGTTTTAAAATTGTGTTTTTTACAGTTGATGTGTTTCTATGTAATACTGACATTGCATGGCTATTACTTTGACTTTTTTTTTTTTACTTTGATTGTGACTTTTGGTTTTATCTGTAAATCACTTTGTGCGCTCTTTGTGCGTGAACGCCTTTCACCTTCCCGTAAACAAAGTCTCTGACACATCTTTTTTTGTTACGGTAAGTTTTAGTCAGATGAGACGATTCCAAACTTTTCCACTCAAAGGGCACAAATGTTAAAGTCGACAATGAGGAAAATGCCATCTGCTTGACAGATTCCTACAGATTTTCTTCTTCTACAGCAGCTAACTCGATCGCTGAGATCTGTACGCTGCGTACAGATCGAGCATTGTTGGGCTTTTATTTCTGCGCTTACGTGAATCTAATTAGGTCGCAATCTTTAATCTCCGACGTATAAATAAAAGATCACCTGAATGTGTTCCGAGAACCACGACCAGGAAACTCCGTGGAAAAGCAGGGCGACTTATCTCATTAATTCAATCTTTTTCTCTCTTTTTTTTGTCACCGCAAAGATAACATCTTGGAGAAAGAGGGTGCTGTTTATTGCAGAGAGACAAAGAGCGTCTCGCTGGTGGATCACGTCAGGCCGCGGCTGACGGCTTAAAGCTCTCGTCTGATCTGGCTGTTTATCAGAAATGGACAGATAGTTTGCAGAAGGAAAAGGAGGTCTGGCCACTGACTGCTTCCAGACCTCTAATGAATGAAGACGGATGTGAGGACACCGCAACTGACCCCCCCAACCTTGTAAACTTTGACCTGTGACACAGCATAGCATCGGATCAGCATGTGGCTCTGGAAAGAAAAGAAAAAAAGGGAAATCTGTCAAGAGGGGTTGGCTTCATTTGCTGTTTAATGATGTGACAAACAATGCTTGCAAAATGTATTAACATCCCTTTAACTTTATTTACGGTGTACTTTATTACCACTTTAAGCTATTTTTAGCCGTGGTAAAATTATTATAAACATAGTTTCCTTGCAGTGAATGCAAACTTATTAAGTATTCATCCTTTTAGAACCAAGCTTTTATAATGAGCTGAACTTTTGCTGAAAAGCCGACTTTGCTGCGTCCAAATCAGCTTTAAACTTGGCTAGATATAGCAAACTTCTTGGAAGAAAGTGACCCAAATGCTAGTCTTCTACTGAGAATACATTTATTCCATCGAGCCAAATAGTTTAGTTTTATCTTTAAAAAGGTCCAAAAGCCATTTTACGTTTTGGATCTCTGATGAATAACCTCTTTCTTACAGATAGCAGAAAAAAGACAACTTTATTTGCTTGACTTTAGTTTTTTTATTTATTTTTTTGGCCTGCAAGAGTTTTGCAACCTCTAACAGTCTTTCTTCCTGGACAGCCCTGTGTTCAGCTCCATCCTTCTTCCATAAACTCTTCCCTGTCCCTGATGAAGAAAAGCATCCATACGGCATGATGCTACCGCCACAATATACAGTATATTGCGACTCTTTCAAAAAAGACACACTTGTGTAGCTTATTACTAATAATTGTCCAGTTAATGGATGCTGAGTCCCTCTTGTCTGCAGCTCCTCCAGAAATAGCATTGGACTTTTGGAAACGGCTCTGTATTGGCGCATTTGAAGTTGTGCCACATCCTTTCCACTTTCAGGACTGACTTGACGAGTTTTGCTGTCTCCACGCAGCGTGATGCTACAAACCAGCTCAAATCTGTGGAAAATCTCAGCGCGCAGTAAACAAGCGAGGAAACAAAGGCACCACTGAGGATCTTTCAGATCAGATATGTAAGGAAAGTCCCCGTCCAAGCATGTCCACAATATGTCCATATTCCATTGATATACAACACCGTTCATTACTTCAAATCACCACTTCTGTCGTTGCCTCTGAAACTAATTGTGCGGCTGTTTGAAGTTTCTCTGTCATTAAGTGCTCCGTGTCCCAATCAGCCAGACTTTGACCGTCTCCCCGTCCTCTAATAGTATTGACGTTTTTTTTTTTTTTTTTGCTTGACAAGTGTTGAGGATGCCTCAAAGTAATCTGCGACTCATTCAGCGGGGCTTCGTCCTTAATCTCCGACCCAGGAGAGTCCGGGACTCTTGGTTTATAGAGGGAGTGGTGCGAGTATTAGGTTACACTAAGACTGTAATTATAAGGCCCCTTGGCTGATAAACACACACATATGAATCCTAGCAAAGACGAATGCGTGGATTGCACTCACAGACATGAACGCCTTGCTTCGGGATGCAGAACTTAACTGTGGTCAGAGATGTCTAACGTTGAGGCGGCCACCAATCTGGGGCATTTTGCAGCCCCATCCTGCCTCGCGGCGCCTTTTCAGAGAGCTCTGCAATTGGATCAGACTCTGGTTTGTTTATCCCTTTGCTCTAACTGATTTGTCACATGTGGACATGGGAATCAAGCCTGGATGTGACTGAAACATCCAAGCTTGGGAGGAAGTCTGCCTTAGTCCGGCCTAATATACATACTGAAGTTATTTGTTTGAATGGGAAACGTAATCCAGCCTCAAGTAAGATCTAAACGGATCAAGTTGTTGATTTTAGGGAGGCTGGGTTTGAGCACATTGGATCTAGAGCCGGGTCACTTTTTTGAATATTGTTTTTGGTTTCATGCTAGCTGTTAGTTGCGGAACGAGTAAATTTGACACTTTGCTGTGAAAAAAGAGAAACTACTAAAAATAAATGTCACATGCTAATCTCTTTTTGAGCAATTCTTAGAGCCAGATGAGTTTGGAAGTAAAAACACAACCAAACAGGCTTGTTCCAATTCTCCTCAAAAAACCAAATTCATGTTGCACTTTTCAACATGAGTGGCTGACTGTGCTGGCTCTCTGTGCCCTTTGACCCTTGTCCTTCATCCTCATAACCCCTCCCTCATGATCCTGCCAGGCTTTGCCCAGCTTAGGCCAACCTATTCAATGGGACAAACTGCAGGCTCCCCTAATCACCTCTCATTTCGAAGCAGATCAATGGCGCTGATGACAAGAGCTAAAGCCGAGACTCTGGACGAAATGAGGGCAGAACAAAACAGCCTTCTTAGGCGACAGAGGCCTCGGAGCAAATAACCGCAGGGTAAAGGGGTCAGGAGGTTGATGACCTGGGTGGGAGCAGAGGTGGAGGTGTCTGACTGGACTTAGGGAGGGGTTGGGTCGGAGTCTCCCCCGGTGTCCCTGCTGGTGGGCCAGCTGAATAAACAGCTGGGAACAAGGGCCGTCTTCAGTGTGCAGAAGCACCAAGCTTCAGCCGTGCGATAGCGGTTTCAGGTCGGACCAGGCGAGATTTTAGCTTCGAGACAGCTCCAAGACAACGAGCCGCTTTCTTCACGGGAGAAAGGACAAGATCTGATCTCTGCATTCGTGTTCCTTGAATTTTTTTCTACTTTTTGCCATGTTACAACCACAAACTTGAATTTTGGCAGCTGAATGGAGGGAAATCCTGGAATAAAACTTGTTAGAAGCTGCAAAAGTCTGGATGCCAAGTGAGAGAATCACTTTCTACATGAAATATACTGTTGTATTGTTGGATTAATACATCTTCATGCGCTTGAAAGGAAGATCCAGCACCAAGACCTCAGACTCAGACTGAGCTACATGCTACATGGAGACACTTTTCAAAGGGGCAGCATGAAACATAGCTTAAAGGAAATTTGACTTCGCAATTTAACGCCTTGAAATTGGGCCTCTGTCTCTTTAAGAAGCTCCCGCTCTTTCTGACACTTCAGGAAGTCATCACAACAGCCTTCTTCTATTAAGCCTGGAACATCTTTCTTAGGAGCGTGGCCCCGAGTCGTAGCCGGTATAATGCACAGTTCCACCAGGTGTTTGCTAGTTGCTGCTGCCGCTAGTCTGATGGAGCTAAGTGGGGGAGTAGCAGCACTTGGTGAGAAAACCAACACAGCTGAATGTCACGTTTGAATGACACACAACATTTTATGAACTGTCATCCTCCTACTACTTCCCGCTGTTTTTGTGATTAGAAACATCCGGCTGTTGATCATGTGACTGGTGTGATTGGAAAAAGCGTTTTTGTTTTGATACGGCGAAGAAAAAAAAACAAAAACCACTTGTCGACAACAGTTTGTTTTTTCTCCAAAATTGCCATGGTTCCGTTAAGCGAATTTATTCTCGTAATTTCGATTTGTGCAGTTTTATGGAAGCACGACTGTTTTCTTTCCTCGTCAAAATTCACTATTTTGTGTTGCACGCCCAAACAAAATCCAAATAAAAAGCATTGAGATTTTTTGGCTGCAATAGAAAAAGTCTCTGCACAAGTTCACCTAAGGCAACCCATCCTCATTTCCGCATATGGTTCTTGCACAGAGATATTTAAACACCAAGTCAGCAACAAAACGGACTTCAGTCCCCCCTCATGTAGAACTCAAACAGCTTGTGTCTGTCGGGGTTCTGCCCCAAAGCAACACTCCTCTCTCTCTCTGCAAGCCATTGATCACCATTTATCTGGTCCTCCACAGGGCATCCACTGTCTCTTCTGATCTCAGAGTTCTCCAGGCGCCTGCTAAAAATCCGACTCCCTCCGCCCGCCAACAACAACAGCAGTCAGACTCCGGCGAATGGTACATATCAGCGCACTGTTTTTCGGGAGATGCATTCTTTTGCAACACCGATTATGTAAAAGCTTTGAGGTCAAACAGCTGGGAAAAGCTGAAATGATGAAAACGTTTAAAGGGCCTGGACAAACAGTGAACCCTACAAAAAATGGCAGAAGTTTTTTTAATTTTTTTTTTTATTTTGTTCTCCCATATATAGCCTCCTGCCCTTCATCTTTGATGCCAAACAAAACACAGACGAGCTCTTTTCACCTCGAGTCAGATTCTCTTCCTGTTGCATGTGACCCCAGTCCCTGCAAGACGGTATCAATGTGAGTTCAAGTTTAATTTTTTATTACAAATTTCAACATGCACATAAAGGACACATCCAATGATATACACAGACAGTCTTGTTAGGGGAAGTTGGAGGGCAGGGTGGGTACGCTCTGAGAATAAGTGGCGGGGGGAAAAAAAGCGGAATCCCCACTGAGAAAGCAAACTTCACCAGTGGAGCTGTTGTTAGTAAGCTGATCTCCGAGCCTCTCGAGTGGGACATTGTCACCCCATGGATCCCTTCTGACAGGCCGTCACTCAACTCAGCTTTCCCCTGTGAGCCAATCAGGGCCCAGCATCAGCAACCATCTGGGAAAACTTGACCAACAAGGGGGAACTTAAAGAATCCAGCAAGAAGTTATGGTCAGTGGGAAGGAAGAAATGTTTCTCTGTGGCTGTTTGGTGTGAAGAAAAAATGCTGATTTTGACAGATGACAGCAGATCAGCAAGTTTGTTTCTTTAGGATGCATTTTCTTATGAACTGTTAGCTTGGTCACATCGGATGAAGGGTGTCTGTGTTTGTCAAATTTGAAATCTAGCCACAGATTTTGAATTTAGGTGTGAGCTTCATAGAGGCCCTTCCGATGCAACAATGTGGTTAGGATGTAGCTCTGGCTGTAACATCTTCCTCAAAAATTGACATCTACTTTGTCCCTTCTTGTAGACATCATCAACACTGCGTCTAACTCCAGTCTGTGATCTAAATATTAATATTCTTCCATTATTAGCCTGTTTTAGATGCATGTTGTAGATGTATTTTAGCTTCTTGTGAGCTTGTCTCAATCAGGCGAAGCTGGAACATTCAATATTTAGTTTATTGTTTTAAAGGACTGCCTCTTGTTTCAAATACAGTGCTGTATTTACTTTCCTTTCAATGTTGTTTGAATAATTCATTTTCTCAGTAGTCAGTTGGTGAGTGTTAAAAAGCAATGAGAAAATCTGTTCAACTAGACAAAAAAAAAAATGCCGGTAATGAGATCCAGTGCCACCTAGAGGAGCGAGTGATAATTGCAACAAACAGAACTTCACCATTTACTTGAAACAGTTTTTTTTTTGTTTTTTTTTTCACTACATGTTGCTAAAATTGTTTAATTGTTTAACCACACATGGTTATCAGTACAGCACTGACAATAAATTCAGGCAGAATTTGATTTTGTGCTATCAGGGTCGGACCCAGTGAACCTTTGAATCTCAGTCGGTCTGAGTGATATGAAAGGGCAAGTTTAGGGCAAGGTAAACCACACCGGGCTCTATCTAGAGCTTAAGTGTGGGCTTAGTGAGAGCAAATGCAGGGAGCTACACATGCTCCAGTTAATTCCCCTGAGGAGCTGCATGAGGAATCAGTGTCAGAGCTCACTGTGTCACCTCGCATTGTGAGCTGACAAAGGGCTGCATGGAGGTTCTCTCCTGTAGACCGAGTCTACGGTTTCAGTTCTTCAGGGTGGTTGCCGACATGCTGCAAAGGAATTAAAGTGAATCTTCAGAGCATATCAGAAAAACTGTTTAGAATATTTAAATATTCTAATCTCTGGGGGTATCGGGTAACCGGGTTTCCCTTCCTCTCCAACTTGGAGGTTTGTCTCGTTTCTTGACCGTCATCACCTCGATAATTTGGAGACGGAGGCGTCGCTGTGGGTTTATGTGCTATATCTCTCTCTGGTCAGCAGACCTCAAGATAATGTCAAGTTCCAGATAAGGAAGGCTGAATTATTTTTCATATATCCTGAAGGAAAAGTGGACGACTCCATCTAAAGTCTTTGTACAGTGATATGAAAAAATAAGGGCTTTCCTGATTTTTAATCAAAAACTATTCATACAAAATAAAGAAAACTTGGGTGAACACAAAATGCAGCTCAGATTTACTAAATGAACAACATCCAAACCAAACTTGGACAATGTGAAAAGTAATTGCCCTGCAAACCTCTTAATTTTTATGCCAGCCTTGGTGAAAACTAACAACAAGCATGTGTAATGACTGGCTGTGAGTCTTTTATATTGCTGTGGAAAGGTTTTGGCCCATGTTTTCTTTGCAGAGTTGTGTAAATTCAACCATTTTGGAGGATTTTCAAACATCAACAGCCTGTTGATACTTTTAAGATCTTTCAGCTGACTTCATATCTCCTAGCAGGCTCTATTTAAGAGATTTCTCGACGCTTCAGTTTTCCAGAAAAAGTGGCTGACCAAAGATCACTGAAACGTTAAAGCTGTGCCAAAAACAGATCAAATCTGTAATGCCGCAAATACTTTTTCACAGCACCGTTGTGAATTAACCGGCTGTGGACACGATCCCGTTACAGTCGGGTGTTTTTTGTCTGACTTCTGACTTCCCTTTCCACGACTCGCGGCTTCCTTCATTTAATTTCACAATAATGCTTCATTTCGCAACAACAACTTCCCTGCAGTGCACCAAAACAAGTCTCGCAAGTGATCCATGGACCACTGATTAGATTCTGTGACAGAGTCCAATCTGTGCAGCATCGATAAGAAAAGTGAGGGACTTGGAGGGGAAATGTTTTCTTTTTTTTTTTTGGTCGCTGGAGCTGAAGTGCACTGTGCTGTGGTGGGAAAGAAATCTCCTTTGTTCTGGTGCTAGATAGGGTTTTTTGCCTGCCTCCCATTGTCTTGTTACCTTATTAATCTTCCGTGCCGACACCTGATAGCTGACATTGTGGCTCATTTGTCACCCGTGTTTACGTCTGGGACGGCAGAGTTTTGTCGGAATAGGATATTCTCCACCCCCGTGAACTCCCTCAAGGGTGTGGGTGCAGGGATAAGGGACACGGCGATTCAGCCGAGGGGGGTCAACATCTGGGTGGAGGAGTGCAGGAAAGGCCTCTTGGTTTCTAAGGCAGATCCTCTGAGCTGTCCTGAGGAAACAAAGGTCTTATCATGTCCCAGAGAGCACAGAATAGATTTAGAGCATGTTAATGAGTGACTGAGATAGTGAATGAGTCATAATATGGAAGGGAAGTACTCTTTTTTTCTTTTCTTTTTTATATTTTAAACGGGCAGTACACCTAGCACATAAATAAAGTGTGGTGCATTTGTACAAATGATAACATTTCGACTCTTGCCTTAAAGTTTGAAACAATAGTTGACCCTTCCCAGAGGAGACAGTGGGACTAAACCTCGGGGAACAAACACGCGTTGCAGTCTGTGAATGTGGCTCCAGTGGAAATCACTTTGACTGGTTGGTGTGTCTGGAAAAACGCAAAACTAAATTCAGGCTGGACAATTTTCAAACAGTTCAGCAGCTCATTGTATCATCCTAGGAAACCAGTCGTTTGAGTTGACTGGTTTCCAGGCGATTATTGCTTTTAAACCAAGTCCACCAATTCTCTTTGGGGTTGTGTTTGGCTTAAAGTTGCCCCGCTTTATCCTAGCTATGTTAGATGTCTGTTTGAAGACCAAATTATGTTTATGTTTCAACTATTTAGGTTGAACAATTTGGAGGTTATCCTATTTTTTTCCAGTTTGAAATCCATTTTATAAGATTCACCAATACCACTGGCAGTGAAATACACTCAGTATGATGCAACCACCACCATGATTAACAGTCATTCTATGGTATGAAAGGCTTAGCATAATTCCTCCTAGCAAATATATTCGCCAAATAACATTTATCTTATCTGGACATTAAACTCTCTGTCTCGCACCTAATTAGTCCATATTGATGTAGAACTCACCTCACTTTAGACATCTTAGCCAGTTGACCTTTAGGGTCAAATGGGTAAAACCTGGGTGGAATTAGGTTTTGTAGCAGGATAATGATCCCAAGCACACACATTGAAACTGGTTTAGGAATGGACAAATCAGGCCTCTGGAGTCGCCGTGCCAGGGACACACACTGGTTTAAATCATCTTTACTAGTTCATCCAAAGTGATTGGACAAGCCAGGACCTTATTAAAGTCTCGGAAAAGTTGACATTACAGTTGCAACTTTAGGGGACGTATGAGAAAAAAATCCAAAATAAATCTAAAGCTGTGTGGTTGTTGCTTTTAAAGTTCATAGAAGTTTATTGTTGTACAATTATAGTCCCATGGGGGAAAAAGTGGTTCAAATGCATCACAAACAGCCAAAAATGTATTTGCCACAAAATTTAAATGAACTTTTAACTGAACCTGTAATTTCAATGCTGATGAAAGTTTTATAGACCAGAATAGGATATTGGACTTATGACCAATTGAGCAGAAAAGAAACGTTTGTAGGCCGCATTGTGGCATAGGTAGCACTATTGCCTCGAAACAAGAACGTCTGGGGTCCCGATGACAGCTTAATATCTATACAGCATGGAGGTCTCTTTATTCTCCAGCCGGGGCACATGTCATCCGTTCAGACCTTCAGACTCTATCAAGTAAGAATCCGTGCAAAACAGTCACACGCTGGAAGAACGGAAACGAAATAAACAGGTGCAAAGGACTGAAGCGTAGAAAAGGAAAGGTTGGGGTTTGGTAGAGTTCAGGTGTTGCAAAGCTGGCTTGTTTCTTGGCAGGGGGCCAGCGAGGGGAGACAACGCAGCGCTGTTCAGCTCTGAACACACGCTCCGCAGCGTTGGGCTGCTGAATCGATGGACGAGGCTGCGAGGGTTAAGTCTTGGCTTTTCTTAAAGCAAAGAAAACATGATTTGGTTGGAGAAGCAAATAAAATCACATGGCTCAAAAAAGCAGTGCTGTTAGAATAACAAAGCAAAAAAAAGAGAAAAGAATCGGGATATATTACATACATCCTCGTTTTTTCATCCACCTAGTCCTTTGGTTCTTCCTACAAGCTTAAACCCTTTCGTTTGATTTCCCCCCGTCGGTTCATGTTCCTCTGTGGCAGCACACACGCTGTGTCAGAGGAGAGACGAGGGGGCCTCGACGGTACACCGCAAACAATGTTTCAAAGAGCCAAAAGTCCCTCAGGCTCTGTAATAAGGAAGGAATAACAACTGATTTTTGTTTCCCCTCCTTGCCCTGTCTTCCAGGCTCGACCGCTCTCTTCACTTCATTATATTTTCATTCGTTTCAATCAGTGTTTCATTTCCTTTTCTCTGCTCTCTGCTCTCGGCCCTCTTGGCGGTACGTGGAGGGTCAGAACTGAGGAGGAGGAGGAAGAGAGTGAGGGACGAAGCGCACCCCTCCAAGATCAAAGGCTCGGTTCTATTGTGAAGACTGTGCAATGGAGAACTGCTAAAATACCTCCTCCACTGCCCCAGGCCCCTCCAAACCCCCCCAATGAGGCCAACTGGCAATAAAGCTGTGAGGTAAATGAAGTGATTTTAACAAATCAGGTCATAAGTTCATTACACCTGATTTTAGAGCTGCATCAGCACAGTGGCTCATGCTTCCACTGTAAGGTTGGTTTTGGGTGAAACCTACTTTTTTTTGTCACTTGGTGGCAGCAGAACAAACATATGATTAAGAAAAAATTGCTGTTGCTACCACATTGTTTCTGCCTTCCTCCAAGAAAAAAAAAGAGTGAAGCCTAAATGCAGTCGAACTTATCTGTTCTTATCTTGAGCAACCACAAATGTTATGTCAGCGTTTTGTTTTTTTTTGTCGGATTTGGTTTTTCTGTGCTGAGCAGGTAGAGTTCTGCAGGTTTGTGGAGCAAACAGCTGCAGATGGAAACCAAAAAAAGTTGTTTTTTTTTTGTGTGGTGAGAATGGAAATATTTCACTTTTTCTTCATATCAAACCTTCCATCTGATCCGCACAGGTACTATTTGTTGTGTCAATAAAAGACGGCATTCAAGAATTAATTTATAAAGTAATGAATGCGCAGCCAAAAAAAAAACATGTACCAAAGCAAAATTCCTCTGTTCAACCAAATCCGTTTTATAAACACGGTGCCTTGCTAAAGTATTCACACCATTTGAACATTTCCTCACACCACTGTCACAAATTTGAATGAACTTTATCAAGGTTTCATGTGACACAGAGTAGTGCAAGGCTGAAAAGTGGAAGTTTTGAAAACCTGAGCCCAGCATGAGTCTACAGGTCATCCCTGGCTATTTATGAATTTATTCATAAAGCATATCTACAATATTTGAAGGAAAGTACAGCTTGGGAAGGCACAATGATACTAGTCGTGCAATTGGCTGTTCTTTGCAAAGCGGCCAATCCAGGAGCACCATTTAATTTCTCTCTCACTGACTGGCTATTCCCGTTTGAGCAAAGATAAGGAAGACTGTAGATATCAACTTCCACTGTGCTTATTAAATCATATTAAAGTATATTTGGTGTTTGATCTATCAAAAATAAGTGTTTAGACACCTATTGTTGACCGAAACCCATAAGAAGTTCAGTTTAAAGTTCACCACAAACAAAGCAGAAAACTTGTGGGAAACTGGATATTTTGGCTTGCGTGAAAAACACGCTAAACATGGCAGACAAGTAGCAACACATGTGACCCTGCACACACCAACCCCCCAGTGTGAAACCTGGTGGTGGCAGCATCAAGCTATGATGCTAGAGGCGAAAGATTTGAAAATGAAGTGGAGGTGTACCTTCCAGTGAACCTGGAAGGTACAGCCAGAGGTAAAAGAGAATGCTATAAAGCTCTTTCACGCAGAAAAAATGGCTCCATAAAAGACAAATAAAAGGTAGTTCCACAAAGGACAGTCAAAATGTTTGGTTTTTTTTTCCCTTTTATTTCACGATTTCATGCTACTTTCACTCACTCTATCGCAGAAGGAAAAAAACATCACTAAATTCTGTGGTTGCAAACTGACAAAAACGTAAAAAAACCCTTTATAAACGGCGCTGTTCAGATTACAGATTGAGCGATCGTCACGTTACATAAATGGAAAACCCCCAGCTGCTTGAGAGTAACAAAAACGGGCATCATTATTACACGAAGTATTTAGACAGGCCCCTTTGCTGAGATTCACATCTGTTTTTCTTTTTTTTTTTTTTTTTTTGTCACGCTGTGTCGCATACACTGTGGTGAAAGTGTAACCGCAGTCTAGAGCAAAGCAGCGACATGACATACAATATCCTGCCTGTGCACAATCTGGATACGAAAACGGGGGCCTCCCCCTCAAATTCAAGATGCAGAGACAGATAAACCTTTAGTGTCGAGGCCTCAGAGCTGAAAAGTCCCCGCAGAGGAGAGCTGGTGGGTTGTGCTCTTCGAGCTGTAACCACTGACTGACCCCTTCATCCACACAACGGGAAGAAACCCAAACTCCCCTTCAATCTAAAAGGCCCCACACCTTAAGGACACTCTTATGCATTTGTCTTTTAGAGTTTTAAGTGCTCAAGAGTGCTTGTAGTTATTGCCTTCTTTCCTGTTTCTCTCCACCGGTGAGGTTCATCTGTGGGGATGGAGGGAGGAGAGAAGGAAGAAGACAGGCACTTTCATGGCTGAGTTAGGAGCTATTAGCCCCCCGTGCGCTTGGCCCTGTTCTTCCTCCTCTCAGTATTAATCTGCAGTGACAGCTTCACTGTTTACCAAATCCACCCAGGATCCTGAGGGATGACCGACCGGCGCCACTCTGCTCCATTAACCCCTGACCTCCAGCGTTACGGCAACCAGAGCCAGGCCTAGGGCTCGGGGTGAGCTTGGTCTGAGCCACCGGTCGGACACCTGTCCGACGTCCAAGATAGAAGAGCTCCTGTCACACGAAGCCAATCTGTCCACAGTGATGTATCCCGGCTGAGCTTCACGTAGGACCAGAACAGAACTATACAGCAGTGTCCTCTTGTGAAATTTGTATTAGAAGAAATGGGTGTTAGAAAATGGAGGTGTAAGCTTTTGAGAGTTTTTTTTTTCTCCTAGGTAGTAGCTGCGTTTCCACTGACCATAAAATTGCGCAAATTGAAAGTACAAAATAAGATTTTCTTAATGGAAACACTGAGTAACGTCGAACAACCAGTGATGGAAACCAGTTGCTTTATGGAAGCGGTTTCCATCAAGTCTTCTAAAAACACGAGTTTTTAGAAAAGAAACATGTTTTTTGATTTTTTTAAAAATGCTTGAATGAGGTGATTGTTTTTCTCAGCTGTATCAAAATTTGCGTATTTCGCAAAACTGCAATGGAAACACTCTTTTTGCATCAGATGAGTGATTTGATCAACCAACGGACGCCGCTACTTGCGGGGAAGACGAAGAAGAAGACAGAAGGAGGAAGATGGCGTCACCCTTAGCGAGCGAGTTCATTGTTTGAAGAAGTAAACATGGATTTTAATGGTGGAGCTCCACGTATCAGGACGATAATCAGTACATCCTGGGTTGAATTTGTAAAAAAAAAATCGAACCTGTGTTGTTCAGACTGTCACGAAGAAAGTCAGATACGGCTCACGTAAGGACAAAAAAAATTTCAAAAATCATATTTAGGTCACTTCAGGCTGTAGTGTGAACGTAGCCAAACACTGGTACTGTTGGTGCGCAGAATTGTTTTACAAAAACCTATTCAAGCTGGATTTGCCATCATCACACCCACTGCCAATTTACACTAAACTGTCGTGTTTTTAAATTTCTTGAAGCAGTTAAACATATTTGACATAGTTCTCCATGAGGCTAAATTTACCTACAGCAACACTGGCTAGCTTGCACCATCTGCTGTGAGACAGATGTGATTTGAAGCGCAGATAACACGCTGTTTATATTGACCACATGTTCTTGTAAAGCATGCGGAGCTCTGACTAAGCTGTTCTGGTTGATCTTATAATGTTTAACTTGTGCTCATAAGCACTCTCGGCGCTGGCCAAATTGAGCCTCTCAACAACCGACTACGAGGTAGCTGTGACAGTGTCACACCACAGTGCTGATGCACTCTTATTGAGTCTGTCCTTGCTTGACTCTAGAGCATTTGTGCTCAAGAAGTTGTTGTTTTTATTGCTTTGATCAAAATTAAACGATGTTCAGAATGTTAGTGTGAGAGATGAAGCCACAAGCTGATTTCCATCTGCAGCAGATGATATAAAACAAGATAAAAACAATCAATCACAGGATTTGTCAAAGTGTAAAATCTACATTTAAAAAACACAAACAACTCTCATTAAGCAACATTTAATCGCAGATTTAATTGGTCGTTTCACAGATTGACGGAACCGTCTAATTTCAACAGTATCTTGCCAAAGTATTCACACTCATCCTTGAACATCGGCCACAATTTGTCCACAACAACCACAAACTTCAGGGGGATTTTACTGGAATTTCATATGAAAGAACACTAACCAATTTATAATTTTTAAATAAAGGAAAAATGATGCATAAGGTTCCTCCTTTTTTAAATTCCTACAAATACTAACCAATACATTTGTATCCTGCCCTTTCGAGTCAACGCTTTGAGAATCCGCCTTTGTTGCAAAGACAGTGGCAAGTCTTTCTGGGAAAGTCTCCACCAGCCGTCGATGTCTAGACTAGTTTTTCGCCAAAACTCGCAACAAGTGGACGGAAAGCTTATGTAAGCGGCAATTTCGAATGTCGCCACAGATTGTCGATTGGCTAAATATCTGGAGTGATGACAGGAATCTGATTTTACCCACTTTTTTAAAAGTTTGACTAAACAGTTTTTTTTTCACTGAGTATTGTTTTTCATCCAGTTTGAGTCAAACTCGTCATACACTAATTCACCATAACAATCTGTACATCTGCAAAGTGTCAGTAATTGGGTTGTTTTTGTGCCTAAAATTCATCATCGTATTTTTTTTTTAATCTTTTGCTTTTAAATGTTTCAAAAGGAAGTTGTGATATCAATAGCCCATCTAAATCCCGCCCCACCCCACTTCTATAAGATCTGGGCCGCTATTTACAAAACACTAAAAGTTAACATACACGGTTTAAACACACTGAGATGAAAACATGAGTTACATAATAAGCTGGGGATCCTAATCATCGAAGCTTACATCTCTTTTGCAGCCTGCAGCTTGGTTGTTTTTTCAAAGAAATATACAATGCCTGCAAAAACACAAAATCTTACCAAGTACTTTTGGTCTAGTTTCTAGTGCAAAAATATCTTAGTATGCTTGAAGTAAGACAAACTACCTTACAAGTAACTTTTTAGTAAGACATATAGGCTTGTTTTAAGTCAATAACCACTTAATATTGATTAAAAAGTTCCATCGGCAGATTGCTTCACTTATAACAAGACATTTTTCTCATGTTATAAGTTAATTTATCTACCAATGGAACTAATACTTTTTCATCAATATTAAGGAGTTATTTACTTAAAACAAGCCTAAATGTCTTGCTGAAAAGTTACTTTTAAGTTAGTTTGTCTTACTTCAAGAGTACTAAGATATCTACACTGGAAACTAGACCAAAAATACTTGGTAAGATTTTGTGTTTTTGCAGTGTACAAGTAAAAAGCTTAAGATTGTTTTTTTATTATACTAACTACCAAACAGAGGACCAAATGTAGAACCTTAAGGTACACATCGCAAATGTTTTGAGTAGAAATCTTGAAGGATGTGTTTGTTCGTCAACTCAACAGAACCAAAGGCTCTTCTTTCAAACCAAACAAGGAGGTGTGCATGCTGACGCTGCAGATGTGTTGGTATTCACAATGTCAAACTTGTACAGTCATAATGCACAAACACTCACAGTCACACTTCCCAGCAATGTGCTGTCATTGGTGCAAAGAAACATTAACATAAGCACTCACACACACACACTGCGAAAACCATGCCAAACACACTTAGTCTTCTAACCAGACAGTGAGTGACAGAACACCAGGTCTTTCCATCAGCAGCCTGTACACTCACTCCTCCTCCTCTTTTGACCTCTGACCCTGATGACAACCGACTGTCATCACCGTCACTCCTGGAAGATAAACACTCCATCCCGAGTGTTTGTTCTCGTGTTGATGTACGCTCATTTTATGTGTATCTGAGTGTGTCCGTTCCTCTTTAAACATTTGGGTTGTTGCGATTTTTTACTTTTTTTTTGACTTGACCCTTTTCTTCACCTCTTTTTTATTTTTTATTTTACTCATCCAAGTTAATCGTCCTGCGCATACTTTGTTAATCAGCTCCAGTCCACCTGCAGCCCCGGACCAGAGCCAAAAAAAACTTAGATTTTTCTGCTGAATGTTCATGGAAAAGTGAGCTTTCGGGCACAAAATGCTTGCCAAAATGAAAAATATTTACCCTGCGTGACGCAAGCACTTCCCTGGCATTTAAACACTCTCAGCTATATTTAGTCCTCACCACCAGACCAAAGTACTGCCCTCATCAAGATAACATGAAAGGCAGAAAATGACTCTTCTTAAGCAGCAGCTCCCCCCCAGCCCCCATTCCTCTGCTCCCACCAATTTAACTGTCTCAGCACATTTCCAGTTAAGGCCTCTGACGCATCGCCGAATTTCTAATTTCCCAAATTATCCGAGAATCCATGTTCTTGACGTTTCCGTACACCTAAACTCAGCTTGCTCGTACATTTTCCGTATTCTTTGTGAGCTGTTTTCTACAGAGAATGCAACAAACACATGCTTATTTGATTTTTCCACAAATGAAACAAATGTGGAACGAGGGGTGGAGGTTGGCCAAAAGGGGAAAAAAGGGGGATTTGTGGTGGTGTTGGAGGGAAGGGGGTGGGGAGGGAGTAATGAGAAAGAGCCTGAAGCCAGTTTAAGGCTCCTCCTCTCCCTGGAGAACCGCTGAGCGACAGCCAGCTGGAAACCATTGACAGGAGTTTGTAGGGGGGGGTGGTTGTGAGTGAATGTGGAGACGGGCTTGATGGAGGGGATCACAGGGGACCTGCCTGTCTTCGTGAATCTTTATGAAACCAAAGAAAGTGAAGAAAGCAAATTTAGGCCATAATATTTCCAAAAACAAGGGTGGGCAGCAAAGAAGGGGCGCGATGCGAGAACTACAGAGTTCAGTTTTTAAAAATCTACCCTTCTGCCACAGAAAAGCCCAAACGAGTGGAGGTTCATACTTTTCTAAGTGGGACTTGCAGGCCATTCGTAAAAATCCTATTTTCATCCAGACATTTCCAGGCGATCTGCTTTAAAACAAACGTTATCTGCTTAAGTGTTTTGTAATATTATAATATTTCATTAAATGGCGTCAGTGCAACAAACAACATCTGCGTCTGTGTGTGGGATGGTGACAATGTGTTCATTTGAGTCATTCGGCTCTTCAAGCCGTGCCGCAACGCCTAAGTAAATCCAACTTTTCTGGAGTGCAAAGGATTGTTTTTAATCTAAATGAATGCCTGAAATTAGTCAAATAACTCTACCATGAATTTAAATGCAGTTCTTTAGTTGGTTAAAGAAAAAAAAAAACACGTTAAGATGGAAATGTTTTTACAAAATCACTGGTGCCACATTTATTATTCCCTTCTCAGCTCTTCCTTGCCATTTTGAACAATGCTTATCTTCAACACTTCATCATTTTGAAACATCCAGAAGAAGGGACGTTTACTGACTTCTCTTGTGAAATGTCTCTGCATCTTCCAGATCTTGCTCCTCTGTTGTGCCGTATTCACTGATGCTCGCCCTGCAAGTTTCCTTTGAGATGCCGTTCTGGGGACTGCGATGACCGTAGAAGAAGGTTGAGTTTGTGTCCATTCTACCATTTCTGTGGTTTGATCATTTTTCTACCGAAACTCCCCATGACGGTCTATTTTTAGCTCCCTGGCTGAGGCCAACACATCCGTATCTTAAAAACTTTTGTATGTTAAAGAGCTTATGATATCGTACACCCTAATTTTGATTTTCCACATTTCACTCCGACTCTCTACAATTGTTTCTCATATGACCAGATCACATGTGTCCAGTTGAAAGATTTCTCTTTTTTTCTTACATGCTTCCCAAACAACCATTTGACATGTAGTTGGTGTCTGGGGATTGTTTTGGAGTTTAAATGACCCAAAGATGCCAATGTGTGTCGCACCTCTCAAACAACAAACATTTGAGACCTTTACATAAAATGATTGCCCTAAATATAATAATGGGCAACATTACTACACCTAGAGCATAGCCATAAACACATTTCTGCCTTACTGACGTGCCACGTTCTCTTGTTTTTCCCTCTTAGACGACTAAGAGAGATGACACGGATGTCATGGACTGCTAACCGAAAGCTAAAAACACACATGTCTTATCTCAAAGAAATTATTGTGGTTTTGTTTTTCTGAATAATGAGGGGCATAATAGGTGATTCTGGCAATCAAATAGTAAATACATCTCTTAATGCTCAGTGTGTGTGTCCAACTAAATAAGTGCACTCAAATAAAATAATTGGGAATTTTCTACATTTTAATGCCAGATTTGTTCATGTTAAGTGCTTTGGGCACATTATAATTAGTTTTGTCTATCTTTCTAGATTGTTTTGTTCATAGACTTTAGTTAAATTATTTTTCTTTGTCCCTTTGAAGTATATATTGTGTTACATTGTGTCCTTGTCGGACATAACAGTTTGTTTTAGGAATGTACAAGAAGTTAAAGGAGTATAGAGTTCAAACGCTGGGTTACCGAGTACGCAGGTAGAAAAATGTATAAATGCTCAAACAAATAAAAAAAAATCAAAAAATCAATGCATGCTGGTATCTAAATATCTGTTATTTTTTAACATCTTGCGAGATTTCTCATCTTGATGCGTGAAACCATTTCTCCCCAAATTGAAGTGGCGACATGATTCACTGCAAGACAACATGAATAAAGTTTTTTTTTTTTTTCCTAAACCAACAGGATAATGACGGGATTCTCACACAGAAAACACGGCACAAACATCCTCTTAGTGGACCACTTCAAACCAACACCACACTGTGACATAGCCCGCTGACTAACACACAACTTCAGCTGGTCATCTATGTGATTACCACATTACCAAGAAAACTTGGTTATGTGTAAAAAATAATCGGCTCCGGCTTAAAATAATTTCCCTTTCCTTCCTCGACTGCTCCCTTTTGCACGCCGGGTGCCGAAAGCGACCGCGTCGGCAGTGACGAAACGCGTAATAAACGTCTTTGCAAAGCAACGGAGTCCTGTCTCATTCACTCTCTCCCTCTTAATCTCTCCTCTGGACTTTGGGAGCACTTGTGGAAAGTCTGTTTTTATCAGTGTATCTGTAGTGGAGCCATGCGCGGCAGCTGGTTTCCATTGCGCATTGGGCGAAAACAGCAGAAGAAACATGGCTTCCCATGGCCAGGCGAATTGAGGTTTCCACCGCCGGAGTTTTCAAGCTTGTTTCGGATGTCAGAATTAATAACAAATACAGACCGAGACGAAACGTAATCCTTCGGCCCTCGCAAGAAACATCGGTTTTTGTAAACGTTCAATAGAAATTTCACCGTGACCCGTTGAAAATGAGGAATGTCTGGGGTCTGGAAACAAACAGAAAACGACGAGAAGCATCAACATTTCTAGCCGTTTTCACGTGAACGTTTCCAAAAAGGATCCACAAAATGAATCGCACATAAATAAAAAATAAAGAAGTCCAGTGAAAACATTCACAAAGCTCTTGCTCTGGAGTTGGCTAACAGTCAAACACCTCATTCCTCCCTTTGTGAGATCGCGTCAACGGCCGAAGCCAAAAAGCAATCAAGTGTAATGCGTGCTGTTTCCGTCTTTGCCTTTTTCTCGTCCCTAACCGATATGTAGTTTTCTGATCTTTGGAGACGCTCAAATCCCACAGCAGAGCGCTCGCAGCTAACAAATGATTACAAGAGCATGATCACAGTTTCTGGATTCCCCACAGTTGTCCTCCTGGGAGTCGTGGTCACAGCTTGGCATGTCCTAATTCTCTCACAGGGTTGATTAGAAAGCTTGTTGTCCATCGCAGATGTTTCTTAAGGAGGAAAGATAAAGTAGCGGTTTTTTTTCTTAAGGCTCAAATAAAGTACGTAAATCACAGCGTGGGTGCAAGAGTGCAGCCACATGCGCGCTTGAAACTAGAAACCTCATCTGAGGTATCTGCGTGGGAAAATACCCAACAGTGATGGCATCAAAGGGAAGTACGCGAGGAGGCCGATGGTGCTGCGCTTGCCGTCGCGATCCGATCGTTTTAATCGCCGGTGTGAAAGTATTCATGCCTCTTAAAGCTTTTCCACATTTTGACACGCCACAACCGCGACCTGAAATGTGTTTTACTGGGATGCAAAGCTGTGAATTGTTGTTGAAAGGAATGATGAATGGGGTTTCTACAAAGTAAAAATCTGAAAAGTGTGGCGTGCATCTGTATCCGGCCCCGTTTGAGTCAGTCCTTTGTAGAAGCTGTTGAGGGTTTCTCAAGCAAACGTCTAAAGACCTGAGTGTTCCAACTCTTCCTGCAAATCCTAACGTGGATTTAGGATCATTGTAGCTCCGGCTGCTTGTTTATCCTTCTTTTCTTCCGCAATTTCCCCGTATTAAGTGGCCGTCTTCCCATCAGCGGTGGCCAACCTCTCTGTTCCTACTGAACCAAATGATGTGTAGCATGATACTGCCACCACCAATGTTTCACCAGGGGAAAGTGTGCACTGTTATGCTGTTGACACAAAAATTAAAGTTCCTGAAATGAATTTAAGAACAAGAGACAAGATGTGCAAACATTGCTCAAGTTCATCAATCTGGAATTGTGAGATTTAACTTAATTCTGCAACTTGAACCAAATAATTATTTCACAATATGCAAGAAAAAAGCTGCCCCCACCTAGTTAAAGAGCACACACTTCCTGATTAGTTTTACTCACATTATCAAGTTAAAATAACTACTTATTTTGCTTTAGAATAATTTTAATTATTGTTTCAAATTGCATAAACAAAATTTCTGATCCAATAGTGAATTGCATTAAATATTACAATGACTTATGCTCACAATTATCTAGTGTGAACAGAACATAGTCCTGAAGATAAATAAAATAAACATTTCCCTTAATAGTGCACAAGAGTCAGATCAAAGTAACGCACATTCATCTCACTCATAGTGCAACATAAAAACATGCCGCTAAACACTCTGGGAAATAGTTCCCACTCCTGTCTTTGTCTTCTTTCATTTTTTTAAGTGCTAACCTAAAATCTCTAGTTTATTCAACTGGATGGATGACAAAACTAATAAAAAGTTAACACAACTTACTGCTGTAAGTTTAACTTTCACAAACTCACACATTTAGGTTCTAAATCTAAAACTCGCTACATTTATTTGACTTAAAGAGCAGAAAATAGTCGACACAACTAAATGTTTTACAGTGTAGAGCCTCACAGCTCCTCGGAAAATGTTCAGAGGCATCCCTCTCCAGAAAACTATGTATTCTTCTGTCAAACGTGAAAATATCACATACATTTCCAATGTCACACAGTGAAATTTGTGCTTTTATATATAAGGAATTGCCAGTTTTATAGGTCAGCCTCTTTGGTACGAGATTTGAGAAAGCGAGAAGTCATGTCAGAGGGGGAGGCCGGAGCCGAAGCGCCTTCTGCCGCATCATAAGTTTTGAGAATGTCATAGCAAAAGTGGTGAGGTAAGAGCCATCCTCCACGCAGCAGACGGTGACACTCCGACTCAGGTTTGCCTAACTTGGTCATGGAGGACCAGTTCCACCAGCGCCCTTGATGGTCTTCAGCTTCCTGTGGGATAAAGGCGCCAAACTGTACGGGTCAAGGCGTCCTCCTTCATTTGTACGCCCAGTGAAACGAAAGGCAAAAAGCACACAAGCGAGTTGAAAAGTGTTTGCAACGTATAAGAAGGCAAAACTGGCAAATAAATGACCCGAGCTCCCATAAAAGGCAGATGTTGCTTTAAATCGCAAAAATGCTCTGTTATGACCGCTCGTCTCCAAGTGTTTGTGCTTCATAATTAAAACATTTACTGCAAACCGGCATCATCCCAGTCGTCGAGTGGCTTGAGAAAAATACGTCAACGCTCAAGTGTTTATGGGTCTGTAGGTGATTTGCTTTAAAAAGGCAAAAAAAAAAGAAAAAGACATGAGCTGCAAGTTGTGATTTAAGTATTCCGATGAGAGGGAAGGGGCTTGATTTTATTGAAAATGGGTGAAAAAAAGCCAAAACAAAACAAAAAAAACGACTTTGAGACTTGGGTTTTCGTCACCACGATCATTAAAATCATTAAATACGCCCACAGAAAATTAAAAACAGTTTGGGTTTGAAGGAGGCTGACACATCACTGCCTTGTCGAGTTGACCGGTCGGTTCTGAAAAGCCGAGGAGCTTTTCTTTTTATTTTGTTGACTCAAACGTTATCGTGATTCACTGTTAATTGCTGCTCATTATGTAACACAGATTCACAGACTCTGAACTCGGTCCATTGTCTCGAGTCCTAAGCGCCGACGCAGCGACGGCGCTTCCTTTGCCAGAGCAACACAGCCTCCTCAAACACAACTGTCCACAGACGCACAGCCCACCGGCTAGATCCTGCAGCGTAGCACGTATGGAGGAAACGGCTCCAGTTGGAGAAATCAGATCCATCTATGGGGAATATCCGAAAATAAACCCCTCTGTTCTCCCATATCAGGCCTTGTATAAATAAGATAGCACTGCAGGCACACTGCACCATGGGAATTAGCCAATCCAGTCCTGTAAACATCAGCCAATGACTTCTGGCAGGCTGGGCCAGCTCTCAGGAGGGGAGGTTCTGCGCTGGAATTCATAAATAAATCACTTTTTTTTTTCTGGGAGGATTATGTGTCCACACTCCCCGGTCCTCCCAGCACCCTCCCCTTCCTTGAAAAAATAAACAGAGCAAAAGTAGAAATAGAGGCGCAAGCATCACTACAGGAAATTATGTGGGCCCCTCGCTATAATTTGGGGACATTACTTTTGTGACAATTGCATTTTAGTAGAATAGAGGTTTTTTTTCTTCTTCTTTTTTCCCGGCCTTTCGTTGCACCGCCCCCTCAACTCTGCCGAGGTCAAATGACCTTCATCAGAGTCACTTGGCTTTCTAACCACCGGCTGCTTTGGACTTTTGTTTATGCCATTAACAGGGTTAAAGAGGAAGTAATCGACTTCCATTTAAATGTACTTTCCCAGGACATAATTACCTGCTCAGAAAAAAAATAAAATAAAAATAGAGGTGCCAAACTGTATGGGTCAATGTGTCCTCCTTCATTTGTACGGCCAGTGAAACGAAGGCAAAAAAACACCCACAAGCGACTTGCTTGTGTTGCTTATCAGAGTTGGGATCTGTCTCCGGGTGAGACGTTTTTAATAGATTTGCGACGCGTGCTGCCTAAATATAAAAGAAGAAATAATGAATGGAAATGCAGTGTTGTTTAGTCAAAACTGGATTTGGAGATCACCGTGTTGCAAGAATCTGCTTCGAAGAACACTCTGTGAGAACGGCTGTATTGCAATAGCAGCGGCGGCATGCATCACTTCAACCAAGTCGGTCGCATTTCTGGACCCGAATCAGGCCTCCTGTGTGTTGTAAGCACCAACCCCCCCCAAAAAACCCCACATTTGTTTGTATGTGAGTTATGCAACAATAACTGAGAGAAAAGTTTTCTTACGCTTGGGAAAAGTTCTGAATTTTATTATTGTTGCTGTTGTAACAAAGTGGCAAAAGGGCGACTAAAGCCCTATTGTTAGAGATGATTAAATGTGTCTAATCGTGTTTCAGGTCAGGCTAATTACAGTGCAGGGCAAGTTTATTGCTTGGAAAAAGACCATTTTCCTACCGTCAAAAATGTAAACATGCAAAGTTTGCTAAACAACTCCTGAGACTTTAACTGGAATGGCGTGCTTTGGTTAGGTGAAACTAAAGTTTTGGCTTTTCTGCTGCCAACACTTCAGGTGGGTCAGGAATTTATTTATTTATTTTTTTTTTAAAGATGAACATGTGGACAAGCGCCTTATACCCTATTATTAAGAATGGTAGTGGGATCTGTGATGCTGTGGGCTTGTTCATCTTCTAACTGCGATCCATGACACTGGGATCCACCTGGACAATTAAAATAAAAGGCTGGTGGAATCTACAAGATGGCAAAATATCTTTATCTTTATCTGGGTTTTCAATGGGATAATGACTCAAGACATATCAAATCAGTCACTAACCCAATCTTCTGCCACGGCCTTCTCAGTCACAAGATTCATATTTTGCAGAGAATATGTGTGGTGAGCTGAAGAGAAGAGAAATATATCTTTACCAACGGTGCCAATAATGGGCCCAGCACTGTGTGAGGGATTTTAGTCTGAATCATCAGTGCCATGATCTGAGGGTCCTCGTATTTTTTGTTCGTATGTTCCCACAGTTTCCATTTATCGCTGACTCTTCTCTTTTTGAGAGTGTTTTGTTCTTACTTGTGTTCTGTGTATTTGTTTAGGTTTTATTGTTTTGCACCATTCCCTCGGCTCCTTGGGTCAGGTTCTAACCCAGCTGCATTGCGATCCGCTGATTATTTCCACATGGCTTTCATGTCACTAATCACCTCCACCACAGCTTTGAGCCAGTCAGTTTTCTTTCTGCCCTGTCAGTTGCTTCCACTACCAACCAGTTTGCTTGTCCTCACCTGTTTACTGTCGTCTTGCTCCAGATCCCGTCGTTCCTGTTCCACGTCCTTTGTGAGTGAAGCAAATTAACAATCGTTCCGTTGTCCTGCCTGGACTTGTGTCCAACTCACCAGCAACTTATGACAGAAGTCAAGCTAACGTCTTGATTATGACACCCATTTCAGACAGGATGCAGCCACCAAAAACGACTGAAACCTCAAATAAACGAGAGGGTTGAACTGTGGTTGAATTGAAAACGATTTGTCTTCCTTTTTACACAACATTAGTTTCAGTGAAATGGGTTATTTACAGTTACAGTTACTGAGACTTGAGAAAGATTTGCGCTACGGCATGATTGACGATCCAGTACGCCAGATTTGCGTAGCTCCCTGGTGAAAGTCGAGTAAGAACTCTTGACCTGGCGTTCACTTGAACTTGAACCCAACAACGAGAGCACCCAAATATTTGTTTGTCCAACTTCAGCGGTAAGAAAAACAAAGTGACTTGTGTCAGTTCTCACTAACAAGTTCGCCACCTACTTATTATCCACTACTATTCCTGAAAGTGTTGCTGCACCCTCCAGGGGACACTTGGCATCATGACTAGTGGAAAATTTTTAGGGGGTGGGTCGGTTGAATGACGGAAACATTTCAAATGGAACCAATGTCAATTCTTGAATTGTCAAAACTTGCATGTTTTCGCTTCGAAAATCAACAAAGCCGCCTTTCTGTGATAACTCCATCGCGTGTGAGTGAGCGAGCCAACACTGTCTGTTCCGCATCCGTCTGCCAACACATAATAAAGGCACATTAGTGAAAGGTGGAGCAGTGGGACACGAAACATTTTTTAAACTCAAATCGTTGGTTATTCTTCTTTTTAAAAAACTGTTGATAGACGGCGCTATCCCGGATTGCCAGCTTTCGTTTGTTGATGGCGCACTGGCTTCATAGAAAAAACGGTTTCCATCGGCCACTGCAGGAAAAATGTTCACAAGAAGAAGTTCTCCTAATTTAATAACGAGCAGTCCAAATAAAGATACAAGGACATCTTGGAAACTGTAATAACTTTAGTCAATGAAAGAGGGTGTTTTCCCAATGGAGGAGGTTGCTGTTGTTGTTTTCGGCCTTTAGCATTGCTGACTTCTTCTTGTGTGGGCATGAATGGGTTAAAAGGGCGAAAAGACGCCGCAGAGGTGCACAGAAGCATCAAAGTATGGAGCACAGCTCGCCTCCTCCTCATGTTCCGTCCTGTCTGCAGCTAAGCTTTTATTCATACAGTTAAAGGCCTAGAAAAACCTTGTGGGTGTGGAGGATGCCTGCAAAAAGGAGACACAAACAGATCAACCTCCAGCATCCGGTTTGGTACGGTTTGCACACAGGTGCTACAAGCCCACAGGACACCCAGTGTTCAGTTTTGGCACACATGCACCGTACGTCACAGATACAAGTCAGGAAATTAAGTAAACGTTAACATCTGCTGGCTTGTTGTTAAGTGAGGAAGAAATAGGTTGTTTCAACTCTGAAATAGCTTCAGCACACTTTTTTTTAGGCCCTCTAACAACTGCGTCTGGGGAAAGTAAGGGGGCTTCCTTTTTCCACATCAAGAAGATAAGAAAGGAAGTGACATAAGTTCCTGTTGCAGACTGAGCCGCAGCAGCATGAGACGGTGAGGAATGCATGTTTTATGCTTTATGCTCACAGAAGAAAACACAGTGACACAAACCGGGCGAGATCTAAAAGAGATGAACATCAAATGCTCCGTTTTTGTATTTTAACTCTCCTTTAGTGCTCTTTCCCATCGCTCAACTGGGAAATTTGATGTTAATGTCACTTATTTTGCTCAAATAAAGCAAAACTGTGTGGGAATGCAAACTGTTGAGGCAATTCTCTGAAACCATGCAGTGCTTCAGTTATAGCTTGATATCGACAGACAAGATATTGTCCTGCAGTAACCTGCGCTGACTTTGACTGTGAAAGCAGACAAAAAGCCGTGTTATCCAAGTTTAATCAGATCTGTCAACAAATCGGCTGACTCATACCTGTAATAATAACCCAACGTGCTTCAATATCAACCATTCAGACACCAGTAGAGGAACTCTTAACGCTGACGTAAACCCTAAGAGAATGACTTGTGTTAAGAGAGTACACCAGAATGCAAATGTAAGCGACTGTACACGGAGTGGGAAGAGAAAAGGAATACACAAGTTTCTATGCTGCAGGGTGAGATGCGTCCCAGTACTCTTGACCATGGCCAGAGAGGACACATTGAGCAACGCTGTTTGTAAACTGAACCCTGAACTTGCAACTGCAGGGTTCACGGCGTGAGTCACAGCCTGCCTGTGGTGTGGCCAAGGTTTAGCGGCTCAGTAAACATGACAGCAGACTGCCAAAAAGGAGAAAGTGCCCTGGAAAGTACCTAAGACAATTCACTGCGCAGATTGACGAACGCACGCGTTGGCCTCAATCGTTTGATAAGGCGCCTCTGCCTCTGAATATCTATGGAGGGAGGAAGAAAGCAGAGATTAAAATGTGCAACAAGAGAATGCATGTAGGCTGAGTGTATTTTTGTTCTGCGTGGCATAGACGTTAGGGCTATTGGCAAACAAGAAACGCTAAAACGGAAACAAGGTGATAAGAATCTGAACGCTAGCATTTGCTCAAGTGGTCGACTTTGTCAACAAAGTGACATTTAGCTCTGGATCCTGAGGGGGGGTTTAGAGCACATCTAACCCAGACGTGGTCTCACCTTGGTTCGTGGGCAACACAATAATGACTCATTTGAGATGTGGCACTTTCTCATAATAGACGGTCTGTGGAGGGTTAACATGCCACCCTCGTTCTAGATAGTGGACTCGCAGGGCCACATGAAGGCAGAGTTGACACACTGTTGCAGTCTGAAGTCCAGACTTTGAACCCACTCCTCTTTGGACTTGGCTGCATCTCAAACAGGCAGCAGGCCGTTTGCTTAGGCTGATAAACAACTCCCGGGCACGGAAACAAGCTGACTGAGAACAAGCAGAGCTGAACGGTTGCACATCCTACATTTGGCACATGCACACGTTGACTCTTTAAATTCCTTGACCGAGGGGTTTTGAGATTTTACGAATACATTTCCGAACAAATATGGCTCACTGCGGGCGTTTTAACAGCTCACAGTTTCATAATCACCTTTGGGTTTGAGAACATTCTCGAGCATCTCAGAGCACACAAGAGTCCTGTGTCTTGTTTCTTCGCCACCGCACATTACATCAAAACATGAGCGCAGGAAATGGACAGAAGGGGGAGTTCTGTGCACAACTAAAATAGCTTGTCAAAAACAAAGATCTACGTCGCTAGCATTTTACGGTTGCATGTGTTGTCCATTGTTCGTCAGTCTGAGCTCATCATATACAAAAGGGATATATTCTTAAAACAAAAACAGGTGTGGAGGCCTCTCTGTGAAAGGGAAGCAACTCTGCCTCCAAATCCAAGTCCAGTCTTATGCAACAGGCAAGGTAATTTACTCTAACCCACTTAGGAAAGAAAGAGATCAGTGTGGTGGCTGCAAAGTTCATTAGGCAGTGACTCTATTTCTTGGAAGTCTCGAGGGTGCTCTCTATGTTGGACACATGTTGGGCTGACGTGAAAAGTCCAACTTTGAGGAGGTCACCTCTTTTACAGCCATGAATCACCCAAAAATCAACAAGCCAAGTTGTTCCCACTAGAGCCTTTTTCCACCAAACTCTGCCCAGGGTCATATAAAGCATGTGGCATGTCACAGTACACAGTAAAAGGGAGTAGAGTGTAAGATATAGGTTATAAAAAATATTTCTCCCTAATACCTTAAAGGGACAGTTCAGAATGTTTGACTGTTATTGTAGTTATCGTATCTCCTGCAAATAAATCTCTCAGAGATCTTCATCTAGTATAAATCTATTCTGCTGGTCAAGCTAACAGCTATAGCTGTCTGTCTGGTTCCCTAGACCAAAGTGGACTGCTGCCATCAACTCCAGACTCACAAACATCACAGTGGTTTATGCAAATCATGCTATTTTATAACCATTTAAACTGTCATCACACTTGCTTTGGATGGTAATTACACAGAAGGTTGAGGAGACAGTGCGCCACAAATGATCTTCCTGTGGAGAAACACCTACTGAGATCAGAACTAGTTTATTTAGTCACATGTACAAGATGGAATTGACTTAAAGAAATGTGGTGCAAGAAAAGAAAGCAAGAACTCAGTGGTTAACGTGAATTGTATTTCTACAGATTATCCCACTGCCTGTCGCATCAGTGTCCAGCTACAGTCCTCAAGGACCGGTGTCCCGCGCGTTTTGAATCTGTCAGCTGATTAAAATGGTCAAACTTCATCCCCAGCTTGTTTAACGTTTATAAAAAGGAAAGTTTTGTCATCGCCACCAACACACCAGGGTTTCCTAGGAGTCTCCCCATACGTCTGCATCCAGACAGCGTCGCCTGTGCACAGCGGTCAATAACAGTACCATCCATAGGGTGGTGCCAAACACACAGTAGATTTAAATGATGACCAGAAGAAGAAAAACAACTACAAAGCTTGTTTTAATGCACTATAATGAGGATAAATCTGCCGTTTTCCCAATGATATTTTGATGAGGTACTCAATTAGCTTAGCTCAGTTTAGTTTAGCTTCATTTATTTCTTCTTCCACTCTTCATAGTAATAGAGATCATAAACTAGTGCATATCGCCCTCTCAGAGGCTGTAGGAAAAACTGTCTTTTCTGAGTGAAACAATATTATTTATCTTAGCTGAAATTAGTATGAATAGGCTTGTCTGTACGAGAGGTACGTCAATCTCTTTATGTTTTTTTTTTACTAAAGTGGCACTCTGACTAGAAATCTTTTTTGTCCAAGAGGACATTGCCTATAGGAAGTTCTTCCAAAAAAGTTTTAAAAACAACCAGGCTTCTACATCCTTAAACAACTCCAATCTCAAAATGTTCAGAGTGGTGCGCACGCAATTTCAGGGCAATTTTTAAACCTCCGTCATGGTAGGTGACAGTCCACCACCACTGATCTTGATGTGTGAAAAACATAGTAAATACCATAACATAACATAGAAAAATATAGACAGGCGAAAAGCATAAATATAGTCGTTGAAGTGAAAACTAAATGGGCTTGTATTATCTTAACCTAATTCAAAAACATCGATGATATTTTATGAACAAGTAAACTGGCATCACAGTTGTGTTGGACTGTAGAAAGTAGCTGATTACATAGGAAATTGAGGCAGGAAGCGATGAGTTACATTTGATATTCCTGTGTGAAACGTGCCATACCATGAAAAGTGTTTTGGGCTGCAAGTAGCGGATAAAATGACGCTCACTTAAATCCCTTTAATATTAGACTAAAACCAGATACAGAAGGGAAGTTTACATGTTACTGCCATGTAAACAGGCACTTGACAGCAGTTTTAAAGGTTGATAAAATAGCATTCACCTGATTTTAAAGAAAAAAGTAGACAGTAGGACTCAGCTTTGGACTTGTCCTCTCTCAAATTAGCCACTTACTAATCTGGGTTTATGCTAAATGAACATGTTATCTACAACTTACAAGACATTAACTTCACTTTGAAATTCCTGAACTACTCCTTTAACTAACTTCAGGAATACTCTGTAAATAATTCACCACAATTTTATTGTTGCTTTCAAGCTGATGGCAATTTACGAGTGAAACTGCTATCGTTTCCCCCTGGGGAGGCTTTTGTTTAGTGTGTGTTTGGGTGTGTGGGTGCGTGCGCGTGGGTGTGTGTGTGTGTGTGTTTGTGTCCCTTTCTGGATCTTCAGACAGGGTGTGACTATAGTTTATGAATTTGACCTACAACTTTTGACATAACAGGACAGAAGATGATAAACAGATGTTCCACAGGATAAAACCAAACAGCCTTCAAGGCAAGCTTGCTTCAGTTCAAAGTGCTTTACACCATAAAAACAATACAATAACCAGTTATGAAACAAGTGATAATACATTTGTCAAAAGCCATCATCATCAAAATATGCCACTTTGCAGGCAACTTGGAGTTAAGTGCACCCTTAACCCCAGGAAGGAAAATCCTTGACGTGTGTTAATTTTTTTTACAAACATATGCATAGTTAAATATAAACACAGAGGGAGTAAACATTGCGATATTTTTTAAAACAGATTTTAAAAACTGCATAAAAGTAACACTTATGACGCCAGACCTTGTGGTTAGAGTCGTTTAAGCAATACAGTCACATTAGTCACAGTCCAAACCTAAATTTATCTGACAATATGTGGCAAGACTTGAATATTCATGTGCCACTCTCCACTCTTTATGACTGGGCTGTTTAAGCAAAAGTTGCATCTCAAAGAACACAGTCCTGATGTGACTAAATGTGGGGAGGTTCAGGGTTCACGGTTTTGCGAGGCGCTCTGTGTGTCAAAGGATCTGGCCCTGATCTGTGATTATTCTCTAATAAATTCTCTCTGCGTGTGATTTCGTTTTTAAGCGCTCCCTAGGCGTGCTCAGGGGATTTACACGCTTCTAACAATCAAACTGGAGAGTCTGAGGGCTTGTGCTTGCTTTGTCATTATTTACTGCCAAAGTCCCAGGAGCGTCAGGAAGAGAGGAAGCTCCACCCAGCTGCCTGTTCTTCATTAACCTGGCTCAGACAGTCGAGCCGAGTCAAGGCCGCCGTTCACTGCCTCCTTTTAACTTTTATCGTGTCAGCAAGCAGCAAGTACCCGGTCCCCACCCACCAGCTTTGACACATCTGCATACACAGATTTTATTCTTTCCCCATTATCTCTCTGTTTGGGTTCCTCGCAAAATCAAACCCCCCTTTCTCACTGTGCTCCTTTTCATTCCTCCATCCTAGCTGCCTCCCACCTCCCCTTCCTTTTCTTCATCTCTTGGGCCCTCTCACTGACAGCTGGCTCTGATTATGGCTGTGAAAAATGGGGCATTCAAGCCAGGAATCCCCCCCTTCCCTCAGATCCCCCCCACTCCTTAAACATTCCTACAGCATGACTCCGCACTTTCTCCCCACTGCTTTGAGGCCTGTCTTTGCTTCCCTCCCTTCTGCTTCCCTCTGCTTTCTCTGCCTTTCTTCAGCTGTCTTTGTTTCTGTCTTGTTGTTTTTGCAGTTTCAATACTGTACCCTGCAGCAATCAGGAGGGTAAACGTTATGCAAGTACAAGTCTGTATGGGGGGCGGACTTCAGTCTCATGTTTAATTAGACCAGCTAAATATACAAGGTTTATGGGTAGAAAACAAAGGGACGCAAATTGTGTTTAAATTAGCCATAGATGGTTCTTATGTAGCATTCAGCGAAGAATTCATACTGTTCCTGACTTTCTGGGATTCTCTGACCATAATGACAAGTTTGAATAAAACATCCAAACATTTACATTGAATTTAGGGCAGAAATGTCTACAGTGGAGGAAAGGAAAGAAGGAAGGAAGAAAGGGATGACAGAAAGAAAGAAGAATAAAAGGAAGTAAGGATGGAAGGAAGGAAGGAAGGAAGGAAGGAAGGAAGGAAGGAAGGAAGGAAGGAAGGAAGGAAGGAAGGAAGGAAGGAAGGAAGGAAGGAAGGAAGGAAAGAGAATAAAAGGAAGTAAGGATGGTAGGAAGGAAGGATGGTAGGAAGGAAGGAAGGAAGGGATGACAGAAAGAAAGAAGAATATAAAGGAAGGAAGGAAGGAAGGGATGACAGAAAGAAAGAAGAATAAAAGGAGGAGGAAGGAGGAGGAGAGGAAGGAAGGAAGGAAGTAAGGAAGGAAGGAAGGAAGGAAGGAAGGAAGGAAGGAAGGAAGGAAGGAAGGAAGGAAGGAAGGAAGGATTTTCCCTTCCTACAACATGGAAAATGTCTACAAATACAAATATTTTACAGAACGTATTCAGCCTGAAAATATATTTCAGTCCAACTCCACGCTTTTCCATACTTTCCCAAACAGCAACCCTGGCCGTTAGAGAGAGACGGAGGATTTGCGGAAACAGTCCACAGCTTCTTCGCAGATGGAGCCCGGTTTTAAAACATGACCAGCCCGCACAAGAACAAACACACTCCATCACTGCCTCATGCTCTGACGTTTATGGTACGTTACTTGACTGTATAATGACTACAGCATGTCAGAGTGCACACTGTTTTGGCAGATTTCTCCATACATGCTTATTTATTTGTCTTAACTGACACAGAGCAAAACCTCACTGTCACCAGAACCCGCAGTAAATGCTGACAGAGTTTTTGTTGCGTGATCTGGCTGCGCTGAAGCCGTTCAGACGGTAAAAGCAGCTCCATCCACACGCCGACTGCCAAACCTTCCACTCTCTCCTGCTCGGTATACTTGAAAATAAAGTCCTCGTCCGGAGTTCATAGCAGAATGTTGACGTCACGTTAACATTTGGCTAGGAATAATTTTCCCATGATGTAGAATAATCGAGGGATTAATGGGTGAGGTTTCACAATAGGACAATAAACCTGTTTTCTCCTGATGAATTATAGATTTCAAACCATTCTCCCACATCTGGACACTCCTTACTCTAATCGTCCAAACACATGCTAACTATTGTGAAGGCCGAAAGTTATTTGATTATATTGAATGGCAGCTGTGCATACTTAGTCCTCGGAAGTGTTTTGGTGTTTAGCTAAGTTTGTCTTTGCCAAAACATTAGCTGGAAGTCAGGAAATAAATTCAGGTCAATCTCTTGTTGAAAGTTTTATTCCTAATGACTGCAACATCACGCATAAGCTGAAATTTGACCCAGCAGTATTTCTTCCTTAAAATCTTGACTGCGTTGGTAAAGCTTTGAAACCACATCGAAACCAGTGGCTAACACAAACAAATGCATCAATATAGTGGTACCAGTAGAGAAACAAAAATAGCCTGATTAACTGGGGGCTCTTTTTAATTTAGCTAGCGATTAGCCTGCTAAGGCTAGCAGCTAACTAGCTTTCAACTTTCTCTTAAAGTTCTGAAACATTCTGCGCTACGTAATTGTGAAATGGACTGTGCTCTTCATTTTTAACTACCAACAAAAGCTGTCTTACCGATAACGAGTATAAGGTTAAACCGCAACTCATAGATGACTCTAGAGAATAGCTAATCCATCCATCGCTGGTCATAATATTGTCTCATTTATGGCCAGTCGGACATTTTGAGTATTCTTGGAATTGCTTCACCTTTGGTCCTTCAAACAGTAAAAGTTGAGACATTAAAGGGATTTCTGTTTTCACCATGTTGCAGGTATGACTTCTAGAAAACAGCACACCAGCATTGCCTCTCTATGAATCTGATGCATTAGCATAAGTACTGTACAATTTTATTTTAACTTGTAGTTTTTTTGACAAGCTTAAAAATAGAAACTGAAAAGATTATATACATCAGTGACATAAATCACTGCAACATTTAAATAAGTGCTACTGAAATGCTACAGCAATGAGCTGATAATGCCATTACTTCATCTCATGCAATGCTATGCAGACCTTCTGTCTACACTAACGAAGTTTCAGTCACCTTCTTGATGGTTCTAACAACCGGGAAGCTCAAAATATTTTCTGGTTACTTCCGCTAATGGTTTGAAAATTTGATGGACAGGGTCTGTATTTTAATTACTGAATGCTGGGAACCCTAAAAGAAAACTGGAATCCTGAAGTCGATAACTTATACACATAGTAGCCTCCTTTGGTTACAATAGCTGGGAAAGTTGTTGACATTTGTTCACTACTCACCTTCCTATTTGCAGCAGATTGTCAGATAAGGCACTGTTAATAAATGTTAGGTGTACCCTTACATTTCCAGTGGGCTATTTTAGCAGTCATGTTGACAATGTCCATGGCCCAGCACCAGTAACTCAGCTACTAGTGCAGTTTATCACTAGCCTGGTTAGTCTTAGGTGTTGGCAGCAACAATTATTCCCAAATACGTATGCGTTAGTACTCGCTTATTTGTATTAATGTGGTTACTGTGCCATAGTGAGAAGGCATGCTTTCATATAGTCACTAAAAGAGTAAAGCAACAAACACAACCACTTCCATGTTGTGAGTGATTTGAAAATGAAGGTGCAGAAGTTACAAATGAACTATCATGGACATTATTTTTCTGACTTGCCTTTAAGGTTATCTGAGTAAAGTCCCAACATTGTCTTTTTGTGCTTGTGTATAAGCAAAATGAACTAAACTAATGCTGGATTCCTCCAGGAATTGGCTGCCGCCGTAAACGTTCAGATTGATTTTTGTTTCCTCAGGCTGTACCCACATGTTTTAACACCTTTTTGTGGTTTTTAATCATTTGTTCTCACCCAGGGCTTGCTGGTTTTGCTTTCACTCACGGCTGAGTAAGGTTGTTTAAGCAATAAAAAATAATAAAGTGAGAAAAACTGTTGCTGTAACATCTATACTACCCATAGTCATCACTGTGGCTTGCAGTTGTCTTGGAATTGGAAGATTGTGGGTTTGACTCCAGCATCCACATGTTGACAGGAATCTACTTTTCCAACATTTAGTTAAGAAAATACCCTTTGATTGGCCAGTATAGGTACCAAAGCCCAATATGAATCCAGTCCAGAAGCCATGTTACCATCCTCTATCTCTGACCTTCCAGGTAACAGCTTCTGCAAAGCACTGAAAGAAGGCAAAGGCCTGGATTAATCCCACAAAAATCAAATGCGTGGTTTTCTCGTTCGCCAAACAATGCAGGTTTCACTTCTTGCTCTTTCTCTGCTTTAGATCTGTCTGCAGTAACATATCCAAATTTGAAATGACCGTTCTCATAAAAATAAACCAAAAGTCATTGTTTCCAAAAACTCCGGTCTTTTGTGGTGTTTCCTGCATCTTTATATGGCTTCACTCAAGAAAAATTAAACAGGTTTCGATCTCAGACAGCATTAAACGTCTGATCGATACTTTTAAAGACGTGTATTGAAAATCCACAGAGCATGAATACAGCTGACTTGGAATGAAGTAGAACTTCTGCTTTAGACAAACTCTGATCCTTTCTCTCACAGTCTGACAGGGAGTGGAGAAAGCTGTTACAGCATCATCTAAGCTCTCCAGAGGCCAACAGATGTTTTGTGTCATGTTGCATAAACAAGAAAGAACACTTTCATCCATCATGCAGTTGAACTGTGAGCCTTAAGGCCTCTTATCCAGCTTAAGGCGTCTTGTAGAAGCAAAGACACATCAAGGGCGCCAACCTCGATATTACCTCAGTGGACATAAATCAGGCCTAAATACCACGCTTTAAAAATATACCCACTCAATGCTGCGCTGTCTCTCGGACACGAGAAAAGAAAAGAAAAAAAAAAAAGACGGTTCCGATATCATTGTTTCGAAGCTCTTCAACCTCCGTTCGTGTCAAAGTATTCAACCCTCATTTATTAAAAACAAAATCGTATGTGAGCAGAGGCTGATGTTAAACTCACATGAAAGCCCTGCGATGGAAGCTTTTGATTCACAGGCTTGTCGAGTAAGTCAAACTCATATCCTGTGTTTAAAGACTTTCTGAAAATGGCCTCTTGCTCGAGGCATTTCAGGCACCCACCGTAATCAAAATCAGATGAAAGATGTCGATTCCAACACGTCTTCCACAGAGAGAGTTATATTAGGCTAATTAAGCACATTTCTTAGAAGCCAGACAATGCCGCACGGATGATATGTCACTGCTGACGTCACTCTGGGTTTGTTTTTCACATATGCAAAGATGGAGAACTTGACACTTTTCATTGGTATTTTAATTGTTCACTTATCCCCTAAATGAGTCACGGAGCGAGACGGTTGCCCACAGTGGAAGCTCCAGTACTGTACTATGATCCCACCCACATGCTAGCTCTGGTGTCTCCACTGCTGCACATTTATCTTTTCTTTTCACCTGCTAACTCTCTTCCAACTATCTCTTTATTCGATACAGTAGACTTTACCGTTCTAGATTTCAGAGCTATGGACTGTGAGACCATGTGTAAGTAAGACATCTCTTAAAAAAAATAAAATGCCTCACTGCATGAAACAGGGAAAAAAAAAATCTCATAAAACAACATGACTTTCCTTGATCTGAAGAAATTCAGGACGTGATGACAAATAAAGCCAATGAAAAAGACATTTCCATGAGGAATCAAGAACAGTGGTAAACATTTTGAAAACTGGCCGACCCTCTAAAACTACTTCAAGAATGCATCAAAGACTCATTCGAGAAGTCACAAACAAAATCAAAGTAAAGACCCTCCCCCCCAAAAATCTGGATGATCCTAAATATTTTTAGGGAGACAGAGAAACAAAAGTGTGTGTCCCTTTACATCTGGTGTAAAATCTACCACAACATTTCAGAACAAAAACAATATGAAACCCCAGTAGGACATGGCGGTGGTTGTGTGATGGGACAGCGTCTGTTTTCTGTTGGGACTTTCACTGATGGAACCACAAATTTGGTCTTTAATTCAAAGATCCCGAAGAAGAATGCCTTCAGTTTGTGGCCGAACACCGAAGTTTATAAAATTATAATTTGAAAACTACATTTGGTATTTACTCGGCTTGCCTTTGCCAGCTTTTTTTTTTTTCTTTTTTCATTTGTTTGATGATCTGAAGCATCAAAGTGGGACAAAAAGCAAATCTTGTAAAAAACATCTTTCATCAGCTGCTGTCTCCAATCAGACAGCAGCAAAATTGTGCCTGGATGGCTGATGACGCCATCAGTAGTTCTTTGTAGTTCTTGTAGTTCTTTATAAGGATTCTAAAAGTTACAAATTAACATTATAACTCAAATCCACCGAGTCAGACAGCTCCACTGGAGTAAAACACCCAACTAAAAGCTTCAATGACCAGAACGATAGATTGCCTGGGTGTACTTTGGCAGCAGTTTTGGCTTGCAGTTCTGGCAATGATGATGGTCTGAAGGTGGGGGCTGTAAGCCTGGGATTTTTGGTAAATGTAAGTCGGTTGGGTTGAGGGGACTGTAAACTCGCATTTCTGGGAAAGCCACTGACTTTTACAAGCCTTTGCGGAACCTACAGGAGTAGCAAGCAAGAAAAAAAAAAAAAGAAGCAAACCCAAGAGTATTTAACGAGCACAAAAAGTGTTTCCATATTCATGTGTCACACAACACAGCAGCAAAGGGAGCACTCCCCAGGGTTGACACAGTCACGTGGCCTGCCACCGAGAATGATGTGACGTTAATAAAGCTTGCTGGAAGTGGACACAATGAGTGCATTGTGTTGTTTTAGAGAGCATGATAATAATATTAGACTGTTACCAAAACTTGAAACCAAAAAATGTGTTGTCTTTGGTTTTGGGGCTTGAGGCCACACAATGACTGGCAGTAAAGTAACAACAAATATAAATTTAACAAGAAACACAGAACTTTAATTGTTCCTGAACCATCTGGTCCTGCATTAGAGATGTTTGAAATCTTTAAGAGATAGATCCAGGCATATCAGTACTGTCATTTGCTTTCAATTAACACATAATCATTTAATTATGTCTAATTATGCTTACGTCTGTTCAGAAAATAGCAATCTTGTTTAGCTCCAGTGTAAATGCTTGACTTGATCTGATGTTGTGCAACTTGAGTCTGAATCTGAAATCTGAGTCATCATCTGAAGCCAGTATGCAAAAAAAAAATCCTTCAATTGTTTACAATGAAGAAACTATTCTTTGAGGTATTCTGTGATCATAAATAAACTATCCTGGATAAAACAAGTCAAGAAGGAAGAAAATGGGATTTGTCTTGCTTAATTAATGACATTTTTGAAAATGTACACTGCTGTTTGGTGTAAAATGTATTTAAGTCACCTCAAGTTGTCAGACTGACTGAGTTACGATGGCAGCATTTAACATTTCCAGAGCAGAACCTGTTGATCCATACAGCTTTTTGGCTCTCAGACATGTGGAACCCTGTGTGTTATGGGGCTCCAGGTCACTCCCCATTGTGTTGTTGAATGTAGATGGCCGGAGCCCAGGAACTGCTCCGGTTTGCATGTTAGGCACTGGCAAAGTCCACTTAAAACCCTGGCCAGGAAAGTGAACCAAATGGACTGATTCTTCTCATTCAGCCTGAAGGATTCTTCACAGCTGCACGTTGTTTTACAGCCAGGGGGAGACGACAGTCTGAAAGAGGGAGAGGAGGAAGGGAGGCGGACAGGGGAGCAGTTGAGCTGGACAGGCCTTGAAGACTATGAGGCTTGTTTGCTTTGAAGACAAAAAGAAGCGGCTTCAGCTCGGCTTGGACGTAAAACTGCACTCTGGCTCGTTAGGCACTTAGACAAAACTCTTGAAGATTTTTTTTTTTCTTTTTAAACTATTGGAACAGACTCTGTCAATTTAGAAAGGGGGGTGGGGGGTGAAAGGGACCATTGACCATTTTCTACAAAGAAGGGTTCAACTAAGATTTTAATCGGGAAATATGCATCTGAATCCAGCTGGACTCTTGTGTAGCAACAAAATAAACCGTTTAAGTAATAAGAAAGACGTGTTAAAGCAAGAATGGCAACCTACCTGGCATGTTCCCACCTATCTCTCATACACTGTTCCAGGAAAGGACAAGCTCAGCCTACAAGGATTAAGTAGGCTGAGCTTAATTATACCCTAATAATTGTAGGGTACAATTATTAAAATGTTCATAATTTCTGGACTATTTCTCCCTCTGCTCTCTCAAGCCTTCCCAGATTCACCCATTCACCCATTTTCTCCTTGGGCTACATTTGCAAACTTATAATTTACTTACAGACTCTAACTGAGCACCAGTGTTGAAGCAATAATGTGTCCTCTGGTTCAGGCCAAGCTGACAGTACTCACCTGGAAACCCCTAGTTTGGTTCACGAGAGCGTTCTGCTGGTTCTACTCACCAGTCTAATCACTGTATTTTTCAAAAGTAAAAAAATCTTTGAATTTATGTGTTCCAAGGACTTCCATGGCCACAGGTGCACATAATCAGGCACAGCATCCCGGCTGCTTCTACAAACATTTGTGAAAGAACGGGTCGCTCTCAGGACATCAGGAAATTCCAGTGTGATACCGTAATAAGATGCATCCTGTCCTGAAATGTCCTTGCTACTGAAATATTCCACAGTCACCTCTTGCGTGGTGTTATGGCAAAGTGGGAGCAATCTGGGAAAAACAACAGGTCGGACAAAAAAGTGGTAGAATCACAGAGTGGGGCCAGTGAATAGCGATCCGTATAGTTCCCAGAGGTTGCCAAATTTCAGCAGTCAGCATCCACACACCTCCAAACCTTATTTGAGATTAGGTTAAGAATAGTGTGTAGCTTCGTGGAATGGGTTTCCACGGCCAGACAGCTCCATCCAAGTCTTACATCAACGAGTGCAATGCAAGGCTTTGGATACATTGATGTAAGTCAGACTCCATAGCAGTGGTAACGTGCTGTCCAGTTGACAATTTGTCCCTCTTTGGTTGGCGATCCAATGGATGAGTTTGGGTCTAACAATTGCCAGGGGAACAGCACTGCGTCAGGTAAGTTCGTTGCATTGGGCGTTATGGTGTAGGACCGTTTTTCACATGATGGGCTCATCCTCTTAGTTCCCAGGAAAGAAAATTTCATACTGCAGCATGGCAAGACATTTTGGAGTATTTTATGTTTCCAACTATTTGAGAGGAGTTTGTCTGTTCCAAAATGATTCCAGCCAGAACAAAGCCAGAACCATAAGGACATGAATGAGTCCCGATCTCAACATGACAGAACACCTTGGGGATAAATCAGAGCAATGACTGTGAGACAAACCGTTTCATCCAACATCAGCGTCTAACTCACAGCTGAACATTTAAAGCAGCTTTGCAAATAGTTGTTGTCGCTTTAAAGGTTGGGTCAATGGCACATTAAAATCTTTGTGTTAAGATTGGGAAATTATTAAAGTTTGTGTTTTTGTAGTTTTGGCAATACAGTCTAACTCAACACACTCAGAGGTGTTCTGAGTGTTCTTATTATTTGTCACTGAGATGCAAGTAAGTACGATTTTACTTACATAGCACATTTGTAAGTAAAAGATAAAAATCTCAAAGCGATGTGTGAAATGTTACTTTAAAGCGGTGCTAGAGCCTCGCAGCCTGTATGTTTTCTACCTAACTAAAACTTAAGAACTTTTATTCATTACTGTGTGCGCCGCATTTCTTTGGTGTGAGATGAACATTCTGGACACATGGCACCTCAGAGCGAAAATGTATCAATATAATGTTTATGTGAATAGCATGTTCACAAGTGCAGGGAGGAAAGAGCATATGTTGGCAGGAACAAGTAAGAACTGTCAGGAAGCTAAGGATGGTTGTATTACAAACACATTCCTGTACATAGTTTTATCAGTAAACTTCTTGCTAGCCATTGTGCAACCCTCAGCGCTTGTTCAATCGAGTCCAACTCTTTCCTTACACTTTGCGGCTATCAAAGAGTCAGATTCCCTCGCCTGTCTGATATATCAGCGTCTTTACTTTTATCTCTGTGTCTTTACAGTTAAATAAAGATTTCGTTTTTTTCTGTACTTTCCTGGGACTCGCGTTGCTTGACTCTTGTTCATTTCCTTGTTCTCCTTTTAACTGAGAGCGGAAATACTTCTGGAGCTTATGTCAACCCATGGGAGTTGCAGCAGGTCAGAGAGGAGTAAAGAGCAGATGTTACGAGAGCTTCTCACCGCAGCCGGGTTATCGTAGATGCAGCACATGACATGTGCAGTACCGACTACAGCTCACATGGCTCGTGAGACAGCAATTATTAAAGCAAAGTTGAAGGCTTGTTAAAAAGACATATGTGTTGTTTCCTCAGAAATAAGCATGTATGCTGACGTTGAGCATTCGCATGCTCATGTAAGACAACCAAACAAAGAAAGTATGTTTACTAATCTTACAGCACAGGGCTTAGTTATATTAGCTTATTTGGACTGTAATCGGTGACTGGACAGTGGGGTCGTTATCCAGAGTATGTCAGACACTGTTTATGACGTTTTCCCACACTTTATGGTCTGTTGAGCTGACATTTGCTTGACTGAAATCAAGAAGCCAAGGTGTCAGCTCGCTGGCTCCAGACGAGTTGGTGCTCTTAACTCTACAGACGTGACTGAATCGTTGCAGTTTATGCTTCTGGATCCACTCTTTAATGGTTTGGAATCGTTCTCTGATGTTGCAACTGGTTAGAAGGACTTATGTTTTTGTTCCACTAAATGGGTTTGAGTCAGATCTTTCTTGTTTCTAACTGTGCCAAGCTTTGGCTACGACCAATAAGCTGATGCTATCGTGGCTCCGACTTCAGGCTGGGCAAGATGAAAGATATAGTTTTGCCAGGATGTGGAGAGACACAGATCATTTTTCACACGCCTGCCTGCCCTGGTCTTATTTTTTCTATTTAAAAAAAAAACAAAAAAAAAACATTTAAAGCATTTGGGTTTATGATAAAATCAGATTGGTACTTGTTCTTATCTTCCCACTGTTTCTCCAACATAACCCTTCAAAGTTTTAGTTTTGATTTCACACTGGCAGTGTCTAGCCAGCCGCCAAGAAAACATCCTTTTCCAAACTTTCCTGCTCAATAATGTAACTTCCCCAGAAAAACTACAAATAGTTGACATCCCATAATATTATCTGTCTTCAGTAAGTGTTGACCAATCCTGCTGTAAAAGCTTCTTGCAGCTTCCTGTTGGTAGCAATCAGATCAGAGAGCTGGTTTGTGAAATATTCACAAGCACCAATTGTTAAAAAGAACGCTATTAAATGAAGTTGGCTGTACTAGGTCATCACTTAAAGGGATGGCAAGATGAATACGAGTTTTATCGAGAAAACTTTTATAACAAACAGAGGATACTTTCATTTATTTCATTAGCTAACCACCTTAGCTCCGATAACCTAGCGCAATGAATAGTGGTATATCTGATGTCCTTTGTTTTGGTTCTTACCCATGAAAGTAGGAATGAAACAAAATGTACACCCAATGAGAATACTAAATCTGAAATGATTTTTGTATAAATTTTTTCCATTGTTTTTTTTTTTTTCCCATTGGCAAGCGTAGCCTAATTTTAGCCCTTTCAATCCTCTAGGAACTATCAAACCGTGAAGTATATTCATGTAATAGATTGCAGATCATTTTTCACATTCTGTTGGCGACGCAACAAGGCTTTAAAAAGGTTCAGATTAAAATTACAGCTGTAATAAAAGCAGATTTATGGGAATAAACGATCACACATCTGATACCGGTCGACTGAAATGGGTTCTTCTCTCACAGATCTACGAAGTTTAATGAGAACCAACCACTGATCAGTCCGCACATCATCAAAGGCCGATTTCCAAACGCTTGTTCGGTGGGAGCTCCAATCAAACACAATGCAGCCTCTGTCATATTAACAGCATCTGGAAGAATATATCAATAACTGAAATGGTGGCACATCTAATAAATTTGAGGGAGTAAGGAGGTGAAGATTCATACGGGCGACGGGGTTTTAAGCGTTCTACAGAGCCAGACACATGGACGGAGTAATTCTAGTCTAGAAGTGAGCACACATCGCTGGTTGTGAGGTCCGGGAGGGCTGCAAAGTCGAGACAGATGGGTCAGGATTTTTTGGTGGGAGAATGCTTTCCGTGGTTTTAGCATCATACAAAGCCCATTGATTTTTCCTTGCGCTGAGGGACGGGCAGAGGAATATCTGGTTACATCATCCACCACATAACCATGACACCTGGACCACAGAGGGGTCTTGCCAGTTGCCCCCTAGTAGAACAACATGAGGTGGATCCTGCAAACTCCAGGTTGAGGTACTTCATGTTCTCACTGCATGCGATGTGATAAAGCACGGTTTTCAATTAAAAAATAAAAAACAGAATTGTGGGGCATTCATTTGTATTGAGCCTCTTCATTCCTATAACCCTAGATAGATTCCACTGCAACTAATTTTGCCTTCAGATGTCACCCAGTCCCAAATTACGCATTCTGTGAAGGCTGTAGAGGTTTTACAGAAAACGTCAGTGTGATGTTTGCACGCTTATAAAGAAATACACTAGACTGGAGTCAATGTCGCTTTACTAGTCAAGCCATACGAAATGCTTCTGATACAGCAATAGATGGTTACAATCCGTCTCTGGATGTTGTCTGTTCTCTACAACACACATGTGCGCTTGCATCTCCATCTTTCTCCTGGTGCATTTACTGACAGTCTGTAACATAAATGTATAAGTACCGCTGTATACATTACAGTGTACTAACACTCATGAAGACCATCGCTTAGGTAGTATCCCGAGCTCTGGACATCTCACAGAACACTGTTCAGTCATCCAAAAATGGAAAGAATATGCATGTGTATGGAAGAAAGCCATGACATGGCCCCCTTTTACAGTTTGCAACAAGCCATTTAAATGGATCAAGTGAACATATGGGAGAAAATGTTCTGGTTCACTGTGAAAAACACTGTGTGGTAAAAAACAAACAAAATAACAACAACAACAACAATAAAACTAATCCCACTGTGAAAGATAGTGGAGTTCCTTTAGCATAGACAGGAAAGCTGGTCAGAGCTAATGGGAAGATAACTGGAGCTAAGCACAGGGCAATCTTGGTTAAGAAAAAAAAAAACTGTCAGAGGCCGCAGAGGAGTTTGAACTGGGGCAGAGGTTCACCTTCCAGCTGGACAACAGCAGTAAACAGTCAGAGCTACGGTGTAGTCAAAGCACACCACACCACTTTGGGTTTAATATAATACGAAAATCATCATGAAATACATTGAAGTTTGTGGTTTTAATGCTACAAACTCTGCAGAAGTTCAAGGGGTGCGAATGCAAGGCCCTGTGAGACGTCCAGATTGCTAGGGCTATTAGAAAGCTTCTGATGACGGTCTCACTTTTATTGCTAGACGGTTTTGACCCCGGCTTGGTCCAGTGCGCGAACGGAAAACAAAGCTCTTTTTTTCCCATGAGCCCTCTGGATAGACTGGAAGATTGTTCCTCAGGAAGCATGGGTCAGGAAGTCAGATGAGGAAGCTAGTCTTTCGTTCTAAATGCTACCCCCTCCTCTGGAGAGTGCTGCATCAGCAGAGAATTGGACATTAAATCCTGCTTAAAACGCTGACCCCTCGCTCCCTTGTTTTGTTGCTATTTTTGTGTCCTCATCTTCAACCAAAACATCATAACTCCTCTTGTTTTACTGCGAATTGGCACCAGAGAAGCCACAAACCGAGTTGCTGTTTATTTTGAACTCTGGCTGTGATCGCAATGCTGCGACATATCAATGGCTCGCATTGATGCTGTATCCCACCCAGTGTGAGAAGAAGGGCAGTGGAAGTGAGTGGATGGGCATGTTGGAGCGATTCATGGGAACAACATCGGCAAGACCATTTGGCGGTTCACCACTAACAATGCTGTGGCTACCCTTAAGGACGATTAATTGCTTCAAGCTCTCATTTTCCCTCTTCCCTCAATCTCTCGCTCTCCCTCCCAAAGTCTCCTCGGCCGGGGCTAGTTTCATCCTGCACGATGACCACAGCGCTCCCTTATGATCGCTACAGGTCCAGAACACATGAAAGGAGGCAACCATGGTGCCCTGGCTGTCAAAAATGATGCAAACAAGACATGGATTGGACTAAGTGGAGAGGGGGAACAAAAAACTTACACATAAGTAAAAATCAATGCAGCTTTCCAGCGAGCTTGGGCTGATTCGTGGTCAAGAAATCAAACTCTGCTCATATCTGGCTGTCCTAAACCGCTCATTGCTCAACATGCAGCTGGCTGATGAGTTGTTCTGTCGGTGTTTCGAAAGGCATGCTCGCATGTTGTTAAAAAGTGGGAAGTTCAAGAAGTCTTAAGTAAGCGATAACTTTTAATAGGAGCTGAATCGCCACAAGTTGTATTTCTGCCGTTCTGCATACAGTTTTCTAAAACTTTTTTTTTTTTTCTAAAGGAGGAGGAACTCACTGCTGGGCAAAATTCGTTAGAATTGAAGTATCCAAAGAAGGGATGCTTGTTTATACTTTACAACGGTTTAATTGGGAAATTAAACCACCCATTGAAGAAAGTGTTTTTGTTATAAACACAATATCTTTTTTAATTGTTTATCTTAAATTAGACAGTAGTAAATTTTTCTCGTTTTTTGTTTTTGTTATTATTATGTCCGCAGTAGTGATTATGTTCACAGTTTAATCAAGATATGTGTCCTTATGTGAGTATTCTAAAAACTTTCACTTCTTCACTTTTTATCACACTACAACCGTAAATGTCAGCGTATTTAAATGTTTTATAATAGACCAATACAAAGTTGGGAATTATAACTTAAACTTTGACTAGGCCATTCTAACTTTAAATAATCTTGATCTTGATTCTTTTGCCGCCTCTGTCAGGTTTTCTTCCATCTGCTCTCTGATGCTGACCACCTTCGCATAACATTCCCACAGCATGATAATGCCACCTCCATGTCCTACCACAGGGATGGCATTTTAATGGTGAGTGTTAGTTTACCCTCTGCACGCAGTTATTTAGATCTCATGTGACCAGAACATCTTTGTCACATGCCCCGTGTCCCTTTTCACAGATTTCCAAAAGTTGGAAATACCCAGAAAAAAAAAGAGCAATGGATTCATACTGCTAACAGTGGGTAAGCATAAAGTCCTGTAATGTGAGTTGACTCAAGTTATTTTTGTTTGCAAACTGAGCATGTTGCAAGTTGGAATAATAAGTAAATAGGAAAAGCAAGTCTGGTTTCTTTTGTAGTCTAGAACAATTATGCTTGAACAAACTATTTTCACTTGAACGCACGTTTATGGTAATGCCCCCTGATGGCTCATCAGCTGAAAATGCCAGTAAGTATGCGATTTTTTATTTTATTTCATTTTTCACTCCCACATGAAAAAAAATGTGGAGATTTCAGATGGAAATTTACTTGCTTCAACTTCTAGCGCTTGTCAACAACCCTGTCAGTATCCCCTCCCTCCCTAACCCCTCCCCAGAATACACATAATGTCCCTCCAGCAATAAGAACCGTTATTCCTCCTTTGAGGCAGCTTTTTTATGAGCTAGCGGTCACATTAAGTGGGATGTGGTGTTGCAAAGATTAAAAATACCACTCTGCATATGTGAGCACTTGTAACACAGATAAGCTCGTGCTTTATATGAGGCTAGTAAGGTAGTGTGTCAGAGCAGAGGTTGATTACACAACATGCACATCTAGCTGACCCCCAATTCTACTCGATTCAACACACAAAGAGCACTGTGTTTGGGTGAGACAATATGCATATCTAGTTTTTGAAGAATTTACAGGAGGTATAAGTGATCTGATCTTAAAGTATGCATATGGCAGCTATCTAGATCTTTAAATTATGTCTGGGGGGGAAAAAAAGTAAGAAAGAAATGGGGAAATTCTAAATCTGGAGAGAGGAAAGGAAGAACTCTGCCCTCTGTTGGTTGCAATGAAGCACAACAGCAAACTGTTGCTTTAAGAGTCCCTGAATATGTTGTACTTAACTTTTCTTTCATCTCCTGTTCAATTAGATGAAAATTTAACATCCCGTCATCCCACTTAAAGTTTATCAGTGACCTCGAACTCCATCCTCGTCCTCCCTTCTGAGGAGGAGGGAGTGGAAGCAGAAAAGGCAGAAAACAAACCGTGCAGCAAAGGCCGAGGAGTGACTGGCTGCAGCTCCGATGGTGCCTGAAAAACAGGAGGATATCAATGACCTTAAGGCGCTCACGTGTTCTGAAATGAACTGAAACGTTAGCATCTCAAGTTGATAAAAGTCAACATGAACTGACAGCTCATGATTCTTGTCTTTGCACTTTATCAGCTAAAAATAAAAAAGCTTTCAAAAATACCTTAGAAGTTTGTTCTGTATTGCCGGTTTCTTGTCAAGCCAACCTGTTCTCGCTTTGGAGACGTTTCTCATGTCTGGAGGTAAAATTGAAAATATTTTGATTTGAAACAATGTGACGGACAAAACAAGACATCCTGCCCAGTGTTCAGAAGGGAATTTTTCAGACATAAAAAACTAACCGCATTGAGGAAGTGTATGTTTGTGAGCATTGTGAATTTACTGGAATTGCTGTTTGGCACTCTGAACCAGGCCTTGGGAAGCGACAGGGGGGTAAAACATGCTAACATGCCGAAATAAATGATGAAAAATCAGACAGTGTGCACAACCTTTTACACAGTTTTGTTATTTGTGGTTAGCTGGCTGCATATAGAAAGTAGGATTACATGTGGCTACTGCTGTTTGTGTTTGCAGTTTCTTCCTTCAGTTTACCTGGAATCAGGTACCACCTCCTTCTCCTGCTCCTCCTCCTCCTGCTCCTTCTCCTGCTCCTCCTCCTGCCAGGAACAACCATCAAACAATATCATAGTGTAACAATTTAGAAACTTGGGCAGATTTGACGACATTACATAACTAGTTTTATGTATTGTTACTAATAATGTATGTTTTAGATCTGTTCTAACAAAATAGCATGTGAAGTAGAAGTTCAGTTTATTAGCAAGCCTGATGTTAGCATTAGTGCTTCTAATAAGCTACGTACTAAATTGAATTTAACGCCAAGTCCCTGCTCATCAGAAACTTTTTTAAACATAAGTCTTATGAAAGCTCTTTTGTTAAGATGAACCAACTTCAGGTAACATTATAATAGACTGTTTTACCAAAAAACAAAATGCCACTGCTAATGTTAGAATTTGAACTTTTTTTTTATGCCTCATTTACTTACTATTATATTTAACTTCAGTTATTGCTCCAACACGGAAACTTTCTCAGCCACATCTTATAAAGGATCTATATAACTTGATATATCCATTCACAATACAACCCACATAAAAGTATCTGTTCTCTGTCAGTTACTGAACGCAACAAATAAAGCTAACAGCTAACTGATCAAACTATCATCAGCTAAATGCAAAACAAAAACCTCATCTGAGATTTGTTTCAAAAGTAAAGTAGGCGGTGTTGTAAGACATTCACTTGTAGTGGACATTACATTTATAAACTAATGTGCTTAAACATACTGGAAAGAAGATGTAGATCTAATATTTTATACTCACCAGTCTTCTTTTGCATTCAGCATTAGCGCTGAGTGCAAAGCTGGATACGAACATAAATCATTGTTCCAACACAATTAGGTTCTCAACACTACATTTTCCTTTCGGTGAGTTAATGTTAATTCCATTAATATAGCATATATTTATCTCAGCGTATCCTCTGACTCTTCTAAGGTGGACGCAGAGATGAGGAATGAGGCTAGCACTTCACTGAACTAGCATCTTCAAATGAATTTTTACCAAAATAAAGTAGCTGATTTGCCATTATTATACATTTAGTATGCATTTACCAGCTAATATTTTTGACTAATATGCACATAATTGCAATTACTTTTTTATTTCCTCATAAAACTCCTTTAGAAAGTTCACCTTGTTAGCACACTTTAGAAGTAAAGCTGTCGCTAAACTAGCTAAACCTAGATATGAGCGTAAATTCAACTTCATTCACAAAAGTTCCAAACATTTATTGATCTGAAGTATTAATTTATGAAACAGCCCATATAAAATGTTCTGAATACTCTTCAGTATTTCTTTTCATAGCTTACACCAGGGAGCATTAAAGAAAACAATGTAATTTTTGAGTCTTCCTTCAATGCTCCATTGACCTGCCTGAGATCTTTACGACTCTCTGCTGTGAAGTTTCTAGCTGTGAACCTCGCAGCTACGCGAGCACACATTACAGAATACTTAAAGTCTGTTTCATGTCTGGCATGTTGCAGACCTGCAAAGCAATTTCACACCAGCGACATATTTTTTGTTATTTGCACGGTGGGGGGGCGGGAAAGCCCGTGGGCCATGCTGCTGTAAATATTCCTTAGAGGGAGACAATCGATCTGATTCACTTTATCAATCAGTGACGAGGCCTTTGAACTGCAGACGTGATTTCCAGCGGGTCTGCCATCCCACCCTGTCGTCTGTGAAAACACTCCGGGGGGAGATTGCTCCACACAGGCCTGGCTCGTAAAAAACGTTTTTTGTTTTTTTTATGTTCAAACACGCCCTCGCCGATCGTTGACAGAGTCCAGGAAAAGCAACTGTTTGCATAAAGTTCTTCTGCTTTTCTTATTGGACTGCAGTTCCACAAAGGCCTGAGTCAGGCTTTGTACCAGCTCTCTCCTCTGTTCAAACTCCTTTCAGCAGAATACCACCTTCTCTTCCACCTCCACTCCTGCAAGCAAAGAAACAAAGCTCTCCACCCCCTGTGTGGCTCCTATATAGGCAAAGGAGAGGAAGGGGAAAGGGAATGTTTTCCCTCTCTGTCCCCACCTCTCTTCCCTCACCTCCCCAGGCCAGTACTGTGTAGTAATAAAGTCCCCCCTCTGCCCCTACACCCTTCTCCATAAATCTTCTCCTCATGCCATCCTCCCCTTCTTCCGACTCTCCCTCCTCCCCTCAGAACCCTGCCTTTCTTTTTCACTCTTCCCCTTTCTGCTGCGACCCAACGCTGATGTAAACAAACAGCCGATAGCTGCTCTGTCATGGATTTCAGCAGGCGGGAGGAAGATGGGCCTCAGTGGATTTGTATAGGTCCCACAGTCTGCAGCCGGCCCCTTTCCTGTGTCTCTGCATGCGTCACCCATGACAGAATGCAGTGTGAATCTGGTGAGGTCACTTGGGTATCGTGTTATCACCTGCCTGGTGAAATGATATGCACATATTCAATTCAAGGATACCTCTAGGCCTGCATGTAAGGCACAACATTTGAGCTTTGGTTAAAAAAAAAAAAAAAGACAAGACAACAGAGAGGTAGAATGCACATAACTACAGTAGGGGAAAGAGTTTAGCTCCTGCTCTCTAAATTCACCGGAAAGTCCCACAAAGTGACGACAATTAGGAGTAAATTAATTACAGAGCAGTATGGTAGCTGAAACCCTGAGGATCATTTTATAAGTCTCAGTAAACAACCTTCAACTGCTCAAAACTATCCTAAAAAAAGAAATAAAGTAATTTATCTATCTATCTATCTATCTATCTATCTATCTATCTATCTATCTATCTATCTATCTATCTATCTATCTATCTATCTATCTATCTATCTATCTATCTATCTATCTATTTTATGGTGTGCATTATGGCTCATTGCCCAGGGCAGCACAGACATGGGGGCGTCGCAATCCAGATTTCTATTACCTGACTTGTATGTTTCATCAATAATACAGTTTTGAGGTGGTAAAACATTGAGGATCTTACGTACGCTGACGTGAAGGTAAAGTTTGCAGCTGCTTATGGCCCCCTGCTGGTCTGGAGGAGCTCCAACAGAGCTTAAATTCAAAGATGGAAAGTCTGCATATGCATACAAAGAAACCAAATGAATTCTTAATGGATAATAAGAGCAGAAAACAAAGAGAGAAGAGAGAAGAGCCGAGAAAAATGTCCATGTTAACAAGTCGCAGCCTTTTTGTTGTGTGCGTTTGCTTGTGAACGCAACTTTAAGGTTGGATTCCCTTCTCTGGAAAAAAAGAGAAATTAGATTATATGAGCACATTAAAGGATAGTGTAACAGTGTATTTCTTCCGTTTTCACTAATTTGTTGAAATTGCATTTTAACTATCTCATATCCTATTATCTCAGGAGCACTTTATAGTATTACCATAGGAAGCAAATAATTACAAAATATTAAATATTTCTTTCTTTAAATTTACTGTTGGCTCACCAGCAGTAGTAGCTGCTAAAAAAAACTTGTGTTCGCAGAATAATATCAACATGATCGAATACTGCCGGACAATATTGAACGCAGGTCAGGTAGGCTTAACCGGAGGTGGCCCTCCCAAGGAAACTCTGCTTTGGGCCTCATAAAAGTTTGAGCCGCCTCTGGGGGTTGCCACTGATCTGAAAGCAGCCGTGTCTAAGCCGAGCAAACTTCTGCCTCTGTTATTAAGAATTCACAGCAACGTAGTGATGTCAAAGAAACTGACAAGCCAGTGCACATAAAAAAAAAAAAAAAAAAAAAAAAAAAAAAAAAGTCTGTCTGTAAAAGAAGAGGAACAAAAAAAAAGTTCAGAAAGTAACCGCCCAGCACTTCTGTGGCTCCTCCTTGCCGGCGCTTATAAAGCCAATGTCCGAGCTGAAGCGGGGCAGAGGGGGAGTCTGCAGGGTGTAAAATACATAGGAGCTGCGAATCAGAAACTCCGCAGACCTGCGTAACTTTTCTAACAAGCGGCGGCCGCTTTTTTTTTTCTTTCCTAACTCGACTTGGTTGCTGGAAAGATGACCACAGCCGTGGTGTCGCCTTTCTTCGACTTTGACATGATAAACAAGGTATTTTTGAACACATTTTTAAAATCTTGGGCTTAGTTTGGTGAGTCGCAGTGTGCAGGAATGAGGAGCCGCATGACCGCGGCCCTCTGCTGCCACAGCCGCCGCTTTACGCGCAGCCTGGTTTGTTTTGCTGCGTTTCCACTCGCTGTTTTCTTCATTTAGACTAAACAATATGGCCGTGTTTTTTGTTTTCTTTTTTTGACTTGGTTCATCCCCGGCAGGGCGTTTGTGTTTAATAATTATCTCCTAGCCGACTCCAAGCGTGTCGGTGCCGGTAGTTTGACATTAGTTTTAATGGTAAACTCGGGTGTTTTTCATTTTCGGCATGTGCCACATCAGCTAACGCAACTGTTGCTTCAGTTCGGCCCCACAGGCCAAGATTGGCTTCGTCTAAAGAAAGGGAGGTTTTTTGCGCTACTTTTTAACACTCGCAGCAGCCACATGCTCTCTAATCATTAACAAGATTTACTGAGCTTTAGCTTTGGTCTTTGCTCCTGGAAGCTGTTGAAGGCTGCTGCCTCTCAGGGGCGCTTCCAGAAAGTTTATAAAGAGAGCAGTAAATCTTGGGGTGAGCACAACAACGACAAAAGCCGAGCTATTAATCAGAATATTTGGAGTTTCAGTAAGCTGTCCTCCTCCGTGAGGCTGGTTGTCAGTGATGGATACTAAAAAAAAATGGCAAAGAAAACTTGCATTTGTAGTAATTCATATACACCCATTCACACTTTCCTCTCCCCATTTCATACCTGTAAACAAACAGTTTTGTACCCACAAGCTTGAACTGTTTTTCATCTGGTTAATTTTTTTTTCTCATAGCAGCATATTTTTTATTTATTATGGCGATAAATCCTTGTAAAATGCTCAAATATTATTCGTAGTTGAATAGCACTCTTTGTTGGTTTTTTTAAGGTATAAAAACTAGCTGTTACTACTTATTTCCACCCATTGTGATTCTGATCACAGTTTGGACTATTTGACTCTTATGTTACACAGTGCATTGGGTCCACTGACCAAAAATGATTCCAAGGGACTAAATTCTAGTGAATCATAAATACGCTGGGTACAAAAATAACCACATTTGAAGAGGGGCAACATCCCAAAACATTATATTGAATAAGCATCTTGAATTTCTATGATTAAAAACATTATAAGTGTGTCTGGCTGAGGTGGTAAAGCCCCTGTACTCCCCCCAATCTTCCCTTAGTGGCAGCTCTGTTTAAGCTCAGTGAGTGATGACTTCTCTTAGATGTGTCTAACACATTTTATTTCACCTTTCTCCCCCCCCCCGCCCCCATTGCTTCTGTTACTTTTCATTCTCATGTTAATCAGTCACCTGTGGTCGTTGGGTGGGTGTGTTGCGATGCAGACCCAAAGTTTCTCTTTGTAGTCCGGCAGGATGTTTTGCCTCTCTTTCGCTGTCTTTCAAATGACGCAGCCCACAGGCCTCTCATGTGCTGCTGTTGCTCCATTTACTAAACAGGCACACATTCCTAACCAGGGCAACTTGCCAAACCAGCTGCTGTTCTATAGGCCTGTATCCGCTTCTGTTGTGGGAGCCAAAAAGGAACAATCGTGCAGTTCGATGGGAGGTTTCTATTCAGTCCCCCCCCCCCGTACGCCGGTGACCGTAAATAAAGTCAGCTGGCTCCAAATGAAGTAAACAGAAACCAGATGTGTAATCTAATCTTTGGATTAATGCTGCTGTTGCGTGCGTACGTCGTTGTGTGTTGCACTCAATGCACCGTCTCCAGTGTAAAGCATGGTAGAGGCACTGATATGCTGAGGGGATGTTGGATGGAGCTCCTGTATCCAACCATATCCAACTGCAGTCACCATTACAATATCAATATCCTAACCACTGCAATTATGAAGGACTTGTTTTGGAAAAATATCTGGTTGACTGTTGAATGTCAGATGACATTGTACTGAAAACCTTCTTGCCAGTTCTGTATCTGACCACTTGGATTGACTTTAATTTTTGTTCACATTTGTTATTGATCTTACTGATCCTACGGCTCAGGCAGTGCGGTGAAGACTTTTTTTCGTGATGGAAAATAATGTTACAATGTTGTGTTCTCCTAATACTATGCAGCCCTACTTTTTAATATGAGATATCTTTGAAACCCTTGTTACGTCAGTCCTGAAGGCAATCATAGACTATGCTCTCATACCACGTGTTTCTTTCTTTGCAGAACAATAAATTCAGCTACAGCAACAACCTGGGGGGCCCTCACCCAGTGTCTGTCCCTTGCACTGGCACCAGCGTGCCCCTCTCCAACGCCACCGGATCCCTGCTGGACAGGAAGGCGGTGGGATCCCCCGCAATGGCAAGCGTGTTCCATCGGCGTCACTCTGTCAGCAGCACCAAGTTCAGCCAGAACCAGTTTCTGAACAGCCTGAAGACGGTGGAGCACTCCTCACTCATCTCAGGGGCTGGCAATGCCAGCAGCAACAACAAGGAGTCCCGCCTGCGAGACCGCTCCTTCTCTGAGACGGGGGAGCGGCTCCTCAACAAGTGCCTGGGGCCCTCCAGCCCGACGTGCGGTGGTGGCGGCGGCACCAGCCCGGTGAACTCCAGCCGTTACAAAACGGAGCTGTGCAGGCCCTTCGAGGAGAACGGCACCTGCAAGTACGGCGACAAGTGTCAGTTTGCCCACGGGGTGCATGAACTGCGCAGCCTTAGCCGTCACCCCAAATACAAAACCGAGCTGTGCCGCACCTTCCACACCATCGGCTTCTGCCCCTATGGGCCGCGTTGCCACTTCATCCACAATGCCGAGGAGCGTCGCGGACCTCCGCAGCAGTCCTCCCCTTTAAACTCTTCCAACAAGATGGAGAGGCCCCGGCTGCAGCACAGCTACAGCTTCGCCGGCTTCTCCAGCTCCGGAGGACTTAGGGACAGCCCGACCTCGGTCACCCCGCCGCCCATGTTCTTCCCAGACGAGGTCCCAAACTGGCCCAGCAGCAACCCTTTCACCTACTCCAGCCAGGAGCTGGCCAACCTGTTTGGGCCGAGCCTAAGCGCCGGTACGGCAGGCGCGGAGCCAAATAGCGCCGCGCCGCCCTCTCCAACTGGCACGCCTTACTTCTTCAGACCCATGTTGGAGTCCCCTCCGCTGTTCGAAACCCCTTCTAGCCCCCCAGACTCTCTGTCAGACCAGGAAGGCTACCAGAGCAGCTCTGGCTCCGAATCGCCCTCGCTGGACAACAGCCGCCGCCTTCCCATCTTCAGCCGCCTTTCCATCTCTGATGAGTAACGGCACGCATCTAAAGATTGGTGACACAAAGAGAGCATGGCACTCCCCTCTACCTCTTCCCCTCTGTTCCCCTGAGCTTCCCCGGTCCTCCCTTACTCCAGATCCTTGTCCGTTTTTAAGGATGTAATAATAAAATTAAGGGAACTAAATTGTAATTTCACCCCAGCTGATCTGCACATAAAGTTTTAGAAATGATGCCATGTGTCATAGTGCCAAACGAGGAGTGGAAACTGAACAATGAAAATCACAAGAACAACAATTGACTGTTTTTGTTTGTTTGTTTGTTTTCCCCAGGTGCCACTTGTGTATTTTTCTCTTTTCCCTTTTTTTTTCTTTTTTTCATTCATGAATGTGTAGCAGTACAAGTGGCCTTGGAAAGGGGGAGTGCATTGCACTAACCCAACCTTCCCTCCCGTCTTCCTGCTCTGTGTCCCCAATGACATCACTTCCCCCTGAGCTAGCTAGAAGGTGCTCACTAATGTAATTGTAGCTCTGCAGCAGACGTTTTTACAGACTGATATGAGACAAAAACAAAGTAACAGACCCTGAAAATATATGAATAGTTTTTTTTGTGTTTTTTTTTTAAAGGTTTAATAAAAAATAAAGTGCCTGGGGCGGCTTCTGCATGTGTTTAGGGTGAATGGACTACTGTTTTTCGCTTCTTTACCTGCTCCCACGCCACTGTCGGTGCTCCTCAAGTCCCGTCTTCTGTTTCTGATCTGGGTGAGTCTGCAGGAAGGACTTTTGAACTGGAAGTTGGTTAAATACTCCCCTCGCCCTTTCATCTGAGTTTCCCCTCCTGTTGCTGGTCACTGGCTTATATATTTTATTTGTCACTATTTGGGGAAGGAAGTCTTTATCGAACTGATCATTAAACCTGTATGACTTTGCTCCCGCTCCCCCACCTTGTCGCCCTCTCCGGTCTGGGGGATTTCCAGCATTCCCATGGTGCAGTTCAGATCGGACCTCCAAGCTGTTTTACTTTACCCCCCGCCCCCTTGTCCCTCTTTACAACCTGCTCCACTGAGCATTTTGTACTCATTACACCCCTTTTGCTTTCATTATTTGATAATTATTTTTATTAATGTTATTATTACGGTTATTATTTGAAAAAAAAAAGAAAAAAAAACTTTCCAGACAGAAGGTTTGCGTGTCACTGCTTATTTAACTTATCAGAACATATTTATTGGTGATCATATGCATTTTTTTGTTAATTTTGTTTTTTGTATTTATCTGGATAATGAACAATAGAATATATTTTCTTTTATGTTAAATTATGATCTTCCATATTAATCTAAAGATTGTGAAGATGTTTTTTGTCAGTTTTCCTTTTTTTTCACAGTTTAATATATTGTACTTCAATGACTTTTTGTTCTGCAATTACACTTTGTCAGAAATGAAACTAATTTAAAGCAGAAAAAAATGCAAAAAAAGTTTGCGTTTTTGATTATTTATTATACTTTTTTCTTTTCTTTTTTTTTTTTCCTTTTCCTACTCCCTCTCATTGGACTGCAATTCCATCTGAACAAGATTTGCTGGTGTTCATTCCAGATGTTTTCCCTGCACAACTTGCAACAATCTGACGGTCGCAGTTGCCAACTGTTATTACATAAATTGAGCTTTTTGAGATAAAATTCTTGGGAAAAAAAGCCTGCCTCAACTGGAGGACTGGTATAAAATGGATTTCCTCCCAGTTTGTTATTACAAGCAATAGCTGTGACCAAATGAGTTGAGGAAAGAGTTTTTTTTTTTTTTCTTTTCTTTATAATTTGATCGGATGCTTGACGCACTTGCTCGGCCCCCCTTTTGACCAGTGGAAGTGCCTCTTTGAATACATTCCAGGTAGCTAAAGGCTTCTCAGCCTTTTTATATTTGATTTAAAAAAAAAAAGAAACAGTACAGTTTTTAAAGTCTATTGTTCTGTGTTGCCTTCACGTGTGGTGGAAGAGGTGAAAGGATCATGACACAAAGAAAGTGAAACTGTTGAATGTATTTTTTTTTCTTTTGTTTTTAGTTCAGCCATGTGTTTTCACTACAGTAATTTCTGTGAGTTTATATCAAAACCTTTTTTCCCTCTTTTTTTTTTTTGTAAGTATTGATTGCAGTTAAGTCAATAAACCCCATATTTTTTGGAAAACTTAACATGTGTCTCGAGTTCTATCTTTGGGTTGTTGGTGCTTTTTATGAATTTTATGTGATAAAGCAACACACAGTAGTGTATATTCATAAATTCCCACTGGAATGTGGGAATAACGGGCGGATTTCTGTCAGGTCTAAATACCTATTCAAATATTTGATAATTACTAATAATACAATTTACCTAACAATTTCCTTTTAGTATTCCCCCAAATAAAAGAATCTGATGCTGCGTTTCTCCTTGAACACACCAATCCTGTAATGAAGCATGCTTTTATTTTTGCAGGGAGAAGGAATGTGGGCATGGGGCATTGGATGCTGCATAATAAGCTTAAATCTTTCAGTCCTTCAAAGTCAATTTTTTGCAGATGCATCTTTTTTGCTGCAATCATAGCTGCATGTTTTTGGTATTTTTCAAACGGCTTTGCATATCTGAACGAGCCACTGCACTCATTCAAAATGGATCGACCTCAATGAGACTGGAAGAGGAACACCTCCTTTAAATATAACTTAAAATGGACAACCTCTGGCACTTTGTCTAGAGGCCTCAAAAACATGATTTGCTCTATGCCACTGTAGGTCTGGTGGTGTGTTTAGGGTTGTTTTCCTGCTAGGTGAATTTTACAGTTTTGTCAGTGACTTATTTCTTCTCCATAGTGTGATGTTTCCACCACAATTTTTCATTAAGGAGGTGGTGTTGTGCAGGATCAGATTTTCTAGGTACTAATGGTCTATATGGACAGTAATCATACAGGAAATGTGGGGGGGAGGGGGGGAGTCTCAAGGTTAAACCCAAGATGCTATTAGTATCAGATTTTTATTTTTATTATTTTCTTTCCCATTCAGCATTTATGCTAACTTATGTTTGCCTTATGATGAAAATTCATTGAAATGTGTGGCTGTAATGTGGCAAAATGAGAAAAAGGACAAAACGTGTGGCAGAGAACCCTGGAGTGACTCAAAAGAACCAGACATTGCTTTGCATATCTTCACTTCAAACCCAGACCTCTGTAATGCACTTTTAATAGTGTCAGTTAGCCAAAGCCTCAACAAACACAACAAACTCAACTCTTGCTTTGCATAAAGGTTCACAGTGTGTCCACAATTGTTGAAAGGAAAAACCAAATACCAATGGAAAACTAGATTTGCCTCCCAGAACCAAAGGGAGTTTCAGTGTGGTGAGAGTTGATTGGTCAGCTGCTCAGGCTGCAGTCAGGGCTATTGACCCGGGGATAATCAAAGTCTGATTGAGCAGGTTTGGTCACACAAAGAATCAGCACTCCTAGTTTCAGCTGAATTATTGATCAGAGCATTCCGTAACCATAAAGTTTCCAGGAATGAAAAGTTATGCACTCAGGCAATGACCAGATCGTTGACACTAAGTTGCGAGCTGATCAATAAAATGTTTTGAGAATGTTCTTGGCACGGACACAACAAACAACTGCGTTTTGTGCTTGTTAGCCTCCGTTTGTGACGCCGTTCATCTGATGTATTTCTAAAGAAAGATAAATGCATAAAGTTATCTCTGTTCTTCATACCTTAGCTTCTCCTCCATAGACTCAGCTCAACATCTGTGCTGCTTCTGCTTTTTCTCTCCCTTCTCGCTCTGGACTCTTCTGCCTGTCTGTGTTTATACTCTCAGATTGCAAAAAAAAAAAAAAAAGGAGCCTGAACAGGAACTACTTTTCTCGATACAATGGTGAGTGCTGACCCATGACCCCTGGAGATCTTGTGTTGCTTTATTTCAGGGAAACCAAGGCCCTCTAGATTTCTGTCTTCTTTATCTTTACTGCCACTCCCAATCCCAAACAAGCTACAGTGTTCGCAAAAGTATTTACACCCCTTTAACAAATTTGGATTTTACATACAGAAAAAAAAAGCTTTTTTAAAAGGAGGGAGACACCAAGTAGTATATATTTGCAAAGGCAAAGGAAAAGTATATATATATATTATATATATATATATACACCGAGTGTGCTAAAGACTTGAAACCAAGAGAGAGGTTCACCCTGGGCCTAAGCAAAGAATAATAAAAGTAATTAAGAAATGTTTTAAATCCATGCTAGAAAGGCACAGTCAAAGTACAGACCTAAATCCATAACAACAACGGGTACGAATACATTTGCAAGACATTGTACCAGCCCAAAATGGGGTTTTTTAGGTGATTTCTTTAGATTGTGTCAAAACTTTTGAGAGTTTATACGAACTGTTATGTTGATGATTACCTGCTTTACATTAAAAGCAACAGAAACCCTTTTTTTTTTTTTTTTCTGGAAGTTACCCAGTGTTTCCAACTCCAGTCCTTTATGACCTGACCATGTTTTAGATGTGAACCATTCATCTAAATCAGGTGTGTTAAACCAGGGAAAGCTCTACAACATGAAGAACTGACTTTGGCTGCCAGTGAAGTCACCCGATAAAACCAACAAGCTTGTCTGGATGTTTCTTCTGGTTATTATTTTTATTAAATTAAGTTTTTTTATATATAACTTTGGTGGTGGTGAAGTGCAAAGAGGAGAAAAAAAGATAGTCCCTTCCTCAAAAGCTTTATCATGTTGTGTCTTGATTGCATCAAAGGGAAAGCAAAAGAAGAAAAGAAGAAAATTAATAGTAAAGGTCTCTCAAGCTAAATGCAGGGGACTAGAGCTCACACAAGCCTTTTTTTAGAAGAACTTAAAATGCGCAGTTTGAAGCACATGAAAGAGGGCTGCTTCCTGTGCGTGCGGTCTGTGCACAGAGGCACCTTGATATAAAGTACCAGGAAGTGGCTTTTTGTGCCGGCGAAGGTGCCGGATGGAGGGGGTCGTCTATTCTTTGAGATGTGGCAAAAGAAAGGAGAAAAAAAAACCCAAAAAATAAAAACCTTCCATTTCTTCAAAACAACAACAGGTTAGTTTCCAAAATAAAGACAGAGCAGTGACACATATGACACTTACGGTTCATTTACTTGCCACCTGTGCAGTGGGGAAAAAGTGATTGTATTGCTCTGCTCTCGGGGGGCCAATCGTCGCTCACCTTTAACCTGTGAGGTTGAGCAAGCGAATGCCGCAGCATGTACGCCGTGCAACTGTGCTATCAAAAAAAGGACCACCTCCTTGTTTGAGAAAGAGTTGAGCAAATAACGCCGATGTGCTGACTCTCCCTTATCTGTTTAGCTCTTACATCCGAGAGGCCGGCACATATCTGTAGACTGACGCTCGTGGACGCCCGTGCACGGTTGAGGGCCCGTGCACCAGGAGCAGGTGTAGTGGAAGAGGTGATTAATCACCAAACAAGGGCTTAGGTCAACACCGAGTGTGCAGGTTAGGTTACAGGCTTTGTCTGTAGAAAACAGAGACACAATTAACCTCATTCAGACACAAATACCAGAGTTCAGGGACCTGCAGTAGAAGCATCCGCCCAAGCAAACATGGCATACTTCATGTGGGGGCAGAAATGTTCTGCTCAGCGGAAACAAGCGGAGAGCGAGTCGTGTGATAAAACACTCTGCACAAGAAAACACTCTGATTTCCTCTGATTTCAGCTTCCAGATTCAGCCTTTTCATGACAGAAAACTAAGTGACAAAGAAAACAAACAAGGGTCTAAAATGAGGTGATGATATATTCCAATAACAGAGTATATTCATACCACCTGGCACTGGGTGCTAGCTATTTGGTATTTCATTGATTTTTATCAGGCGTCACAAAATTATCCATTTCACCAGATTAAAAAAAAAAATCCACTATAGATCAATTCTGATTGTCAGTTGCTCTATTGCACATCTGCTTTGACAATGAAGATACTTCCAGTAGATAACACACAAAAATTGCCTTTCCACCCATGTGATAGAGTAGCATGTGATTAGATCTCCCGCTAAGCCAGGCTGCTAACTGGAGTTAACAAACTGGTTTGACCGAATCATCTGAGGCTGCGGTTCTTCCTCTGAGTCTGCAGTGTTCCTGGTAACCCCACGGACTTTCTATGAGTTCAAGAATTCGCTCTGTGTAGTTCGTCCATGATGACTCACGATTTCTGATTCAGAACAAAGATTGAGATCAATCGGGAAAAGAACAACTCTAGTTCAGGCGACCATTAAGTGTTGGTGACTTCTGAGGGATGACACAGTAATTCACCAGTCACTACACTAAAACAACAGTAAGACTGGGTGGATCATGAGCTGCACATGCACTTTATAGACACATTGTCAAAGATGTTCGTGGATGTTTTATGTTTAAACCTCTGTTGACAGACACTTCAAAATACACAGCAAGACAATAAACAGTGTATTAAAAGTGTTACTATGGTGAAATTACAAGTAAACAAAAAGGTACAATAAAAACAAATGTATTCTTAAGTGACACTTATTTGTTCATGATGGTCTCTTTTGTCATTGTTACCTTACTTACAATAAAACGTAGTACTATCAGTAAGGTGGTGGTTCATATGAAACCAGTAACTTGTTAGCTTAGAAATTACTTAGCTTAGCTGAAAGGTAGGTGAGAAACAGAAAAATACAAAAACTCCTCGTCCTTTGCCAAAGGTTACACTAATACGAATACTTGCACTTCTAAAGCCCCAGCGGTCAGAGTGGTGTCAAAACGACCGTAGCAGTAAGAAATGAGGCCACAATTTGACATAGTTCCAGGCTTTCTAAATTATAGCAAACAATGCTAACTATGCACATTTCAGAGCCTTTTCACAAACCCATTGACCTTACCGCTGCAGGACATACTCTTAAACCTGACTCTGTTGATAAAAACGTCCATTTATGCTCATCTTTGGTTTAAATAGACTGTCAGCCTCCCTGTCTGTGGCTACTCAGACTTTACCCTCCTCTGTCTTCCGACTGAGGGCCCCACAAAGGAAGGGGGTTTCAAGAGTTAGCACATTGTTTTCCAAAATAATAAAATTCTTAGCTTAATTATGGGAATGTGTTATATAATTTGTGTTAACAAGGGGGCTTCACATCTCACCTCTAATCTCTTCCTGACAATTATAAGCCTGTGTCATAAGTGTTTCTCTGTTTAGGAAGTTTACACTCCGAATACAAAGCAGTGCAGATTACCCACGGAGAAAGTGGAAAATCCAATACTTAAATCTGCTCTGTGATTTTTGATCACTTTTCCTTAAGCAAAATATGCAATTAAACACACAATCCACAACCACTGTTTTGCTTCTTTTTTTTCTTCTATCCCGTGGTGTTTAGGATCTTTATCTCCATAAACAATCAGAGGAATTTTCACCCTCACACTTCCAACATGTTTCATAAAATATCCGATAGTCATGCTCCAGCAGTCACTGCCAGGCTTTTTTACCTCACTAATCACTGTAATCTTAGTATATGTTTGCGGCCTTTGGCAAATGACAGGCTTTTATCTTTCTAGGTCTATGTGTTACAGTGAGACTGGCTGTAGATCAGCAAAGACAAGAGTCATAAACAGACGCTGATCCTGTGGGTTTGAATCTCTGCGCTCCACATTGCTATTACAAAGGCCACTGAGGCTATAACACACTGCACAGTGGGTAATGACCATTGGCCTGGATCCAGTGTACCATGTGCTTCTCTTCCTCTGGGCTAAGTGGCAACCCTTCACCTGTGAAAGAAAGAAACAGACAATACGTATGTGTTGAGGTGAGGTGAGGAGGCTTCAGAGTGGAGCTGCGGTGACGGTTGTCTGACAGGTTATGGAAACACACCCTTCCACTCCTTAGTGTGACAGAAAAACAAACACAGAAGTAGAAAACTGGCTCTGAGCCTAGCGCTAATGGACAAGCGATGACTTTTTTTGAAACAACACGCTCCGCGCTCTGTAAGGAAACCCGAGCTGAGCACCGGCCTGTGGGAGACGCCGTCCCGAACCCGAAACTGTTGTGCTTTGGGTTTTCTGGTCCGTCGGTACCGAGCGAATCACTGCCTCACTTCCCAAGAGTACTTAACCACTTAGCTCTTCCTGTCTCATGACTTACAACATCACCCAGAGAGCGGCCTTGCACTAGCAAAACAACACCTGCTCTGTATTTTTGACCCAATGCTCCAGATTCACTAAAAAGCTCCAGATTATCACAAATGTTTATATGACAACATTGTTTTCATTAAAAAAAAACAGCTTGGAAGGATCTGTAAACAGAGAGCTCCAACACGCTTCTTCACCGAGAGACTGTAAACAATCATTGGTTCACTACCTTCCCTTCACGTTACCCGTCGCTCATCCTGGTGCCCAGTGCTCTGAAACATCTGGATGTGGCCATGCCTGAACGGATAAACCAGCAAGAATTTATAAAGTCTATTTTCTTAGTCACATTCAGAGGGTTAGACTGCCTCTGTGCCACTGGTAAAGAGCAAGGTGGGGGGAATGAAAAGCTCATCTGCCGGGTTGTATTAACCTGTTGGACCCTAAGGGGGTATAAATAAATTTCTGCCTGACAAAAACACAGAAAAGTAAATCACTTACAGCCTCAGAGCTATTAGATTTAACGGATATGGCAAAGAATACAACAACTGAGGGTTGAGTTGAGTTGAGTTGCAATTGCAGCTTCAGGTGTTTTGGGGTATGCCTCTACCAGAATTGCCCAAGCTCCCTCAGATTGGGCGCAGATGGCCTGCCAACATCAGCCTTCAAGCCTTGTCACGGACTCTCAGTTGGAATAAGGTTTTGAGTTTAACTGGACCATTTAAAAAAAACAAGTAAGCATTGCTCTAAACCAGTCCATTGTTACTCTAGTTGTATGTTTAGGGCCTTTGTCCAAATGGAAGGTGAAGCGCTAACAGGTTTTGTTCCGGGATTACTCTTGAGGACTGAAGTTGCAGATCCCTATATTAGGGACATCAGAGTACAGGGAGGGTGTTGAATACAAAGGTATGCCACATGTTTTAAGATTCTTAGTAAAATAATGTGAGACCCATGTGTCATTTTTCCTTCCTGCACAATTATGATGACCCATCACTTAAAAATCCATGTGAAGCACATTAAAGCTTGTGGTTGTTACCTGAAAAGATTTTGCAAACTGACAAAAAAAAGGGGGTTTGATTACTTTTGCAAAGTGCTGTGTTTTTCCATGACAGAGCTATGCTGAAACCCTGCGCTATGCTCAAATCCTGCCTCGTGAATGAGGTTAGCTTCAAGTCGGCGAAGCGTGCTGCAGCTAAAAACGGCACGTTTCCTTACACATGACTCTCAGTTTTGTTTTGCAGCATCTGTTTCCTCTGGTGGCGGCAGCGCTGGAAAACAATCTCGTTCTCACTTCTTAGATGCAGTTTTTGGTTTCTCACCACTCCTGTGCCGATTTCTATGACCTCACACAAACACACGCAGACGCATACACACACTTGTCTAGAAATAAACAGACTCCTACACACCCTTCTCTCCTACAGATATGCAGCAGATGATGGGCCCACAAAGTTGACTAACCACTCTCTTAGTCACTCAGACCTAATAAAAGTAGAAGCAGACAACAGATGATGAGTGATAATTTTACAGGAAGTCCTTGCTCTGTCTTGCGTTGAGGCCAAGTCTTCACTTTGCACAGATGGCCGTCTCTTATCTACAATTTAATACCCCAAATAGCCACATTATGTTCGGTAAAATTTTACATTACAAAACAGAGAGGAGATAAAGGCCATGGAAGTAGAAATATTGGCACAATAAGGGCAAGAAAGAGGAGATTGATAGAGATTATGACTGAACCTAAGTCAATGTTAACACCGGTGTAACCACTGCTGGATGATTTTTTTTTTTTTTCTGCTTGAATTGTAAACAAGACCCAGATATCTGTCCTTGGGAAGTTAGGGAATAGTTAAAAGTGAACTCTGTCTCTCTCTGTTTTGGCGTGTGCGTGTATTTCACAATGATCTGCTGGCTGAGGCTCACAGAGACGGAGATAAGACTCGACTGTGAGAAACTGCAGCTCTCACACCCACTCAACAGGAAAGAGCGCACGCCGCCAGCACAAGCGCGCAAGTATATCCCTCCCCTCCCGGAGGGGATGCTCACGCGGACGTTAAGGTCACGTTTAAAAACCGACACCTTTCCCTAGCAGATCACGCGGGGCTTCTCTGGCCTGGGTTGTAGGTCGTTTGGAAGTGTCTGACTTACTGCTTACATTTCTTCAGGCAAGTCTTCCATCGAGATAAGGCCCTACCTGAAACCTGTCTAGCTCGCTCCCGCCCTGCGCTCAACCCCCGGGGCCTCACCTGATAGCCTGTCGCAACACGCGCTCGCACAGGTAGGAGAGGAAAGGAGGATTAAAGTGTTACCCTACCTCAAGGTTCGGAGTGATGGTGGTGTCAGGATATACAACAATGTCAGAGTCTGCCCACAGCCCACTGTTTTTGCCTGGGTCTTTTTGTAAACTTTACTGAAGGCTGCAGAGTCGACCTAAATCAGCATTATTATTAGTAGTATTACTATTATTATTATTATTATTATTATTATTATTATTATTATTATTATTATTATTATAAAAAGAGGTTCAAATCCTGAGATGTGACGGGTGGAAAAGATTTAAAACTTCAATATAGTTTAGTGGGATTATGTGTGACAGACCAACACAAAGTAGTGCATGAATGTGAAGAGGAAGGGAACTAATGTATTATTTTCAACATTCTTTTACAAATTAAATCCCTACATAAACAAAACTATCTCCATGCATAGTGGTGTTGGCATCAGACGTCTTGGTGGACAGAGTTGATTCAGTGATGAACGGTGGGTGATGATCCACGGTTTCCGAATTCCTTTACAAAGAAATTGATGCACTTGTATCGATACCCCTAAACACCCCTAAAGTCAAGTCTAGTCAGCAAGGAATAGGAGAGGGGTCAGAGTTGAGGTGGAGGTTCGGGACTTGCACCAATAGCTACAGAAGAAGGAGGCTCTACGAACATTGTGCCACACTTTTCACTTTTATTACTGGAAATAGTTTGAGAGCCAATACATCATTCATATTCAACATTTTGCATTAGTCTATGCCGCAAAATCCCCCCATAAGCCTCCTCCTTAAAAAAAAAAAAACGCATTAAGGTTTGTTTGTGGACTCAGTGGGATAAGATGGGAGAAAAAGTTCAAGGGGTTTGAATACTTTTGAAAGGTGCTTTATTTTGTGTGAGAATTGAAAGAAGGAATGTTAAAAATGTTGACTGAAAAGTTGAAATAGTGAGGTTTAAAAAAAAACAAGTGAAAAAAAGCCTGTCTTTGTTTTAGTTCCGATCACATGGTTTTGCTGCTATCGTCTTACTTATTCTGGCGTGACGGCTGCATGCCTGTTTGCTAATGTTACCTAACGTTGGATGGATGAACATCTGAAATTCCTGTGGATTTTTGACTCTTAGACAAAATGCTTCTGGTTCCCATAGATTATTTTTCATCCTTCCAGATCAAGGTACGCCAACAGAAGTAACTTATCTTACACCTAAAGCCATGAAACTGTTTTTGTTGAAGGTCTGATTCTTATTTTAATTTCTCCAATTAATTTTTTTTGTCATGATGAACATTATAATTTCAAACTGTTGTTTTTAAAGGATTGCTATGGACCAAAACAGTTAATGTGTTAAGTTTGTTTGTGACAGATCAGGCTTCTTCTCTTACTGGCCCCCAAAAAATCTGAAGAAGCTGAAGAGACGCTCAGGTATTTTGCAAGTGTTTCAGTTCCTCCATGGGTTTGTCCCACACTATTTCTGAGATTCTTGGACGGTCATGCATGCACTGCTGTTTTGAGCCGTCCTGCTATTTTGGGGGTTTGTGGGCAAAATGGCAAACATCTGTCAATATTTTTTTTGTTTCTGTGTGGTGTTGTGCGATGATCCAGACGAACCGAGTTTTCTTTCTACTAATGAATTGTTTCACATCTTGCGGGACTCTCGTCCTCTCTGAAAATATCATTTTTTATCTTTTATATCTTGGGCTTTAGTCTCTAAATGTTTGTTCAGACCAAGATGTCCACTTTCAGCACCATGAATTAAATGGTAAACATATGACTTTAGTGATTTTTATGAATTGGACCCTCAAGCTTGAATTAGTGTGCACTCTCAAAATTGCACATACATACACCCCCACTAATCTTTGAATAATTGTCTTAACATGACCTCATGCTCTTTGTTGCCATCAACAAGCCTTGGGCATAATTCTGCCTGTAAGACTGACAACTCTTGATGACAGAACCTGTGAAGTTCATTGACTGCTTTGCTGCCATAGAAATTTCTAATAAGCATCTTCAGGAAGCATAATATGAGTCTTCCAAAGCTTTTTCTTAATGTGTGTTTGGGACAATTATGCTGTTGGAACACCTATTGTTGAACTTTACTGTCTAAAGTTCAACAATTTGACTCAAAATGTGTGTATGTTTGGGATTTTTTTTTTTTTTTTACAAATTAAAGGGAATTTGTTATGGTCAGCAGCAACCCAGTAAACACAGACACCCAAACATGTAATCTGAGTCAGTCCAGGATCTTGTTGATGGCGACACAAAGAGTGAAGTTTCTGGACAAAAAGAACCAGAGTGAATATAAAACGAAGCAAAAAAAAAAAAAAAACCTTCAAAAAGAAGGTGACCCAGTACAAAAAACAAGTTTGTACCATTCAACAACACCAATGTTGGCAATGACTAACAATGGATCTTTAAGGGGAAGCTTAACCTCATGCTGCAGCATCTCAATCAGAGCTTTGACTCTAACTACGAGCCTTCAAAAGTATCTAATTTTCTAGGTAGGGCTGTGTTGGTTAAGACACTGTTGGTGTTAGCTATTTACCTACTAGCATGTCCCAAATGTTCACCAGATTACAAAAAACAAACTTCTCTACCTGCTGTTTCAGCTTGAATTTAAAATTTCACTTTAAATTTGTACTCCAAAAAAGTCCTAAAGCATTTTAGAACCAAGTTTATTAATGGGGCAAGAAGTACCAGTAAGAGCAGGGAGTGTAGTCTTGAATCTGCCTTAAAAAGAAAAAGTGCTAAGCCACTTACACAACAGCTTTATGTGTGGAAACAATAAATCTGTTCCCTGAGGGGAACTCGTGTGGGTTTTCCACTCTGAGACTCAGGCATCATTGTTATCAGACACACAGACTAACAAGAGGAGAAGGGAAAAACAATGTGTCAGAGACGCTTGAGGCCCAAAAGGAAGGGAGAAGCACAATGAGAGGCAAAAGAAGCCCTCGATAAATCACCGCGGTAACTGTTTCCCCACCTGCGACCACTGTCTTCCCAGAAAGTTAGCTTCCCTGCCCTGGAAAATGAGCAGGACCTTAACACTCAGACATGGAGTCGGAAATGAAAAAAAAAAAAAAGTTGGGATGTTAAAACCACCGGGAACGGGAGGAACAAGAGCACCTCTTCAGGATAGGAATGATTATTTCTTCATATGATGACTCTGCACAGCTGGGTTTGCACGGCTCATGGCTTGCACATCATCTTTTGCACATGTAGAAAAATAAGCATAGATTCGAAGGACATTTCAGTTCCCAGTCTTAATAAGGTCAACTAACCTCAACAAAATCAAACGTCTGACACAGAAATCCTGAGGTCATCCATAAATCCCCGCGATATTACCATTAATACACCATCAGTCAGGTTTATGGGCTTGTTTAAGAAGAAAAAAAAAAAAAGCTTGTCAGAGGTGGAGGCTGACACAGTTCGGGTGTGTGTATGTGCAACTCAGCCGTATGTAAACACACCACGATGTGTATGAGCATGTGTGCCGCGGGGGGAGGGTTGTTTACTTGGGCAGCCTCTCAGAGAGCGTCTCCTGGCCGGCTCCCACTTCCTGCCCTCGCGCCTGCAGCAGCGGTCTGTCTAGTCACCCGCCTCGGACTGACAGCGAGACCACATGCTAGAAGACTTATTGGCCTACTTTAGGAGACGACCTGTGGGGGAGAAGACAAGATGTATACGGGCCTGCTCTGGGTGGGGCTGGGACTGTTTAGATGGGAGATGAGGTGACCGGGCGGGGGGGTGAGGAGGCAGGGGTCTTTGAGGTGTCTGATATTTTTTAATAAAGCTCTCGGCGAGCTTCCCTGCTTCCCTCTGAGTGCTTACAGCTGTGAGGTCGAAGAAGCAGGAGGAGGAGGGGAGGCTGAACAGAGGGAACAGGATACTCAAGAACACAACTGCGCACTTTCTGAGGTGTGTGCGAACGCAGAAGACGCAGAAAATGTCGTCCAGAAATAAATTTTCCACCATCGTTTTGGCGCACCCTCTAGAGCGGCGCCCCTATGCGTCGCAAGTAGGACATACCCATAGAGAGCGCCCTTCACAGAATCACATCCGAAGCTTTCTCAGAGAGCTCAGCAGAGCAGAAAGGCTAATCAAAGTCTTAAGTTATGCAATGGAACGCTTCCATGTTCCCCCCAGACGGTGATGTTGGCTTGATCGTCCAGGATGTGCTTGATAAGTTCGCTCAGGCTTACATCTATCGTGCCTGTAGCAGCTCGCTAACACAGTTTCTGGATAATCCTGCAGTTCCAGGGCCATACATGGTCTCACTACAGTGAGACGTCTGACCAGCCGACAGGCATACAAAAACCAGGGTTTGGCAATGGCTGCTTCTAAACGGCCCACTTAGGCTGATTGGTCCATGTTGTTGCGCTGCGGCTAAGTTTCCACTGTCCGACAACAGCGGAAAAAAAAAAATCCCCGGAGAATTACAAACGTTTAGTACGACGCGTAATTAAACATGGTGCGCAATGATTCTTTCTGAACCTTGCTCAAAGTGTACGCAATTGTAAGGTAATTGCAAGCTTTCCACTTTATGACAAACACATGTCTGCTGGGGTGTTGTTGTGCTTCACACTCGCAAAAAAAAAAAAAAAAGAAAACAAAAAGAACCAGAACTAGAAGAACCACACATAACCAGCTAGCTGGTTATGTGTGGGAAGTGGAAAGAAGGGCCTTCACTGTGGAACTTCACGGTAAGAAGTGGGTTGATGAATGACTGAGAATAAAACAAATCTATATGCCTGCATCGTTATGAACTGTGCTTCATAAAAGTGTTACTACCCGTTAGCATTTTGAATATTTTCTGCCAGGAAAATCACTAGATAAATGTTTTTAGTGAGATTTTATGTCATAAACCACATAAAAACTAAAAACGTGGATATTGCACGCACTCTCCACAGTAAAACATGGTGGAGGCATTGTCATGGTGTGTGTTTTTCATCCTACTACGCTAACGTCACAAAAATCAAATCAATGTGTGTCTGAGCTGTACTAAAACATAGAAGCAGTCACAAGTAATCACGTCAACCTTACAATCTGAAATGTATATATGTTTTAGATTCTGTTTATGGTATTGTTTTGCTTAGACAGTGGCAAACCTTTGCACCCGATATAAGTAAAAGTGCTGGGAAAATGTTTTTTTGTTGTTTTTTTTACCCCTGGAAAACACAAGAAACAACACCGCAACAAGTCAGAGTATGCCTGATTCTGCTTGGGGAACTTCCCAGAGATGATCACCAGGAAATCAATCCATATTCTATAACAGCAGGCATGAAAAATAAATAATAAATCAGTGGTAAAATGCTGCCATGTCTCTTTTGTGTCTGATCTGTGGAGCTGTAGAGGCCCACATTCTTTGCACGCCCCACGAGGGGAGGCCATCTCATGCGGCTTGTCAGCAGCGCGTGTTAAGCTGGAATAGTTGTGCCGTTACTTCCCAAAATTGATTTGATTCTGGGCTGTGTTTGTCTTGGCCGCCGCCCGCCGCTCGCCGCTGTGGTTGTGGTCTGAGAGTGGAAAGGCAGAGGGCAAGAGGGGAAGGAGGAGGAGATGTCAGGGGGTGGGGGGAAGACGGGCGTGGAGAGAGAAGCAGGAGATGTTGGTGTTCTGAGAATTATGTAAGACTTCAAACGGGTCCAGTCTGGCGAGGGGTGTCGATGTGAGAGTTGTGGGCCCCTCGGGTCAGGTGGCCTCTCACATAGCCTCCCATATGCTCCGCATTTCTCCCCTCATTGCCGCTGCCTTTCGTCTAATTGCCAGGTAATGTATCGTCGCTCCCCTTCCCGCCACTGTTATTCTTCTCCGTTTATAGCGGCGTGGTGCTCACGGTGATGGAGGAGATTGAGGCTCCAGGTCTGGCATCTTGCCGGGGAGAGGCCCCAACGCTGACACTTTATACACCGGCAGGTTTTACCAAGGTGTTCATTTCAGGAGCTTCTTCTCTCCTTCATCTGTTTCTTTTTTTTTTTTCTGTTCCCCCTTCATCTGAGAAAGTTAAATCAAAGCTGGCACTGACATAGGAAACCTTTGGATCATCTCGGTGTTACATCCTGTTTCCATCAGACGTTTGTCCCATACAGATGGAAACATGCAGGGGCCTTGCAGACACACTCATAGCCCTTGAATTTTTTTCACATATTGTCACTTTACAACTGCAAACTTCAGTGTATCTTGTTGGGATTGGGATATTTCTTCTGCTTTTGCCTTTTAGTCAGGCTTAAATTTTTCACGTCATTAGACCGATTTTAAAAGATACCGTTGGGCCATGAGACTCTGAATCCCAAAATTTACTGCATTTCCTTGACTTTTTTTTATTGTTTTGCTTGAGATCACATGTTGTGAATTGACTCTATATAAGTAAAACAGAAATGCAATAAAATTCCTTTTTACTTTTTTCAAAGTTTAGTTACAAGGTCAGTTACACCACTAGCCTAGTGAAAGAGTTTGCATTTTGACTGAAGGTTAAAGCAGTTCTTGAATAAATTCTTCTATTTTGGAGAGACGCGGTCTGTGATTATGTTACATAATATGTGTTCAGCGCTAACGTCAACATCTGTTGTTCTGTAACGCCGCACCTTACCAGAAATGTATTCATAATGTAACAATTGACTTTGACTGACCTGATTATCAGGGACTTGGTAATTTTGGTCAAAGTGACTGCTAACAACTGTCTTCAGCACTAGTTGGTAATTATCCATAGCCAAGTCAAGTCTATTGCAAAATCTCATAACCCAGGTAATACGAAATGCTATTTTCAAATTATTGTTTCATTTACAATGAGGAACAAAGCTATCAAAACTAACTTGGCCCTTTGTGAAAAAGTAATCACCCTCTTAACTTAATAACTCTTAGCAGCAACAAGCATTTGCAGTAACTGGTCTAATCAGTCTTTTACAACCCTGTGGAGGTATTTCTGGTCCTCCCGTCTTTGCAGAACTGTATTAATGCAGCCAGATTGGAGCACATCCCAGTAGGAGCAGCTGTCTTAAGCAGCATCTCAATTGGCTAATGTCCAGACTTTGTGTAGGCCACACCAAAACGTTCCTCTTTTTTTTTTTTCCTTCTGAGTCATTCATAGGTAGCTACTGTGCTCTGTTGTTCTATTTAGATTATATCTAGGGTTTACAGGTCAATCAGGCATCAGGCTTTTCCTATTTTGTAATGTGAAACCACAACCTTCAGTGTATTTATCTGGGCTTTTAGGTGATAAATCAACGCAGTCCGTACTGAAACATTGTTTTTGACACTTTGTTTCTGAACTTAAAAAATAGAATTAAAAAAAAGTGTGGCTTGCATTCATATTCAACCCAAAAGAGTCAATATTTTGCGGAACCGTTCTCCATAATTACAACTGCAATCATGTAGGGGTATCTCTCTATTAGCATACTGATGTAAACCCTTCCATTATAGCGCCGGCTTCAATGCTATGTTTAGGTCCTGTTGTAACATGAATTTCTGCACCAGTCTGAAGTTTTCTACGTTTTCACCAAGAACTGGAATGAATTTCACTCCATGGGAGGATGGAATGAACATCCTCCCATCAACTCTGGTCAGCGTCCCTGTCCCAGCTGAAGAAAAGCTTTCCCCACAGCATGATGCTGCTGCCACTATCCTATTGAGCATTTCAGCATTCAGACCAGAAAGTTACAATTTGATCATCTCTGACCAGAGGACTTTGTCCCACATGTTTCATGTATCACCTACATTGCTTGAGGGAAACTTTAAACAGGACTGCTTTGGACAAAAAAATAAAACGATTGTCCAGCATGGGTGGGTGGGGGGGACACAAACTGTTTATTCAACCAGAAAAACAAAAGTGCGATCTGTGAAAGTGGCTTGTGGCTACTTCTCATCAGACCTCAGCAGTCCAGCAGCAGCAACAGCAGCAGCAGCTCTGTGGAAACAATGACTCAAAGCTTGGACCTTACTGTACCTCTTCACAGCTCCCGATGAGGGGTTGGAAATGGTGATTATTTTATTTCGACGTAGAACAGATTCATTGTTACAACTAACAAACACGCAACACTTGCGAGAGAATGAAATCACACGCCTGTGAAATAAAACCTCTCAACTGCAGCAAAAACAGCAGCCATGTTTCCATTTAAAAAAAAAAAAGGGGGGGGGGGGCATAAAGATGTGTTATTGCCACAGCCAGACCTCTGGGAGACTGCTGGCCCATCATGAGCCTCTTATTAGACAACTCTTGTCAGGGAACTTGTGGCTTAATCTTATAAAACTCTAAACACCCACTCCCTGTGTGCTCCACCACAGGCTTTTTAGTTACCGCTCTGCCTTTTAGTGCTGCAGCTTTGTAAATGGACTCCTACTTTTTAGACTCTCTAAGATAGAACCTCTTCCAACTTGAAATGTCGTGGAAAAGCACAGGTTAAGGAGGTGCTCTGAGAGTGACGCTGCTTTTTTTTTTTTTCCCACACTGTTCAGCTGTTGTTGTCGAAAGCTCCAGGTTTCATCAGTGCAATGCCTTGCTCAAAGCTCGTTGCAGAGGCATCGGCCCTGCGACACAGCGGCTGTCTGAAGACACGCAAAATCCACCAAACCCTCAACTGTCTGCTGTAAATACTTTGTTTACGCCCAGGTACCCATGTTACAGTCTATCAACTTCTTTTTATTTTTAGCCAGACAATTTGACTTGCGACTAGAAAAGAGGAACTAATCATTGCTGAGCTCCGTGCTTGTACAATTTTTTTTCTTTTCTTTTTTTTGTTTAGCCTAGGGAAACAGGAAACAGCAGTGATAAAGGAAGTCAGTGCATAACAACAAAAGCCAAGCTGTGGTGAGAGCAGCAAAATGAGAGTATAACTCTATGCCATCCCACGGGATTCGGATCCTCAAGAAGCATTAAGCAAACAGGAAGTGACATTTAGCATCAAAGAAAGTAAACAACAATTAAGGCGCAGAAGTGGAAAGTTGCCTTGACTTGACCTCAGATCATGTACTATAAAGTCTCTGTTGGGTTTCTGTACCGGGGGGGGGTCAGCCTTGAGTGCGTTAAAGCTGTTTGGCTTCGAAAACATCTGTTTAGATTTAGACGTAAAATGAATGATCGAGCCTAAAAGATGCGGCTCAGAAGAAAATGTTTGCTACATAAAAAAAGCTTTTAAGGCTTCCAGTGGCATCTAGCCGCCTGTGATTTATCAGTTTACTGCGTTAGACTCGCCTCAGAGGTCAGACTCCACATCTGGAAATAAAATTGCACTCGAGCCGAGGGGATTTTAGTCGCAAGTCAGAATATAAGTGGGATTTGCTAGATGTTGTGGTGCTAGCTATTAAAGGATCGTGATCACGAATAAAAGGTTGTGCAGTATGTTTGTCATTGGTCAAGTGCAATGCAAACCACAATTGGTGTAGTAATGTAACATGTTCTTTGTGTCAGCCATATTGTATTCTCATTCTAGAGGTGCTCAGTGACCTCCAATTGACATAGATGTAATTTTATTTTGTTTTCACAGGATTCTTGTTGACATAACTTGAAATACCATAAAATCATGTATCATAACCCGTCTAGGAGTGGAGAAAGCTTTGGGTTTTTTTTTTTTTGCAGCAATTGGTTATTTGCACAATTACATTAAAGATGGTCAGTACCTCTGGTTATCTGGGTCTTGTACTTGTTTGGAAATTATCCCACTGGACTCATGATAAGCCAGTTAGGTCAGCAACTGAGATGGACTGATCAAGGCAGCATATTTATGAGCGGTGATCTGGAAGTTGTTTGGCTAAAACAAACTTAGACAAACTCACTGTAGCTCTTGCAAAAATCTGCTACTAAATCTATATCTGCTAATATAGTATTGCAACCAATGGATATGAATATTTTCATTTAGTTATTATAGCTGTTAACCCTCTATGGCATGGCGTTGCCCTCAGGCAACAAACCACATAGCTGTACCTCACATTGCTCCTTTATTTTATTTTTTGGGGGGCATGATTTTTGACATATTTTTGTCCAAAAAATAGTTCTTTTATGAATATAGTTTTTGTTTGATTTGTATTTCATTTCTCATAATCAGTGTAGACAATCTTGGTGTTCTAGACCAATGTTACCCTGAGGCAACAAACCCAAATCTGGTTCCAGGAGGTGTCAGAGTCCGATTTTATGATTGACATGTAATTAGGGACCACCAAGCTCCCAAAGAATGCAGGAAAATATTTCTTCCCCACAAAAATAAAAAGTCATGCCATAGAGGGTTAACAGCTAAAATGTTGGTCTTCTTCTATCACTAGCATTATGCGAAGGTGTGTTTGAATGGATGACTGTTGTGTAAAATGCTTTGGAGTCCTCTGACCTGACAAAACCCCGTACAAACGCAGGCAATTTACCATTTCGATCAAGATCTAGTCCGAATAGAAGTGCAATACACACTTGAAAAGATATGAACCAAAAACAGTGGAAAGGAACTTATCACTTTGTTTTAAACCTTTGGAAACCATATTGGATTTTGATTTTTTTTAATTTACAAAAAAACAGAAGCCTTCCTTTCTATTCTTTTAGACAGAACTTGTAAATCATATTTCTTGTCACTTTTTTTCAGCCAATCCAAGCCACGTTGTACATAGTAAACCTTTCAGTATTTACTGAGGCAGGACTTAAATGTGAAGTTTGAAAACCGTTATCAAAGTTATCACCACAACAATCAGCAAATCCTGCCGGTTTTCCAACTCGCAACTAAAACCAGATTTACTCGAGTGTGATGTCACTCCTAGATCTGAGCTCCAGCTTCCGAGACAAAACACGGCATTATTCTGCCGGCCGTACGTAAGTAAACATCAGGGGCAAATTAGAGCTAGACGCCACAGAACTAAATCACCAACTTTCCTCTTTTAACAAAAGACAAGCAAACTTAATCCCGAATTAAAACGCAAATAGATAACCTAATTCCAACCTACGCCTCCCCAGATCCGTTGTTCTCCGGTCCGGCATTTGGTGTGAAACTGTGTCTCAGCAGCTGTCCTGGTTTGCTGAGACCTCTCAGTCTCCAGGCCAAGTTCCATGTCCGCTCTGATTATAGCGTCAGAACAATGGGAGCGATTGTGACGTAGCGAGTGTGGAGTTACGGCCGTTTTCATCTTATCCCTCTCGCACTCTCGTTCGGCACACACTGCGATGGACTTAAAGCCCTGAGAGAACCACATGAAGGTAAAAACGTATGGCGGGCATGATATATCGTCGACTGGATCCTTAGTGTTCAGGCAGCCTGCCAAGACTTGCAGCAAGCACTTGAGATCCATCAGAGTAAGAAACACACACGCCCACACGCGCGCACCCCTGCAGCCAGCGCCTCTAACACATGCACTCTGGCTGCAGAAGGCTTCAGGCCCACAGGGGAAGAACAGTCTGACATGCCACACAGTGAGGCTCTCTGCAATTAAACACTTTATCACACCACAACCTTCTCCCTTTCCATTTCTCACTCCTTGCACACACCCCCGACAAACACACAAAGGTGTAATCACTCGCAAACACACTACCAAACTAAAAACTGCTATTATCCTTCATTAGGCACACACACACTCACACACACGCCATAACACATTTCACAGGCACATTCCCGATGAATAAACCCAGTCACAGTCATACACTGGATGCCTGCACATGGTGATATAGTCATGAAAACGGACATGTTATGATTTGTCCATCCGGGGGGGCCAATTAGAGGACAGGTAGAGCTTCTGTAACCCATAACCTTTGACCCCCCCCCCCCCCCCCCCCCCCCCCCCCCGGGGATCAGGGGAATTACCATGAGTCAGGAGACCCAGAGGGGTGGACAGGAGTCCTTCCTTTCTCGTTGTCTGTCACTGCGTCCTGGAAAAGTTCCACTTTTCTGCATGTGAACCCATCTGAATCCACAAACTGGTTAAAACAGGCGAGTTTTTAAACATACACACATGCATGGTTGTATACACTGATGCAGCCAAGTGTTGAAACTGTAGGAAAAGCCATTAGATGAGACTAAAGAGACGGCCGATTAAGATCATTTATCTCATTCAAAATGGATGATCTCAGAAGATAGGCAGTTAGTATATCTCACCTGAAATAGATAACTCACTTATTGTCTTCATTTAGTCTAAATTCTGATTGTTTACATAGGCTGCAACCTTGAGAAAATGAAACAGATTCAACATATTGTATAATGCTACTCAGTCATTGCTACTTGCTTCACTGTAATTTGGGAAAAGGAGGTTGGAGGCCATGTGCCACAAATAATCTTCCTGTGTGAAACACGTGCTGACAACAGCACATTTAAAGTGTCTCCTCTCAGAGGCATTAAGAGCAAAAATATTCTGTCATTTTAAGTGAACTATGTGTTATGGATCACATTTTTTTAGGTTTCACGTGTTAAGATAATTCAGTTTCACAGTGTAAGCGCTGTGAAGCAATAACTTTTAGCTCCAACACAATGTTTTGATCCCTTCTGAATGTGTTGCTATTGTCCTCTAGCCCTTTGGAGTCTTGGGTCTAAATGGCCGTTTTGGTCTAATTTTGAATATACCCTTATATTTTCACCATAAAAACTATTTACCTTACCTTGTTTGGTATCATTATTTTCAGAACATCCTAAACTTTGTGATTTTACAGTGTTTGTTTCATTTTGACAAAATTTATGATCACATTGGAGCAAAAAACACACACAGAAACATGACCTCATGCCCGCCACAGGGCGGGCGTCGACCTTAAAAGGCTAGCCTCAAAGGTGACAGGACGGGGAATTTTGCTTTGATTAAATCGCTTTAAATTCTATTTCAAGTACGGCCTCCTGCAGAGTTTGTGACTTTGTATAAGTTGCGAAATGTAATTACTGCGACAGAATCACGAGTTGTAGTTTTATTGGAGAAAAATCACAGCTTTTGAACCAAAGCTTCTCTCCCACTCTCAGTCGATGCTGCTCGCAGCAGGAAGAGTTACTGCTCAGTCGTGTTTTGGACTCCACAGAGGAAGCGCTCGCAAATGGATGGCCAGGCTAAATGATGTTTGGGGTAATTTTTCCAGGTCTTATAACAGCTTATATTTTAAAACAGCCTTTCCTCCATAATGAGGTCGGTAAAAACACGGGGAGCACAGTCCACAGACGTCCTGCGTGGTGCCTGGCCGCGAGTAGGCTTTGTAAACGTTCATTATTAAAAATGCTATAGACGAGTTAGACCGTATTTGAAAAGCCCTGCGGCGACTCGGTTCTGAGAAACACCATGACACAATCTCCTGGGAATGTGCCTTCCCCGTCTTAAAGCACAACATTTCTCAACACGTGCGTTAAACAATTAGACAATATTTATTTCAGTAGATGCTGTGTTCGTTTCGTATCAGGAGATTTCCCTCTGGAATGACAGCTTCATAGGGAAGCAGGACATGAAGCACAAAGGAACTTCAGGGAATCGTTGAAAGGATATCAGATAACAAACGAAGATCTGCCTGAGGTTAAACCAGGAAGAGTAAAGAGCAGGTTAGCTCACAATAAATGCTCCAGGGCAATAGCCTGTTTCCTAATGCTTGATGTGACTGACTGGATTTGTTGCATACATTTACAACTCCAGGACATATATTTAAGCCCTTTTTTTGTGAAAATATATTTATTAGCTTGATTTGGAAAGTGATTGAAACATTACCCAGCTGGAGGGCACAAATTAGGATCCATTTTACAATTTTTTTGACAAAGGCTTTATTTGTTTTTTTGTTTCTATTTTAAGTGTCTCAGTATTTGAAAGAGTTAATATCGAGGGAACGGACGCAGCCCACAGCATCACAGATCACCCACTGCGCTAAACAGTGGACTTGAGTTGCTTTTCTAAATACTCAGTGTTTGCCTTGCCTTGGAGAATCACATCCGTTCTTCACACAGCCGTATTTGTCTTTAGAAATTATAACTACAGCACGTCAATCATCCGAAAAACAAACTGACTTTGTGTCTAACCTTCCATGCAGCTTGTAGCTTTGCTTCTTTCTATGGCGGGAAGAAATGCGTTGGTGGCCTGGAGTTCAAATCTCATCCTGGAGTCTTTCTGCAACGATTTTCCATCATCTCTTCCTCCAGTGATCCAAAAAACAAGCATGTTAGGTTAAAAAACACAACTTAATAATTAATTTTGGTAGTGAGTGAATGGTTTGCCCAGTGTGTCTCTGTGACGAACGGGCAATCTTCTCAAGACGCACCCAGCCTCTCATCTATCTGTGCGTCACTTTTTATTGTAAAACAATCCTTCACAACTGGAACGTTATATAAAGTTTATAAAGTCTAAAAAAACCCGAAAGGAAATCAGACAAGAGAAAGAAATTTCATCTTGTTTTACTGTACGTCGTTTGCTGAGAAACACAGGCCGGCATGTATACATTTCTCTAGTGCTATTACATTCTTTAGAAGGAGTCTTTCAATATTTTTTTGTTTTTTTTGTTCTCTGTATAAATTTTTCCTCTCTCTCTGCTCTGAAGCTAGATAAAAAGAAGCGACCGGGGCGGAGGAGGCTGAACCTGCCTGTGGGGTGTTCTCTACAACAACATCTCAGATCAGTGTCTCCTTTTTGCTCTTCTGATCTGCGCAGCTTCCATCAAAGACACCGGAGCTGCCTGGCTGCGGCGGCGTGGATGGGCCCAGCCCTGCCCACCGTGCGCGCGCGCGCACCCGCAGCCATTTCTCTTGCCCTCCACAGGTAGTTGGGTTACTAACAGGCTGCTACAGGCCGGCATCTGGGATCCTGGCTTGTGTGCGTTTTTGTCCGTGTCATTGTATGCTTGCTGAAAGCTAAACAGACTTGCCAGAAAGGGCAGACATGTTGCCGCACGCCGCCCAGATCTGCTGCGCTCATCTCAGAGCAGTACGCTGTAAGATAATCTTTATATAACACTTTCTGAAAGGGTAGACGGATGTTACACGGGGGAAGAATGCGCGGCGATTTGTGGGATGAAATGCAGACATGACAGAGACTAAATAAATGCAGAATTTATGGGGAAATCTACAGAAATGTAAGTAGTTTTTTTGTAAAAAAAAAAAAAAAAAAAATTTCCACTACTTTGGATTTTGCAATCCCCTTGCAACAAAGCTTTCTAGAAATGAAAAGCACAAGTCCATGGAGGTCAAAGGGCAAAAGGGTTACACACACACACAAAAAAAACTTGCCTCATTCCAAAAGCATTACCTGGATGTATTACACCTTAGTCTTCAGCTGTGAGGGTTAAACACATTCTGTTAAAGTCATCGGGGGAAATTCCCATAAACAAAGTCTAAAATCAAGCAGTGCAAAGATTTTTATTTTTCTTATTATTTTCTTCTCTTTTTTTGTTTTTGATTGATATGACATGTGGACGGATTAAGTTTTAAGTCTTAAAATCCTGCCTTTAAAGAGGAGTCAAATAAATTGAGGGAGCCACAAAGTCAATGATTTACTTTGGGGAAATTTGGACATAGCAACAGCGAGTCTCCAGATTGGACTCCTCTTATCAGAGTAGTTATTTCAGATATGGCTCACAACTATAACAAGGTGACTCATTTGTGTCAGAGAGCGTAACTGCAGCAGTTAAACCAAACAGCGTCTCCACTGAGTCAGCTCAGACACTGAAAAGTTTATCATCAACTCATCAGCATATTTCTCCAACTCGTCCCCCTGTACGAGGTTTTCTGACTGTTAGCTGCATAAAGTCAAAGAGGATCTTTTACTCTGGGAACATCAGCTGACAAATTGATTCTGCTCGACCTCCATGGCTCAGCAAGCATCTGTAGACAGGCTCTTGTCGACCATATCGTAGATTCGAGATGAAACAGATAAATAGATGTTTGAGCATCTTTATTGCCATAACAAACATAACAATGTCAGAGAGTATTTTATAAATATGGTCAATGTTCTGTCTAAAAAAAACGCGATGCACCGATCTGAGATTTTTTGGGTCCTATTTCCAGTCACCAACTTTGCAAAAACCTGCTGATGTCGACATTAAAATACTTTATTTTTGCTTTACTTAAAATTTAAAGAAAGTAGGGGTTTTATCTTCTCTAAAACACTGAAAATCTACAACTACAATCATATTCAATTATGAATTAGTAATAAATTCCTGAAATAAATGGGATTTTCAGTATTATTCTAACTGCAGGTTATTGAACGTGGGTCCAAATAAACCCAACTAAAAAAAGAATAAAAATTCTCCACATGTCTTCTCTACTCCTTTTCAAGACTGATTATACCTTGCTGACTTTTTTAAAATTTCTTTTTAATTATTGCGTTACTAGCTCAAGATATGGTGCTCTGCCAAAGTGGTTCAAGTCTCATTTGGCAGGACGAGGCTACTTTATTTGCTAATTATTAATCTGAGCAAATAAGGGAGGTTCCTCCAGGCTCCGTTATACTGCACATTGTTTTTCTGTGCCACCTCATAGCCACTGCAGTTGCTGAGTCAGCGTGTCCAAAATGTCATAATTTCCTCCACCTTAGTGGAGGAAATACAGAAGTCATTGTCTTTGATTCTGGAAATGCAGGATTATGAAATCAGCTCCCTCTGACAACGAAGCTAAAGCCAATGCAAAAAATAACAACAACAACAAAAAAACACCAAAACAAAACTGGGTGTGATTATTCATCTCATTGCCTACTACCATCTCACACATGTTTACTCTAGTTGCTATACGATGTCAAGATTGCTTTACGATGTCACTTTTATTGTGTTTTATTTTATTTCTCTTTGTTTTAATTGCATTTTAAAGTTTTTCTTTTCACGTCACGCCCACATTTTCAACCCACTACTTGTTTTTTAATGCAATTTCATGATCTCTGTTCCTTTATTTTCTTGTAAAGCGGTCTAAATAACCTGGGATATAAATAAACGTACCTTTCTGCGCCGTGTGTTCCACTGTTCATTAATTTATTGTAACTTTGCATGAGCCTTGAAGAGTCTGTCTATCATAAAAGGTTATTAATTATTGATATCAGCATAACAGAATGTCACAACATGAGTTTCTAAGAGAGCAGCCTGTATTACACAGCTCTGCAGTTAAACAAGATTTTATTAAAACAAAGAAAGGGGAAATGATTACAGACCTGTGATTTTACACTCTGTTCAGTGTTTCTTATTAGGCTGTAGCACAATTTCATAGTGAGAATTACACACTGTAATCAATCTGAGTCTGTTTATTGGCTTACCTATAAACTGAACATAGCTAACAATTAGTCTTTTCCACCCAGTAACACACAGAAGAGGAAAATATAGTACAAATAAACTGCATGCTAAGTCATGGTGCGTTTACTGATAAAAAAAAAACATTCTAGTTTCCCAAATCAAACATAAAAACTTCCAGTTTTTTGTGTTTGTGTTTGATTTGTGTTTCGGCAAATCTATTAGCGCAATAAATGTCCTTTATCTGTTTCAACTGGGTGCTGCATGTCTAAAAGTTAAGCAAAAATGCAGAACTTTTAAGATCTTCTCTCCGTGCAACAAGTAAGCGTCACGTTGAAGAGGACAAATGAAAGTTGTGTGTTTTTGTGTGAACAAAATTGTGTGCTAATGAGCTTGTCAAGAGCCACAAACTGTAGACACCCCTGGCACAAATCCCTGAAAAACAACCTCACAACCGTGAAGTCGGTTAAACGTTTTCTCAGCAGTACTTGTCTGTCAGGAGGCGATTGCGCAAGGCAGTCTTACATCAGACACCCTGTGACTGCTTTGATAAGAGTTGATGGACGTGATTGCACTTCACGCCTCAGGTCCTTCTCATAGTGGCAGGGCTATATACTGAGGCAGGACGAGACATGCTAAGGCTAAGGGGGAAAAGAACACAGGGATTGTCTCCATTGCCCGTTACACACATAAAACAGGATTTGTAGAAACATGCAGTACAGCCGTCTGTACTAAAAGGGCCAGAAAACCAGGTCATCTAACTCTGAGGGAGACTAAATAAGTTCAGGGCTAAGTTCAAGTACATATCAGCACAGTGATTAACCTATAAACCACTGCTTTACAATGAGGTAGCATTCATTTACAGACAGGGATAATCATACTCAGCATCATGGTGCACACTGGGCATGTCTGTGTTATTCTGTCCCATACCAAGAAATCTCTGCGACAATCAGTGATACAGTCCAGTTACAGATAAGTGCAGCTGTTGCCAAATTGAGTCTGGAGCTCTTACTTTATTTCACAATTCAGAAATTAGCGCTGATAATGTCTGGAGTGCATTCTTTTTCATTTTGGGATGTATCCATGCCAACACAGCCTACAAAACAGAAACAACAGGATTTTGAGGAAAGAACTGATAAAGAGGAAAAGGTCAGACTTTTTATATAGAAAGTAGAAAGGCTTTTTTTTTTTACTCCAACCATATTGTACAGTCAAGACAAAACAGATTAATGCATATTTGAGAATCTGCATTTCCATAAAAACCTTTAACAACATCTGAGAGCATTTTCATGATTCACAATGTATTCACTGGAGAATCCTGCAATTTATTATACAGGTGTCTGTGCAATTAAACCCAACTGAAAATATGCAGCTTTTTATCCTCTTTACTCATGTACAAAGACAGACTTCAGCTTGGTAACATTTTCTTTTTTTTATTATTTTCTTTGTAGTTTTCTCTTTTTTTAACAGCATAATATGTGGTACTCTGCCAAACTGGATCAGATCTGATTTGGCCACTTTGTGACATGTGGTAATTAATTGTGTGTCTGCAGGTGGTTCCATGTTGTCCCTGAAATGACATCATAATTTTGAAGTGACTGTAAATGAATTCACTGGTAACACATCTGTTAGCCAGGGAAGCTACCTGCACAGCACTGCTTTTTCCTGCTTATGTGGCTCTGTTCAAACTCGCTCCTTTGTCCCTTCCTACTTAATGACGCGACGGATTGCTTAAATCCCGCAAATATTCTCGAGGATTTCATGTCTGTTTCACATGGATTTGTGGAGCATCTAGAAGCTAAAACCAGAACCACCACTGAGAGCGGCAGGATGATGCTCCGGGCTGAAGGCATGTGACAGATGCTGATCATTTCCTGCATGTCAACACGATTCCTACAATCAATTATTGCATCTGAACTGTGGTGAAAATATTAATGCAAATGTTTTGGTTTTCCCATTCCTGATTGGACAAGGATTTCTGAGAAATGAAATGATGACCAAACTCATAAATCATAAGAAGAAAAGATCTTTAGATGGCTAGGAAAAGTTAAGCAAAAATAAAACCAAAAAAAGATTATTCTTCTACGTCCTAAGAGAAAAATTAGATGTGCCTTTCCAGTCCACTTCAAGACTACAAAGAAATTAGTAAATGTTGGGATTTTCCCACCGTCATTTGTGCCACTGCATTAATGGACACTTCCTGTCTTTTTCCAGGTCTTTTTGCTGTTCAGCCAATTGCGACAGATCAGCTGATCAGGTGTATTGAAACAGCTCACAGCCGCTGCTGATGTAAAATTAGCATGGCAAGCTATTTGGTCGAGAAATAGCAACAAACTTAGCAACCAAGTTGTGAAAGTGTTTACATCAAATATCCTCCAATAAATAGAGCTCTAAAATTTGAGTTCCTTGAAAATCTTAGAGAACCAATACAGTTTTCTACAAACTGATAGTCTGCGACAGGTGAGCAAAATACCACCAAAATTATTTTCAGGAAAACCTCTCGTCAAAATCTGAACCGTCCCTTTGCAGCCTAAAATTAGATAAATAACCATTTTGGTTTTCTCTCACTGAAACGGTGTGATTCTGTCATAATACTGAAAGGAACATGACAGGTACATTAGTTGATCTTTGTTTAAGTTTTTCTTTTTTACCTCTAAGATGTCTCGTTTCAAATGACGGATACTCCGCCTTTGACAAAGCTGCAGAAACATGCCAGCACGCTGCTTGTATTTTCAGATTATACAAGAATCAATCAACAGGTGAAGGCCACAAGGTTTAGGGAGAGGAGGAGCCTTGGAGAGGTTTCTTCTAGAAAAAACGTGTTTCAGCAGAGAGATTTTATGAGCTTGTCACATATGACCTGATTGCTATACAAAGCAGTTTCCACGCCCAAAGGCTGCCATTCTGCCAGGTGTGTGTATTCTTGCTGGCAACTTGCTTTTTTTCTTTTTCTGGGGGGGGGATCTAAGACACCTGAAGAGGGTTAGAGACCAACAGGACACACCTTCTCCCCTGTTTCCACTTCCCAATTTACATTACCGTAAATGTGTGGTTAACCAGGAAAGAGGCAGCTGGTGCAGGCAGAGCAAATCCTGAGGGAAGCAGATTTCTTTGAGAAATCCTGTTTTTTTTTTTTGGGGGGGGGGGAGAGGGGGGGGGGGGGTTTGGTGAGATCAGAGGTACTGTGGATTTGTCAGGGGCAAGCCTGCGACAAGCCTAAGGACCGGGTGATTATTGTGGCAGAGTTTATGCGCTTTTGGTTTGGCTAGAGAGCACATGTTGCCTCTCTGAGCTACAAACAAGCTCAGATATCAAGGCCAAAAGTTAGCTGTAGCTTCTGAGCCTGGAGACCGGAGAGAAGGAGATAGGCGATGGGAAAGAAAGCTGGCGAGCCAAAAACAAGTCCATGAATGAAATAAACAGATACGGAGAGGAGAGGAAAGGAAAGAGCGGAGCAAATGACAGAAACAGCAGAGAGATGGAAGGGATGAGGGGGGGGGGAGAAGAAGAGGAGGAGGGAGTGACTGAGCATTGCTTTTCAAGAGCAGAGAGAGAACAAAGGCTCTTTTGTGTGGAGTGCTGAGAGAGTGAAGTGGAGCCAGGGCTTAGGGAGTGTTTAACAGTGTACACCGACTGCATTCCTGCAGTGTGATTACAAGACGCGTTTAATTTATACTCAGGAAATGGACTTAACTCTTTGCTTTCCTTGTTTTCCATTACACTCGACCTGTATCGGTTCCCGTTCTCGTTGTGTTTTAATGCGATCAGGTAAACCCAGTCAGAGTAAACTTTAAACTTTCACACTGTATACACAACTCACTTTTTTTTTTTTTTTACAAAGGGGTCAATTCTACCCAACGTTGAGGCTAACTTATACACATTAAAACGTAGAGAGTTCTACAACGTAAAAATTCAATTTTACTTAAAATCATGCGTCTGTTTGACTTTAACAATCGACAATCTTTTCTACTTTTTTGTAGGAAGACATTTCAAAATAAAATTCTTGTAAAAGCTCATAAGCACTTAATATTTTACCTCTCTTGAGCTCTTAAACCATGTGGGGCCAAGATCAAAGTGGACATTTATCTTCTTAGTCAAATGTCAAAATTGTTCATGTTTATTTACACAGGAAGTGAAGATGGAAGGTAGTGTACCATCAATGATCTTCCTACATGAAACTCAAACTTCAAATGGAACATCCAAAATATTTTATTGCCATTTTATTTTTTGCCTTTAGCTACTTTATTTTTAGACAGATGTTCCAGATGACTTTATTATGGCTTTATTAGATAGATTTGTCAACAACACAACAGAGATTGGAATCGATCAACAAAAGTTCAGTCAAGTTTGTTACAATACGCAAACATAAAGGCTGCATGTGGACCTAAAAAGAAGAATTCAATAAATTAAAAAAAGGCTCCCTAATTGTGAAACAAATGCAAATAAGTCATGCAAAAATAAAACTAAAAGCTGTTTAACAACAAAACAGCCAGGAACAGAGCAGTTCTTTGTTTTTATATTTGCGTCCTAGACTGAAGGAGTAGGAAATATCCAAAAGCAGGACAGGAGTCATCATGGAGGATGGAGCTGGCAGTCACCTTAACTATCTGCTGAACTGTCCAGACATGTTACATGTTCCCTTCACAGCATGCGTTTCACATAGGAAGATGTTTGGTGACGCACTTCCTCCAATCTGCCTCCACTTTACATACGTCACTGCCAAACGTTAGCGATTGAGCAAATCAGATCAAATTGTTAAAACTTTAACAGAGTCCACACCTCTAGCAAACAGTCGCTTGTCAATAGCCGAGGGTCCGGATCCTATGAATGAAGCAAAGCGTATAACAAGGGACCGGTTTACATAGGTAGTCATACCTGCCTTTAAAAACAGATTGATGTCTCTGTTGCTCCTTTTTCACTTTTAAAATGTTGATTATTGTGACCTCAATTAAATCTGTCCCTTCACTCAACTGGGGGACATAACTTCTGAATCCAAAGCTAACTCAGACGTGCCTGATCAACACCATGGAAACTCCTTCTATCCATTGTAACAACCTGGATGAATGGAGCAGAGAGTTAAAGGGGAAATCTGAACGCTCTAGCGGCCGAAGTCGAGCCTTGTGGACGCCAACCTCTGGCCTTGCTGCTGAGAAAAGTCCCGACCCGTGTCTGGAAGCAATCATCGTGGCTGGATGTTATCTGGAGGAAACATCTGATCTCAGATCATCGCCTTCCCTCCCCAGCCTCCACTCAGTGCCAACCAGGACCAGACAATAGTACAACATAAGTGTGTCCACCTTATAAGAGACGAGCCACTAGCTGCTTCTTTTAAAGCACACTTCTTCTTGCTTTTTGTTGTTGTTGTTATCCCAACTCTCGTACCACTCCCACACATCCAACGCTGACTGTATTCATACACTACAATGTAAGATGAAACTCCTGCTCTGGGGGCTTTCATTTCTTCCTCCCTTTTCTCCCTGCTTTAGATCCTGCTCAGTGCTGAGTGATTTATGGGGGATGGGGGCAATGGGGGTCCTACCTCTTTTCTTTTTCTTCTCTTAACATCTTTGCTCAAACCCTCTTTTCCAGTAATGAGCCTGAGCATTGTCCAACTCACTCTTAAGCTTCCATGAACAGCCATGAAGAAAAAAACATAAGGGTAAAGAAAAACCAGGGGTGGGCTGAGAAATAAAAAGCATGAGGAAGAGGAGAAAAGATTTTGAAAACTTTTTTTTTTTAAAGACAGGACAGTCCAACTCCCACCCACCACAAGATTAGCTTCCCCTCAGGAGAACAGTATAAAGATTTAATTAGCTGACCATTTCTTTATGGCTTGCCATTCAATTGCCTTTTTTCCCCCTTTATCTGTATTTCAATATGCCTGCTCTGCATTTTCCAGACCACCTAAAAACTTAAACCTCCCTATTTTGTTTTCAGTGTGCACTTTCCTTTTCTTTAATCTGTGCAGGTCTATGGTGATGGGATGGGCAAGGGGGTGTAACAGCCTAATGTCCATCAAGAATAATGTAAGGTGTTCAGTTTAGCTGCCAATCAAGGAGGATTACACTTTCTAATGAGGCATGTGAAGTTTTTCAAAATGTCATCTTTATCCTAAAGCAGCAAACCTTCGTCTGGTCAAAATAACTTTAGTCCATTATGGGCTGGACACGAGACCTTTGGGGCGACTGTGTGGTTTAACACGGAGACACTGATTGGGCAATTCACTTAATTCTCTCGCTGTGGATCAGGCTCACTCAAATTCATCCCACAAACACTTAATTGAAGCTTTGGCTTCTTTGTCACCTCAAGCATTTACTGTGGAGCTTTTTTTTTATGCAAAGGGAACATTATTCTGTCAGAGGAAGGCTGTAGCCCTGAAGGTTTGTGCCGTGACTGGACTTTTCTTGGTGGGTGGTGCGTGTCAAAGAATGATCCCCGACGAACCCAAGTTTCTGCGGTTTAAAAAAATAAAATAAAATAAAAACACTTGTAAAAGTTTTGGACGCTCCGAAAGAACATGAAAATCTTCATGAAATGGTTTGGGTAATGCAGCTGACCGCCGTCTGGCTACCTGAGCAGGTTATTAAGTGGGTAATATAAGCTAGTACGGACCAACTTCAACTATGCTCTGCATGGAGTACAGTTTATACTTGTCTATAAATAAATCTTTATTGCATATGTAGTAAAAATATTCTAAAGATGCTCACAGTTGGGAAGACCGCCATTTCCGAGCAAAACCCAAAAAGTCCGGTTAAGGTTTAAGGATGAGGGGAGGGGAGCGTTTTGGAGGAAACAGCTCAGCGTGCCTGAGGGCCCGCTTTGTCAATTGAGCTGAGGCAGAGGAAGGGAGAGCGAAGAGTAAAGCACTGGGGGATAAAAGATGGCGAGAAAGGAGGCATGATGAAAGTTAGTCCGAAGAAACTCTTTTTTTTTTTTCACTTTGCATCAAAGCAACGGCTGGCAAGAGAAATAAAAGAGGCAATCTGCATTTCCATGGGCTGCTCCTGACCTTCCAGCCTCCCCCTGGCCCCAGCCCCAAACCTCCTCATCCTTCCTTCATTATCCTCCTGTACCTTAGCCAACCACCAGCCACCTCCCTTTCCACCCACACCTTTCTCTTGCGCTCACACAGCAGAAACACTGGAAACTACTCCTCGCTTTATGGAAACCAACTGCAACCCTGTCCTGACCTGCATCTTGCTCAACTTTGACTCCCTTCCAAACTCTTAATAGGGTTTTTCCAGCAAAGCAGTTCCAGTTCTTAACCAGAGCTGGCAATGAAGCCAGTTCTGCACCAGTTTCTTTAGAACACAGCTTAGATTTTCATAACCAGGTAGCCAAAATCTTTGATCATCCGTATTTGGGATTTTAATTGGGCATCGCAGTTGTATTATATACATGGAAATACTTGTCTTAGGATGAAGGCCAGTTATTAATGTTGCTTTAAACTACATGTAACATTTTAGAATCTGATCAATGCAATCTGTGCTGGAAAACAGAAGACACAGAAAGGTAGTAAGCAGAGTTTTTCTACCTTACTTCATGAATGATTGGTTAAGATTTAACAATAAAGAAAGCATCTAGAACATGCAGCACATTAGTCAAATTAAAAACAAACAGCGAAAAGACAAAGCGACGAGAAGCTGATGTGATTTCCTTTTTTATTGCTGTTGTTAATATTATACATATAACAACAAACGTAACTTGGGAGTTTGAAATGTGAGGCTCACGCCACATTGTGATTGGCTGTTGGGTTATGTGGCCCCGCCTCCAGCTCCCGATAAACGCGATTGTTTTCTCTAAGAGTTGGTACAAAGATGGCACCAGTTGATCAGTGCCAGAGTTGGTATTTGCTGCGATGAAAACACAAATAACTTCCCGATAAGATAATGCTGAAGACTTTTTAGAAATATGTTTATATACGTTCAAGGTTTAAGTCAACTGAATATGCTGCCGCTGAGAGGAAATATATTTAGGCCTACAATCCCTTGTGACATTAAAAAGAAACCGTACTACGCTCAAACACGAACCGCTGTTGTTTAGACACTGGACCTCCCACATGAGATCTCTCTAAAGATTTGATCTTTCATTGTCTGAAAGTAAAGACGTGTTGGTGTGTGAAGAAAGGTCAAACCACAAATGGAGAACATCTATGAGACATGGGTAGCCATGGCCGAAATAAGGTTTCCGTGCCCACATCTAGAGAGTCGAACTTCCTCTGGAAGACTTAGGACAAAAAAACAAAACATAACCGTGATGCATCTATCACCACGCAGTGTGGTCTGCTGGTGTGATGTGGTTGGGTGGAAAAAAAACACACACACACACACACATGCACACGCCCACTAGATGGCAAATGGCAGAAGAGAAAGTCTGACAGATAAAATACTGCTCAACACCTTCATGCAAAGAGATGTGTTCTCTTTGATAAGAATCTTAATGTAATGCTAAACTGTGATATAGATATAAATATGATTATAAATAATATCTCCTCTTCTAAATGTGTTCTAAAAGACCGAAACGATATGAACCTTTTGCCACAAAAGAGGCCACAGTATCTTATGTCAAGCTAGCATTATTTTCATTCACCAGATTGTTTTTTGTCTCTGTTCTGCAACATAATTCCACCACTGTTCCTTGTTTCACTATGATGTTTTTGATGGCTTTCAGGAACGGACTGGCTTCCTACTATTCCCGGGAAAACCAGCCGGAGAGAATTTTTAAACTGCAGGACAACTTGGAAACTCCAAGTAAAAGTCCCTATTCGGCTCTCTTCTGGTTTCACTATTACATCCCCTGACTTCTTGCATCCACCGTGCAGAATGAAGGAAGCACATCAAAACACACTCACATTAACCTTTCTGTTTAGACAACAGCAGGATTTGGAAGATATGGATGCGCTTGTCCAGATTTCACGCTCTCCTGCTCAAACAATCAAGATTTTGACCTTCAAGTTTCTGAGCCACGATGAATGAGTCTCTCTCTCAAAAAAAAAAAAAAAAAAAAAAAAAACAAAGCCCCCTGCTGTGTGCAAGTCATCTTTTGTTTTGTCTTTCTCCGCATATCTGAATTTTAGTTTCTTCCCCCCCGTCTCTGTGAGTTCAAATGTTTCATGCCAGAAAGAGATGGTTGGCATCGCTTCATGGCAGCGGCAGTTTTGGTTTGGCGAAGGAAGCACGCCTGTCTGTTATAGTAATTATCAGTTAGTGGGGAGAAAAAAATTGCTCAGCTAAATTGTTCTTCTTGTATGTAATCATAAACACCTGCTTTGCGGTAGGTTCAACCTGATTGCTGGGCTAAAGGCAGAGCGGAAAAACAACATCAGCTGTACCAACTAAGAAAACAGGGAACAACCAAGCAGGTAGTCTCTGAAAAACTAGAATCAAGAATAAAGTTTTTTACTAAAAAATAACAAAGAAATCAGCTCAGGCTATCCCCTGCATTGATAGTATGAAGGATTTATGCCGGTGACAATGTCTGAGTCGACCTGGAAGTAACCTCAGTGACAGCGCTCGCACTCGAAATAGACGCAACTTAATAAATAGCACTCAGCATTCTGGGTGTGCCGCATTTCTTCTTGGCTTCGGTTCCATTGGCTGAGGTGTGCCGATCCCTCGCATCGTACGAAACCTAAGAATGGGCAGGAAGTCAAAAGACGGATTTACTGTTCGCTTTAAAACAAGGCCGAGCTTGTTGTCTTATTCATTTGTAGCTCGCTGCTCTATGTAAACCACATTCTCTTTGCTTCCAAGGAAGGTGAATACCATAAAAGAACACTCTGTTTTACTGTGCTGACTTTGGTCTTTGACTGGTCATGAACAGTGCAGAGAAAGCCATTCTGACACCCAGGAAATTCATCTTTTATGGCAATAGCGTCATCTCCGACTGAAAACACGTCTAAAAATACAACCTTTAAATCTTGTAGGATTTCACGAGGTTGGAACACAGAGTAAGAGATATTTGAGCATTCCTGCTTGCACAGGAAGTATTGATGATGCAGAGCACTCTAATGTGCATCGTTAGAAGTAAAAGTAGGCCCATGACATCGTGCTGAACAGTAGACCTGAACTGCTTTTAACCTATCCATATTTGGCTTCATTGACAATCATGTCAAACGTGAAGTTTTGAAAACTTTACATGTTTACTTCTGGTATTGCAGGGCAGAAAAGGTTTTTCTTTTTCTCTTTTTTTCTGGCATCACTTCAAAGCAACTAGCTAGCACGTACGTAGCATTTGACAATTTTGTTTACTGCCTTTTACACGTCACTTACAGGGGTGCCAGCCAGTAATAAATATGGTCAGTACTGCAACTTACACAGCTGGTTTACTGTAAGAACTGAGGCCGAGATAATAGCATCAGATCAGAACATGAGCAAAACGGAGAAAAAACCGAGCATTAACTTTAGACATGCGGATATTTAATACTATAAAAGTGCAGCTTTTTGAGCAGATGTCACAAAGTCGTGTTAAATAAATGGTTTTTCCAACACTTAAAACCAACACTTTGTTTGGAATCATTTTTTTTCTCATTTGGTTTTGCTACTTGGTTCTAATAAATCATAGCTGACCAAATCATTTGAACTGAAACTACTCCCACATGCTTTCACTTTATTCTACCTTTGGCCCTGTTCTATTTCTCAGTTTCATACAGAAACCTTTCCAGCAGCAGGCAAAAAAAAAAAAAAAAAAATACAGGACGCATCCACGCAGCTTATAGACTGCGACAACAGACGGTCCTTCGAAACCAAAACTTTTAAGTTATCAGGAAACAGACCTGGAATCAGAAATTCAGATCATTTTTACATTTTCGAGATCTAATGTTGTACCAGCCCAAGAAAAAAGGCAGAGAAAGAGAAAGCAGACAAACCATCGTTCTTAGAGACGAAGAGTTTCACCCTCAGGCAAAAAATATATAAATCAGTCCTGCACAGCTGGGAGCAGTTTGAGAGAAATGTGGGCTGTGATCAACGCAGGTTTGGATTTAATAATTCAAATTGGAGGGATTACATGAGTGGAAAGACAAGTGCACCTCCTAGCCTGGCTTTCCCCCATCTTTATTTAACTAGGCCTCTATTACCAGGACCGTCCTCCTTCCAGAACCCCCACCTCCACCTCATCCCCCACCCTGCTTACCCTGTGACCCGTTCCCTGCATCACTCACGGGTCATCTGCAAGAAGAAAGAAGGATTTAACAGCCAACTTGGCCCGGGAGGGCCCTCAGAGGTGGGGGCCTTGCACGTCTCAGCGAATCCAAACCTTCGGCTGACTCCCCCCTCTGCTCCTTCCCCCTCCCATCTCCCCGGTTCCCTCCCGCTGTGCTTTTCTTTCCCCACTAAGGAACGGAGAGAAAACATGGGCCCTCACTTCTTGGGTTGATTATTAGGGCTGGAGAGCACGTCTGTCAAGAGTTCAATGATGAGGAACAGAGACACCCGCTCCCACAACGCACCATCTTGTAGAGGCATGGCGAACATCCTCTGTAGGAAAAATTGCTTCAAGGCTTTTTCATGCTTATTCACTTTCTTGCTGAGAAATGGAAAAAAAATAAATAAAAGAAAATCCTGCCATGCATGAGTCTGTAAGGTAGGTATGTACAGAAACTGGAGGCAGTAGCTTGTTAGCTTAGCATTAGACCTGGGGAAAAAGGAAACAGGAGGCCCGACTCTGTCAGTCAGAACCTTGCTCAGGATTCCTACACACACTGTCTGGGAAAGTATGGAATGTAATTAATCCAGTTTTGCATAAGTTTGGAAAATAAAATAGACTATGAAAACAAATATATGTAATTCTGAACTTTATTCCTTATCCCATTCTCTAAAAGTTTCATCCATTCTCTCCTTAGAGTCCAGTTCCCCCAGGTACCATATTTAAAGGGGCAGCATTATGTATTTCTAAGCCATACAGTGACATTTCATAGCACAATTGCATAACTACGGTACCTCCAGCTGTACATCTTAAAAGAAATATGACTTTGAAATTGGGGTTCTGTCTCTTTAAAAACTCCTGCTCTTTCTGACACTTCACTTTCAACAAGCCATCACAACATCACTCCACTATTGACCTTTTAACAACATTTTTACCAGAATTTCACTGAGAAGCAGCTCGCATAATGAGCTCAGCGGATGCACAGTTCCACCAGGTGTGTTGCTAATTAATGGTGCTAGTCTGGAGGGGCTGAGTGGGGGCGTCTGCTCTTGAAGCTCAGAAGCTTGGAAAATGCAGCTCTAAGGAGGAGCTGCGTCTTGAAGGCGGAGCTAGGTCCACCCAGATGTTTCGCACAGCTGAATGGTTGCCATGGGAGATAAAAGGATTTCTCAAACAAGCTTGAAAGAATAAAGGCAACAGTTTAGGTACGGTTTTTGATGAGAGAATAGCGTAATAACTTTTATGTTTACTTTAAATATCGCTGCCCGTTTAATGCTGGACAACTGCTGAGACATCATCCTTAAATTTAAATTCACATAATTACCATTTTTCTCTTGCAATAAAAAAAAAAAAGTAACTATCAGAGTCTTGAAGCTTTATAGTGTGCCGAAAGTGATCATTCAAACTGGCTCTACTGTACACTTGACTTCACTGTGTGACGCCGTGGTGGTGGAAAGGTAACAGAGTTTTATGGTGTTGTATTTACACCACAGACCATAGTGCCATATAATTCTGCTCATGCTTCCCTCACCAGGAATGTGAGTCACACAGTTTCTTCCTGCAAGTCAGCGGGGGCGGGGGCTTAGCAGGCTCTGCTAGGTAAAATAAGAATTTGGGGAGCGAAATTATGTTTTGTTATCTAAGAAAAGGGACTAAGAGATTAAGGGATCAGGCAGGAAATCACAAAAGCAATCCCATCTTTTTTTTCCCCTTTTTTCTTCCAAAAGCGCCTCATGTCAGCCATTGTGATGGGAAGCCTTAGGAGGCTTTTTGTTCCTTCCAGGAGTCCTCAACTCATTGCTTCACTTCTGAAGCTGCGCTGGCCAAGTGGGGAAGTAGGAGGGCGGGAGAGGGGGGTGATGGTGGTGCGATTTTGCCTCTGGGTGGGGTGGAACGGAGTGAGGGACTTGTAGGATTCTTCTGGTTTGATCAATAACCCTATTAAAGACTAATGAATTTGGTGGAGGCAGACTCAATTTGATTGTGAGGCTTTATTTGAACATGGCAGGAAGCAGCAGCAGCAGAAATACATCAAAGGGAGGCTTTGTGAAGAGAGGACCAGATTAGGGCCTCTGACGCAAAGATGGACCCAGTGAAGGGGAGACGATGAATACACACACACACACACCCACACACACACACACGCAAACATGCCCACAGAGAGAGAGAGAGAGACAGAGAGAAAGAGCCTCAGCACACAGGCCAACACACTGCAAAGGCATTCAATCTAATTCCACATTTTCCATTTACTTTCATTGGATGTCTACACGCACTGCTACCCAGAGGCACATGTGTGCACTAAACCAGTTGCACAGAAACACACGGATGCTCAACGAGATGCATATTTACTGTGAGGGACCAGCAGATGGTGGAGCAGTATTAATCGGTACATAAATCACAGTTAAAAGAAGGACGGCATAAACAACCTAAATCGCGCATTACAAGTTATAAATAATCAGGCAATTTTTTTTTTTATTATTTTTTTTTTAATAGCACTGGAATGATTTTAATTGTCTACCCATATCCTGCTGCAACATGTTCAGATAGCATGTCACAACGGCATTTTTTTTTTTTCAGAAAGTGCAATGACTACAACAAGTGTTATCTAATAGATTATGTTGAAATGCAGAGATTTTGCCTGTCAAAGTGACGTTTGCGCAGCAACTGGGTGCTAGCCAGTTGCTGTCGTTATGTTTAAGGTTTTTATTTGGAAGAAAGAAATAAATGTATTTAACAACTTTTCAGAGAATCTTCTTCCAGAATGTAAAAGATGGCAAATCTAAAAACTTTTTCTGGTGTTATTTAAAACTTCATGCGACTGAAGGATTTACTGTTCTCACTTTTCTCAACAGGAAGCACTCGAAGTCGACCTAGTCCTCGTGCAGTTGCCCATCCCAGCTGTTCATCATCATTGCTCCATTTGCACAAGTATGTTTAGAAATGTATAGATAACATTATTTTATTGTGCAGAAATTTAACATTTCATTTTGCATTTAATTTCGTTTATGTTAAGTATATTGTATGTCCAATAATTTCCCAATTCTAGACTCAAACCTTTGCGAAAAGCAGAGTTTAAAAGCATATATGGTTGACCCACTTACAGACAGGTGGGGATATAAACATGCAATTGTTTGTGTAAAATAAGTAAAAAATAAGTGTAATATATTATAAATTGACATGTTTTCACCAAATGATTTAGATTGTTTTTGTAGTTTAAATATAATAGTAAAAAAAAGATTTTACAGTTAATTGTTGTAGGTTTCTAAGCAAGGTGTAAAGTTTAAAACCAAACTAGACTTCTGAAAAACAAAATTGAGAAACGAAAGGTCATCTGTAACTAAAATTACATTTAGCTACTTTGTTTTTACTTACTCTTTGTCTCTCCGACAACGTCAATCTTTTTTCCAACTGTTTCCATTACAACTATACATGCAGTACTTCAATTACGGAAATAAGGAGATGAAATCATTCAGCAAAATCCTATAACTACTTACTTTACTCAGGAGATATCAGAGGTGGAGGCAGTTCTGCAATTGAAGTGTTGTGACGACAGAGTAGGAAGGATTGATTTATAAAGACTGCCTGTTGGGTTTGCCAAAAGAGGATTGAAAAATCTTTTGCTTCTTCTAAAAACTGTCTCTGGCAACAGTGAGGTGCTGTGTAGAAAATTAATAGAAGTTCACATCAACACTATGGTATATTTGCAGTTTTTAAAAAATATAATTTCTGGTTCACAATCCTAAATAATGTAAAATCATTCACACCCTAGATTTCCAAGGTGTGGAGAACATGCTTCCTCTAGATTCTTCTTCTGATGCTTCTTGTTGAAGAAAGACAGATTTTCTCTGTAGTGACATCTACTGTTCAAAAGGAGAACAACAATGAGTGTATATAAGAGAGCAGGTAGTAAAGGTTCATGTTGTTGCACGAAATAACCTACAACCAGACAAAATCACTATTTTAAATTGCAGTATTGCTAAAACTATGAGCGCTCAAGTGATCCTAAAGAAAGTTACGCTTTTTGACATAGTGACATGTGTAGTCTGTCAAGTGACCAAGGTTGCGTTTATGTGTAATCAAGTGCCATTTAATTTGCATTTCTCACTCAAGGCAAAACCAATGTGTGGGAGAGAGCTCTACTAAGAATAAATTATAGAACAGAGCAGAGTAATGCTGCTAAAAATGAAAAACCGGTGACTTGCAAAAGACTTTGCACCCCGTTTGTCAGACTTTGGTGTATTTATTTGGTTTCTGTGAACACATATTATTGCATAATTGTGATGTGAAAGGGAAATGATACATGCCTCCGTAGCTGTAGCAACATAGGCAGTTGCCGGTGTTGGGGTCCAGCCATGGGAGGAGCAAAAAGGACTAAACTACGGAGAACAAAAGAAACAGGTAAAAACTTTGAATCCCAGAACACACTGGATTAATCTATTTTCAAGCACAGTTTCCATAAATGGGAGTCACGGTTAGACACTGCGTGTTTTTTAGTCAGTCTCTTTGGATTGGGGACTAGTTAAGGTCTTGGAGCTCGCTGGCCACTTAAAAGACTGCGTCTTCCAGGACACCTTGTTTTTCAAGGTTTCTTGGAAGACCTCAGTCTACTGAAAATAAACATGAATCTGGCTAATCTGAGCTGCATCAGAAAAGAATCTGACAGATTTTGTTACATTTGCAGGTATACATCTTTTGGGGTTTGTCACCAACAGCTTTGAACAAAGAGACTGACATTTCTACCAGTTCATATTTGTAGAATAGTCAGTCAAGTTGGATTGAGAGCAACTGTGACCATCAGTTTTCAAATCTGGCCAAAGATTCTCATTTGGATTGAAGTTTGGACTATTGGTGGGCCATTCAGACAGTAGCGAAGCATTAAATGGTGAATGGCCTGTACTTTTACAGCACTCTAGTCCAGAGGATCCCAAAATGCTTCTTCACCACATTTCGTTATGTGTTTAGGGTGCATGTACAACATCAGTTTTCCATGTTTTGCATTTATTTCTAAACGAAGAAATAAAAACAGACTTTGTTTCCATCTAACCAGAATATATCTTTTTATGTGTGGTATGTCTTATAAAAATTTTGCCATAAATGACAATCACATCCTGCTTTTCTTTTTCTGACATTCTTCTATAAAGCCCAGAAAGTTGCACTTTCAGCAGATTTTCCAACCCCAACTGTGGATTTTCTATGCACAATTATTCACAAGATTGAGTTGGTCTATCACATAAAACTTCCTTCAAGTTACATTGAAGTGTTTTGTTATGATGTGACAAAATGTGAAAAGGCTCAAGTAAATTCTTTTACAAGACCCATTAACCTCGTCTGAGTTACTTGTTCTATATTTGAAGGGCTGTCCTCTCCCACACACTGGTTTGATTACTGTGACCAATGTGAATGAAATGGCAACAGGCAGATGATTATACATAAATATAACCTTTGTTACAAGTCTTAGGGTATGAATATTATCCCAAGGTAGTTTGTTTAGCCAAATCAGAAACCATTCACCCCCGCACGCACACCCCCACACACCACACACGCTCATCCTGCCCACTCCCCCCACCCCCTACTTTAACGATGCCCTGCTTCCTAATAAACTTTTGTGGCGTTTGGAATCCATTAGGAGCAATATCCCACTTCTCAAAACATCCTGGCTCGATCTGGGGGGGAGCAGAGCGAGGAGACGAGAAGCCCTGAGAGGGGAGGGCCTCAAATTTCCATGTCTATTGAAGGCAGATGAAGGAGAGTTGAGCAAGGCTGTGGAGTCTCATATGATGGAGAGAAAGAATGCTGTGAGAGTCGATCTCAGAGGTGTCAGAGGAGAAACACCGAAGGGAAGATGCCGTGCTTAACGGTTTTTGAGTAAGCTTACGACGCTCTGCTCTCTGACTGGCTTGTTGCAAACGACAGAGATCTGGTTTACGTCATCGCCTCTTCGTGAAAAGCTACTCGGCCTCAAGAACCAGAGATCAAACCAACCAGCCGAATGGAACAATGGAACGTTCCTCAAATAAAACAAATGAACCGTGTAGGTGCTGAATCCGTCCTTCAGATGGCGATCATAAATCTGTTTGGAGGCAGAAAGCTGAAACTTTGTTGTGTTTCTTGGTAAGAGCCTAAATTCCTTCCTCAGAACAAACATAAAACACAACAACTGTAGCTCAGCAGCTGCTTGCGAAGGAACCAAAAGAAACCCGCTGAAAGAGCTTTTACTTTCCTATTCTTCTTTTACTATCCAACATTCGCCCTTGAAACGTACACAGGTGTTGTGAGGTCCTTCTTCAAGCCGCTCTTATGCTCAGAACCATTCCGACCAAATCAGCTCTGGTGGGTGTTTTCCTGCTCTAAACAAACCTTTAATCCAATACAGATATCAGGCACTCGAGTGTCGCAACAATTGTTCCCTCTGTGTGAAAGTAAGCCGTTATCTTAAAACACAAGAGATGCGAGACAAATGTGTGGCAGAGTGCCAGAAGGGGGAGGCACGGGAGTGACGGGCCTGAGATTACAGACAAAGCAGGAGTAAACAGCGCCTTCAGATAAAAAAAAAACATTCGGGTGTACTTTTAACAATAGTTCTTTCCTGGCAGGGGAGCAACAACAAAGGGCCTTCCTGTATGCGCACCCTCCTGCATGTGCCCTGACTTCCCCAGGATGCCGAGACATGCGGCTCACCGCATATACATCAACACTGACCCTAAGTGCTACTGACCCTTGACCTCTTTGTGGCTTTCTAGCGCTAAAACACTCTTACTTCAGCAGGTTACATAACAGGGTTACGTGTTTGATATGGATTCAGTAAATTGTGAAATTTTAGTCATAAAAGTAACTCCGGAAGACGTGTTAATCCTGATGGATGACATGCTTACTCAATTGCCATTTTCAAACTTAAAGGTGCCGAATGCAGCTTTCATAAAAAAATTGTGTTTTTTTTTATGTATTTCTTAAAGCTGTCAATGTGCCATGACAGTATTATATCCTCCATCTGCTCTCTGTGCTGCTGCTGCCGTCTGAAGAAACACACTGCTCCTGGTCAAAAACCAACAATTAAAGCTAGGGGGAGGGACTTAGCGCTGTCAATCAACCCAGGAGGTGCGCGCAATGTGCTAGTGGAGGAGAAACTGCTTACTGTTACAGAAAAACTGTTTATCCAACGTCGTCATGAAGCTGTTGCACAGGCATGATTAACAGCGTTAAGACCCTCCTTCTGGGTCCGACTTGTTGTTTCTAGTTAGTACTGGGAGCACTGGGTGAAGGCAGAGATTTTCACAGATTATCTGCCTCATATCATACTGTCTAGATATAGTTGGACATAGTTTTATTTTAATTTACATGTAAAAATCTGACACCCCTAAACAAAATCCTGTGACCTGGTAAATGAGAGTTTGCTTTTCTTGTAATTAAATCTCTGCATAAGTGCAGCTGTTCCTTAAACGTTTTAGAGGTTTTGTTTTAGAGATAATAAGTGAACAATTACACTTTTCAGTTGATCATCTGAAAATGGAAATTGCATGACCCAACTTAAAAAAGTTTGTAGTTGGGTAAAGAGAGCAGTAAAATCATAATCAGACAAGACCCAAAATGCTGTGTGAGGCAAAAAAAGTCTCTCTATAACTGAACCTCAATAATGTTGATTTCTTTTGGTAGCATAAATCGAATTCATCAGGAACCTCAATTGTGACCCGCAACTCAATGCGGCTGGGTGAAATTTGAATATTTCTTTCAAGAATATGAATAGTAAACAATATAACAGATGACAAAATCATAACAACAAAAGTAGCGCAAAAGGATTCAACTATGTTTGAGCAAACTTAGCTTGTAGCAACGTAAAAAGCAAGCAACCCTCCCCTCACAGCTCTAAATTAACATAAGTTGTGCTCATTCCCACTCTGGTTTATTGAATCCTGCTTGACTCAGCTCCCTTCAAAGCAGCGCAACGATCCCAAGAGGCAAACAGCTATCTAAAGAAGGAGTTGCAGATCAGACCCGTTAACAAATTCATCATGTTTGTCTTGTTTTTATAAGTCCTGGCAACACACTTTCAGCTGAAGTAAAAAAGCACATTTGTGCATGGCACGTCTCGGCCGACCCTCGAAAGCCGCTTTACTTCTAAATCATGACCATAAATGACGCCTGCACTCGGGCTGCTTTTATGATTCGCAGTGAGGAGGCGGAGGGGGCCGGGGGGTTGGAGGGTGGAGGGTGGGTTCTGGGGATCATAAAAAGAAAAGAGAAAAGGAGAACACAGGACTTGTGGGTAATTGTGGCTCAGAGTGGTGGGAGAAGGAGCGTATGGGAAAGACTCTGAGGCCAGATGTGTGAGGAATGTTCTGGCTGCTGCAGCACACAGAGGGTGGATGGATGGATAGATGGGATGGGGGCGGTTTGGAGGGTGGCTGTGGTGCTGGAGGTGTGGGGGTGTGTGTTGGGGGGGAGAACCAGTCGAATTACACAGCCTGCAGATTGTTAAAGAGCTGTCAGGCCTCCAGCGTTCTACTGTGTGTTTCACATCATCTCCAGAGCAGCTACAGCCTGTCCTCTCAGTGGAAAGAAAGCAAGTTTCTTTGGTGCTCAGGGTTTTTACACTTTTCCCACAGTAAAGTTCAATCCAATCACTTCCAAGCTTTTTCAAGGTAAGTTTTCAAACTTTTCCAGCACCGCACCGAGGAGATTAAAGCAGCACAAATGAACTAAAGAAGACCGTTTCAATTCACTATGAAGTGATGTCATTTATTACTGTTATTGATAATGTCAGCAGGGACAAGATAGGCTAGAATAATAACAACACTTTGTGTTTTGAAATGTCTGTCTCACACACACCTTATACACCTGACTGGCCCGAGAGCAAAACAGAATGCACTGGATTAATCTACAAAAGAAATCTCCCAATTTCAATAATGTTGTTTTAAGCCTTCCTTCGATTCAATTACACAGAAAGTCATTGAGTCATTAGCCAATAATAAATGTTCATTACTTTCAAACAATCCAAACCAAAAGGAAGATGAGCTTCTTATTCAAATTAAAAGCTTAAAAAAATCATCCAAAGACAAAACAAAATCTCTAAAGAATGTTCTCGCTAGGTTTTCTGTCACTTAGAAAGTAGAAATAATCGTGGTAGTTGTCTCTATACAAAAAGTAACGGACACATTCATGCTACCTTCAGGAGAAATCATTGAGAAAAGTTCAATTTGGCCCATTTTGGTGACAAATATCAGGGTTCCTACAGTTTGGAAAATCTGGACAAGAGTGAAATTTTACCTACATGTATGTCTAAAGTGTTGATTGGTATGGAGACAAAATATATGGAGAAATATTTGAATTTCTAAACTCCAGTTCATTTACTATTGTCTACGTTTTCTGGCCATCCGTCCATCGAATCACTCACCAATCAATGTATCAATCCCCCCATGTTTGTCTGTCCATCCATTTATTGCTCCATCTGTCCACAAATCCTTCACTGCATTCGTCAGGTTTTCCATTCATCCATCCGTCCTTAAAGCCCAAACATTGGACAGTTTTATGGCATTAATTAATAGAAAAATGCCCTATTCATTTATTACAAATTGGCTGAGAAAAGGACCGAACCCTCTGGAAATTAGAGTTTGGAAAAGTCTGGACTTCTGACATGAGAAATGTGTAGGAACCCTGGTGTTTGTACCAAACCACCGACCACAGGACCAAACTTTAAAGCTAATCCATCGTGATCATTCCACAACCTCAAAAACTTGGGCATGTGCTCACAGAGCCTACCCACAATGCACCTGGTGAGCTCAACCTGCGTCACGGGTAGATAGCAAAGCAAAAAAGAAGCGAGGGGGGGAAGAGGGGAGGAACCGAAAGAAAGAAAAAAAAGAAAACACCCTCCATCTGCTTCCCATCATCTTCATCCATCTCCCCCACCCCTGTCAACCAGACTCTTTCTCCCTCTCTGTTTCATGCTCTGCCTCGCCAACTCATCCAGCCCTCCACCACCACAACCACTGGAGCTGCGGCATGGATAAATAGTCCCCAACAGCTGGGTCTGACTTTTGACCAGGACCACCCCTCCAGACAGGACCAACAACATTGCCTTTTCTTTCCCACCACAACCACTACCACCACCTCCTCTCTGAGTGTGTATCCTGTGTTTCAAAGACGAAGCCGAGACAAGTCAGAGTCTTTGTTTATGCTATGATTTATCTGAGCTTGTACATTACGGCTCTGTTCATTCAGATTCATTACTCGGGCATTTCATAAATGGCCCTCTGACTGCCCTGTCTGACCTTGGTGAAGGTTTGTTTACAATTCCAGACTTGCAAAAAAAAACCACGGGGATTTGAGGTATGATCATTCGACAAAAACCTATTTTCCATGTTTCCTTTCAAATGTTTCAGGACTATACACAAATACACCCGAGCTGTGCACGGCTCCAATAAATTCTTGATTGTGCCTTTAAGTCGAGAGCGTGTTGTTTGTTCAGCTGCTCGAGGGCCTCAGAGAGAAACCCGGGGAGGCCGCGGAGAATTCATACCTTCTATTCATCACAGAGGAAGGGGTGGAGGGAGGAGTTTTTAGGACGAAGAAAGAGCGAGGAAATGAAAAGACAAGAGCCTGTTTCTCTCCCCCCTCCTCCTTCTCTGCTGAGTAAGGAAAGAGGTAAGCTCAGCTTTCTGACAGCTGGGCCGAGAAACCTCTGCTCAAATGATCAACGACTCATGCCTCATTTATGCAACCATTAAGGCACAAATTGCTTCAGATTTGCAGCAATCAATAATGTCAGTTCCAGACTGAAAAGACAGAGTCTCTGTTTATCTACAAAAGGATTTTCATCGTGATGCACCGGATTTTTGTTTCAAAAGGTATACAGGGGAAGGTACTACAGATAGGTTCAGTCGATGTAAAATTGAATGCTAGCTCACAGGAAATAGCATCATGGAACCATTATCAATGGGAACATTTGCATCACGTTTTTGTACAACTTTTTAGTACCTTGAAGAAAGCTTACTTTTAGATAAGATGTTCTAAAGCTTTTGAACTTATGAGCAAATCTCTATTATTAAGCTACTTACAAATTAGAAGCAAAATAAACAGTAAAAACATATCATGTGCCCTTGAGTAACAACTACAGCTTGACATCAATGTCTTACTCGTCACAAGTTAACTTATTATTGCCTTCTTAGGTACAGCTTCCCGTATTTCTGGAAAGTTCACTGAGCTTCAGGGATGCGAGCCTGTACCTGTTGAATCAGCTGATTCCAGAGGTTATGGGATTCAGGTCTGAAGAAATATCAGGCCCCTTTATTCGAGGTACCCCTGTATCCAGCAGCCACTTCCTAATGACGGGACCTCAATGTGCTGCAACATTGTCGTCCATGTTGATGAAATTAGGCCTGTGTTGGGTCACAATGACAGGAATGATGACATTCTTCAGGCAGTATTGGTTTTTCGCAGTGCCATTCACAAAATGTGGTGCAGCTTTGTCAACACTGTATCACCACCACCACCAAAAGCTTGTTTAAAGACAGCAGCAGTTGATACACAGTGCTCTCCTTGACGTCTCCAACATCGCCGGCGGCCATCTTGTCTACTCAATGTGAAGTGACTTTCATCAGAACCAACCAGTCCTTCATCTGGTGTAAATGCTCCCTCGTGGTGTGGTCAGGGGTCCTTGCAGGTCATCTAGAACAAGCTGAGGTAAATAGTTTCCAATGGCCAGACGGAAGACCTGTCTTAAATGTGCATAGAGTTGAGTGAAATTCCTCATCTGGTTCCACAAGAGAACTGTTCACAGTGAAGCGGTCGTCAGCGTGGGATGTGGCGGTCATCAGCGTGGGATGTGGCCAAAGGACATCCACTTCCATATGACTCTTCCAGGCTCTGTATCTTTGTTGCAAGCTACAGATGACACTCTGTGACACTATGACCTCAGTGGCCACTTCCATCTGAGAACATCCTGTTTGAAGCCTTGCAGACACAAAGTACTGTTGATCAGATGTTAGGTGTTGTCTCGTTCTCATGTCAAAATGAAAGCTGAATGTCTCCAACGTTTTGTAAGTAGTATATTTCTAAAACAAAAGAAAAAAGTTAGACATCAGCTAATACACAGTTAAACAAGATCTGTTACAACTGAAGAAAGGCAGAAATGAATAGCAATGCAATAAAATGCAGTTTGTGTCGTCAGAGAAACTTTGTTGTGGTATTATTATTATGGTTTGGGCCTACTTTGCTGATTCTAAGTAGAGGTTATCTTTTCGCCACAGACGAACAGATAAAATCTGAATAATGCTAATGTGACATCTCAGTTGACGTCATGTTTCTAAACCAAAGGTTAGAAGAAGAGCATAACCACAAGTATAGAATGACTAAACCGTCTCGCAACCACGTTTAATGAAATGACATTTCTACAAAGATGCTGAGTATAAAACAAAGCAAATGTGAGGATTTGAGTTTTTCTTTGTGTTTATTTTAGGTTTCTGTGTCTATTGAGTCTCCATGTTGTCCTGTCTACCCCTTGATTGTTCCCAGCTGTGTCTCGTTTCCCTGATTACACTCTGTGTATTTAATCCCACCTGTGTTCCTTGTTCCTTGTTGGGTCCTTGTCGAATCTGTTGTGTCAAGCTGTCTTGCTGTCAAGTCTTTGGTCAGACGTCCATTGTTACCAGTCGCTACCAGTTTTGAGCCTCAGCCTTCCATTCATTCTATGCTGCCTGGACTTTGGATTATTGTGCTTTTGATCATTAAATCATCATCATTTCTCCATAAACTGGGTCCGCTGCGTCTGCCTCACCACCTCAACTACCGCGTTTCATGACAGCAAATGGAAAAAGATGAACAAAGTAGATTAAATACTTTGAAAGAATAAATGTCAAAGTCAAAATTTCTCAGTTCAAAACTTATTGGAAAAAGAAAGAAATGAACAATTCTCCAGAAGGTATTGGTACTGGACAAAGTTATTGAGCCAGCAGTCACTCTTGTACTTTTAGTTCAGTCAAAATATTCACCCTTTGAAACATATCTTTGGTTGGAAAATAGTATGACAGGCCTTAAAACTATTTGTACAGTCCTAACAAAATGTTCAAGAAAATATCCTAAAGAAATGGGAAACAAAACCAGCAAAGGCATGTCAGGATTCCTGAGAGATGTGTCTGTCTCTTTATGTGAATCATCCACTGTTTCCATAGTGCGGTCGGTCAGAAGTTGTGTATAAAAGCAGAAAGTGAAGCTGATGTACCAAATTAAGAACCTATTTGTCCAATTGGACAACATTTATTGGAAACTGAAGGAGTGGAGGTGCAGTTGGGAACTGAAGTGCCCAGGTAAAAATTTGGGTAAATAGGCGGCACATTGTAAGAGCAAGTGTATTTTTGATGAAGGAACAATGTTACAACATGATATGAACACCAGATTTTAATCCTGACCATGACTGACTGTCTTTTTTTTTCTTTTACCTCAGAAGAAATGGATTTTCTAAGTCTGTGTCCACGAAATTCCTTAATAACTTTTTGAAGTTACAATTTTCCATGGAGTTTGTAGTGACTCTATGTAAGCTACGAAGTGTAGCTGCTGTTTTATGCCTGCTTGTACAGGTAAAAAAACATTGAAGCTCATTGGACTAGACAATATGTGATGCTGGATTCACAAGAACAAGATAAGATGACATTATAGCATTTTAATATTTTTGCTACATGTAACAAACTTGTATTCTTAAATCAGTGGATTAGCCACAGCGTCATTGGACTTTGTGGATCACTTTCGATCCAGCTTAATTACCGTTCGGGGTTAACAGTGCTGAAATGTTTTAAAATTTACTTTGACCCACAAGGAGAGAAACACTGAGAAATGATTAGAGCAGTGGTTCCCAAAGTGTGGGGCGCGCCACCTAGGACGGGTGCAGTGCCATTGCAGTTGGGGCGTGATTGGAAAAAAAAAAAAAACTCTCAGGGATCTGTTCATGTTTTAACCCTATTTTGCACAGAGGCTTTTTTTAAATGTATTGATGATAGCAAAGTTGAACATTGTTACAAATAAAAAACAGGAAATATGTTTGAAATGACACTGACAGCAAAGAATACTCTTCTACAGTATAGAACTAAAAACAAACAGTTACAGAAAAATGTTTCACTGTAAAGAATGTTGTGTGTGCCCAGTTGATTTTTTTTTCTTCTTTTTTGAGAAGGATTTAATTGTAATCCATAGGGGGGCCCAGAAAATCTTTGGGAACCACTGGATTAGAGGAAGATTAAAGAATCATATAATAGTAAAATGTAATTTTCTTGCAGAGATCTGGAGAAGTAACAGTCTGGGAAGAGACCTTAAGCCATGTTCACACTGCTGATCTTAATGCTCATCAGATTTTTGTTTTTGTTTGCTGAGACTGTTTTTTTTGCATTGCTGTTCACATTTCAATTTTAATGCATCTGTCATCAGACTCCAATGTGAACAGCCTACAGCTCTGAAGTAACCTGAAGAAGACCTGACATCACCACACTGCGTTTCCTGAAGGGAATATGAAGAGCGCACATCAACTGCAGCGTAAAAGTTTTGAAATTGTGCCTCTAGACTGAATAAAATTACAACAATCTCCATTCATAATCTGCTCAATGGTCACTTTGTGGATGTCACATTGGGTCTCGTCGCTTCCCACCTGCTTGGGCGCAAAACAGCTAACCTGTCACACTTCCATTCACATCCAGGTTGTTTCGATTTGGGAAAGCATATGAAAAATAACCTGAGTATGAACTGTGCTGTTCATTATGGACCACTAAATGTGCCGTCTGAACTTAGCTGTAAAGAGAGCAGGACAGGATTAGCTGGAATTCGAGGTAAGCGATTAACGAGGTGACAATTACAGGCGTAAGGAACAGGTGAGGGTAATTATCTGAATGTTCTGCAACTGTGGTGAAAAATGTACAAAGACATGGAGGTGTAGTGGCTAAAATGATACAGACCGAATTGAGAAAGAAAGCAGGGAGAAGAGTGGAAAGTGATTACTGAAAGAAGCAAATTAACCAAACGATAATCCACTCAAAATACAATTGCTAGAACAACAAAATGCAAAATCAAAGCCCAAGGATTCACTTTAATATCAAGAAACCATAATCATAGTTAAAATTAAAACAGCAAGTAGATAGTACTTTCTGAGACAGGCTTCGCTGTCATCATGCTTCCCCATGGTGTTGAGAAATCAAAAATCAAATGGTTAAATCAAATGCCACAAAAGAAGGATGATTAAGCCCTACTGCTGCTGTGGAACCCGTCCAACCTGAACAGACTGGATTTGTCCTCTCCCCATGATTCAACGCTAGGCTCGTCTCCATTCTGCTCCCACTTCCTCTGTCATGATCATGTCTTGCTTCATCCTGTTGTTACTCACTCTAGTTGCAACAGTGCTGCTTCACAACTGTCTCATCAGCACTTCTCACTTCCTCAAAGCCCCTTTTAGTGGACTGAAAAACACTGCAGGCTGATTAAGTTCAGATCAGGAAGAAGCCACTGTGGTCAACGAATAATCCCCACCACGTGAACCGTCCTGTGTCTGGAACGGCTAAAAAGCCGCGCTGATTCAACAAAATGCTAACTAAGTTCTTACCATTTGACCGTGTTTGGAGTTGAACGTGTTTTCAGAGTCCCTGCTACAGCTGATACGAGGTTAAGAAACTGGGACAGGCAAAATAAGAAAAGGGCGGGAAAAGAAAACACTCGGAGAGGTAGTTTTGAGAGCCCCAATGGTTTATTACCCTCGATTTTCAGGGGCTGAAATTTCAGCCTCGCTTTGAGGAGAAACTCGAACCGCTGGTCCAGCTGTCCACAGCTTGCCAGGATTGAGAAAACCTCCACCGCACACGTTCTAACAAACCTAGTCTTTTTTTTTTTCCCTCCTCCCTTGCGTCTCCAAGCCAGGTAATCAATAGGAAACCCAAACACGCTGTGGCTGCCAGAGGAATCGAGACGAGCTGTTGTGACATGAAGGTCCCACAAACAAATCTGTCACTCGGGAGCGCGACCATGTTCTCACTTGTATGTTTTATGTTCTCTATCCCGCTCTAGCTGTGCAAAAAAATTAAACAAAATAACACGACCAGGTGGGAAGCAATTGGAAATGTTTAAGCTCTTTAGTGCTATTTTTATCACGCTTTTGTCATTGACTATTATTTTGAAGGAAGAAAAGAAGAGGTTCTTGAGCTGAACTTTCGTTTTGAGACAGACGACAGATAAAGAAATATTGTTGTGCTGGATGCAAATAGCCAGTTTTATTAGCAAAACTTTAAATAGTCTGTGTGGCAGGGACAAAGCAACAGGCAACACGTAAATGATTTGTAAGTACTGTAAAAATATCGGGAGTGGATAACAATTAGTGCTGACAATGCTAACAGTAGACTCTAATCTGAACTATTATGCTGCGCCAAGCTAATGGTGTGTATTAGCAATCATCTTCTATAAATTGTATCTAGATTACTATATCTAGCTAACTTGTGCGCTGTGTCATCTGCGTACATTGTTACACCCCTCTTGTTTAGTGGAATTCATCAAATAGTGATGCTTTTTCACATGACTATTTGAGGATTTGTTTATGATTTTAGAAAGTTCACATTTATATGAGGTTCTAACTCTAAAAGGTTGAGTGAAATCTGTTTTCTCTAACAGGTGACTGTCATGTTTAGATGGAGAAACTCTCCTTTGTTCTCCTCTGTGCCTAGCTCAGTGCAGCGGAAGGCCACTCCGACCTCACAGTGACTCATTATCCAGGCCTCGGTCACACACAGGGAATTAGTGACCTTGGGCACTGGACAATGAGGAGTTGTCTAAACTGCTTGTCTTATCAGTCTCTGGGAAATGTATCAACTGATCTTTTCTAGCCAGACTCTCCCACAGCCTCCTACAGCCTTGCCTCAGCTTGGATACAAGGAGCGGTGATGTCATCGTGGCATCGAGGACTTTAGCTTTGATCTGGGATTATAACTTTGCCGAAAGTCTTCAGTAAATCAAACTGGTTGCTCTGCTAGTTTTAGTTTATTTATCATGCAGCAATTTCCTCTAAGTGCCAGTCTTTTAAATTAGCACGGATCTGATTCAATCATTTGCTCATTGTTTCAAGTTACCTTAAAGGGGTAGTTCAGAGTTTTTGCATTCAGGTTCTCTTTAAAGTTCATAATGAGTTTATGTCTTACCTACAACTAGTTAATGTTTTGATATATTAAGTAATAAGAAAACATTTTACTCTGTGCCAGAAACTAAAGCTAACAGCTTTCCTGAGGATCCATGATTATACCAGGTTTATTAAAAATACTCCAATGTCAACAACTTCATTATGATTTATGTTACTTTTTCTTTGGATGATTATTTACAGGATTTGATGATTTGCTATATGGACAATGGATGTAGGAGGTGGTGTGTTCCCAATGATCTTCCTGTAGTAAACACAGAGAGAACAGAAAGTAATTCCAATCAGAAAAGGTGACTGATATAAAAAGCAAAATAAATAAATAAATAATTCTAACAAAATGTAATTATATTTATTCGCACAATTTTCTGAACGGGACCAACTCTGACTTGTAACAATTTACATTTTCTGTTCTTAGTATGTTTCCCACAGGAAGACAATTGGTGGTGCACCGCCTCCAACCAGGAGTTTCTGTTTAAATAACTGTAAGTAAACTGATCACCAAGTATAGCATGTTAAATACATCTGAATATGGATGCAGATGAGGCTTTTTGTCAGATTAAAAGTACATTTTAAAAATAACAACCTTTAGTTAAACATACTGTCGTTCAAACCAACATTTCTGTGTGAAAAATGTTTTTTATTAGTATGATGTAATATTAAATAATTGATTTGTTTTCATGAGCTTGAAGCAGAAAATTATCATAAATAAAAGCTTGAGAACATCAGTCTATGTGTAATTAGTCTATATAATGTGTTCCACTTAATGAACTGAATTACTGAAATAAATAAACTTTTTAATAGTGCTTCAATCTATTAAATAAGTCCATGCATGTTCCAAAATTGCTCTGAATAAATCCCTAGGCTCATTTTGAGATAGGAGTTGTTTTATGGTAGGAAAAGTTTACATGGACTTGCTGTTTGCTTTTGCCTCCGAAATTCGGATGTTACTCCAAATAAAGAAGAAACATGGAGTCTGAAGACTTATTTACTGCAGGTAAGTTATTTACTGCTCTCAGTATTTCAACAGAACCTCACTATAAATATTTTGTCCATTTAAGTGCAGCACAGCAGCTACAGTACGCCATTCATCTTCAGGAGCCATCGTTCCTTTTTTTTTAATTATTACTCGTCCAGGTTAACCTAAATAGAAGTACAGGACAGCTGCCAGATTTAAGGCAGTTGTGCAACATCGAGGATGTAAAGGAAACAGTTGCTGTTCACATGTTTATATCATCTGGTTGTTGCGACAGACATGTCCATCTTTTTTTTCGTTTTTCTTTTTTTTACAGGATTTATGAAATATATGACTTTAAAACAACTTCTGCTCCTGCCTGCTCTTGCTCAACTGTGTCAAAAAAAAGAAATACAGAGTAAACCAGTGGAGTAAGGCTACTGGTTTGTTAAAATGATGTAAATCTTACAAAATAACAAAAAGAAGTCAAAAATGCATTGGAGAAACTATGTCAGCTATTCAATTCAAAAGAACCAAATTGAGATTTTTATTTGTTTGCTTGTTGCCAATTAAGATTTAAAAATCTAATGTTTTTGGCAGCCATTTGACTCCTTTTGCTTCCACTCTATGTGTTCTGTGGGTTTGTTTCTATCAACTTTGTGAATCTAGAGGCTGAAGGTTTTGTACTTTTTCACAGAATTGCATGAATTGTTGCAGCTTTTCAATAATATTTAGGTCTAAATACTTTAACCCTCTGATGCATGAATTATGATCCTTTGTGTCAGAATTTCTTTTTCATTTTTTAAAATTCTTTTCTTAAGGCATAAAAAAGGTAGGAAAATGTTTTTGTAAAAATAATTTATTTTTTATTTTTATGTGATCAATTGTAATTTTGTCCAAATACAAAGTTGTTATTTGAAAAATACATCAGTAGTATTGTTCCTTAGGGGTTATCTGAGGTCACAATATTTTTTTTACTTGCAAGAGTCGTCTACAGTAGAAGGAGGGACCGGGTCGGTTCTCATGCTTTTTTGTCTGTCGGCCATATTGTATTTAACAAAAATAATTTCTTGCATCTGCAGCTGATGGCCAGTAGTTGATGGTATATTTTATGATGCATTAGTGTCCACTTCAGTGGTCTGTGTGCATTTATAACATAAAAATCCACAGGAAGCACAAGAAAATGGCTTTTAGATAGCTGTCCACTGTAGTGACCACTATGCATGAAAGGGTTAACATGACCTATTTCCTTGTATCTTGGGCACTCCTGTTCAAGTAATTTGCAGGGTTTTCTCAAAGATTGCCTCATATTTCCATCAATCGTCCCATCAGCTCTGACCAGTTTCCCTGTCCCTGCCAAGAACAGCATCTTTACATCATGATACTGCCACCACCATGTTTTGCAATGGAAATGGTTTGTTCACATAAGTAAATTATGCACAAGTAGACTTTGCTCACTATTTAGGTGACTTTTGAGGACAATTGGTCGCACTGGATTATATTTTACCAAAGGGAAAGGATGTATAAAAAATGTATTTGTAAAAAAAAAAAAAAAAATGCTTTACCTTTTTTTCCACTTCTTACTTATGTAAGACACATAAGTAAGTCTGGGTGTGACACATAAAGACCTAAAAACATACATCAAAGCTAGTGGTCCAAGTGGTAAAATGTGGAACGCTGTATAAAACAGTAAAATACATAACAAAATACTCAACATGTGTTTTGTTGTGTTGCTTCGTCCGTGCGTCCAGGACGTAGTTGTTGAACGAGGCGCTGGATTCGAACAACAATATGGACGGAGGAAGCGTAAACTGCAGAGGAGGAAGAAGGCTCATTGGCCAGCAGATGTTTCAGCTTTTGGGTTTTTGGCTAGAAAAGAGCAATTAAGAGCTCCCCTTAATGAGGCTGGCAGCCACCCTATAAACTGTCTGGTTCAGTGAAAGAGTTGCTCATTAAGTGAAACGTTCCCCCACTCCGCCCTTCTCTCTGGCGCTGCCCTCGCTTGTACAGGAAGTAATGGATCAGACTTTTTAAAAATTGTATGCCATCTTCAGACAAAGTCACTTTGTCTGAACGGCTGGCTTTGCCCACACCAACCCGTATGCACACATGTGCAAGCCTGTGTGTGTGTGTCCCCATTTGCGTCCATGTACGCCGAAATGTCTGTTGTGCGCCTGGCTTGAGCCGAGTGTGGGGAAGTGATGCACATTTTCCATGAGGCAGCTAACTATGCACCTCCAGCACTAAAGGCCACAACAGTCAACAGAACATTACAGATGAGAATGCCGAGATTAAAATACCAAACAACCCAAATAGGGGCCAGATCCTGTTTTCCCACCCTCAGTTTCTGTTCACCATAAACTTCTAATTTAGCTAATAAAGAGCAAGCACCAGAAAAAGAACCCAGGAGAGCTGGCTCGCAGCTGCTTGTAACAGAGCCGTACACAAGCGCTGATTTGTTTGTCACCCTTGCGTTTCCAAATCAGGACTCCATTGACTGATGGAAATCACATTCGCTCATGTGCTGTACAGCCAGAAATGTAAGTTGTTTCATGCCGCTCTTTATTGAATATTTAATAGGTACAGTTCTCTAGAGTTTGCGATCACATAATTGAATCTTTTGGCTTCAGTTACACAGTAAATATCAAGTTATGTGGCTGTGTGATTTGGCTTGATTCACTGCACATTTCCAGAAATGAGAAGAACGCTGAATTGAATGGGTCCAGCTCTTCAAAAGAGTTTCTTATTTGTGGTGCTTTCTTGCACATTTTTACATTTCCTTCTGTTAGAACCACAAGCTTCAATGCATCTCAGATTCTATGTGGCACATTAGCACAAAGTAGTACATGAAGGAAGAAAGACGGACATATATTTTAAAATAAAAAATGTTCAAATAAAAATTCAAAAAGTCAAGTATATGCATTTGTGCTAGGTCCCCTTTGCACATAAATAAATATGACTCTCCACTCCAGACTTAAGACTTCAACAGTTCTTCAATCTTGCCATCACCAAGTCTCACAATGGCAAATTCAGTGTGATCTGCGGCGTGCTCCTCCATAAATAAAGTTAAACATATGGACCAAAAAGCTCAGTTTTGGTCTCCTCTGAATATAACATGTTCTTCCATATGTTTGTAGTATCCCCAACAAGGCTCGTGGTAAACTATGAAGGCGAACTTCACATGGAGGTTTTCTTGCTACTGTTCCATGAAGACGAAGTGGAGTGTGGGACATGTATTTGTCCTGTCAGCATATACTTCCACCTGAGCTGCGGATCTCTGCAGGGTTAGCGTGTGAATCTTGGCAGCTTCTTTGAATAAACCTCTTTTTGCCTTGATCCTCAGTTTAGGTGGGTAGCAATGTTTTTGTCACGATCCTGGGGCGTTTTATTTTTTATCCTTTGTGGTTTATTTATGTTCAAAAAGTCTTGTCATATATAGTTTATCATTTTTACTTTATGGTTTTGCCGTATACATTCATCTCCTTATGTTTAGGTTCTTGTGTTCTGTCATTGGATTGTATTAAGGGGGAACCGAAGTGCATGAAATGCATGCAACACAATTCAGATATTAATTTTTGAAACACTTCACAGCTGTTGCTCTACTTTGAGCTGGTCTGTTGTATAAAATGCCAATAAAACAGATAAAAAATGTGACAAAACATGAAAACATTCCAAAGGGTATAAGTAAAGCATTTTCAGCTGTTTTTTGTTGGGGTTTTTTTTTTCAGGTTTTATGTGGTCAGGTGACCACACAAAACTAAACCAAACCAAACCACAGGATTAACTGATTACCTGAAAAAATAAACACCAAATCAATCCTCCCCTAGAACAACAAGGGATACCGCTCTCACAGTATCTGGTGGGGCCTTGTCCCCGGACCCCGTCTGGCATCAGGAGGACTTGGCACAAGGCGCCCCATTGAGTCCTGACCAAAACTAGGTCATTTGCAAAGCTCCCGCTGGACACGCGCGGCGGAAAGAAAATAAACGCAGAGATGAAGAGAGCTCGACAGGAGGCGGCCGAGCTTCCTGCGAGGGCCACAGAGGGATGCTGAGAGCGAGGTTAAGATAATGCGGAGCTGTGATAATGCACTGGCGTTTTCATAAGCTCGAGGTTGCCTTCCATGTCATCTCCGAGTCTTCCTCTCATTGTTCCAGGCTTACCGTGTGATGTGTTTGTAAAAGCTTCCTCCTGCTGAGTTCAATGATATTTACCCCCCTCACTCCAACCGCCATATTTAAAATCATGCAGGAATCCCAAATCACTTTCATAAATCACTCTCTTACCGAGGCAGACATTGCAAACCGGCCCTGGTTGACGTCTGATGGCAATCATAACCTTGAGAAATTATCAAGCAAAGCCATACATCCCACGACTTGACCTATTGTTCACGTTTCTCTCTGAAGCCTGCAACAGCCGCGCAGCACACATGTTGTTGTCATCACCGGCAGGACTGGCCTTCTCGAAATATCTGGTAGAAACCCCAGGCATGCAGGAAGCGAGAAAGAAAAAAACGCAGAGATGAGAGGCGGGAAATCAGGTGACTGGAGTTTTAATTGTTTTTTTCCACTTGTAGTGTTACAGCAGAAACACACTCGCTTTAGCCAAACACAAACGCACCAAAAAAAAATTTTTTTTAAATGCACACGCTTACATCTGAAAGGAACCATGTCCACCAGCTCCCTCCAGCCTCCTCTCCCTCCCTTGGTGAAAATCCTGAAGTTCTCCGTCAACAGTCTGTGGAGTTATGGAATCGATCCCTACCCCCACATCCTCCCTTCTCCATGCAGCTTCAAGCGTATGTCTGCCAGATGTCCAAAGCAGAGAAAGGGGAATATGAAAGCTGAAGCTGAAGACTGACAGAGGTGTCTTTTATGGAAGGAGTTAACGTCCTAATGATATAAAAGATGCCATCAGTTTATCAAGAACCAGTGTCTCCCCTTTCTGCATTAGAGTCTCTTCGGGATTGCTTTTTGAAAAAGAAAAACAAACAAAACGATGATTTTCCTTCTTCCATTCAAATAAACTGTCCTATTTTTAAATTACGTTAACATTCGTGAAAAAGAAGTGATTTCTAAGTTTATAAAAATACCCATTGTTCGGTGAAAATGCCTAAACTCCTTTGTTGAGCTATTGTGCGTTTCTGTAAACCGCATACATGTGAGGGGAAACTCGAGCCCGTGATTTGACTTGAGTTATACCATGTAGCACACATTGTATACAGACCCCGCTAGATGGATATCTACCCCTAAGCCCCTGGAGTATTTCAGTGAATAGATGACGAGGAGGGTAGACAGTACCTGACATTTACTCAGTACTGCAGGAAAGACAGGCCATTGTCTTTGCTGAAATGAGAGACTCGGCCACAGAAGGGCGACTGGGGGAGAAAGAGGGCGGTGTAAGACAACCTGATATTAATCTAATGAAATAATAGCAAGCGCTCTGAAGTGGATATCTGGGATATTTTGACTTTTTTTTTTTACCCCATTGTCAAACCCGTTCTTCACCTGGGGAAGGGCCCGGACATGAGAAGGACGAACTCAGTCACACAAACCTGCTTTCACTGTCTCTAAAGGAGATGCCAGGTGAACCACAGAAGTAAGAAGTTCACATAACGCTAATCACGAGCAAGAGAGGGGTTTTAAATCCTGGGGTTTATTAATGGGATATTTAAATTCTCAAGACATAACCTCTCCACTAATATTTGGAGAAATGTCCTTTAGAAAGGTGCAGAGAAACCTCTTGCTTCTGGAACCTCTGTAAATATTCTTACTGGACATTTGACCTCATTTTCTTTTATAAGAAATCATATAAATTGGTTGATTATTTGTGTCTATTGACCAGTTTTTTTAAACTAGACTACAAATTTTCAGTTCGAGGATTCAAGGATGTTTTTATTGTCATACCACCTTGCTTGGTTGTGGTACTAAATTTGGACTCAGGTCCCAGATTAAGAAATTTACTACACACAAAAAATATATACATAAAGTAATTTATGTAATGTATAGATATGTGTGTGTTGAAGTTAGGTCCATTCCTACTTTTACCCTTTCTGAACCAGTTTTTATAGATTTTTGTGATTTCTATGAACTTGCATTCACGTTTCAACAATGTTGTTTTCATGAAGTTAAAGACGGCAGCTGCTTTTGTCAGAGGTAGGCACGGCGGTGGCAGCTTCATGCTGAGGGCCTGTGGTTCTGGTACATGGCACAAAGTGGATGGAATAATAAACGTTTAGTCTTCAACCTCACATCAAAACGCCACATGAAAACATCTCGACACAGTCGGGTGATCCAACAACTCTGAGATCCCAAACACACATCAAACCGGTTTACTAGAATGGAGACATCGGGCTACCATTAAGAGTTTGGAATGACCTCGGCCTTGACCTTTTGTAAATTTGCTGCGTCTGTACCCAGAAACCAACTCACTTAAATGAACGCCACCAATTCTGCTCAGCAATGTGGTCAAATATGTAGAGAGAGAAGTATGCCAGAACCTTGTAATTGGCTTCTGTGGTTTCTCAGTAACTCAACAGTAGTGCTGAGTTTTTGAAACTCATTGAAGTTACTTGTTGCATAAAGAACGACTCTAGAGGCAGCGCGGGGGGCTCATGTGACATTTGTGCAGAGTAAGAGTGTTGGCGAACTTCTGACGGGCACCGTCAACAAAACCCTCCGCGGAGGCCACTACAAAGATGTGTGACTAAGACGACACTTGTGAACCTTCTGGGCTGGAAAATGTTTCTGCCGTGTGGCTTCTGTTCTGGTTGTCTCTTGACTAATGGAGATAAGGACAAGACGAAGAAGAAGAAGAAGAAGAAAAAACACCCACGATGTGACAAACGGCACATATGGCAGGCAGAGGCAAACAAACACGGTAAAGTCCAAAACAAGTCGAGAGCTTCTCTGCGTCTGTTGTGTCGGGCTTCCACAGAAACAGCAAAAACGGCTCAGCATCCAGACAAAAAGAGGAAGGGAAAGAAGAACTGGTGAAAGGAAGTGAGACTGAGGCCAAAGAAACATCTGCTCCAGATCCTTTTTAGTGCACGCCGTCCACTTCTCGCAGAGTGATTTGTTTGTCCGTGAGTCAGGAGCACAAGCCAAACGCAGAGAGAGAGAGGAGAAGGGGGAGAGAGAGAAAGAGACGTTAAGGGATGTGTGCGTGCACAGAGGGAGAAGTTAATAAGTCAATAGGACACGGCTCCATATCTTATTGGGCCTTGTTTAAGCGGCGAGTCCCAGAGAATAATAAACAGGACAGACACAAATCAGTGTTATCTTTTCACTCAGCGGGGTGAATGGGGAGAGTAACAGAGCCAAAAAGAACAACAACAAAAAAGAACAGAGGAACAAAAAGAGAAAGAAAGGGAGGGTTTGGGAAGAGGAGTGGGGGGTAAAGGAGAATGAAAAGCCCCCTTCTGACTCGCACTGACCCACATACATTCGCCCAGCTTTTCTGAGGCTCGCTCTGTCTTGGCAACCAGCAGCCTCTGTGAAAGAATCCCAGCGTTCAGCCAAAGGCAAAGCCCATGTGAGAGAGGAGGGGAGGGGAGGATGGCAGAGGGAGAAAACGACAGAAAAGGAGAAGTGGATGGGTGGACACTAGACTCCTCCTTTTTTTTTCCTCCCTCCTCCTTCCTCACCAGCTCTGTTGCTCCTGACGACCGGTTCTCAATGGATTCCTGCATATTCAGGAGGCTGAGCGCTCATCGACTTAAGTAAAAAACCATGTGGGGATCCTTCATTATAAATAATCTTCGTCAAAAGCGCTAAACTGCCACCAGCTAGGACGCATAATGAAGTTAAAGCTGTACCGCTGTGCTATTAAACAGACATGAAATCCAATCGGTCATTCGTCAAATGGCATTTTTATTGTTTTACTCGGGAACGTCCGCTTACATCCATTGCTTAACTGTGAGGCAAAGAAATGGAGCGACTGATAAATGACAGAAGAACTGCACTCAAGACAGGATTTGTTAGGAGTTTCCGCAGCTAAAACCTGTTTTTGCTGTAGACCGATGCAAAGCTAAAACAGAGACAGACGTATGCAGCACCATTCATTTTCCATCGACTTTGAAAAGTCTCCCTGTCTCTGCTGGAGGAAGGAATTCCCACACCATGATTCCCCTAACACCGTGTTTCATCACATTAGCGGTGTTAAAAGATTTATGTGTGGTGATACTATTCACCCACAGTGTTTGGCACAGTAATGGTCTATAAAAAAACACCCCTCTGGATTCACAATGACTTTCTTCAATCACAGAACAGCTTAAATCATTTATAAAATAATTGTCTTCTGAGGGAGATTTGTATTTATTTGCATCCAGCGTAGTGTTGGTCTGTTTCACGACATTTTAACTTCTGTGCTCAGCTAGCGCGGTTTTCTGCTTTGGCTTTATTTGCTCTCTCACCTTGCTTTGGTCAGAAGAGCCACGCGAGACAAAGGGGAATTATTTTGGCGCACCGTCTTTTTTTGGTGCAGAGCAGCAGCTGCGATCAGTGAGCAAACTGAAAAGAGACTTGTCCAAGCTTTTAATGGGGGGTTTGATTGGGGTATCCAGACTTGTAGCCTAATGATGGATGAATGCAGAGCCTTCTAAGCATTAGTGACATAATCAGAGAGCTGTAGGTCAGCGAGTGACAGTTGGGTGCCTGTAGCCGAATGGGAGAAAGAGGCCTTTCAGCCCCAACGTTCACAGACACCAGTCCAAGTTCATTAGCAGTCAGATTGGCTACAAGGCCTGCTGCAGGCTTCTCCCGGCGACACATGGCACACACATACAGATGTATCAGCGAGCGCCGAAACGCCGAGCGACCCCTAACAGGCAGCTTTTTCTTCCTTAAAGTGAATCTGTTTCTGTCCGCGCCGACCCAACGCAGGGATTTCATGAAAACCCCCGCTCGCCTTTTAAGCGGCTCTGGCAGCAGGTTTTATCTGTAAACAATAAAACGTTTGGGCTTAAACGTTTTTTTTTTTTTCGTCTCTCTGGTTTTGGCGTTTCTTCACCAGCAATCATCTATAGACTCTCCCTTCTTTTCCTGCCATTAAGCGATGATGAGGCCAAACCCGCAGCTCAGCCAAAAGAACCTGATAGTCGTGGAACCGACGCAGATTCCCCCTCCACCCCGTCCCACCGCCCCTCTCCGAGCCCCCCACCTTGGAATGCATTTCTGCTGCGCTGCACTTTTCACCATCCAGCAGGGGATGGACGCAACCCCACCAGCCAAGGAAAAATAAAAGAAAGAAAGAAAGAAAGAAAATCCCCACCTGCACCCACCCACTCAGGCACAAACTCACCACCACTTACTTCTCGAGCAATTGCCCCAAAGACCCCGTGAGGCCTACGCAAACTCACCGACAGGCGTGGAAAACGGCTAAATATGTCCTGTTGAACTTCAAAACAGCAGTTACATGTAGAGCTGGTTTAAAGCAAAAAACATCTTTTATCAACTTTAAAGTGTAATTAATTCATTACTTTGCATACTTTACATGGTTGCGCATTTGTTAATAAACCTGGTAAAAATCTATATATTTTTGCAACAGTATGACTTCTCACTGTTTTCCAGTTTATATTGGAAAACATTTATTTAGTTGGAGAACAATTAAATATGTCACAGACAGCCTTATTGTGCTATCTAGGTACAATCTGTGTGGCAAAGTTGTTAATTGCCTTTCAAATAAATTTAACTGCACCATTTAATACTTTTTCCTGTTTCATAAATTTGAGGTGACACAGAGGTCAATGTATTTTAGCCACAGGTCTCTAAACTGCATAAAATCTATATTTATATCCCCCACCTGCAAACACAAACACACGCCCACTCACACAACGAGGAGGATGATATGTTGGTGTCATCAAGTAACCATAACCAGTAGATAAGCGACTACAATCCAGTCAGTTGCTTTGAAAATTATGCCAAGAAAAAGCCTTTTGCGTCCTACAATAACAAACGTAAATGTATGGAGTTTGCGAATCGACTCGGGGATTTTTAAACGAGGCAATAATTTAAACAATTGGCCAAAAATCTCCTTTTGGGCTGTCAGTTTTCCGGTCCACTATAGAGAGACTCCTAGTTAGGACCAGCCTTCGGATCATGCAATATTTATTTTCACAACAAGAACAAACCAGCCAATGAAAAGAAAATTACACAAATGTTAAAGAAGAAAAAAAAGACGGAACTTTGTTGTTTTATTAACATGATCCTAACAATCCTGTTAAATTTAATGACCCCCACAGTCTTAAAAACCAGAGAGCCAGATTCTTCTTCCATTCTTGACCCATTCCATTCGTATTTTCACAGAAATGGAGGATCTGTGAGCTTCTCCAATCCTTGTTTATTTCAAATATCAGGGCTTAATGGTCAGCGTGTTTCCCTTTAACAAGCTCACACACACATGCACGTAAAAAAAGAAAGAAAGAATGAAAAACCCACAAAGAACCACCCCAACACACACACACACACACACCCTGCTTCTCATAAATGGCCACAACTGAACGGAGACAAATTCCGCCACAGATGCGCCTCTCAGCCTCCCTGACCGCAGAAGCTATGGTGGAGAAAACAAGACCCCCGGCTCCCACCACGTACATCACATCCTCTGTGGTGCACCATACACCCCCACCCCACCTCTGTTTAAGTCATCCTTCCTACACATTGAACTCTACTTCTTCCATTACGCCCCCTGAAACATGCTCACATGAGTGGGCTACAAGTGTGTACAGTAAAACGGTTTTCAGTGGAGGTGTTTGAGCCGTGCACTCGTTCTGTACCTGAACAAACGAGGGCATAGAAAGGACATTTATGCGAACAGTGAAGCCCCCCTCAGCTCCGGTGGGAATTATTACACTGCCCCCTGGTGGCAAAAAAAGAAACACAGACAGCCCACCTTCCTTTCTTATTTCTTCAATCTGCCATTCTGTAAAAAATAAACTTTATTCATGTCATCGTACTGTTAAAACAGGCTCCAATAAACTCCTCACACAGGTTTGTAGAAGCGGAGCTACAACATGAATGCTTTCCACCTGCCTTGTTTTGCCGTTCGTACGAGCTGACCTTAAGCAGATTTGAAGCGGGTTGTTTCATAAAGGCATCAACTGGGTTATGACCTGGTTGTTGAGCTAATGAATTAGATGCAAAGAAAACAGACACCTGAGAAGTCTTCCACACCCTGTTCCTTGCCATTGTGCAGTGGGTGTGTGTGAGCTGTGAGTTGATTTTAGTGTTCGGATGTAAATGCAGGGAGAAGGTATTCATGACACTAACTAGTCTGTAGAAAAGGTATTGCCAATATTGTGTTTAAAAACTCACAGAATGTGTTGCTTGATTGTAAATGAACTTGAATGAATCTTCTCAGTTCGTAAAACCAGATCACTATCTTACTTTATGGGTTCTTCTGTGCAACATATGATCTTTTATTTGTCATGTTGCCCTAATTTAAACATAAGTTGGATACCCCAATCAAACTTATGAGTTTGCCGTTTTTTAATAGAGAGCACACAGTGCCTTACAAGAGACTCAGAAACGATAACCTATCTTGACAACATGAAGTAGGCTTAAAGATCTCTAAAAGCAACACACCATGTCCTGATCTAAATTCAAGAACAGATTTAAAAAACAAAACAAAAAATCCCCCCAAATTGGCAAGGACTAGTCTGGAAAGAGTTATAATGTAATTTCTAAGGCTTTGGGACTCCAGCTAACCACAGTGGGAGTCATTATCCACAAATGGAGAAAACATGGAGCAGTGGTGTGGTGATCCTTCCCAGGAGAAGCTGATCTAACAAAAAATCTCCATTGACTCATCAAAGAGGTCACAAAAAAAAAAAAATTAAATACAACACACAAACCAAGCCATAAATGAAGAAGGAGCTCAAACAGCTAGAAGCCAAAACATGTAATAAAACAGAGGGCAAGTTTCATTAAGTCACTAAATAAATTTCTGTTTTTGTCATAAGAGTTATAGCAACAGCTGCAGGTGTAGAACCAGCTTTCGCCACACAGCAGCTGTAAGCCTATTGGGGTATTCCTTCACCAGCTTTGCACATTTAGAAATATTTTTACACTTTCTTTTTTTCTTTTGCATTAGCTCAAGCTTAGATGTATTTAGGTCTGGACTCTGATTGACCCATGTCACCAGATGAGTGTGTTTTGCTTTGCTAGCTGTAACGCTGTGTGTTTGAGGTTGTTTCTCCTACTGGACGGCTTAATATTTCCACCAATTCCACAAAATTTTATTTTTGAGTCTCAGCATAACGGAGCCTAAATCATCAGCAGAAAAAACTCAGATGACTCTGCGGTGTGTATCAGCGATGGGTGATAAGCAGAGAACAGAGAGTTGGTGAACCGCTTTGTGGCATGTTGTGGGAACAGTCGTCTTATCTTGAAATGGGAGCGAGACAAATCAGATTATAGATTCATGAGAAACAGCATTAAGTAAAGTGCTATGTCAATCATGGGCGAAGAAGGTTGTGGCGTATAAATACAGAGTCAGTGACTAACAAAGACTCAACAACTTGATAAAAAATAAAAGAAGATAACTGGAGATAAAGATGCAAAGAAGGATTCTTCATAAAAATCAAGAAAACATGGACAACCCCGAGCATCTTCTTCCTGAGACTGTCATACAAAAACAGTGCCTTCAGTCAGAGTCTTCTTTAGATTTGCTGTAACACAGACCTCTACAGGAGATCTTCCCTGCATCTACAACAACATCTTGAAAAATCTTGCTTGATATGAGCTGCAGCAACTTTTAATTTCCCTTTAGGATCACTAAAGTATTTATGAGTCTGAACTCAATTTGAAATACAAACTATTCATACATTTTTAAATTAAAGTTTGCAAATTCAGGTATGTCTGTGTGCTTGTGGATCTTCTGTGGACTTATCCTTTTGGGGCCTTTCCCTCAGGGCTGCAGTTCAGTGGGTTATGAGCTCAGGCTGCCAAAGCAGAATACAGGTTTTGTTGAATTTGTCACAAGTTCTGACCTGCCTGCCTGTCAGTCAGCTTTGTGAGCAAACTGCAGAGTGAGCGTAAGCCTTCTAAAACCGCTTTTAAGTCACATTAGGTGCAAGCGGTGTCATATGTGGTAATGCGTACAGGAGGAAGGGCTGCATTCGCGCATTACAAAAGGGCTTCCTTAAACTGCAACAGAAAGGACAATTTGCTGACAGAAATGATGAATTACATGTTTTCACAATTCTTCTTTTCCGGTGTGTTGGATGAGTTTCTGCTGATTTGACTCAAAGGATGATGGACAAATCTTGAGATTTGCACATTTTTGCCAGAGAGAGAGAGAGAGAGAGCACTGTGCCACGCTGATTGCAACTTTATACGTGCCACCAAGTAAGCTAAACTCAGCTTGACCTCCACTGGCAGCCGAGATGTTTTCATCACAATCATGCTGCTGTGTGCACAACTCCAAAACTCAACGTCCTGGTGTCTAATGGAAGAAAAATCCAGTTCTACCCAAAAAAACTGACTTTGATCATAGTGTCATTATGTTTCCTTTTTGTTACACAACTTGCTGACCTGAAGGTCAACTCCGAATATGCACACTGAGAAAGGAAAATAGCAAAACTGTGGTTCATTTGTGCAAATCTAAAACATTTCTCTGTTTCTGTCATTTCTCTCGCCGCCAGCACAACAAATGTCAGCAAAGTGAATAGCAGCCTGTCTCATCTCAAGAGTTTTCTACACAAATAATCTCTGACTAACAGTCTAGCGCTTAATGTGATTAATAACGCACACTCGCCTAGTTAATATTTTCCGAGAAAAGGCTTACAGAAACAGACATCTCAGGAGTCGGAGAAAAATGGTAAAAAAAGATTTTTAAAAAAAGAAACTGTCGTTTCTTAGAGATGTGTTTATTTTTAGAAAAGAAAAAACCCACAGACAAACCTTTATTTTACTTAATTTCACAAATTATTGTTTAATTCAATCTGAGTATACCTGCAGCTTTTCTGTGAAGTTTTAGGAGTTTGCTAGAGAGCATTAGTGAACCAAAAGCATCATGGAAACCAATTGACACAGCAAAGAGGTCAGATATTTGAAGCAGGGTGAAGTTACATAGTCAAAATTCAGAGCTTTGAACAGATTACTGGGAACTGTTCAAAAGAGCTAAAAAAAAAAAAACTGCGATCCCTAACAAGAGCAGATCATTAATCAGGAAAGCGGCCTATCTAAACAAAAAAATTAGTGGACATGTCAACTTGGTGTTCACTCCATAAATCTGGTCTTTATAAAAGAAGGTCTTTTAGAAAGAAAGCCTTTGGAAGTCTTGTAATGATGAAACCAAAATCGATACTCTGTGACATGATTCAGAGAAATTGTGGTAAAAGTCTTTCAGCCTAAATCTGCCTGAGGTATGAAAAATGTTGGGATTCATTGTACCCCTTGGGATTTGCAGCAAACTTTACAAATGAAATACTGTGAAGTTTGAGGTTGAAACTAATAAGTGTGAAAAGGTCTCAGAAGTACGACTATGTTTGCGAGGCACTTGAGAAGACCTTAAATCCCCCCTACTTTCTCGCAATAAGAGTTCTTAATCTAAACTAATGCGGCTATCTGATTAGAATCTTTGAATTTTATCAGCTTGACAAGCAGCAGAGGTGAGTTCGACAAGCCAAGTTATCAGGTCTGTACAGATATCGAGGCTTGAGGCATTTTTTTTGCTCCAAAAAACATCCTCCCGTCAGTCAACTAAAGCAGCTAACTCAGATCCGCGACAGGTGTGGCTTCGACACCCAAACAGCCGGGTTGGTGGCGTCCTCTAAGCTCTCCTTCCTTCCCTTTTCTCCTTATCAGCCCAAACAAGCACTTTGCCTGTTATCTGCGTCTTTAATTGCCCTTGGCATCTTGCATCTGCTCCGACAAACTCAATAAACACCATCAAACGCTTTCAATATCAAAAGGCTGCCGTTGGTGTGAATACACAGCCCTCACAGACTTTGGCCGTCAATGAGTAACGGTGAATAGAGGCTAAAGTACTTCAAATATTCAAAGTACATTTAACTTCCTTATAACCTCGACCGCTTTGTGTTTGAATCCATGGATGGCTAACGTGAAACAAAGCCATCCTTCACCTGAAGGAAGCATGTGTGAGAAGGATTGCGTTGCCTGAATTCCAGGGTAAAGTGATCCCTCAAGCATTTATTGACTTCATGCACAAGTGTGCAAATGAGATTTTTTTTTTTTTTAGCTGATATTGAGACTTTGGAATTGACTTACAGAGGCTCTCAACTGTCCCCAATGACAAGGCCACACACCCGGAGCATACCACACACTAAACATGGAGACCGCAGCAGGCACGGTGGTTCCCAGGTTAAGAGCGGTCCAGATGGGTTGGGGGGGGGTGGATGCTCAGATGGACTGCATTCTTGAGAAAATGTAAACCTGCCAGGACCTTTTTTTTTTTTTTTTTTTCCAGAATTGGGTGGTCCGCCGGAGTAATGTGGTGCAGGCGAGGACGCATAAAGGCGCCAACTGTCGGCGTGCCGCGACCAGGCGGGGCATCAAAGGACGGCGGGGGAGTCCTGTCGAAAGTGACCCGCAGAGTCCAGTCTGGCTCAGTCTGTCGCCCGCAGTACGTCCCGGCTGCCGAGATCACAGCCCCGCGGTCACAGATTGGCTTCACGTTGTCCCAGAGGAGTTGCACATTCCGAGGATCCCATTTTCTCTGCTGGGAGAAGGTCGAAACACCTGCTGGCCCAGAGTAGCAAATGTCGTTCTTTAACCAGGAGAACATTTACATCTTCGTCTAATAAAGCTGCTTTCCACCCATAACCATTGGAACGGTGACCAACATAATAGATGTCTGTTGACAGTTTTTATGACTGCACTCTGTAAAATGTAATGTTTGTCTCCGGTTTCTAAATTTGGTGACTGTATGTTGTTTTTATGACGGGGATGTTGTTACTTTTTGTGCGTCTTCTTATAATGTAAAGAACTTTGTTGTTGCTGAAATGTGCTATGCAAATAAACGTTATTGATTGATGTAAACTGCCTGCATTAAGAAGACTGTATTTAGCTACGTTTTTTTTTGCTTAATAAGTTAAACTTCTCAGATCATCACTTGCTTTACTTTACACATTTTTAACACTTAAAAAAAAGATTCACAATGACCAGACGACTCTGACACATGAAATCCGTATCAAACCAGGTAGTCGAATTTCAGCCCTGGAGACCATGAAATCTTGCAACTTTTACAGATTCAAACAATTGTTTATTAGTTCCCAGCAGCTTCCCAGTAGTTTGTTTATTGGTTCCCAGCAGCTTCCCAGTAGTTTGTTTATTGGTTCCCAGCAGCATCCCAGTAGTTTGTTTATTGGTTCCCAGCAGCTTCCCAGTAGTTTGGGAACAATTTGGGAACAGTTCGGGTGTCTCCTAACCCTTTCTGCTGGTTCAGTTTACTCAGATTTCTGTTCTACAGGGATGGGAATGAAACCAAAAACAGCAACTTCAGCCAATCTATTATACTATGTCAATTTGTAAATTCCGCTTTTACGTCTTCTGGGTTTTGTAACAAAAACATACTTTGTTTTTTCTTACACACAGCGGAGTTCAATGCTTGCAGATCTTTTTGTGGAACGTTGCTCCAAATTATTAGCTGTGCTTCTCATAGCTGTAATGCATTACTCACCACCTGGTTTCAATTCTACTGTCGGCCCTCCTCATATTTACAGATGTGTTTTTTTCAGATCTTTCCATCAAATGTGTTTTTTTTCCTGTTGCTCCTGAGTTTTTTCCTCTGTTATTTTCACCTACAATCTACATTTTTGGTGACTTATTTTTAAATGCTTTTCTTTGTAAGCTTTATACTTTTTGGCCCTCTGCCTCCATAAATTATGACACTGGCTGAGTCATCTTCCTGCTTTGCAGCGACAATTTGCAGCATTATATTTATCTCCATCCATCTTCCAATTAACTTAGCAACTTCTTTCACCCACAAAGGAAAATATTTAACACATCATGATAATGCCGCCACCATGTCTGACGTTGGGATGATGCGTTCAGGGCGACGCGTAGCGTTTTGCATGATTTTTTTTTTACCACAAATATTCTCCCACATCCTTATGATTCCTTCTAAAAACTGTTGTAATAAAAGGATTAACTTTACACAAGCAGATGCCATTTACTGATTTATATTGTAGTATATTGATGAATTTTAGATGACACTGTAAAAATGGCATGAGAATAAACCCATGCCACATTTCAGATTTTGGTTTGCCACATACTACATCGTTTCAAAGTGTGGAAATGTTCATGTTAGAGAACTCTCACACACACAGTGATCTCCAGGGCTCAGTGTAGTGGAATAGAGTGGAACACCAGATACCTCAAGACCATGACGGCCTCAGATTCATTCATGAGACAAAAGGGACTTTCCCATAATCCCTCACATCATTTAGTTAATGAGTGGCTGCAAACGCTGTTGTAACAGCTTTTAATTTAACTTCAGGATCACAGAGATTAGTCATCAGTTTAACTGATACTTTAGTTGACCGGCAAAATAATAAGAATGACTCAAGTAAACAGGCCAGGCGGAGGTGGCAATTTACCGCCATCGAACTTCACTGGAAGTTTGTTATTTTCCACATAAAATCCTCCTGGATTTTCTTTGTTTTCCGACCCAAAACTGTGAACAACACACACCCACACACACACACAAAACATGCTTCCTGACAATTGGCCCTGTCGCTCTGTTCCGCTGGTTTTCACAGTCATTGTCTAGACCTGGTAATCTTGGCTTCATCTGAACCTGACCAAGTTTTTTTTTTTTTCTTTTCCATTTAAAATGAAAGAATGAGGTCAGAACTGCTTACTCATCCAGCCCTCGGATAGCCATTCACAGAACTCCGCGGTTGTTTGCATGTGAATAGGCGCCAAACCTGCATTTCCAGTTTACACAGCCTATTTTTATTTATTTTTTTTTGTTGTTGTTTTTTTGTTTTTTTTTACCCCGACAAATCGGCGTGTGTGTGCCTGTGTGTACGTGCCTGCCTGTTTCTGTGATTGACAAGTTAGAACAGCCAAAGCAAACATTAAAGGATCCCTCTGAGCGCTAATGAAAGGTTGGAGGGTGTGCGTTTGAATGTTTACAGATGAAATCAATCACTAACTCGAAGCGCGATGACTCACGAAGGACCAGAGCAGCCAAGGAGAAACAAAAGCAGAGCCCTCAGGTAGCGTTCCCACTGTTACGTCACAAAAGGTGGGGGGGTTCGCTGCAACGTCTGGCCACAGGCTCTCTGCCAATTAGTGAGCTGTTCGGTGGGAGGGGCCGGTCAGAATGATGGATGCGGATTAAAGACTATTAGGAGCTGGCATCCGTTTAGGGGAAAAAACACAACAAGACATCAAAAGGTCAGATCACGCCTCGGTTTGCCATGAGCTCAGAGATTAAGAGGCGGTTCAGAGTAAGTAGGCAAAATAAACAATAGGCAATAGGGTCAAGGAAGAACTTATTTTTTGTGGTTTATGCTCCGGGTCTTAAATGATTTATTAGTCATGGGAACAGAGAGGAGCCTCCTTAACTTTTATTGAGTTTATGTGCACAGACAGGTGCTCTGTTTTTATAAAGAAAAAAAAAAAAAACTTTTTGCTAACTCATGTAAAATTTAATTGTCTAATGTGGAAGGTTAGTCACTACCAAACATAGGGTTAAAAAAAAAACCCCACAAATGATAAACCATAAACTGGATGACTAAACAAATTACCACTAGCGATATATTCATTATTTGCTATTTTGTTGTAACTCAGTTTAGTTTATTAATGTTTACACCAATTTTTAACAAACATCATCTAACGCCACGGGACAGTCGACTCGGTCAAATCGTACCGACTCATTCAAAGTCAATTAAATCAGTAATTTGTAATTCAACACTACAAAATTTCAGATAAAAAAAACAACAACTAACTTTTGACATCTTCTATTGACAAGAACTTAAATGAGAAATGACATTTCACATTCAATTCAAAACAATTATATGTTTCCTTATTTTATTCTCCGAAAGATTTTTAGTGAAGTTTAAACCGGTCATTTATTCAAAATGGCGAGTCGTGTGAAATATTGAGGCTCCTTCTTGTCTTTTCTCTTTTCAACAAACTCTGTCTCAATTTTGACTCATTGTTTGGTTAAAACAACCCATCTTCTCTCCCTGCTGGGATGAATAAAGTACTTCTATTCTATTCTATTCTATTCTATTCTATTCTATTCTATTCTATTCTATTCTATTCAAAATAAAAAAAAAACAGCTATTTCGACATTTTGGAATAAAACTCCTAAATTAAGCTGATTTGTAGATTATTACCGCTGAGAAAATAATACAGTGGAAAATCTCATCTATTCACAAATGTGTGCTTTTGTAGAGCATTTCTAAAATAGTAAATGCATCTTGGGAAGCTGAAATATTTGGGCACAACGCTGCTCAAAATGTTGTGGACGGACGTTTTGTAAAGCAGCCAATCTGGGAGCTGCGTTTATTTTCTGAACATCCAAAAGTGGAGATAAGGAAGACTGTAGATGTCAGCTTCTGCGGTTGTGCCAAGGCGCTTTTCACTCTGTATTAACACATAATAAGATATATTTGATGTTGGGACAATCGAAATAGGCAGTTTTCATGTGGTTCCTAACCGCTGCACATAGCAGAAATCCTCAGTCACACTGATTCACAATTACAAGAAACCTAAAACAAATGTGTAGCTTCTTTAAAAATGCTATGAAAACACTACGACTTGGTGGTTAGGACTGTTATCTTACAGTACGGAAAAGTCTTGGATTAAAATCCCGTGTTGAGCTCGGCTGCTCTTTCTGTGCATGATTGGGTTTTCTCAGGCTACTCATGTTTCCAAAAAATATGCATGCGATGTTACAAAGACTTGTCCTCAGAGTGTGTGTTGGCATGTCTGCTTATTGTGTGTCTGTGCATTGACCCTGACGGACTGGCAACCTTTTAGCGGTTACGCCCTTCTGGCCAATAATCGCTGTTCATTGATAACTTAGCATAAACTATATAAAGATGATAGAGAAAATGGATGGATCGATGGTGACCTGAAGTCCTTATATATATAGACTGAACTTATTAGCTTTTTCCAGAAAAGAGCTCTAAGATATATTATTACATTTGACCTATTTGAACAAGGTTGTTTCGCAGCACCCATCAAACATCTGATCTGAGTGAGCATGTGATATTCCCCACAGCTAAATGCTACCCACTGGAGAGCTTTTGCAAGGACAGCCAAGCTATTTGTCATAATTATACTCAGCGCTGGAAACTTCACCTGTCACACTGGAAATGGCTCCACTTGAGGAACTTTTTTTTTTTTTTGCAGCATTAGCAGCAGCAGTCACCTGCGAGCAATCACTCATCCACCTTCTCCTGTTCCTTGAAACCCACACTCTCTCGCGCACCCCTTTAAGCGTGCAGTGCCCACATCCTCGAGCACAGAGGGACCATTCTACCGCCAGATGCTGCCTGGCCGCGCAAAGGCTGCAGCCGGGGGTCTATTTTCATGATGACAAGCGAGATTTGTAGAAAGAGGGGGTGGAGGTGTTGTGGAGTGCAGACATGATGTAAAATAACTTAACTGCTTCATAAAATGCAACGAAGGGAGGCGGGAGGCGAGCAGGAGGGGAGCGGGAGGAAGGAGAAGCTCCCATGAGGGGAAAGAGGCCGAGCTCGCGGGCCGCAGTCGGACAACACAAACCGCGCTCGGCCCCCGTGCCAAAATCAACACGAGGAGACCCGAGCAGATGCTGTTTTTGTTGCTGCCAAATTATGCCTCTTTTTTTTTCTTTTTTCTTTTCTTTTTGATACTTGACCCTTTTTTTGCAGGCTAATAAACATGTCTCTCAGAGCGCATTTCGCCCCTCTTTTTTTAACCGTTTATTTCACGATCGCTGGCAGATGAAGTGGTTCTGAACTCATTTCATGTTATTTGCAAAGAACAGAGAAAAACCACGTTATTTGAAACCCTAGACTAACTTGCATACGTGTTTGTTTGTTTGTTGCCTTTGAACTTTGTCATTTGATCACATTTCAGCCACAAACAATAATGAATTTTCTTTGTTTTTTTGTTTTTTTACGAAACAGACAAACACAAAAGCAGGCCACAAGTGGAAATAAAACTAAATGTTGTTTTGAAACTTTTTAGCAGCTAAATATTATGAAAACTGCAGCGTGCCTCTTGATACAATGTCTGAACCATCTGTAGAAGATTTGCACGTGAAGAGTCTGAGACAAATGCCCTTTTCATAATGGAGGGAGATTTGAACACTGGATTTAAGTCTGGACTTTGGGCCATTTTAACACAGGAGTAGTCGTGGATCCAAACCATTCCATTGTAGTTCTGGTGTGTTTGGGGTCTTTATGTCATCTGCAGACGTGAACTCCGGAAGACCATAAAGGAATTTCATTAAACTAATCAGAACAGGAGCAGAACAAGAATGGGACTTGACGGAGAGGAAGAGAAACCGGAGGAGCCCGTAAATTAAGAATTGGCATTAGGCACTGATAAGGAAATAAAAAAAATTTAAAAAGAAAGAAAATCAGGTGAATAGGAACAGCTGTGGAAGGGAGCAAACTGAAAGGACGTGAATAACAACAATAAGGGGCCGAACTAAAACTCGAGGATATTACTAAACGAGGCGAAATGAACAATTCTGATCCAAAATAATCACAAAGAACAGAACATGATGGGCTACGAAACTAAATACAAATGAATGAACCTGTGTGGCAATACCGTACTAGCAATAATAGGATGCAGAGGAATGAACAGAGTATGGCAAGACCTAAAGAATATATTAAACAAGAAAAAGATCAAAACAAATGAAAATCCAAACCGACATGAATCGTATTACTACAGTCTTGTTGGAAGGAGAACATTGAGCTCAGTCTAAAGTCCTTTTAAAGCCTTTAACAGGTTTTATTTTAAGATTGACTTCTATAACGTAAATGGTAATTGGACAAGTTGATGTGAAGTTTCTGGGGTTGGTTTTTTGCCACACGTTGTGTTTTGCATGTAAGGCAGAAAGTTCAGTTCTGGCCTGATTCAACCAGAGCACATTCTTTCAGAATCATGTTGTGTTCATTAAGTGATTTGTGACCAACTTCAAACCAAGCTTTTTATGACATTCTTCCAAAAAAAAAAAAAAAAACCCAACTTTCTCATTGCCACTTGTTCAACGGGTCCAGATTTGTAGAGTCAGAGTCAGTCAGAGTCCTGGTAGAAGATTCTCCCACCTGAGCTGTTCTTCTTGGCGGTTCCTTCAACGTTACAGTGAATTTAGCACTTTGCGTTGGCCTTTCACGTGAAATCCCAAGTAAATTTATTAAAGTCTTTTGTTGTACTTTGTCAAAATGTGGAAATGTTGATGGAGTTTATGCAGTAAAGATATGTAAAGGTGTTTTTATTTGTCAAATTCAAGATCCTTGGGTGAAAGATATAGGTTGCAAAACTCTGCTCATGTTGTATGCGATTACATAAACCTCCTGTCAAGTTAAAGTGTTCACCCCCTTGTGATGAGCATTAAACCTGACGGCTCTGTACTGGCTTCGGGCCCGCGACAGTGTATAATCTTCCTCATCACATCCTCATTAGAGCAAGAGAAGGAATAACAGAAGTGAGATGCCCACAGGTGGCGTTCGGCAGAGTTAGTGGGCGCCGACCCACATCTTGGAAAAACTGGCTGCCAGCCCACGAATCAAAGCAGGTCTAAAAATAATCGCTGACTGTGCCCCTCTGCTTTCCAGTAGACCGAAGAGGGGCATGTGGGCGATGGAGACCCCCGCAGCATGCTTCTGAGCCAGGCAGGAAATCACACTGTTTGCCTTTGCTCTGAATTGGGCATTGCTCTGAAAAGCACCAATGATCCAAAACGGCACCAGCACGTTTCATAATCAGACGTCATACTGCAGCACACCTGTACAAACAGCGGCGGTACTGTAAACTCCTGTAGAGCTGCTCCCATGCACACACTGGGGGGAAGACAGGCCATGAATGTAGCTTATAGTGTATCCAGTGGTTGAGCTGTTGATCTGGGGCTTCGCTGCTCTTACACACACAAGAGTTAATTGCTGATATAAAAGTCTGCAACAAAAAAAAAAAAACACAATATACTTATTGAGTTGCTAAAGAAAATCTGCAGGGTCATGAGATAATTATGGAGGCAGGACTTAAAAGTAATGTAGTTCTGTCACAAAAAGCATCGGTTCACTGTGTATCTTTATTTATTTATATTTTTACTTTTTAATTGAGAATTGTGGTCAAATCCAAATTTTTTTTAGAGAATGTGACCACAGAATTTGTTACTATTTGGGTACTAAATAGTTACATTTTCTCAGTCAAAGTTACTTAAACAACATTTTGGAAGAATTTAGTTTTTTATGTTTTACTGTTTACTTTTACTTGAGCAAATTATATAATATGAGATATTGCTCTTCTTACTTGAGTAAAATTTCTGGACACTCTATTCTCTGTCAGTAACTCCACTGAATGAAGAACGAGCTTCTTCGAACCAAAACTTCACCAGACACAGACACATGTCTGCAGATTTTGTTAAAGTTTCATAAGTCTTATGTTGAAAGAATTGGAAAAAATGTTTTATTGTTTTGTAATTAGGTTACTTAAATTAATTATTTTCATTTTGATCTTTGAAACACCAAAATTTACACACAACTGTATGTTTTTTTCTCCGTCCGACGAGGTCATTTTTAAATTTTAAAATATTGATCCGTTACACAGTAGCCTTCTTACCAAATACTTTTTTACTCTTACGTAATTTCTTCACCGGCTACTTTTTACTTTTACTTGAAGTAGTGCTACTCTTATTTGAGTACAATTTAGGAGCACCTCTTAGTTATAAAAAGCCCAATTCAAGATGAAACAACAGATTTCTAAGTTTTTATGATCAAATAAACTGTAGCTTAAGCCTTGAACTTTGACATAAAATGCAACCAGAGCAGTCAGCTACACTCAATAAAAAGAGTTAAATATTTCCTTTTAAAATCTCTGCAATTATGTATAGTCTCATGACACAGTAATATTTAGCCAGAGGTTAGACACCGTGAACATAAAACTTTAGTGCACCACTATGGTAAATGTAAACTAACTTCTTGGCTTAAGGAAATGTCCCTGTAGAGGCACTGCAGCACTGCTAATGTTTTTTTTTTTTTTCACATATTCACATTTAGTCACTTTAGCTTTATATTTAGCTCCAACCATCTTCCCATCAAACATCCCCACAACACCAAGCTGCCACTACTGTGCTTCAAAGAGAGCATCCACAGGTCTTTAAGATGATCTACACAAATGAATTCCTTTGTGTTAAGTTATTGTTTCTTAGTTCTTTCCTGTTTTTTGCTCAGGTTGTTTCTCCAGCTGCATTCATTAGTTGCACCCGGTTATCATGGCAGCCGTTCACCCCTCTTTAAGCTCCCAGTAGCTTGAAGATAATTTAGTTTCATTATGTATTCACCAGATTCCTCAGATTTGCTATTCTCATTGCCTTTTATCTTCCATACTGATTTTTTTATGACACTGTTTCTTCTGGTTTTCCAGTTTCTTCCTTTGCAATATGTAATTTAATAAATGTTCAACTACTATATGGGAGTGCAGTCCACTGCTTTGCATTTGGGTGCAGTTCAACCACAACCCTCGACAGTGATGAGTTTAGCTAGTTTTCCACCACTTATAGCCTTTTGCACACTAGCAAAAACATTCGATTTTGCTCTTCCCTCGTCAGAGTTTCTTCTGCCACATGCTTGATTTTACCCCAGCATCAATTGTGGCAAACTGCAATTTGACTTGTTGAAGCCTTGTTTTCCTGACAGCCTCCTCCTTCTCACTTATCACTAGAGACTGGAACTGGAGTGCAGGAACAATTGTAGAGTAGTCTACAAAGCCGTTTGGATTCTGGCACCTTTCTCCAATTTGCCAGATTCTGAAGGCCACAACTTATAGCTATGAAATCAGATTAATGCAGCTAAGCTCTGGATCTCTGGAGAGTTGCCACTGGCTTCTTGGCTAGTCAGTTCAGGTGCATGGCAATGTCTACAACAGGACAATAACTTTCACATTTTTTGACTCTGCTGTAAACATTTCAGTACTTTTATCTCTGACCTGCCTGTTGTGTTCTCTGTTCTTTGAGATTCTGTTGGTTCACAAATAACAACCTCTAACAAACCTCTGAGGCCTTCGCCTAACTGGTTGGGTGACTTCTGAAGCAAAACATTTTGAAATCCATGTATCATTTTTGCTTTCATTTCATATACACATTTCTTCCCAGTAATCACTTTGAGGTTTATCGTGGTAATATAACAAAGGTTGCCAGAAACTTCATGGCAAAAGGTGAAAGCGTCTTTTATACACCTGGTTGAAAAAAAAGTTCCCTGTCTTACCAAAGTTATACCAACATGGAGGCAACAATACGAGCAAACAGAAACCCAAACACAGCACCATGAGTCCTGCCAAAGTCACAACTAGACTGGATGAGCAACCTGGAGTTAGCCACAACCGCCACCGCCAGCTGCCGAGAACCTCCTCTTGGAAAACACAAACACTTCCCCCACAGTTGGAAAAGATGACAGTGGATCATGACCAAAAGGCTTATGCAACCACTGGGTCAGTAGCCCAGCTCTGCCGCAGGAGTAAAACTGTTAGATTCTTATCTTTGCTTGTTTGAATGAGAAAATATTCTCTGTGTGCACAGATGGTCACGTGGCCGCACACTTTCAGTTGTAATCAGAAACATCAGACAGGTGCTATGTGAGCGATGCAGGTAAATACAGTTAAGCCATAACTTTGGCATTAGTGTTTATTTACACCTTAGGCTAAACTGCTTCCAATGCCGTAGCAGGGCGTTCATCATACAAAACAAAAAAAGAAAGGAATGAGCTGTAGGGGAGCGTTTTTGTGGCCGCTGTGTTGGTCAAATGAATGTCTAAGATGAAATAATTTCCTGAAAAACGATCAAATGCAGTTTAAAGTGAACAAAGTAACTCTTTCCAGTTTGGACCCCAGCGAAACCAAAGTACGATGACGGCAGAATTTGCTTAAGTGAAAGGATTCCCACTTCAAAGAGGAGAATGAGGACCGGCCCGAACTCCAGTGCAGCGTGGGGTCTGTTTGAAGTATGGTGGACCGTGATGAGACACAACACAGATCCGGGCCCTTGGCTCTTTTGGACTTAGAGAAGCTGGAATTGGTTATGTTGGACAAATAAGACACTCGGATCAGTCCCCAAAAGCCAAGCTTTGAAATGCCCTAAATGAATAAATGGCTGCTCTTAAGATTATGCTGGGTTGACACAAGCACACACAGTAAGAAAAATATACCCAAGAATTTCAAATGAAATAAGGGATGAATGCTGAACGCGCCCCCATATGTAGTTGATACTGCTGCAGCCAGCTCCTTAAGGCCACATGAGAAGCAGCGGCTGCTTTAATTTCGGTAACTGCTCCTATTTTCCACATTCTCCGCGGCTTTCGCTATAATCCAGGCTGTCTACCTGGGCAGAAGAGTTACAATCGAGGCTGTGTGGCTGGATCATAACCAGGACGCAAAAGAAAAAAAGAAATAAGAGTAAGAGACAAAGCAGAAATGTGTGATCATCAGCCGACTGAAGTTTTAAGATCATAACCCTAAAGACTGAGTACAAACTACAGCTTTGGCCTGTTGAAAGACCAAAAGATGACCTCACAAACAAGGTGGATGCCTGCTACATCTCATGGCCAGTCATATTTTGATGACCCTGTTCAACCAGAAGAATCCGTTGAGGGAAAAAGCTCCTAGGTCATACAGGAACCTCCTCCACTGTGGTAGTTCAGGAGCTAGGATTGTTTCAAACTAAATAAAACAATCCAACCAACTTTGATTCCTTAGATAGAGAACATTTTATCACCTAAGCTAACAAAAATACCTTGATAGCATCACTTTATAACTAGGAACTTATATAACAGACTTTGAATCTGTCATGACGATTCGATTGAATGGACCATACCCGCCGCAACCATGGAAGTCATCAAGACTGTCAAGATTTTTTAATTTTTTTCCCCTTTTGATAAAACTTTCATGCCCCTTTTTGGACTTTCTCTGCAAAGTCCAGAGATTTGTGGTGTGCTCATTAAGCTAATCTCACAGATTCCCTCCCTGCATGTCAGATTCAGAACAGACCTTGACTTGGTGTTTAGGATCAGCCTACATCTTCTCTTGCTCTGAGCAGATGAAGTTTTTGTGAAATCTCACAACTTGGAATTTATTTATTTATTTTTTTCTGTAACTTTCAGGTTATTTTAAGAAAATTTACAGCGCCCAATCTTGGTAGCAAGGGTAACGTCGCAAGAGGCCTTGCATCTACAATCTCCACAATCATGCCAGGTCCAAAGACAAGAAAGCCTTTTGGAGCCACATCTGGGGAACATCTAGACATTGTAAATTTTCTCCATTCTTCCTTTATGAGCAGCTCAACCTCCTGAGCAAATTTTCTATAAGATTGAAATCAGGGCTTTGACTTGGCCACTCCAGAACGTGTACCTTTCTGTGCAGTTTTTTTTTCTTGCTTTATGTCTCGCCGGAAAATAAATCTGCCTCCAACATGCAATTTCCTTGCAGGCTGAGTTAGATTATCCCTCAGGATAGGAACCTCTATTTTTTCAGCAGTAGTTTTCTCTTTGCTTTCCTTCTATATGGTTTCCACTGGAGAAGAACCGGGGCCACAGGTGGTGTTTGTACAATCTCTTCCTTCTGAGCCCCTGAAGCTTTAAGCTCCAGATCTGTCCTGGGAGTCTTGGTGGTCTCCTTCACTCAGTTTATGAGTGCGGCCAGCTCTGAGCAGATTCAGCCAAGTCCCATCCTCCTTCCATTTCTTAATGATGGATTTAACTGAACTCCCTGAAATGCTCAGTGAGTTGGAAGTCTTTTCCAGGCATCGTATGACTTTTTATGATCTTTTCTCAGAGTTTCTTAAAGTGTTTTTTTTTCTCTTGATGTTGCAATTTTATACACGCTTAAACTGCACTCATAAAATGGCAAAAGGACTAAATTTATACATCGCTTTTCCAGTCATACTGACCAATCAAAGCGCTGTGCACCACAGCCGCATTCACCCGTTCACACTCACAAACCTGCACACGTTTATACACCAGCAAACTCGGGGTTAATGCCTTGCCTCAAAGTGAGACAGGAGGAATCTGACCTACAACTCTTCGATTGGCAGACCTCTTCTCTACCCACTGATCCACATTCACCGTCCAATTTTTGAGTTTAACTTTTCCCCAGTTGTGACAATGCTGGATTTTAAAGGGAGTAAATATTTCTGCAAACACTTATAAGTTGTAGATTGACATCTTATAAGTGTTAATTAGTTTGCAACAATCTTGACATGAGAGAGTTTTTTTTTTTTTTGCAAATTCTTGACAAAAATGTCAAATTATTTCAACTATGATTTCATGTAGGCTACACAGCAGAGCAGAAGGTTATGGGTTTTAATCCCAGCCTGGGGTCTTTCTGTATGGAGTTTGTGACCATGGCAACTGCAACTTGTTGGTACCTAGTAACCAGCCTATGGCCCACTGACGGTTGGAGACTGGCACCGCCCTCCCCCCCTTTTGCAAGGGTACTATACCCTTGCATTCTTGTAGTACATGTTGCAAAAATAAATTTTTACATAAGTTTAGTTAACTTAAAAATAAAACATTCCAATGAACAAAAGCTGTTTTTTGTGATCTTTATTTATTTTTTTAAATTTGCAGATGGAAAAAAAAGTTCCTGGGTGTCTGAACTCATATGGCACTTCTACAAGACGAAAAGAAAGAATAAAAATGAACACCTGCTAAGTAAATTTGCATCGCTTTTACAAATCATTGCTTTAAGGTCAACATTTAGAGCTTTGAATTAATACCTGAGCATTATGTGAGATCAAATCACTTTCTTTTCGTCTACATTTTGTGTTTTTTGGAATAGATCGATTTCAAGTACGAAAGACTGAAAGAAATCTTCTTAATTAACTTTCACTATGAATCTTGATATGACAAATAATGATAGAAGTATGATTTGCCTTTCAGGTAATGATAAATATTCTAGAAATGACTCTCTTTGCACTTAAAAAATAACAAATGTGGGTGGGATTTTAGGTATACAGACGAGCACATTTGAATATTATCTGATATACTGAAATACAGGATGTTATAAATGAAATATTTCTAGTGTTAACAGGGACTTTGAATATGAAAATCAGTGTGCACTAAACCGGGCAGGGCAATGAAACAATTCTTCTTCTTGGAAACTTCTTCCTTTGACCTTAGACCTACATCCTGCTCTCATGTTGCTACGTTACCAAGGGATTTTTACCCCTGAGCTTAAAAGTGACGTGTTGCACAAATCAGTATGTCAGTTAGTAGCTATCCATAAGGCCTCTTCGTAATACATTCCTCTCTGTCTACCTGAATCTGAGTTTGATTGCCATGTAAATGCAATAAAATTCAAAGTGCAGAGAGTACAGTGATATTTATTAAAAACCTTAAGTTAACTTTTCAGATTTGTGCCCCAGTAGAAGCGGCGGTGATAGCTGTTTCTCGTCAGTCACAATTCAAGCTACTGCTCATGTAATAAAGCTCATGTAAAGCAGTGTGGGAAAGCGTCGTTCCCTCTTGTTATGCAAAAAGCCTCTCAGGAGATAAACCGTGACCGTTGACTAAACGGCAGGTTTTTGTACAGATGGCCACAGGCTCAAACTGTCAAAATCAAATGTGCACAAACCGCTGCCTGTTGTGGCTTTGCTTAGGAGCTCTGCCAGATACGGAGACTTCGTTTTACTAACTGGCAGGCAGAGAAACGAGGAGGAGGACTGAGCCAAATATGGGAATGTTGTCATTCAGGATCTGTCATCTTGGATCTCAATAAACCCATCTCCAGGATTCAGAACGCAAATCATCACTAGCTGCTTTCTTCTTCTTTTTTTTTTTTTTTTTTTAAAGACTTTGAAGAGTGGACTTTGAAGAAAAGACTTGTTCCATTTTAAGGTGGCTAACAAACCACAAAAAACACAAGTACACAGACACGGGCTGCAGATTTGTCAACATTTCTAAGGTCCTCTATCACAATCTGAAATGACGTACAACCCAAATATAGGCAGGAAGTAGACAAAATCCAGGGAAAAGTGTAGTTTCATTCAATTGAAGTATAAGTTTTGTTTTATTTTGTTTTTTTCTTACACAGGGCAGCCATATTGGATTTTGAGGTTCTGGTTGGTGAGAAACATCTAACATCCCACTTTGAAGTCCAACTTTAGATGGTAGCCTTCTGTTATTTTTCCTTAACGTCAAACTAGGAAATTGTCAACTTTAAAGTCTCATCCTGCCCCTGATTCTGCAGAGTGAGAAGGCAAGAAAATATTTTCATTCAACTCGTTTTGAACCTCTGCTTTAGCAAGGTCTCTGAAGAGAGAATAGTGGTTCAAACAGACAATAGCTTCTTTGAAAAACACATCAGTTGTGGAAGAAAAGTAAAAGAAATTGTACACGCGACGGCATTTACGTAATGATACCGAATTGAAATGTTACATAAGATAACTAAAAAAGGATTTCTAATGCAGATATGCCTTTCTAGCTTACTGAAACGCATGTCAGTATAGTATACTATTCGTAATTATTGCGTAACATTTGTTGCCTCTTGGCCAGGACTCTTCTGAAAAAGAGGCTTTCAATCTCAACGGGACTTTGATGGTTAAAATACAAATAAATTGTTTTTTTCTTGGCTGTGAGCAACAATCTGTAAAATAAATACTTAGAATATATCACCATGTGTGTAAAAAAAATTTACCTAACACGTGGGTTACGCTGTGTGGATTGAATTACTGAAGGGGGAAAAAAACAACCTTTCTGATGATATTCCAGTTTACTGTAGTCTGGCGCAAAGTGTTCGAAACACTAAGCATTTTAAAAGTCAAGTATTCAAGTGAACTTTCCCATTTCTTTTCCTCTAAGTTCATGAATGGTTAACAAATTAGCAAGCAATGTAGCAACACTGGGAAGGATTCCCTTTCTTAACACCCTGTTTTATTCATCTGAGCTGCTTCTGTGCAGTTATTTGGCATTTCCAGAACTATGTGAGTACATATAAAGTCAAGTAGTGGAAGAGTGAGTGATCCTTCGAGCCAAGCTAATTCCCCATCGCTAGCCGGTCCAGCCAGTCGTTGCAGAGCGCCCTGACTGCCAGGAGTGCCGGCACGAGAGGAAAAAGTGACTGAAAAATGCTCGAGTTTTCCAGAAGGATCGGAGCAAAGCGCTCGAAGTTGGTCCAGAGCTGCGAAGACGTGGATGCAGTTAGGGAAAGGCCTGATGCCTTTTCTCGTTCACGTGTCAAACAAGCGTAGAGACTTTCTTTGCTGGAATTGATTCTGTTCAAATGCGGATGTTCAGCCCTTGCCTTGATTCGATGGAACAATTCATCTTCTTGGCTCACCCTGCTCAACCCCAGCTGACCCTACATGCTTACAGTCATTCAGTACCGTGACCCTGCTGCTGCTATTCTCCCTACTGCTCTGTATTGCTGGTCTGGCATTCAGTTCTTCAACTGTATTTTTGGTTTAAATCTCATCATCCAACAAATATTTGAGTGTTCTCAGCTGCTTTCCTCATGCCAGGACACAGAAAATTATTTTTAACAGAGGTTTTTTTTTGTTTGTTTGTTTTTGATGTGGACAATTATCATTTTAGATGACATATAGAAGAAAATGAAAAGTTTGAAATGAGTGGTGGATGGATGCTGGGCAGCAGGACTGCAGCCTAGAGCCGAACTGCTTCATCCCTGTGTTTTAATGTTCATCCCGTGGATAACCGGATGGATTATTTACAGCTGCCTGTCCACACCCAGCATGTACATCTTCCAATAAGAGACTGCTGTGTTTTTGTTTTTGACCAGCTCCATGGCAACGTCTTTGAATGCAGCTGGATGTGGTATCAGCCTATATCTGCCCACTTGAACAACAAAGAAGCGAGTTTGCTGCAAAAGCTCTGATCTGATGTTGTGATGAACATCTGGGTCGAAGCCCGAAAGACGAGGACGTTTTTCCAGAAAACTGCAAAACAGCCGAAACCCTGCAGTTCCTTTAAATAAAGGTCTAAAACTTAACTGGTTTGATGTTGCCTTTGATTCATAATAACATGAACATTGATCAACATATTTGATGATTTTCCTTATGTCATTTGACAAAATGTATTGTTTCATATTTTGTTTCATGTTTAAACATGATGTAAACATACTTTAAACAATTTTTATATGGTGTAAAGTGCTGTGAACTGCCTTGTTGCTGAAATGTGCTTTATAAACAAAGTTGACTTGACTTTAAGCACTAAACTGAAATCCGGAACAGATGGTGACCATGGAGACACAACACAAGACAGTGGACAAACATTACTGACCTAAACTACTCCCTTACTGAGTGCCGTTGGAGCTTAGTTATTTAGTCACCTCAAAACACTGAAATCTTCTGGACCAATTTAGCTTCTTTGTAAGCTTTAGATGCAAAATTTAAGTTTATTCTTGTAAAACAGAAAAATGTTTTACGCGTTTGTTCTGGTAAAACAGCAAAAGACCAATGGTCACCGCTGCTTTTAAATGTGCCCGTTTTAAACACATAAAAAGTGACAACTTTCAGTAACAGCTGTTTTTTTTTTTAATTCTTATTCTTATTTTATTTTTGGTTTCCATCATGTACACATTTTACAGAGAATTTTCCTCCTCGAATGTTTCAAATTTGAAACGAGGCATAGAAATATTGACTCGCAGTGAAGTTCAAAGCAATGTTGCAGAGGAAATAATGTAAATTACTCTCACTCCCCTATCTGTAACTAGTTAGTCGCTACAACACCTCCGAGTCGCAATTTGTGGCAAAAGCAACCAGGGGAAAAAAAGCTTAGAAAGACCAAGATCTTCAGCTACCCAGCTGTTTTTTTTTTTTTTTTAAAAAAGCTGTTTGAAAACTGCTTTTAGTGACATGGTGATTCTTCTGAGGATGAACTGAGCAAACGGCCTGCTTCTGTACAAGTCACTCTACAAAAGAGCAAAACTAGGAAACCCAAGAAAAACATTAAAGCTTTCTACATGCACTCTGGTTGTCTAAACACCCATCACCTCACTAAGTAAGTTTTTTAGAGTCAAGACTGTTTAAATCATTAGTACAACAAGGCTTTAGGACAGCTTACAGATGGTGAGTATCCAGAGAGAACAACTTCATGCATAAAGACCCCAGGCTGGAATTTTAACCTGGGACCTCCTAATGTCATGCCAGAGCTTCTCAGTTGCATTTAAGTCCAGACTTCAACTAGGCCACCGCAATATATTTTTGTTTGCTTTTGTGAGTCATGCAAAGCTTGTCTCGAGAGCAGAATGCATGGATCCACCAATTGTTGCAAATTATCCAGTTGCTCAAGAAGGAGAGAGCCGGCCAGGTTCTTCATAGTATGGCCACTATGTGTCACTATATTTTACATTAGATCTGAAGAGATGCACCCTGACCAAAAAAAAACAAAAAAAAAAAGTCTATTCTGGTCAGCATTAATTGTGATTACAATATAATCAAAAAACAGTCCGTATGGTGAGAAAATACTTTTACACATCTGTAAAAAGGGTCCCAGTGAGGGCATTTCTTCCATAATCTATTATCCTTAATCCATGCAGACTTCCTCTTACACAAACTTCAAACATGACCCACAACACAACGAAGTCAATCATGAAGATGCTTGACAAAACTTAAACACAAGACATATTTGGGTGTGAGCTCGTAAACAGCTCAACACAGTGACAAAACAGGCCTTCGGATGTGCCCGAGGGAGGACACTGGTAATCTGCAGTGCAGGGATTACAGGTCTACAGTTTCCATATTTGGTATGAGAGGCCCTGATTGGAGGAAAGGTGATGAAGCCATATGCCGAAGGTGTGAAACGAGGCCAGGGCGCCATGGCTCTGGGCCATTAGTGCAGCAGAGCGTGCAACGTGGACACACCCTCACATGGGAGCCTTTGTTTTGGTTGCCGGACCCCGAGGCCGGCGGGAAACCTGCAGTTAATCGAACACTTTGACAGGCGATATTCTTGGAACCTGAGAGGTGTGGCCACAAAAAGAGAAGGAGATGGAAACTTTTTTGCTTTGCTCGAGGCCTCTTTATAGGCAAATGAGATTTGTGATAACCCATATCTATGTTTAAGCATATTTTTAATTGTGCTTGAACACTTCTAAACTGGCGTCAGAAACGAAAGAGCTGGTAAAAGCAAAGAAGAACAACTCCGATCATGTTGACTGCAATGAAGGTCACATTGACGCCCACACCTTAAGATAAGTGGAAAGTTATATTTGAAGCAAATCTGTGCTTTGTTGCTTTGGAGGCCCAGTCATGAGATAAGCCTGCTTGACAAAGCAATTGCTAAGTGCAGACTGGTGACTCAACCTGTGACTTTAAGCTGAACTGCAAAGGCAGGATTGCCTTGTTTTTGTTGGTGAAAAAGAGCCATCTTCAGGTACAAATGTGTACTGCAACAGAAGAGCAGTCTTATTTACATCGTGAATGGAAAGGACTACAGGCTCTATATTTTCTTTGAAATAATTAGGAGAAAAACTACATATAATATTACAAACATGTCTGTTGACAATCCTGGATGAGGAGAGCTTTGTGGGGGTGGTTGGGGAGGGGGCGAGTTGCTTTAGGGCTGCAGACTGCAATTCACTATTCCAGCCACATGGAGACGCCATAACGGAGAGTAAAAACTTATGTATTGATAACAAAACTGAAGAACATCCGAACAGTGAAATACTTCTCCACAAAGAAAAAAGAAAAAGAAAAAGTATCCTGGCTCAACGGTGATCTGAAGGAAATGCTTAACCATAAAAAAAATACCTCTCAGGGAGGGAGACAGACGCTTTATTGCAATTGGCTCTTTGCACCTGCCGCGCTGACGTCACAACCGCATGCGCAAATGCGGCTTTGAGTTACCATGACAGCTAGAAAAGACAAAGTCTTATTTCAGACGCAAATAAAACAATACTATGAACATTGCCGTCTTCCTAATATAATGGGCTTTTAAGTTTTCATGGATTTCCAAACGGTCCTGAATTAAGAAGGCGGTGGTTTGTAAATATTCGTCGCTACCAGTTAAAGCTAACGCCGCACAGCAAAGTTTGCAGCCTTCACTTCACTCCGGATCAACTTCTTCAGCCTAAAGAAGAAGGTAAAGGAGCCTCCTGTGTTATTTCCATGGAATCACTTCTGTATTCAGCCTGAAAGAGAGTTTATGTGAAGGAGAGAGCAGACCAGAGCCAGACAACCCAGCAACTGATCCGCCTGTACACACTGCTGTAAACACCGTCCTGCTTCACAAGAAGCATGCAAAACTAATAAAGCGAAGTAACACGGAGACCTTAAGGAACACGGCCATATTTTTCTAAAAGCAACAACTCTGAACCTGAACAGTCAGCTGAACTAGAACTCCGACACCAGAGCTGCTCTACTGTTAAGCTATGGGCTTGTTGTTCCTCAGGCTTCAGAAGCAAAAAGCCTGAACCGTAAAATCCCCGTTACTTGGTCTCTGACACTAATGACAATAAACGCAGGTAATATACTTGAAAACAAGGTAAAAACATTGTCCGTTAGAATGGATGAAAAATGTTTAGATACTTAAATAGCACATTTTTACAAGACAAATGTCTGAGAATATTGCCTACTAGCATAAGCTAAAGCTAATGTTAGCCACAAAGTTTAAAGAAAGTAAAACTCACCTTCTTAAAACCTTTCTCCAGCTTACTTGTCGAGGCTTTGGATCAATGTACATCATTAATCGTTACCTTGGACAAGCCCTGCAAACACCCAGTGTAAAGAGCCTTTTTCAGTAGATGGGAAACTGAGCCGCTTTTCCCCGAACGCGGAGGTGCAAAGAGCCCATTGATAACATTCAGGTTTTTTTTGTTTGTTTTTTAGATGGCTCCCCGCTCAGGGCGCCCTTCTGTCCTGGATGATGCTCTAACTACTAAACTGGAAAGTTCTGCCTGTTTTCTATTTGTTACCTGCGTATTGAGTCAATGGGGATTCGGTCCCATCTTAGGTTAAAAAGTCCCTCTAAGCTCTGTGTGAGTGGGTAAATCGTGACTATTTTTAACATAGGACCTTTTTCTGATTCCATGTATGAAAAGTGACTAGTTATTGGTTGGTGAAAGCTACAGAAATGGCTTTATGATAAACCAAAAAAAAACATCAATAACTTCAGCAACACGGTTTAAAAATGTTCAGTATTCAGTATTGCAATATTTGCACAAACCCCTTTTCATTAAAAACTGTAGGTGAAAAACGTTTTACTTTAAAAAAAAAGACACAAAGACCAGCAAGATGTTTATTTTTAATTCATGAGGGTTAATGACAACAATTAATCAGGAAATAATATAAAAAGGCATTCTAGATATATTTCACAGTTCTCACACCCACACACATTAAAAACCAAATACTTTTTTTTTTAACATTTGTTCCTCGGAGATTGATAAATCATTCATTAGCGATATACAGTACAGATCATCAGCAGCTTGAAACTGGAGTTCGGTGGAGCTGCTTTTAGACATGCACATTCAAAGAGAGAGAAAACAAAAATAAAAACAACACCAGACACCCAGCTTACTGTTAACATCTTATTCATGCACTTACTTGCAGACAAGCGTCTCTGCGTGACTCAAAGTTCCTTCACACACATATTGCAGAGAATACATTTAGGTTAGCCAGTTAAGATATTTACTGCATATGAATTATGCAGAGACGTTTCCTTAGAAAAGGGTAATAATCGCATCTACAGTATTGCTTTCAAGCCTAATGAAAAATGCATACACTGGCGAAGAGTGCAAAACAAAGCATTCCGTTTTCTGGATGTTTAGCAGACCACTCACCACTGGGTGGCAGCACTTCATCTGAGATGCAGAGCAGCTCTCTCAGGAGAGCCACGCGCAGATAAAACTCCACGTGTAACGCATCAACACAGGAGAAGGTCATAGTGAACACTTAGTCAAGCAGAACTGTGGAAACATTAAAAAGGGTAATGTTTTTTTATTATTATTTATTGAGTTTATCTAGAGTCTGCTATGACATTTTGAGTCTATATTCAGTTTAGTTATGTTCCTTTTTTCCCAGGAACATGTTTAGAAAAGAGTCATTTGACGGAGGCTGTCAGCCTGTGATCCCATACAGGGTTTCGATTCAAGCCAATAAAAACATGCTTAATCTTACTGATATGTCTTTTATAACTACTGACGTTACTCATGAATGTTTCTCGTGGCTTTTTTGTTTTTAAATTCTCTAGAAATATGCTTATGGTATCTACAGAGCCTTCCAAAAGCACTTATTTTTTTATGTCAACTACACACCAAATGTGTTTTACCTGGATTTTATGTGACCGACGAACACAAAGGAGCACGTCACATGAGTTTGCAAGTCAAAATCTGAAAATTGTTACTTGTAATCTGTCTTTACCGTCATTGTGAAGTGGCGTGTGGTTTGTAGAAACAAACATCTGAGGCCTTCACAGAAATAGCTGTATTTATACTGAGATTCGATTACACACACATGACTTCTGAGGGCAATAAGTTGCACTATTTCTGGTGTCAGGGTAAAGAGTGTTGAATATATTCCTCCTAGCACATATTTATGTAATTATTTTGATTGTAAAATAGGTTGAACACAATGTGTTAATTCCACTGTACATTTATGACTACTTTGTGTCGGTTTATCACATGGACCCCATCCAAATACACTGAATTTTGTAATCGCAAAAAATGCCAATGCTTTTGCAAGGCTCTGTGAATTGTGTGGGGGTTTTTTTTACAGTAATTACTGTTACATCAGACTTTTAAGTCTTTCCCATACTCAAGATAGCATCAAACCACACAAAGTGGTAATTGCAGACAGAGACACACAAGATAATTCTTAAAAAAAATAAAAATAAAAAATTGCAAAAGGCTTTTATGTTGATGGCCATGACTCGCAGTCGTCACAGACTTTAGCATATAGGTAATAGAAATGATGTCAAGAGGAATAATTTTATTTATCCTCCCCATATTTACCAAAAAAACACACATATATGTCCAATTACACGCACACACACACACAAAAAAAAACACAGTAGGAAAGCATCCATGCAAAGCCATGACCTGCTTACTTACAGTTTAGTGGTTCAACGTGTGGCTCAGGGACACTTTGACATGCTAGGAGAAGACAACCGCAGACCCTCGCTGATAACCAGCAACTTCTGTCATTCTATTCGCACATGCAGCACTGTGATTCATCAGACATACATTATGGTTGTTGATTGAATAAACGGGCTGAAAGAAGATCTTTCCATGCATTTTTTTTTTATTTTTTATGTGATCCTTGAGAACCAAAGTGAAAAAGTAAATAATGGCGAAACCCTGCTACTGGGGAAGGATACATTCTTAAAGGTCCATTGCTGCAGAATGTGATGAAAATGCTGCCAAGTGAACATTAGCCAAAGTGTTTCCTTCAAGCGACTTAAAAGCCTTTATTAAAGAAATTAAATTTGGCCTGGTGTGACTTTTAATTCACACAAACGGGTGTGATGCGGCGGCCACAGTGTTTCACAAGGACAGTTTTTGCTGTCGCACCACGTCAATGCTTACGTTCACATTAAGAGTGATGGTGGCAGAAAGACAACAAGTTTGGAGATATATCACGCAAAAGAAAAGCAAACATTATTAACAGTGTTAATTTAATTGCTGCTTTGCCAACTCGCAACCTCAATTCACACACTCCCACACCCCCACCCACACACACACACACGTTACCTACATTAGTAATTTTCTTCAGCCATTTCATACCCATAACCATACCATTTCATACATCCATATAAATAATACCAAGACTAAATCATCTTACCTTTTTTTGTAGTCAAGTGTTTTTGTGTATTACTATAGACAAATGGTCAGAAAATGCCCAAATCTTATGTATAATTTAAATAGTTTGTAAAATAGTTTCCAAAATCTTATTACTTCTAAGCATTTTGGTTCTGATTCCCATTTAGGCCGGTTGTCTTAAAGATCAATGAAAGCAGAATAACAATGAGCAACCTTCTGTATGTTGTTGTTTAGCCAAGTCATATAGCCACATTTTCTTACATAGCTATGATTAGAGTGTGGAAAGACATGTTAAATTATGCCTTCTCAAAGCCAGTATGAAACTGGTGAATACAGATCTGAAAACAAACAAAACAAAAAGTTCTGTAGTAGCCAACTCCGAATTGTACCCTGCCAAAAAAAGGTCTACAAGTCCGTAAATGGATGCATTTCTTGTTAAAAAGGAATAAAGTGGATATTTGATTTTTACAATTCTTGCATCCATAAGCTGTAATACAGTTGACTGGGAAAAGCTACCACTAGCAGAAAACTTGAGCCTCATATTCGCTCCTTTTTCATTGAAGTCAACCGGTCAAAGCGGAAATCTGGACCAGTGTCAATACTCCTAGTCTAAAATCTTCAGAAAATAATATACAATTAAATAAATCATAAGTGAGCTTCATAAATTTCCAACTACCAAGACAATAAATTGGTCCTGTACCAAATGGAAGTGGTTCCGGGTCAAATGGTACTGGTTGTGTGAGAAAGAAGGGTACGAATTGGTGAAATTGCACGCAGCTCTGAAGACAGGTGTAACACAAACAGAGTTTTAGGTCATTCTCCCCTAATTCTAAACTTGAAACCAGATATTTCCATCAACTGTATAAGCAAGACAGTTTTATCGTATTCTCTAATATTACGTCAGACTTGCCTTTTCCTGTTTCCAGTTAGCGCCACCAAAATTATTTTTTATCAGCACCAGAATAATGAAAGAAATTTTTCATTTCTATAACTTTCTTTAAGTTTATAGTTCCAAGATTACATTTAGTGAGTCCAGATAATGAGAATGATCTCATGGCTTTGGGATCTTCTAACTCAAATTGAAGAATATCTGTGAACCTGTGGATATTCTTTAAAATGAAGCCTAGGCACAAATTCAAACTGGAAGACTCTTTTATCCCCACCTGCATCATCCAACCAGAGCTCCCGGCTCATTACCGTTGATTGATCGACGCCGGTCCAAGACTCGTCACGTCCAATCACTGTCCAAGCCCCAGCTGATAAGGACCACCATCCATGGCGTCCTGCGCTTTCCAGCAGAGCTCAGCCCACCTCCACCCCTTCACCTCCACTCGCTCGGCTATCCGGCCGCATCCTTCATCGCCTCCACCACCAGTGCTGGGTCCCGGGGGATGACGTTCCTAACAGCATATGGAGAAAGCTCATCCGAGCCCATCGCAAAGTTTAAGATAATTGATGTCCTCAGCCGGGGCCCGAGCGCCACAGATTTAATTCATGTTCTTAATAAACTTTTCTAATTGTTTCCCTTTTCTCCGTCTGAGTCTCTCCAGATTGAAATAACTGATCAATCATTTTTCTGGTCTGATTAGTCTGATTTAATATCATACAGTGAGAGAAAAATGGTTATGTCTTCTTATAAAGTGCATGTTAATATCTAGTTTTATTTGTGCCTATTATGAGCTTTAGCACCTTATGAGAATAAGCATGGGCCTTCACCATGCATCCTGACAACTTACCTCCATACCAAGGTATTTAAGACTCAGGTGACTGTTAGGTTTTCTTTAAAGACGCATGTTTTATAAAGAGTTTGTCATGTATAATCAATGACTTGGCTGTTGGTGTGGGTGTGTGTGTGTGTGTTGGCGTGTGTGTGTGTGTGTGTGTGTGTGTGTGTGGGGGTGAACGTGCACTGTTTTGACGGAGGAAAGTAGAGGCCGGCTCTTTGGTATGCTTAAAAAAAAAAAAGTTTGGGAATACCCACAGCAGCACTTCTATTGCTGTTTAATCAGAGGCTGATTCAATTACTAAAAGAAAAATTGCACATGCGACCCTAATATAGATTACTTCTTACAACGTAACCACAACAAAATTCCTCATATCTTCATAGTTTTTTCTATACTGACAACTCGAAAGATCATCTTAAATATTACACATTCCTTTGAATTTAAAGAAAGTCCGGCATTTGGGTGTCTAGCTGATACTTCGTGGCTGTGCTGCTTTCATTTAACATTTCTATGAGGCAAGAGAACTGTTCTTACATAGATTGGTGCATACTTAAATAACACAAATACTGTTTTTTTTCCAAGAAGTCTTTTTACAGAACAATAACACTAATCTCTGCAAAAGTGCTTTTTTTAAATCCTATATTCTGAGCTCCAAGAAGGAGTTTTAAAGTTTAATCCAGATCATTGAATATCCTAGCATGAGGGTCAGCCCCATGTAAATGGGTGGATGTAATGTGGAATGCAGTATTGACAGTAGCATTATGAGTCTCTGTTTAGCTAACAACAGTGAGTATTTGGGATTTGAAGCTTCAGTTAGACATTTGTTTTCTGGCTTCATCAGCACTAACTAACTTATTCTTGATGGCTGTCTCTCAATCTCATGCACTAAAGGGTGAGGATTGCATATGGAAAAGTGCCAGTGGCAGGTCAAGGAGGTATGACAGAGTCCCCTGCAAATTGACTCAATCAACTTTAAGGTAGCCATTTGAATTAAAGTCACTCCCCCGCCTTTGTTCTCGTTGTCTGTTGCCTTCCAAAGTTTCTCCAGCACCTCCTCCTCCTCCAGCATCATGCCGATGGTTTGACCAGCCATCCTCGGGCCCTTCATCGAAGCGCAGCCGCAGGGTTTTGCGGATAACAAAGCGCTCCACGATGAAGGAGGCGCAGAACCACGGCACGGCGTACTCGGCCGTGATCAACCCCATGAAGTTGTAGCGGAACTCGGTGTAGTCCCAGGGACAGGCATTGAACTGCCGAAGCAGCAGCCCCGTCCCGAACTCCCACAGGTAGGTCCACAGAGTGTAGATGATGCAGCGCAGCAGCACGGGGCAGCGGCCGCGCAACTTCAAGTACATCCGCTCTACAATGAGGATGCAGGTGCCGTAGATGAAGAGGGCCCACACGCTGGTCACACCGGGGAATTTCCAGTTGCAGTTGACCACAAACTCCCAGGCAGCAGTGAACATCACTTCACAGAAGTAGCCATGGATGGCGTAGAGGTACCAGCGGGAGAGAGCCGTGAGAGGAACAGGGTCCCTTGACGTTTCTAAGGTTACCATGGTTCCTCTTGTGGGTTTCACACAGATTTCCTATTTGTATGTACAGGATTCAGATCTGAAAAGAGAGCAAATAAAGACTTCAGAAATGATAATTTGGAAAACCTGCTAACCTTTATTCAACTCTGGTACCAAAGGAAAGGACATTTGTACTTGGTTGATTTTTTTCATTGCCATAACAATGTTTCATGGAACTGAATCTCATACTGCTGAGCAGTCTGTTTATTGTCCCTCAAATTGTGCCACATTTGTAAAGAAATGCTTTTGGGGGTTGAGCAGCAGAGTTGAGTATGTGGGTTGCTCTCATGAAAGACTTGTCAAAAACTAAACAGAGCGATAGTGTGGGGTGACATTTCATCATTGTCAACATCGGAAGCAATCTTGACAGAAGAGGTATCAAAATGAGATCCTACAAAAAGTGGCAATCCCATATTTGCCCTCTTTGGGACCCAAATCTAACCTCAATAATGTTAATGCCCAACAGAAAGAGCTGTTACAGATACTATCTTCAAAACTTAACGGAAGAGAAAATATTTCCTCCCTGCAGTCCTGACCTCAACCTCATTGAACACTGGCGTCAAAGTGACCAACGCAACTACATGCGACAATTGCTGGTTGAAGAGTAGTATGCCATCTCACACCTATGGGCGACCAAGTTGGTGATCAGAATGAGGAGAAGGTGGCAGGATGTTGTGGCTGCATACGACACACTGCTGAGGCCTCAGTTTATTCAATTAATGGGGTTTTTTTGTAATTGCTTCATCAAGGTTCAATCCCATAGGCCAACTGATCACACTCAACAAGAATAAGTAGCAGAATAAACTACTTGGTATTAGCAGAGATGATTTGAAAGGTTTTCCTTTGCCACAACCCATATACTCAACTCTGTTGCTCAACTCACAAATGCATTTTCCTTACAAATGTGGCACCATTTAAAAGGAAATTTTAAAAAAGCTTTACAATGGCATAAGATTTATTGAAAAAGGTATTGCTACAAAAGAAAAAAAATCGATAAAACAGAAGTTGCCAAGTTGTTTTCTCAGTCTCCAAGATGGATTATTAACACAAGACATCTAGCAAATAATATGTGAACAGCAATGTGCCAACACAGAAATAGCAGTGGGGAGTCAATACAAAGTTTCCATCACGTACGGACAGGAGGAGTGCAGTAGAAGATGTAATAAAATCTCCAAAGCTCGCTGTTAGCGAACCACAGTCAAGAGTGGAGTCTCAGGTCACCGAGTTTCCATAGCAACCACAACATGCTGTTGCGATATAACCAAATGGTTCGGGGTGATGCCAGAAAAAAAAAAAAGCCTTAACAGATGGAAACACAAAAGGAAATTCTACTAGGAGTTGAATTGGAAGGGCGTTCTTTGGTCAGAGGAGACGAGGACTGAGCGATTCAGCAACAAAATATGTAAGACGCAGGATGAGTCGAGGAAAAGTATCTCATGTTCAATGCAAAGGATAGTGGAAGATTGGTAATGCAGGGGGCCTGCTTTTCATTCATGCATCCTGAGAACTTTTATAAAGTGTATGGCTCCATGACCTCTTTGAAATAAAATGTAAAAACATCTACATTTAATCTGAATAGAAGTATAGAACATGAGTCTTATTGGGTATTTCTGCAGCTTAATAATCAAAACACAAACCAAATTGAACCCAACACAGACATGGCCGCCACAAAACAAATCAACATTCTTCCATGACTATCACAGTATCAGGATCTGCCTCCTACAGAAAACCTGTTTGGGTGAGATGTGGAAAATAAAGCGTTAAATGTGTCAGACACTGCATTCTGGTTTGTTTGCTTTGCTCCCTGCAAGATTGTTGTGTTAAGCCTCCTGTTTAGTTTGTATCAAAGTTGTTGGTCCGGATAGTCTAGTTTGTTGTTTTTGGATTTCACCCAAATGAATGCTGCTGAATGCCATTTATTTAGTAATAAAACCTTTTAGTTTCAACTATCTGGCCCCAGGGAATCCAGAATTACTGTCATGAAACTCTGTTTCATGACAGGGTAAAAATGTATAATTCATAAGGCAGCAAGGTTCTGACAGTGACATTTCAATTTCTGAGAATACTTGTGAAAGACACTGCAACTGCTTGTAGAGATTTTCCAAAAAATTACAATAATTATTCCTCATTATAAAACACTGACATGCAGTACATCCCGTCTTAAGCAATGATTGCAGCCTAACTGTCCAAACAGAGTCTGCTGCCTACAGAATTAAACAGGATTTGCTGCCATCTCCAGCAACAGCCATCTGGCCAAATCAAAAGTGAAATCTTCAGGATTAGAAATTTAATTGCGTGGGGTGCTAAGTCACTTTTAAATTAAGCCAAGGCAGTGAAACACTGCAGGCATCAGGAGATTTAATTAAAGACTAGAGGCTGATGAAGCACTTAAAGTGTACAACCTTCCCTCAGCTGATGCTATTTACACAGTGAGGGGGTTTCTTATGTAACGTATAGCTTTGTCATCGGACTGCCTACATCAACACTCTGCATCTCCAACTCGTGCTGCTTGACAAACATTTCGTGCTGACATATCAGGTATCAGAAATCCCACAAAGGGACAGGCCCGTTCGCAGCTCTGCTCCACACATCGCGTCTTAAATTAGAAGAACACTGAATGCAAACAGCACAATGACGAATTCAAAGACCATTTTACGCAACAAGGCCACGCAGTTTATATCCTTTACCATACAATGTCTCCAGAGGAAGCTGTCATAGCAACAACGATTATACAATAGATCACAAACGCTTGGTGAAATTACATCTTAGTACGAGGCTACAAGTACAAACACATGTTTGAAGAACAAAAGGTCTTTTTTTGTCTCTTTTTGTCTTCAAAGCCTGGCTGTGACCCAGAGAGAGTCCACAGGGATTAGCACATTTACTCCAAACAAGGAACAGTGGTTTCATGTGATTAACTGGGCCACAGCGATGGACCAACTGACCTCCATAAACCCCTTATTCCATCTTTTCTCTGGCTTCCTGGGAAACACACCTCCTCTATGAAAGTTAGACTGGGTCAAGGAGTACTTTTCAAGTGCTGAGAAGAAAGGTTCAGCCTGTTACAAAAAGAGAGGCATGCTGAATTGAATTCCCCTTCGCTTCTATAAGTTAGTCAAGTCAGATTGCTAAATTGTGTCAAAGCCTCAAGGAATTCATGCCATTATGATTCTGTTTCTCTGTATCATTCGGTTTTTTATGTCTCAGTCACTGAACTACTTCTGCGGACTGCCTGGTATTTCAGTCATTTAAATTCCACAATATTTGGCATATTCAGAATCTGTCAACTATCACCGACATTATATATACCTCTTACACTTTTCAAATATCTCAATTTTTTATTAAAATAAATTCCAGCCTATAGGCACTGGGACTGTGTCCCACAGTCTCATGGAAGAGTCAAAAAGGCACACGAGCTTACCGGGTCACTCTTTGTTTTTGGGCTTCTGAACATCTTCATGCTATCAAACCAGAAGCAGCTGTTTTAGTCACTATTAAAAAACAAATTCATGCTCTTCATACTTTTTCAGAACGGGACAGTTAGGGAATTAAAACTACTTTTACAAAAGATTATTGTTTACAGTGTATACCATATTACTGTAAGTATATTAGCTAATGTTAAAATAGCAAGTGCTGGGGCGTGCTGTGGTGGCGCAGGGGGTTCGCACGCCTCACGTTTGGAGGCCTTAGTCCTCGACGCGGATGTTGCGGGTTCGACTCCCGGTCCCGACGACCTTTGCCCCCTCTCCTCACCCTCCTTCCTGTCTGCCTACTGTCGAAAAAATACCAGCCACTAGCTCTGCAAAAACTCTTCGGAGAAAAAAATGGAAAAAAATAAAATAAAAAAAATAAATAAAAATAGCAAGTGCTGCTAGCCTGTTAACATTTGCTAACCTGCTGGAATTAACATTAACTACTAGACATTAGCTAATGTTAGCATATCACCCAAAAACAAGTAACAGGTAATATACAGTAACTACCATTAATAGCAACTTACAGGTTAATGTTAGGATGTTAGCTCTTAGAATAACAGTATTCGTTACTGTGAAGGAAAAATTTAGTAGCAAAGTTTAAATAAATTTGAATGTACACTTTATGTTTTTATTAAAGGTTTGCACTCAGTTGCAGCTCAACAGGATATATGCTCTTCTGACCCTCCTCAAATAAGTGAAGAACAGGGTGTTCAGCGGTTAGAAATGTGAGACATGGCTAAGGTGATAAGCCTAGTTTGTAGAATTTCAGTTTCTAGTATCTGTTTAGCCATCAGCAGAGAGGCCTTTTTGGAGAAAGGTATGCAACCCTGCTCCACTGGAACTGACAGATAAGTAACGTGTAGATTTTTACCTGACACTTGAGCCAGGGGGTGTGACTAAGTAATGTGTGATGTATCCTATGTAAATGAGGGGACGTTCAGCCCCAAGTCAGAACTCATCCGATTCTCACTGAGATGTGAGCGTTGTATGTTTTCTCCATTTGCAAATGTTAATTAAAGCTGTGTTTGTTCTCTTTTATAGCTGAAGTTTGGTCTCGAATTTTGTGCAACTTAACAGTTACTGTTAGCTAACATACTACCATATTTGCTAGTCTTTTCATTATATTCAACTGAAGTTGGAACCATGACGAATAGCCATGAAGAATAGCTATTATGCTAATTTTACTATGCTGGCATTTTAGCTAATGCTGGCTAAAATGCTATTAGCAAACAACTGATACTTGCTACAGTCAGGTAGGAAAAACTGGAAAAGTTTTTTCTTAAAAAAAAGAAAGAAAGCCTTTCCACTCATTTTAACTGTAGCCTACATCACAATTATTGACTTTTCACTTTGCCTAAGCTCTCCCACTTAGGTTACGATTTCCCTACTGTTTAACATCGTCAGCTGATTTATGCTCTTAGATTTTATTTTATGGTCTATCATGCCAGGCTGCTGACTCTTCAATCTAACACCACTTTTAACAGTTCAGCTTATGACTTCGGTTTCTTCAGCGGTTTTCAGTTTCCGCTTCTGCTATGCAATACGGCTCTATTAAAAGGGATTGTTCTCAATTTCTGCCTCTTTGTTCTCCATGACATTAATTTGTGCTCCAGTTCAACTTTTTCAGCAGAAGTTGAAATGAAAAATCAGATTACCAATTTAGCTTATAACATCCATGCAGCATTTGTGATGCAAAAGCATTTTTTTCAATCCAGTTCAGGTTTTCACCATAAAACTGAATTATTGTCAAATCTGCCATTATAAGTAGACTATAGTTTAAATACACCAGCATATTCTAACTTCCAAAACACCTCATTGCTTTAACCACTTTCTATGCAGATCAAAGCAGTCTGTTAGCCACATTGTTCTCTTGTCATCACTGACGACCAGTTTCTCACAGAAACGATCTCCGCTTTTTCTCCCAACACTTCCTCCTTTCTCTCTCCACCTAAAATGCACATTACATTCGTTACCCACACACATGAAAATCTGCTAATGAGAAGGATTATCTAAAACTGTAATGAGGCTGTCCAACACTACACCTCCTGCCAAACACACCATACACGCGAACATCCAGACAAAGACGAGGCAGCGATGTGCCACGAGAAAAGGAAATCATTTCTGTGTTCTTCCTGTGATCTTCATTTCTGAAAACAGTTAGTGGTATTTCTGATCATTTTATGGCGTTGACAAATCAGAGAGAGTCAACACTTGACATAAACTAAAATGGTCCAAACAATTTATTTTCTATGCTCACAGAGAGTCTTGTGGTGATGATTCTTTACTATCCGGTTAGGTTTATAAAAGGCACTTGTGTGCGTGTTTGTGCCCAAGGTAAAGTGAGGCACACTTATTTTTTTTAGCACCACTCAAACAAAAGATCATTGAAATAGCCAAACCCAGCAGTGAACTCAGACTCCTCTAGCATCTCTTCAAATCATCGCCTCACAACACATATACGTAACCACCAATCCCTCTTGGTGGCTCATTTAATCCTGTAAGTCACACCAGTCAGTCTGGTGAGATCATGGTCAATATGAGCTTCTTGAGCATGCAGTGGGTCCATGCAGCCAAAGGGGCCGGGTCTACAATGCAGCGCATTCACCTGAGTAATATGCATTAGATGCGTCACACACGCATTCAATTTAGCTGAGATTTGTGTGTCAGTTTGTTGTAATTGTTGCACACCCATTTCAACATGGAAAAATATTAGCACGGTTGCATCCAATGTAACTGAATCTCCACTGCAAAGTGAATTTATTGGCAAAAGCAACAAACATGCAACAAATCTAAAAAAAAACCCAACTATTTAAATTGCTGAGCAAAGCTGAAATTACAAGTTGTTCCTTTAAGTTAAACACAAAAGAGAACTTTTAATGACGACAGCAGTCTCTAAATGATTTAACTCCTTCAAGTATTTTTCATGTGCGCTGCAGCAGCCATTTTGCTGTTGACCTGCTAGAACTGTGATGTATGGCCACCCAATATGTTCTGGCAGAGTTCTCCAGGAGACTTGTCATGAGCAAACCCTCCAGTTCACTAATAATCTTGGTTCTGGATTCTGTGATCATGTTTTTCAAATCAGACCAGCGTTTAAGTCAGGCGATTATGTTTGCCAGTCTAGTATTTTCCAAGGACTCCTTCTGACATCAAGCCTTGGTGAATCATGCTTGAGATCAGTGTCCAGTTTAAATGGCCAATCGTTTCGTCACACTTTGAGAAAAGCCAGCATAGTGTGTCTGTGTCCGATATTAAAATGGCTGTCATAATCTGCAAAATATTATGGCACCGTACTGCTCCATAAAAACCGAATAGGCCTGTGAAATGATGTCAAACCATAATACTGTTGCCATCAGGCTGGCTGGATGTTTGATTAGCTTAATTTACTTCTGCATGTTGTGGCAGAATTATGTAAAAAAAGTTTGGATCGGTGCTATTGTTACTGGTGGAAATAAAGAAGATGGAAGTGTTCAGTTAAGGGGGCAGAGGGGCTCACATCGTAAATGGTCAAATGTAAGCACGGCTAAGCGCTAGCTACATAGCGTACCCTTCCCATGAGGCGAGGGATCATGCATTGATCAAACAGCAGCATGAACTAATGAGAGCAGCACAGATCAGTGACACACATAGACACATTATTAAAGCACAGCTTTTAAAGCTGCTGGCTTTCTGAGAGTTTTTGAATGTAATTCAAAAACCGAGACATTTTGAATGTAATCTGTGCGGCTGGATGAACCACAAAAGGACAGCAAATCTACAACACTCTGCAATTTCCACTCCGTACAGGTAGAGACTGCTGTGCAAAAACAAAGTACAAACCAGTCTTGGCATTTATTTTCTCATTAAATCACCAACTACTTTCTGTCTCTGGACATCGAAACATGTCAGGAATCTCTGGAGAGACAAAGTAATTGAGTGTCTAGTAATAAAATAAATTTAAGGACTATCATATGGAGACACAATGAGTTTTACTGAATAAAATTCAAACCATATGTCTATTAAATCTACTATATTTGAATTGCTTAACTTTATGAGTTTAGTCAAAACATTGCTTTTTGATGAAAATAGAATAAAGTGTGATTAACTGCAAAGCCCCTAATTAATTAGATACACTTTTATTGTGTCCCACGGCTAATTCAGATGCATCATTAAAAGATCAAATCTAATACAAGATGTTAACGGAGCATTTATTAAAACATTTTCACTGGAGTTAACACAAAGCCACGTTGGAAAACACGTTACATGAAATCCTTTGAAACTTGCCAGTTTGTTGCACTTTTTTGTAGCAACTACATGACGTTGTGTCACAAATTTCAAACCCCCTTCTGCTGACGTAGCAAAACCGAAAGTTGCTTTTATTTAGAGAAAATGCAAATGACATACCGGTTCCCGACATTTTTGATTACTCCCACTTTACAGCAGTCAGGAAGTGATTGAAATATTTATAGTAACATATTTAAAAGCACCCAGCTAGACTCAAACTGGGATTTCTTTGATAATTACATCAAGATGACGTAACCAGATATCCCCATCACCTTATTTATGCTTCTTTATTGACCTGTTGCCTCATAATCACACAATTAACTTGCCAGATAGTATTTTGCTCTGTTTTTGATGTAGTTGTATCATACCCTTCCTCCCCATCACAGAGGCACTAAGTTATCGATCAGCATGGCTCCAACTGCAGTGGCCCCATTTTGGCATCACCCTTTATTGAAACCTGCCACAAAATATCTCAGTTTGAGGTCAGAATCACCAGCGGAATCAGAAAAGCAGCACGAAACAAACTGAACTGAAAAAGTGTAAATCAACCGCGCAGCGCAGGTCTTGTTTAAGGAACGGATTGTGTGCTTTTAAGAGAAACATGATTATTTGTGAAGGGAACGGATGACAGGTTTCTGAGACATTTGGCGAGCAAGAAAACACACGGACTGATATACGGAGTAAGCGAAAGGTAGAGAATAAAGACGTCTTTATAGCGCTGACAGCTATGAGCTCCGACAGCGAACACACTGAGGAATCCACAACACAGCGCACAGTCGGGTTATCTTCCGTGCCGGTGTGTTTCCGAGTGTGTGTGACACGGATCCCAGGTGTACTCTGACTTTCGGAAGGTCACTTTGGGAGGCATCAGAGAGGAACCAGCAGCATCCGATATGCAGGTGAACGACGGCGAACCGGGGTGACCTTAGCGACAACTCATCTCCAATGACAGAAACTGCATCAGCAAGAACGGCGCTCCTGCATTTAAAGGGATAGTTTGGGATTTTTCAAGTGGGGCTCTGTTAAAAAGCTTCTAAGAATTTAGTATAGAAGCTCTGCGCCTTCATTTAGCAAAATTAACATAAATTCTGGTTGGTCCAGGAGAAGTCAAATTATCTGCCTTCCACAATCTTTCAGAAATCCAAACCCAAAAACGACACAGGACGTTTTGAATTTGGGATTTTAAACTATTAGTACGTTTCCACTGAGTGGTTATTTATATAAACACGATTATTTACACTGGAAATTGAGATAGCAGACAGTGTGCTGACATTGAGTCTTCTGTGTGTAACACTTACAGATCATGCAACACGCAAAGAGTTTTCTGGTCAGAGTCAATGTCTGATATAAAACTAAAGTGGTATTAAAAGCAAAACTACTGTAGAGGTTTATGCCTACTAATTTTTTCAGGGCAATCCCTTTATCTATTAGGTGATAAGTCAAAAACACTTCACATGTTCTGTATTCAGAACGTGTTTCACACAGTATGATCTCTGGTGGCACACCGCTTCCTTTCATTTCCTGCGTTTGTCGCAGGTTAAGATATTATCTAAATAAAACATCTAAACAGGATTCAAAAATCCTGAATTATTTGTACAACATCATAAAATTACAGTTTAAATGCTATTTTAGTTGCTGAATGTTCTCACCAGAAACAAGTAATAGAAAAATAAAAAAAAAATAAAAATAAGTGGTTATTTAAGTTTTAAATTTCATTATCTCAAATAAGAGAAAATCAGACATCCAAGAATACAATAATAATCCACAATAATCCATGCATACAATAAGTTATAATTAGAAATCATCATAATATATATAAATATATGGTATATACATATATATATATATATATATATATATATATATATATATATATATATATATATATATATATATATATATTAAGTAATTGAAAATTCTAACAAATTATGTAAAGCCAATAGGAACTAGATCAAAATTTAGAATAAATACAAATAAAGCAAAACATTTTCAGAGGAAAGCTTTGCAAAAAACGAGTTTGATCTATTTTAAGAGGCAAAAGCCAAGCGCCTTAAGGTCTGAAATATGCACACAAGACAGGCTTTAAAGTTTAAATTCTGCTTTTAAATTCCTGCGTCTTTTAGATTCCTCACATACCTTAATCACATGTTCTCTATATCCACGATGAGCAATAGGCCGAGTCAGGGGGGGGAGAGAGTAATAAATCCAGAGACAGGTTTGAGAGAAAAGAAGAAAGATGGACGGGGGATGGAGGAAAGGTGGAATGGGAGAACCCCAGGAGGCGGCACAAAATAAAGGGACTCTGATCGATTGCAAAGACAGGTCGATTAGCTCCGAAACAGCAAGCTGGCCTTCACCCCCTCTGCCCCCAGGGAAGAACTACGCCTCTCCTCTCATTCAGACTCGTGCAAAAAGACCTAAAACTCCTGCTGCTAAGATACGGCGCTTCTGGTGTCCCTTTCCCGGTAGCAATAACACCCGATAGCAATAACAAAACTAAATGCAATTAAAAACAACCATTAATCATCATAAATGATGATTAAATACATAAATGATGTATGTGAGAATGTGGCTGTTCTTTTTTTTTTTTTTTTTTTGCCAGTTGTTTGTTGATTCTTGCGTTGTGTGTGAATTGTGAGACAGTTATTTTTTGTTTTTGGGCATGTGCACCGACTGATGGCACCCTTTGAATTTCGTTGTCCTTGTGACAATGACAATAAAGATTTATCTTATCTTATCTTATCTTATTTAAGAGGGAGTGAGTTCAATGCTCCATCATCCGAGCTTTAACTTTACAATCTTGGATGCAAAGAAGCATGTCAAAAGAAAAGAAAGTTAATATTAACGTCGTTCGCTCATACAATGTATTATTGTATTGTAATGTATTATTACAAGCCATTTCTTTCTTGATAATGAAACATTTTTCCTGTTATTTTAAGGAAACTACATAAAAATATCTAGATTTATCACATACATTTTTATAGCATCCAGATGATATCTAAATTTCTTTCTTTATTAGAACACGTTTTATATATAAACTTCCTTTGATAAAGATTAGAACTGTGTACACTGTGATTAAAGGAGTTCAATGTATTATTGCATTTATGATCTAAGGATGGTGAGGAGTAACATCATAGAGATGGAGGACATGAGAAAATGAAAGAGGAAGTAGCGAATAAGGAAAGAGAAGTAAGGTGTGACACTAGGAAATAAGGAAGCAGTGAAAGAAGGAAAAAAAAGGACAGAACATTTAAACAATGCAACAGGGAATAAAGTCTTGAAATATGAATATTTTCCACTGGTTTATCTTCTCTCCTTTTAAAATACAGGAATCCCACACTCTGCAAACAACACGCTAAACGTCCCTTTAAAAGCAGTCTTCCAGTTAAGCGTGTAGAACATTTCGTCCCCCGCGCTCCTCCTTCTGGTTTACAGTTTCAGAAAGCAGCTCAGTTTAGCAACTACATTAGACCTCAGGTTATATACGCGACACTTGCTTTTCTCCGTCGGTCTGCTACGGCGTGCCGTGGCGTGTCTGGTGAGGCCGTGTGATCATGTGAGTCCGAGCCGCACAGCGGAAGACGGCCGCGGCTACGCAGGCTATGTTCATTCCTCGCACCGCCCCGTGAAAGCATTCAGACCCCTGAACTTTTTCCACAGTTCTTAACAATTTCATTTCGACACAAAGCAGTGCAAAGTTGTAAAAGCGTAAAAAAACAACACAAGAGTTTTATGGGGGGGGAATTTATTGCTTTTTTGTTGTTTGTTTTTTTCAAATGAAAAAATGGGAAAATAATGGCATGTATTTGTATTCAGCTCCTCAGTTGAAGTTTGATCAGACATTTTTCTATTGTTTTTTTTTGTTTTTTTTTTTGGAAACAAATAAAATGTAATTTGTCCAAGTCTTGACAGAGATTCCCAAGTAGATTTAGGTCTGGGTTTTCACTAGGCCATTGAAAGATATGATTATGCTTTGATCCAAAAGTCAGTCTGCAGAAAAGTGACCCTTTATCCTAAACTCAAGTCTTTTGCAGCCTTTTATAGTTTTTTTTTTTTAAGGATTGTCATATCTACTCTTCCATTAACTCTAACCAGCTTCATTGTTGCTGCTAAAGAAAGATGTCCCCACAACATTAGGCTGCTGCTCCCAAGCCTCACCTCGGGGGTGGTGCGAGGTCTTAGATTTCCAGACCAAAAAAGTCCAACTTTTGCCCCGTTCTGACCAGAGCACCTCTTTCTCGTGGTTTCTCGTGGTGCCAAAAGGCATATTTATAGAAATGCAGGCATACTCCACCTGAGCTGAGGATTTTTGCAGCTTCCCAAGAATTACCCAGCATTCTCTTGGCAGTTTCTCTGACTCCTCGCCAAGGCTGCCATTTCTTGGTAAGGTTTGATTACGTCTAATCCTCCCAAACATTACCGGTGCGATGCTTTTTCAGACAGATGCACAGCTTCATTCGCAACACAAAGCCTCGGTTTGCATGTTTGAGCTCTACAATTAGCAAGGTCTCTCAATAATGCTCTCAGGTAAGGCTGGAAAGGTGCCAAGAAGCGTTGACACTAAAAGCTCAGGCGCAGCACGGCTGACGCAGGCCCGTGCAACACTATCAAAGGCATCATCTCCATAACCGCAAGGTGAAAGCTTTAGCGAGTGACGCAGAGCGGCGGAGGAGGAATGCTTTATGTAAACAGGGAGGTGGGTTTCGGATCCAAAAGGCTTTTATTGATTGGCAAGAAATAGAACCATGAAGTCATGCGTGGAAGCAAGGAGGCTTCTTGTGTTAAACGTGACGAGTCAAAAAAATAAGCTTTCCCAAACACGTCAGTTATATAACAGAAGGCTGAACTTTCTAACTCTTTAATTAAAGTGATTCATAAAGCTGTCTAGGCAACATGTCAGTATCCAAGAGAGATCGGACAGGCTGAACCTCTAACTGGAAGCAATGGCTTTGTTTTGGGCTCCAACAACAACACAATAAATCAAGAAAAACAGATTGGTACGTAACTCAAAAGGTATTAGCAAAATATTTGATTCATCAAGGTTCATATAGCAATTTATGTCACCTAGGGACATATGATTATAAAGATTTGGGATAAGTATGACAAGACAAAAATATTTCTTTTAAAAACTGTCCACATCGCTATCTTTTATTGCATCAGCATAATCTCACACTGGAAATTTCAGGAAAAAAATCCCATCTGTAATTAAAGTGCATTTATTCAGTGGATGGAGAGGATCTCATATAAAAAAAATAACTTCTCTAGTTACATTAGAAAGTAATTATTGGGTGCATAATTACATTCAATAAACCCATAAAATAAGTTAAATGAGGCATTTTTCTCATTTTTATGCTGATCAGAGTTTCTAAGAACTTTTAAAATATAATTCACAACTTCTTTCCCCCCTACAGTATTAATATGGAGCAACACAGCGGCTACATTTCTGAGCCACTCTACAAAATGAGAAAGAGAAGCCATTAAAGTAAGGCAGGAAGCAACCTACCAAGACTTGCCCTTTTTTCCCCAGAATGCACAAGCAATAATTAAAAAGTTTGAAATAGCTAGAATGACAAACAAGGAACGTGGGAATATCTTATAGAGATTATTTAAGAATGACATCAGATTTTCTATAGAAAGTGCCTGTCAAAAATTAGTATCTTTATTCAAAAGGTCATGTTACATTTGCAGCTCCAAAGACAAAAATGGCTCTTTAGACTGTAAAGCTTGCAGACCCCTGCCTCCGAACAAGAACAGCCCTCAGGGGGAGAATCTGTTGACAGGCAACTAATAGTTGCACACTCTGCAAATCATGCTACTGCTACAAACTAACAAAACACCTGAGACTTGGTGGGAATTTCACCTTTCAGCATGACAGCAACCTTTAACATAGAACCAGAGTGACAGTGGAGTTGGTTAGATAAAAGCAGATTCAATGGTCCAGTCAAAGTCCAAACCTAGATCCAGTGGAGAATCTTTGGGAAGACCTGGAAATTAATATGTTTCATGCAATTTGACTGATGTTCAGCTATTTTCCAAATTAGAATAAGCAAACATTTAAAGTTCTGGATGGGCAAAGTAGGTAAAAATACCCCCACCCCCTAAAAGATTTGCATAAAAATGTTGTTGCTGAAATACTGTCTAAAGACGGGTCTGCGTTTATGCATTACTTTGTTGGTGTGTCGTAACGCCACACTAAATACATGGAGTTTCTCACTGCAAAGTGACCAAATGTGAAAAAGTTTGAGAGGTACAAACACTTTGCAGGTCCATTACCGTCCTGAAGTTCCAGATCCTGAGAAGTTGAAGCTCTGACAATTGTGGGTCAAGCTACGCAATAAATCTTAGAGCTCCTAAGGCAAAATCTGGAGTTTTATAGACATGGTCACCATGGAAGTGGTGAAATGGAGATGGATGCACCTAATGGATGGGGATTCAACTGGCTATCAGACGTAGAAGCTTTGTAATCAATCGTTGGTCATCCATAATTGATGTTGGTTTTATGGCAAGAGATCTGTGGAAAACAATAGAGGTACAGAAATTTCCTGTCCGAGTCAACCCAATGAACTACTGAGGCTTTTGTTCAAATCAATAAACTGGATTAACGTGTTGAGTATTTTATTTATAGAGAAAGGGACAACTAGCGTTTAGAAGGTGAGACGAAGGCCAAACTCTCCGAGTGACTTCAGAAGTACCCGTTTGCTTTCATGCCGCAAACTCCCAGATTTTTTGAACAAGCATATTTGCTAAACCCGACCTGTGATATGACGCAGACATAGTTTATTCGTAGCATTCCATCAATTCCAAACACCAAGCTCAGTGTGTAGAAACAGGGCCAGTTCTGACATGAGGTGACCTCCTTTTAAGCTAGGGGTGGGGGGTATAAAATAGATTTTCTTTTTTTTTATGGATTTGCAAACAATGAGAGTCATTGAGAACCAGGGATTCTTTGGATATATTCCCATCCGAAAGGATTTCCATTGCAACAGTGATTCCCACACACTGTAAAGTGACGGGATCGCTAGCAGGTGAGATAACCCTGACATGATGTGACACAGGGAAAGCCGTTGACCCAGAATCGGATGCTACTGTACTGAGCAATTCGCTGATGTGTGGCAGTTAGCGTGAGGTGTGCTCCATGGGAGAGCAGTAAAAGAAAGTCACACAGCTGCAAATGTTAAATGGCCTGTACTTCTATAGCGCTTTATCTAGTCCAGAGGACTCTAAAGTGCATCACACTACATTCACCCACATATTCTGAAATATTAAAAGCTGTGACGGAATGTAGCACAGGAAAGGCGGATCATAACTAAAGATGTAATTTTAGAAACAGGTCATTATTTACTTTAGGTATTTATTTACTTCTGAATGAGGTCACTAGTTTTTTTAGTTTATAATCTGTTTGGTGGTTTTGCTAAGAGATATATATAGCAAATTTGTTGTTATGGCAGTATAACTGTATGCAATACAAAGAGCTGCCTGTATTGCAAAAAGTTTTACCTAAATATTTAGGTACTTACGGCCCAATTCCTGTAACATCATTGTTATAATTGATATTTAATGCATTAACTAAAAAAACCAAAGGTTTTTAGAAGACAAAGAGGTGATGAAGTCACTAAGAAACCAATAAAAATGCGTTGTTGGGATTGCTATCAAACTGAAGCAAAATATATATATATATATATTATGATTTTAAAATTGCTTATTTATCACCAGTGATATCATCCTCCACTCACAACATTCACTAATATTATTGCGCATGTCAGGTTTTACGCACTAATACTAAGAGCAGAGCTCATTTTTCGTTCATCATTCTAGCATTTTTGATAGCTTGGAAAACGCACGCAGCTTTGCCTGAATGAAATTTTCCACATAAATTCTACTGCGCCACTGTACTTGGCTGCTTTGTGAACTTTCAGTTTCAATAATGTTCAACGTCTGCTGTGACGTTTTGGTTATCAGCTGCTTGTTTTAATGCAGAAACAGCCAAAATGTACAATAATTAAGGTCGGAGATTTTAGAATTTCAACTAGAGATGTACAAATGCAGTCCAGGGTTTATGTAAGGAGTGGAAATAGTCCTTTACTGTAACGCCAAATTGAAGTATGTAGACAGTCACAAAAAAAAATAAAAAATTCTTACAGTATTTACAATAATGCCGCCCTCAATGCCCCCCTGGGCCAGCGCCACATTGCCAATTTTATTAACCACCACTATGTCAATATTATATACCTTTTGGCCCCGTCAGGTGACTTACAGTAAGACCTATGAGTTGTGAAACATCAACACGTGAATACAGAGAGGTAACAGACCCGCTGCATCACTACGGGAATATTAATCTTGTGTCCACACACACAGCTCAGAACCGTTACTCCCTTTTAGCAGTGTTATAATACGGGGTCATTTTGGGATTCCTCGCTGTGGAGGCTGTTGCGTGGGTTATAAATAGACGATGGACCGCAGTGGAAGCGACAGCGGGGATTATCTCACCCCAAATGATAATGAACTGCAGGGTTTATGTGGCATAAATCGATTAGGGCTTTTTTTTTTTTTTTTTTTTTTTAAGCTTCTGCAAAAGGCTTCCACAGATGGAGCTACACTGCGGACCTGGAGTCCAGGCGTCCATCCGCTCTGCAAATGAACGGCTTTTCTTCACGTTGGATCCGGATCTGTCCCGGGAAACTGGAAGGTGCAGGGGCCCCGTCGGAGGGGCCGGGGGAGGGGGCAAGAGGTTGGTGTTGGTGGGGAGGAGGGGGGTGACTCCGCTGCAGCATCAAGCACACTGATGATGAGCAGTGCGGCACACTACAATTAAACATACATGTAGCTGTGCAGCTCATGCACCGATTTCATATCTGGGATACTTTGCAACTCTTTCGCATTAAAAAAAAAAGGTGACTTGCGATCCACAAAGACGGTTTTGGTCAGAGCGGTTCCCAAATAAACTTACGATAATCCGGATTTTAACAGGTGCAGCGGCGCGACTGCGCAGACAACACGCGCAATATTGTTGTTGAATATGAAAAGAGAGAGGAGGGTGGTGGAGGTGAGGAAACTGCTTTAGACATTCAATTGAATAAACGGTTAAAAAAACAAACAAAAAAAACAACAATAGCGCAGCATTATTAAGTTGGGAGAAATCTGGTGAAATTTCATTGTGAAAGGAAAATAAAAGCCCAAAAGATTCCCCAACAGGAACACATGTTGTTGCCCTGAATGTCACTCCGCTCCAGTACAAACATGTTGACTGCTTGTCTCTCTCTCTCTCTCTCTCTCTGTCTTTCTACGATCAGCACAGCGAAATATATTTTTATTTTTTACCTTCAGGAGGGTCTCTGCGGTGTCTGCCCAGGCGCACACCCCGGCGGATTCGACACATCCCTCGGTGAGGTCGGTCGGGAAGAGTAGGTGTCGGTCCGCGCCTCTGCTAGCCCGTCGCCCGGCTTCTCCTGCGCGGTGTCTCCGCTCCGTCCTGTGGAAATCCACACACATTTTTTTTTTTTTTTTTTTTTTTTTTTTTTACTTCACTGCAGCGGCGGCGGCGGCACCAGCGGCACATGCTCAGATGGACTCACGCAGCTCCTGCATCTTTGCGCTTAACCGTTTCTTCACCGCAGCTCTGCGCCGCATCGCAGCCAGGCTGCATGTTGGTGCACGAAGGACACGGAGAGCAATTAGCTTTTTTTTTTTTTTCCCCCCATAGCGCCACTTTGTTTTGTTGTTGTTGTTTTGTTTGTTGTAGCACTGATTACAAGTGCATTTTAATAGATTTTTTTTTTTAAAGTTTGGTATCTCTGTAGTTGTTTTGATATTGATATATTTTTGCTTTCTGCGTACAGTTCCCCTAAGTTTTTAATAATAGATGTCCTTTTTTTAAAAAAAAAGAAAAGTTTTTTAAATGTAGAAATGCTATGGTCTACACGGCATCATGAAGGTTAACAGCTTCCATAACAAAAGGTGACTTAATTAAATTTGTTCAGAAGCTGGTTCTTAATAGGAGACTATTAATGGAAAATTGAGTGGTATAAAAAAGTGTGAAAAAAAGAAACCCCACAAGCAATGGATGACTGCAGACTTCAATATATTGTCAAGCAAAGCACAATAAAGATATTGGAGGAGATTCACGAGGCTGGACTGCAGCTGGAGTCTGCAGGTACAGCGGAGAGGCTCACAATCCAAGTCGCTGGAGTTCTAGTGGGAAGTTTCCACAGTTAATGACAATCTGGTGAGTCAGGCCACCTGAGGGCGCTGGCCCACTGTGTTTCATCAAGTCCAAGGTCAGAACAGTCATTTCTGAATTAAAAGTCCTTTTTATTTTAATATTTGATAAGAGAAATTGAATTTGTGTCCATCTACCTGTGTGCAGTCTCTTTGGTTGTGCTCTCTCTCTCTCTCTCTCTCCTCCTCCAGGCAGCTGCAGCTCATCCAACCTCCTTAGGGAAGCCGATATATGGAAACCAGCTCTCTCAGACGGACGCTGGATCGTTCTCTTACCGGTTGGTAATCAGACCTCAGTCGCTTCATGTTCAGCTTTTATGGTTTCCAGTATTGACTTCTTGTTTCTTCTACAGAAAGTTGTTTGTTGGCCTCCTGACGAGTGAGCTCTGGTTTGTCGCTTCCTCCGTAGCGTCTTGATCTGATATGACGCACGTTTATTTGGAACCATCTCATGTTGCATGGGTGACCTGGTTCTAACTTACCTGTTTGTCTGCTGCCGGCATGACCAATCCCACCTTCCAATGAATCCTCTGACGGTCAACCTGCTGAAAGAGAAAGAGACATTAGGAACCACACAGCTAGTTTTCAACCAAGTTCCTGCCAGTCTCAGCCTGTGGTGAGTTCATCCTGACGACTCTTATGATTAACTTATTGAACTGGATTCTTCATCTCAATTGATTGTCTATATCTCCCTTACAGTTGCCTTTCCTGGGGACCAGATCCAAGGCTATGCATGTCCTTTGTAATTGTTAAATTCCTCCTTGTTTGCTTGTCCAATTGTTTCTACCTGTACTACCTGTAAGTCACGATCATCGAAATGAACAGATATGAATCACATCTCGGTGTGGTGACCTTATTATAAAAGTTTCCCTCTTTGAATTGCTAAATGACACTTTTAAATCCTGGATGTGGTGCCGGTCAGCTAGGTCTCCAATCAGCATTTTTCCGAAACCTCTTTGCTGAACGTATCACCTCAAGTCTTAACCTTTTGAGAAAACAATCTGTAGACCTTCATTATCTCTACTTTAACATTGTTAAATGTTTAAAAGTTATAAAGTAACTACACAAATATGTAAAAAATACCTTGAGATTCTTTCAGTGATCATTTAAGTATGCTTGTACTTGCACAATGCTAGCATTACTTACTTCTAACATGCTTTTCTTTTGTAACTTGATTAAATATACAATTTTGGACAGAATTTTAGGACTCTGTCTAAAATTGTTCCATTAAAAAATACTTTGATACACTTCCTCTGCATGTATGGTAGAGTATAATTAATGTTAATATACAATATTAATATAATTTTTACATAATTAAAAATATATTCAAATATATAGTCTTCAGCTGTTTCTTGTAAAAGTTGACTGAGCACTGCAAGAAGGAACCGTCTCATTAGTTACTTTTGTTTGCTCTTTTTATCGAAGTACAGGATCAAGATACTTGATTTTCTTTCTTTTTTTTTTCCATCTGGCAATTACAACAGCTTGAAATAATCGCCAAACTTACTTTCCCGTGATGTGGAGAGACGTGTGCTTTTCTTAAGACAGACTTCTTTATCCAATTCATTGGCTCTGTACCAAACTGAAGCTCTATCATCTCCTTGTTAAATGCAGGCTGGTGATTCATCGCTTCGATCCGCCCATCTGCTCCATCACTGCTCCTCTTTAGTAGCTTTGCTTTCTTCTGTTTGGATCGAAATGAGGGGTTACGTTTGGATTGTCTGGATGTAAAAAAAATTTTTAAAAAATTAAAAAATCCCTCACAGTTTAAGCACAAATATTAACTTTTGTTTCTTTACCACTGAACTGTTTTACTTTATTTATTCTTTTTTTTCCCCCTGCCCCATCAAGACCAGAGTTATGATCAGTCAGATACACGTTTTACAGTTTAACTTATTACTCTAGTCTTTCTAGCATCTCATTAATAAATTAGTAGGCCTCCATTATCATTAAAAGTTGTGCGGGTCAAAGCCATAAGACGTCCCTAATATATATAGAGATGATTAGGAGCTGTTCAAACTTTGCGTTTGTCTCTTAGTCCATTCACTTTTTCTTTCTCTACCCCAGGAATACTTTGTATTTTTGGAGATACTACACACTGCTGGCTCATAATTACAATTTGCTACCACTAATGACAGATGTGGTGAAATCTAGGAAAAGGGTCAAATGTAATTGGCTGAAAAAAAAAAAAACGGATAGTTGATTGTCAAGACGCACTTGTGAACAAACTGAGCTAAAACACAAAGTCAAGATTAAACCTGTTGCATCAGGGTCCAACGTAAACTTTCCATTTCCTTTAAAGGGACACAACTACGTAAAAATCAAATTTTCTGAGCTTTACATCATGTTATAATGGTATTTCCACATCATATCAACATACCTGGAGTGTTGCCCTGTTCTTTTCATGCATAAGAAATACTTTAATCTCCCGTGGCAACCATTCAGCTGTGCAAAATACTTGGGTGGACACCTAGCCCCGCCTTCAAGGATGAAGCTCCTCCTTGGAGCTGCAGTTTCCAAGCTTCTCACTGAGCAGCCCCCGTCTAAGACTCCAACCGCTCAGCTCCTTCAGACTAGCCAGCAGCAATTAGCAAACACCTGGTGGAACTGGGCATCTGCTGAGCTCTTTATGCGAGCCACTGCTCAGTACAACGCTGGTAAAAACGTTGTTAAAAGTTGCAATGATTTCCTGAAGACGGAGTTTCAGAAAGAGCAAGAGCTTTTAAAGAAGCAGAGGCCCAATTTCAAGGCGTTAAATTACAAAGTCAGATTTCTTTTAAGTAGTATTTGATATATGCAGCATTTTTACAACTAATGGCAACATAGCTACTTGATTGTGCTATGAAATGATAAAAACACATAACACTGCCCCTTTAAATTAAAATATATATACTGTATATATTATCTATACATAAGCCATCAATTCAAACTCAACAGTAATCCTAATCTCAATAGATGCATTTAAAAAATTTTGATCTATGATCTGTGGTAAAATTCAAGCATTTATGGGTGGACAACTAAAGGCCCTGTTGCATACTAGAAAGGAGCAAACTAAATATTTAGTCTGCAGTCTTGCCTATCATTTTCAATTTCCAAGTTTACGTCTAGATAATAAGCTGCCTCTATGACTTTGTGGCCGTTATATTGGTGTTAACTACTGATTTCTGCAGAACACAGCCTACTGCTCCACATTAACCAACCTGATCAAATAAATCGTGTCCACTTACGATAAAATAATATTATGCAGGATGTGGCTGGAACATTGACATCTTTTCTAAGCAGTCCTCCACTTATTAAAAATATACTCAGTAGTGATGTAGTCTAGAAGCTCGGGTACATAACTGCAGACAGTTAGTCAAAATAAAAGCTTTCTGAAAATCATTACGTTGGCCGTCAGAATTGATCCGGTCATGCATACGAGTGGACTGGAACGGATCACGTCTCCACGGTGAGCACCAGTCGTCTCCTGCAGCTACCACAAATATCGAGCTCCTCCAGCACAGAAACGTCATCGGACCAGGGATCAGATGGGATTCAAAAACAAGGCCAAAACATTCGTCCCCGAGCCAAGAAGCGAGTCGATAAGCGATGCGCCTTCCTCGTCGCAAAGTTCACTTTCTGAAAGCTTAAAAGGGCAACAAACGCACGGGAACCATCGCAGATAGAGCCGCCTGAGATGACTCAACGGAGAAATATTCGGGAGGGTCACAGAGGAGAAGTATGTGTTTGGGGAGAAAAAGCAACCGGCACAGGAGAAGTTGGAGACGACGAGGGAGAACGTATCCAACTGAAGATGATTTAAGGCCGAATCCAAATGTTGCAGAACAGGCTGCAGCTAATCCGTACTTACTGATGAGAAAAAGATCCATTATTTAAGTAGTCTAAAGAAAACATTAAAAAAAAGAAAAATTACATTGCTTCTCTGGAAATAAGTACTTGTTAGAACTTCACACTTGCCTTGTGAATTAAGTAATATGTATTCTTATGGGCTTCCTGTGATCATTTGGTTAAATTGCAGATTTGAGACTTCCTAAAGTTGAGACTACATTAAAGTTGAAGCCATCATACTTGCACTGCCTGTTCAAAGTTCTTGCAAAACCTTAAACTCTTTTCACAACTCTTTTGTCACAGCCACAACCTGCATTTTATATGGCTAACACAAAGTATCTCATAATTGTATAATGGGTGGAATATAAAATACTTTAAGCACTTCTGACCAATAGTGTCTCAAAATTGTGACGTGCATTTGTATTTAAATATTCATTTAGAGTTTGAAAAAGGTTGCTTGTGGGTTTTGGAAAGACTGTCAATTTTAGTTTTATTAAAAAAAATGTGTATTTTTAACATATGTTTGGGCTGTTTCATGCAATTAAGTATTAAAAGAATCTGTTTTATTTGTGGGAAATATTTCATTTAAATTTAGTCCTGTTGCCATTATGTTCAATATGCAAATGTTTGTAATGTCCATTGCTGATGTGCGTTTACGTGTACAATATTTAGAAACATTTATTTTAATTTTGTATGTGGTTTCATAGCTGATGCATCTTTCTCATTGGCTCGGTGATCAGGTCACACTACCCAGCAACAGTTGCATTTACTTTCTCTCTCTCTCTGCATAGTAGCAAAAGCTGCAATGCTCCACTTGTGAAAGTAAATCTGTTGGACTTCTTCTTGGCACTCAGACTCTGAATGCTACACTGCCAGACAGGGAGTATAAAAGAAAAAAAAAAAAAAAAAAAAAAAAAGCAATCTGTGAAATGTTCAAAGCTTGGGGTTAGACTTTAATAACCTACCTCTGGTCTAAACTTCTCCAGAACTTTATCTCCAACCTGTCCGCCGTCTTCCCTGGGCTTCATGATGCTGTTAATTTACCCAACGCTCCCCTCAGCCGTTCACAGAACAGCTGAATTCCCACTGCACACAAGTGGACTCTAGTCATTTACATGGCGACTGGTTACACTGGATTCCTGACAGAGTAAATGAGATAAACACAAATAAATGCCACAATTTAAGGATTTTTTATTTATAAAAAAATATTTGAAAACCATGTGTCCTAGTCATATTCACATGCCCTACTTGGTGTTTGTGATTGGAAAAGTGTGAAAAACAAGTCCAAGGATACGCCAGACGCTGCAACTCTAAGCTGTGGGGTTTGAGGGCCGAGTCTAAAGATGCAGCCCAGGTGTCGTCTGCCACCTTTTAAAAAAAAAAAAATCTTTCATGCCGAAAACTTTAGTGACGCCAGGCCTCTCGAAAAAAGTTGCAGACAAATTAATTTCTTCTTCTTTAAGAAAAAAAAAAATGTTAGATGCAACACAGAGTATGTATCTTGACATTTTTTTGCAGTCATTTTAATTTCAAAGTAAGCAGAACTACACAAATACAGAGATTTATGTAGAAGAAAACATTTAAGAAATGTGGCACAAAAAGCCTCTTTTTGTTAGAAGTGACCCATATCTCTTGTTTGAGTATATCCCCCCCCCCTGCAGAAAAAGAAATAAAAAATTTGAAAATAGAAAACTTTTAGAACACAGACATTTGGCAGGAGGTCAGAATCGAACCCACGGCTTTCTGATTGCAAAAGAACTACACCTCCCAATGAGCCACAGATCTCCATGTTTAGACTTTTCCTCTAAGATGTAAATACTTGGTTTCTTTGTGTGTTTAGTTTATTGTTAAACAGGTAAAAATGTCAGCTCTCACAATGTTGTTGTTGCCCGTCGATACTTTGGGGTCGGCTGTTTGGGCCGAGCGACAAAAAAAGTTTGGACAGCCCTCTAAATAGTTCTTAGGTTCAATGAACTACAAGGATTCGAATGAACTACAGTCAGAGCGTTGTTTGAAGAAAATACTTATTCACAATCGGGTTGTTTTAGATGATTGGTTGGTTGATTTGTAAACGTGTGTTATGGACGGATGGTAAAATTACATCTTTTTTTTTTTTGGAAAAGCCAACTTTGCTCACGAACTTTTCAACAAATGTACAAAAATAAACACACCGACAAGAGATTGGACATGAAAGCAAACTGCATTCCTTTTGCTTTTTAGTTCATTTCAGGTGTTTGCTTACAAAACAAAGAACAGCTCGAGCTTTAAATCCGCTCCAATACCGACAACATATAAAGCCATTAGGAATGAAGAGTTGCTGTAAATTTGCATATACCCTGCTTGCATACCCGGTGTGGAGTAGAGGAGAAAAAATATATATATGAACACACACACACACCCCGACAGTGGCCCAAAGCGGCAACAGTCGATGTGTGTTTTAACACCTCACCTCTGTGGATAGACACCAAAACAAGAAGAGGGGAAAGAAAAAAAAATAAATCTATTGTTTTTAATTACATCACGAAGCGAAGAGATGCCGCCAATTGCTGAAAAAAGTAGAAAAAACATCAAGTCCTTCTCAATAAGTTAACCCTCCTCTGGCTGCAGAGCGGCGCCGGCCTAAGCGACGCAGAAGACAAGTTGAACTCACGTCGCTGAAACAAAAAGAAAAGTGCGTCTCTTTTCCGACTTGATCTTGTTTAAAAAGAAAAAGAAAAAACCAACAACAAAAGATGCGAGTGGCTTATGTTAACGTTCCTTCTCCACAGGGGCTCCTCAAGCACTTCTCATGAAACTTTACAAGTCTCCATCGTTTGATCGACAAACAAACCGAGTTATAGTTGGTAAAAAAAAAAAATACAAACAAACAAACAAAAAAAAAACAATAACAATAATTACAAAGACAGTAATAACAAGTAATGTAAGTAATAAACACAGTCCTGTACAATCAGGCTCGTCTTCTGATGGAGACCTCTGCCGAAGCGGTCGCCTGGCCTCCAGCAGCAAAGAGACACAAACTGAAAGAAAAGTGACCAATGCTGTCCAGCTGCCCACACTTATGGTCTGTTAGGAAAGCCTCCTCCGTTTCCTTTCTCCCCCCTGCTGGAGGAAGAAGAAAAGAGAAGAAAAAAAAAAATGATGCTATTAAATATCTTTGGCCACATGGGGGCAGCAGAAGCATCGTCAACCTCAGGTTGTCACAGAGGGAAGAAAAGTGCAGCTGGAAGTTTTTGAATATCATTGGTAATTAAATACAAAACGTGAAACTGAACCAGATGTTACAGTAGCAGGGGGCTGGTCTGACATGGCTATAAATATCTGAGTGTAATATTTCATTCAGTTTACTTTTGGATCCCAAGGTTTTAAACTTTCAAAGTTTATTTGAATTTGTTGAATTGTAGACGCAAATATTTTCACTACCCAGGATTCACAGATGAATGCCATGATTGTGTCGCATATGAATTACTGCATGGTGAGATAAACTACAGAAACGAGCTTTATTTGGGAGAAATAAATACCGTTTCTCACAGGAAAAACAGGATTAAATTCTTAGAAATTTCACTCATCTTTGATGGTCTTGTCCCTCCTCCCACTGAATCATTAAAAATACTAAAAATTGGTAACTTGTAGATTAGTGACAGTTTTAATACTTTTTTACTATTGTCAATTAAAAATCATGGGGTTTAATGTTAAAATTTTATTACAACAGCACATGAATTTTAGCCTTAGTGAGCAAATGTTTAGCAAATAAACTAAACCAGAAGAATTATAGATGTATATTTGAGCTAATTTAGATGATTAGGGCTTACAGCTTCTTGGTGGAGCTAATTTTTCATGAATTACTGTGCACCACAATTTTTCCTTCCACTTAACATTCCATAAATAAGTTTGCATACAGCACTCTGGACAGCCTGCTGTCAAGTCTGTTGTATTCCCAGTGATGATGTAGAAAATAATGTGGTAATTCTTTAAAAGAAAAAAATATCAGCCTTATGATATATTCAGGTTTTCTGAGAAACAGAATTTGGGGGTTTCATTAGCTTTATGTCACAACCATGAACAAAAACCTGGTGTGATGAACATATATAGTTTCTGTTCTAACCTTTTAAAGATTAAAAACTTGCAAAGGTGTTCAATTTCAGCTTGGTTTTCACCTCTCAAGCCAACATTGGTAACACCATCAACAAGCAGACAACCTGCTGAATAAATCATCCGAGCCCCTGGTGTTCAAAGCGGTCCAGCAGCAGAAGCCAAAGTCTCACCTCACTGCTGTTTGCAGCAGAGATTGTTCCCACGGAGAGTTCAGTCCACTTCGTGAATCTCGTCCTGCAGGGACACCGAGGGCCGTCCCACATCGCTAACACGTTTGGCCATAATGTCCCACTGTGGAGTAAGGGCTTTGGACTTGGTGCCTGCAAATGGAGCGGAGCGGGAGAGTTGATGCAGCAGATATCAAAACACACAAACACACACACACACACACCGATTCAATCTGCCAATTCTACAGTGGGAGGGAAAAAAAGAAGCTAACTTTCATCTGCCCCCTGCTGGCTTCAAAAGCAACTAATTTCACATGATAACAGCAGTAAAAAAAAGTAATTAAACATTATCGAAATTCAGTTTTTCCAATTTGACTATATTGTGGATCTTTCTCTCGTTTTAATTTGTAAAATGGATGCAGAGGACGTTTATCAGAGAAGCCATGTTGAAGGATAACAAAAATCAATGGTTTTATGGATTTTCAGGATGCATGAAGTGAGAAATCACAGTTTTTAAAAAAAAAAAAAGCCTTCCTAGATATTCTTTGTGAGAAATTTCACAGTTTTCATATTTCTCAGGCAAAAATCACAGAGTGGAACAAAGGGATGTAGACAGACATTAGGGCTGATACTTAATTTAACTTTCGCATCAACTGTCTGGTAAAAAATCCTCTTAAAAGAAACTAGTTTTCAACATTGCAATAAATAGTGTTTAAAAAAAAAAAAAGTAAGAAAACTCAATCTCAGCTAATTTCACACATTAGTTGATAACTAGCAGGCTTGAAAAATGTGATGAGTCATTCTTATAACAATAAATAAAAAAACAAATATTTTAAAAAAATAAACACATTCTAAATTATAATCAAGTGCTATTTTAGTCATTATTCCCTTTATTAGTTTTCAACCTCTCCTGCCTGCATGGTTGAGTATTTATGTTAAAAATAACAAATCACCTGCATCAGAGTTTAGTCTTTTCGTGTCCACTACATGTGTTCATCTATCTGGACGCTACAAATAAGAACCTCTTGTTTGTTTAGCTCCACGTTTATCGAGCCCGATCTCAGCACATTTAATGTTTTTTTTCTTCCCATTTTCTCTGTTCGGGTTTCTGGACCGACTCGGTTCAGATCCTCCAGCAGCTCCTGATGAAAACGTTGCTTTTAAACGGACCGGGCTCTGACCGCTGCATCTCCAGTGATTTTATACACCGATGCAATATTTACCCCGGCCACTTTTAACTGCAACACATTTAGAGGAAGTTTAAATAATTATAGACACGACCCAGAAGCCGCAGAAAATATGCTTCATGAACAGCCTGCCATTAGCCCCCTGCTTATCTTATAACAACGACCTCGACATGTTGGATTTGAAACGACTGCAGCTCCATTAACTAGTGATTTAAATAAATGTTAGCACATGGACCAAGCGTGGTTCTGACGAGGGCTCGGAGGCCGGTTGAATCGTCTCCCTCAGGAAACGCTCGGCGAGGCTTCCTTGCCTCGTTACCATGACAACACGCACTACAGCCTACAGCTAAAGCAGCGCGGCTGATCAGATCTCCGGCTCTACCTCCTCTCTCTGGCGTACTCCCGATCCGTCAGTGTCACGCTAACCCGACTCCTCGCATCACACAGGACCACAGCGGCTCCTCGCAGAATCTCGATTTTGGAGTCAGGTGGCCTTGAAAAAGTATTCATACCCCTTGGAGGTTTTGCGGGTGCATTTAATTTGGCGCTTTATGTGCTGAATAAACACAACAGATCGGGATTTTGAAGTGGATGAAAGATTTTTTTTTTTTTAAAACCTTGTGCAAAGAAAAATATCTCCGAAGTGTGGTGCAGGGCTGAAACAACTGATTGATTAATTGTGGTTAATCAATTAGTTGAAATAATCGCCAATTAGTTTAGTAATTGATTAATCGCTAACTGGAGTACGCAGCCTCAAAAAAAGGAACCAAATATCTAACGTGTGTTTATCTCCGAGCTGAACTCAAACTTTTGGCAGAGAGAGTGAGAGAATAGAGGTCGCCACAGTTACACAAAGTTGTCATTTTGGTTGTTGTAGTTTAGCTAAAGGAAGAATGTCCTGAATCTCAGAAACCCACCATCCAGGCCGTTGTGCTGCTCGTAGCTGCGCTTGCCCAGGATGGTGGGCGAGCCGTTGTTGAGGATGGGAGAGGACTTTATGGGCGTCAAGCTGCCTGTTGAGATGGATCCGCCACGGGTCGGCGGGTTGGGCTTGGACGGACGGGGATGTGCTTCTGAACACAGCGAGCAGAAAACAGGTCAGGCAGAAAAGAAGACGCCAGAAGCTTTACTTTCAAACGGATAAACACCGTAAAAGGAAAAATAAATAAATAAATACTCAATTTCTCTCTGGATTTGAGAAATTTTGAACAAAAACGACTCATGCACAACAGACGCATTCAAAAGAGAAACAGGAATAAACAGCGGAACAAACAAACGCAGTAGGACGCAAAAAGCAAAGAAAGAAAGACAAAAGGGCACAAGTAATGGAGTGACAAAGGAAGAGCACGATCGAGGAAGGAAACAAGGAAGAATGGAAGGACACGAGAAACAAATCGGGTCGGACACAAGAAGTAAAGATGGGAATTATATGTCAGAGGAAAAAGGAAGGACATGGGAAAGAAAAGAAGAAAGGGCAGAAGAAAAAAAGGACAATCCAAAGGGCAAAAGGGCACAAATAAGGGAGTGAAGAAGGAAGGAAAGAAGTAAGAAAAGAAAGACAATAAAAAAGGCACAAGAACAACGGGGTAAAGAAAGTTAGCAGAGAGGGAAGGATAAGAGGAAGCAAGGGCTCAATAAAGAAAGAGGAGAGGAGAGAAGGAAGGAAGGAACGAAAAGGATAAAATGGAAAGATGAGGCAGGGAGGAAGAAAAGACGACCGGCCAGGGAGTAAAGTCTGGAAGCATTCGTATTTTCTTAGTCTAGACTTTCCTGGATTGAAATAACATCCCAGATATTTCCAGACTTTCCCAAGCTTCTTTTTTAAGAATAAAAGCTTCTCATGCTCAACAGATAAGCTGAAACATGACAAACTTGACAGCAGGCCTCTTACCCAAGTACCGAACCACAGACTCCAGAGGTTTCCGCTCCACTGGCTTGAGCTCTGATGGCTTTTTTGGCCGATCCGGTAACCTCAGAGCACCTGAAGTCAGTCAGCAAAACAACACTCATCAATAACCAAACAAACAACAACAAAAAAAACATTTGAATGTGGCCAAAGTTTGGCTGTTGGGAACACAAAGCCTCCTACACTCTGCTTTGATGGCTGCTGTGTTGACGGGGAGGTAGGGGTGCCGGGCCAGGTACCGCGGTCGGATGATGTCCTCGCAGAGGCGGCGCGCCAGCCGCGTCGCGCCGGTGGTCTGCAGGAAAAACGCCTGCCGGGTCTTGACGGCAAACTTGGGGCTGCCGCTGTGCCGCAGAGGAAGGCCGTGAGGACTCTGGAACGACAAACGTCGGATTGGTCAGAGGATCCTCACCAAGGATAAGGCAGGACTCGTATCTCGCATTATTTTACCCTGAAAGCAAATGACTCTAAAGTGCCAAGATGGCTTTGAGGTAAATTTGTTTCACCTGGACTCAGATGGGTACTTTACTGCTGCGATTAGAGGCCCCGTTGCCCCGCTATTATTTTGAAAATACAGACAGGAGTGGAGAATTTAACAAACCCTGATAGTTTCTGTTTTATTTTGGCCGCTGCAGCTACCGTACCAGCAGCGGGCAAAACTCACTGAGACACCAACTTCCTCTAAGTAAAAGCAAACCAAATAAAAGCCAAAAAGGTTGAAGCTTAATGCAAGAATCAGGGCTGGCAACTTCTTTATAGGTTTAGTCAGTGCATGCGCTACTGAAGGCGCAGGCGTACATGTGACGACCGCGGATAGCAAAGAGCAACATCAAAAACATGAACACAGACGGAGTCTGTCCACTTTTCCCCACTGTAAAATTCAAGAAGTTTTCAAGTAAAGTTACAACACTTTCCGCTACGCGTTCTGGCATTTAGCAAATGGAAATTATTTTGGTAATTATAACTAACATAAAACAAGAAAAGTTTAGTCTGATTTAACTTCAGACAGCGAGGGGAAAAAAACGTCTCCGAGATGAAAATGTCTGGTTTCAACCGTAAATAACAAAAATAACACAAGTTTCTTTCATTTGAAAATAAAGTTTGAGTTCTTTAAAAACTGACAGCAAAATGCTCTTAACCATCTTGTAAAGTCATTTCAATTTTCTATTGAACCACAGCATTAATTTGTTATTAGTGAAGCCTGAAAAGCTGTATATGCGGATCTCTTTCTGGACTTTCTCATTCCATAACGACACTTTTTGACTTAATAAATTCGGTCGAATGGACAAAGTGGAATTGAGGAAACAAAAACAGATAAAGGAGAGTTTGGGAGGGGAAAAACTAAACGGAATTTGGAAAATAACCAGCCATTGTCTGAGATGCAGCTAGATTGACTGAGTCAGGAGGATTTCCTCTGATTAACGGTCCAGGAATGCAGCCGTTACCAAGGTGTTGCGGTTGGGCCCCGGCCTCTCGCCGTCCAGCCTTGTGGGCATCTTCAGGCCGCCGTACTTCTTCCAGTAAGTCCAGCATGAAGCGCACAGGCGACACTGCATGTTGGGAGGTCCCCACGAGTACCACTGGTAGGAGCTACTGGCTATACACACACACACGCACGCACGCACACGCACGCACACACACACACACACACACACACACACACCACAACATCAGCCTGACAGAGCACAGACTTTCACTTTCTTTGTCAGCTGATAGGAGAAGTCATGATGGGATTTGCTGTTTACCTCCATCATAATCATCTAATGTGATGCACAGAGAAGAGAGGGAGTCTGTATTTTCTTAAATTATCTATATTACAATAGTAAAAAAAATTATTTTTTTTAAATGTGCTAAGTTGGAAAACTTACTATAGCAGCTTTCACAGGCTCTGCCCAGCCCCGGGGTCTGCCCTGAGCCCAGCGGTCCTGGGACATTTGAGCCCGCTGCTCCGTTTAGAAGCGCTGGCTTTACGCTGTTACTCAGCTGGTTGGGGTTTGGCTTGTTGCTGGAAGTTCAGGCGAACAGAGACGGAGTCAGACATGAGAACAACAGACCGTCTTAAAACATGAACGCAGGTACAGACCAGTGGGAGTGGGGGGAAATAAATAAGAATGTGATGACCAAAATCTGACAAATATTAAAGTTTAATTACTGGAAGGGAAGAAATGACTTCCTTTAAGGTTTTCTCTTGCATAACCACAACATTTTCACACACACAGTTTGCTGGAATGCTTTTTGTTGTTTTTTTTTCTGGCTCACATCAGTTGCAGCGTTTCTTTCCTAGTCTTTGTTTTATTAAGCCCTCATTTGTCTTTATTCCCATCATTTAACAACTACTGTTGATTTAAATTCTATATAAATAATACAGTTACCTTAATAAAATTTAATTTAAAAAAAAAAGTCCACACTTTGTTTTACTCCCTTTTAGTTCTTTTAGTTCTTCAAACTCCCTACAGACTCTCAAATTGACTCTTAGCGATGAGACCAACGAGTCCATCTTTGAAAGCATGGAGCAAATGTAGATCAAACTGCAACGTTACGCGTAGAGCGATTCTGAAAGCGGATACTTCCTCTCTGTGTGTTAACCTCTTAAAGAAGGCCTCTGACGATGGGACCTTCTCTGTCTGGAAGCTTCTCAGACACACTCTATCCTCCAAAATGTAGGAAGCAGCTAAATGAGGCATGCTCAGGTTCAGACACAAACTAAAATTTATGATAGACCAAAACAAAATATTTGGCCTGTTGTAAGGACTTTTTCTAAAGGGCAGTGACAAAGTTCAGTGGTCCAGATCTTAAGGTTTTCAGACAATATTGTGCATCCGTAGTTTTCAGTTCTGCCATATTCATATTTAAAAATTGTGAATAGAACAGAGTTATGTTAGATTTTTGAAACTTGGCATATTTTATAACCTAATCTTCCTTTAAACTTCTTTACAACTTTATCTCTGACCTTTCTTCAGTGTTTCTTGGTCTTCATGATGCCCCTTCTATCCTAGTGTTTTCTCTGAGCTGGATTTATACTGAGATTACACACACACGCCCGCACACAGATATACACACACACACACACCCCCACACAAAGATGGGCGCCTCATTTACCTATTAGGTGACTTCTCATTTTATTTAATGGCATCCACAGGAAAGCGAGCCAAATACAAGAGCGGGCTACAATCACTTCACAATTGCTTTTGTTTATCACCAAAAAAAAAAAACCTTTTGTGGCTGCAACTTCAGCTTTTTTAGCTTAGCAACCTGCGTTGCTTTCTTGCTTTGAACTGAAACGTGCAAAAGTCTTAGTATCTGAAGAGAAAGCACTCACTAGTTGGGGATGTAGACCTGCTTGAGTTTGCTCTCTGCCTCGGCTGCTTTTAATCGCTTCTGGAGCAGGAACAGGTGAGGAGGAGGAGGAGGAGGAGAGAGGAAGAACAACAGGATTAGATCTATTCAGCTCCTCGTCTTCTTGAGACCAAACATCAATGGTACCGAGCTTAAAGTAAGGACAACCATGTAAGGACAATGTACCTGCTGGACGTATCTATCTGTAGTCTTCCACATGTAGTAATACTCAATTATACTTGTCAGCGACTTCCAGGGCAGCTGAGAAAGAAGAGAAGGATGACGGACATGGTCATATGATCTAGCTGATTGTTTAAATAAAATCCAATTTGCCACAGAGTTGTTGTTGTGGAACATTTTCCCTCTGACAGGAAAACCTGAAGATTTATTCTCTGGTTCAGCTAAAGCTGATTCCAGATCTCAAAGTTTAAAACAAAGCTGTAGGAAATTGCAGCCCCACCCATGCTGGTGTTCAAAAAAAAAAAAAAAAGAAAGAAAGAAAAAAAAAAGCTAAACTGGAAACAAGAATGAGTAGCACTGAGAGATGCTGGCCACCAGGTGGCGGAGTAACGCTCACGGTGACAGCTAACTGAGGATTAGAAACGGCTCAATCTTCTCAGGCTGAAGCCTAATCAGAAAATGAGGAGCTGCAGCATCTTCCTCCCAGCTCCTCCGCAGAACTCAACCTGGTTTTCAAATGGATCTGTGTGATCACCACACACAGGATGAACAGGCTGCTTTCCAAAAAGAAAACAAAAAAAAAAAACGGTCCAGTTCATAAATAATCAATAAAACATTAAATAAATCTGCAAAGATTCCCTGTAGGGCAGCAGTTAGAAATACACTACATATCTGACAGACAAGTTGTGTCCTGCAGTTTAGCTTTGTTTCGATCATACAACATAGCTTTATTCAATGAACGTTAGGGATAAATCAACTATTGAAATAATTGTCAACTAATTTAGTAATCAATTAATCATTAACTCTAAAAAAAGGACACTTGCTGAAAGAATATGCTTTCAGCAACAAAAACAGTCAAAAGAATAGTTTTTTACTATTTTACTGTATAGTATAGTCAAACTATACAAAGGATGTTTTGCTAGCCCATTTTGCTAACAAATTACACTCAGTTAATCTAAAAAATGCTTCTATTAAGTCAAGCAGAAACAGCTAAGAAAGGTAAGAAGTATTTTTTAGCTACAGATGCAACTTTTGCAACAAATGATCAATGTGCCACAATTGCACATTGTTAAATTTGCTAAACTAATGCAACCCATTCTTATTTTTAATAAATTATTTTTTTTGAAAAACGCATCATTAACAGTAAACAAAAAAAACAAACATGATGATAAATGAGACCGGTGGCATGACTGTGCTGAACGATCAACTCCAGTCTTTTTACTTTAGGAGAACAAAAGAAGCTAGAAAAAAAAAGCAAGCGATTCTGTGAAGGCGCTACTTTTTGGTTTCGTCACTTACAAAATCCTGCTGGATGTCTGTGAAGTCTTTGCCGTATTTCTCCAGCGCTTCCTCGAACAGGTTGGCCTCGGAGGCGCTCCACTCCTCCATCTCATCCCTGCAGAGGACGGGCCCACCCTGAGGCACCAGCGCCGCGATGGCCCGGGTCATGTCGTAGCCGTTGGTGTGGAGCGTGTCCATGGCGTGGAACTGGAAGGGAACCGCCGTGCAGAGTTAAAACGCTAAGCTATCGCTAGCATATCAACAGCTGCGCAGACAAGGCTGCACGCTTTAAGCAGCGGCACGATGTGGAGCTGAACCCCCGAACCCGCTTCCACGTGTCTCACCAGTGTGATGTCTCTGGAGGCGGCGGCGGCGCTCATGTGGAGGCTCGGCTGCCGGACAGAACTGCTGCAGTCCAACGCTCTGGCGAACGTACCGACTGACCTGTGGGACAAAGACGGCTTCAGCAAGACGCAAAACTGTGCTGCAACTGGCGATTATTGAGGCTACTGGCTATTATTCTGACGAATAATCGGATTAAAAAAAATTGGGCACATTCAGATTTTCTCATTTAACTATTTAAGCCTTTATTCTACAATATTAGAAATACATTAAAATGTGTAAATAAACAATTACATTCCTTTTTTTTTTTAAATAATAAAAAATACATTTTATTGCCTGAAATGTAATAATAGAGCTCTTTTTTAGTGAAATTGACCCAGGTGAAGCTAAAACTGCCTCTTGAGGAGTTTTGGGTAAAATATTTACAGACAAATGGGTTTTCTTCTTAACTGCAAAATGTACATATAAATCTTTTAGATTTTGGCTTAATTACTTATACTTACTATATTATACTTACTTACTCATAATCTCAAATTAACGATTAATCAATTATTAAGTTAGTTGATGGTTATTTCAACAAATAATTCATCACAAATAATGTGATTAATCGTTTCAGCCCTAATACTGAACAAGGATACTTTCTGACTATTAAAGGGCTCCTAAACATTTTCCATTTTAATCAATAAAATAAAATTCTGATGCTCTTCAGGTCAGTTTTGGCATGTCCAATGTTTGTAATAAGTCATATGGATAGTTAGAGGGAATGTTTGTTTATTGGTTTAATACAGGACTTTATTCCAGCAAAACAGTGGCACCGCCTCCAAAAGTATGACGGGTCCTTTCTGTCAGCGACCGTCAGACTGCACAACAAGCACAGCTCCCAACAGATTGGTAACAACGCAATATCACAAGTACAACACTTCCCAATGTGGAATCACATTTACGGGACAATATCTGATGAGACTGGAGGCTTCATGTTTCTTTCTTGTACAAACTTATTTTATGTACACACGGTCTTTTCAAAGAGAAATATTTTATTTTGGAGTTTTTCTGCGAGTGCTTATTCTTATTGCCATTTCCCTTTATGTGTTTGTTTTTTTTTTGTTCTTTTTGGCGCATTTCTTTTATCCAATTTGTTTGTTGATTATGCTAATTTCTGCACACAGGAAGATAAAAGAGCAGAGGTGTTACGGATTTCCACAAACAAAGATGAAAGCACTCTGGAAACAATGCGTACATTATTAATCAAATTTAGATACATGAAAATATTTATTCCTCCCAACATGTTACTTATTTAGTTTTAACATTATTGCACTTTTAAATTTAATAAAAAAGATTTTTGTACCACTTCTAGGTTTATTATTTATTATTTTTTATGTCAAAGCAGCAAATTTTGTCCCATTTATTTAACTTTATTCACACTTGTGGTTGTTCTGCACATCTGTTTTGAACGTATGAGAAACACTTTGTGTTATTTTTGTTTCTATTAAAATAAAAGTTTAGTAATGCCGCTATTCATGCAGCATATTAACATGGCCTTACTGATAGCACATTCAGTATAAAATTATGATTATATACTTACAAAATCTTAATTCTGTAGTAGCTCTTCTCACCTTATGTACTACACATCATTTCTGATGGAACCGAAACATTTAAACCATTTTTGGTTTTCACGTTAATTCAAACCTGAGAAATTTTGAAAACAACCTGCCTACTGTTAGCATAATTAGTGTTCCTATCTAAACAGCTTTCTTGTGAGTATTTTTTTCATTGTTTACTTACCGAGCTACGACTAAAAACTGGTCGATCTGTTTCTCTGTTAGTGAGCTGTTGGGATCCCAGATCTTCTCTTCTAGCTTTGCCAGGTCTCTGCCGTCCTCTTCATCTGAATTTACCAACACACACAGTAAACATAATTTGATTTAAGGAAGAAAAAAAACCTCATCTACCTGTTAAAGTTTTTATTGAATCCAACTGTGCCTGGTTTGCAGCTTCTGCTTTTTCTACTTGCTAAGAATAAAAGGTTTTGGCAAAACATATAATGTGTCCACAAACATTTACATTTTCTTACAGTATTGAGACAAAAAAATTATTTTACTATAGTACGTTGTAATTTTTGAATAAAATTAAGGCTGTGGTTATGATTCATTTTTTGTGAAAGTACAAGTTATGGAAGCTTTTCTTGGCAGATGCAGATTTTGACCAAAAACATTTTTTTTTTGTCTAAACAAGGAGGGTAAATCTGCTGCAGGTTTGTATATTGAAGTAGTAGGTTAGAAATCTGAAAAATTGTAATTAAACAATTACATAAGCAAATCATATGTCTGCACACGTGTTAGGTGGCGAGTTTATAGAGTGAAAATAGTAAAAGCGTTTTGTTTTGATGCAATTAATGAATTAGGATGAAAAATAAGCTGAATTTCCAGTTATTGATCAGCCAATCACTGATTGGAGCTGATCATTGGATGATTTATTATTTCCTTTTTCTTTTCTAGCTGTTTTTCTTAGTTTAACAGCCTTACTGGCTGGATCTTCTGTCTAATGTTTGGTCTTTAAGTTTTTGCAGCTTTAGTTGTTGGAAACGTGCTATATAAAGAAATTTGATAACCGTTCGACCAAAACAAAGCAATAGTGAATTTGATGTATAGTTTATGGGGTTTTTTTTCTTTTACACATTAAAATCTGAAAGGTGTGGCATGCATTTGTATTTAGTCTACCTTTACATTTATTCAACAACCAGCCGACTTTGTGATGGACAATCTCATAACAGAGATTGAACGCATTCTATTGTCCCAAAGTGTGAAAAAGTTCAAGAGGTGAATAAACTTTTGCTAGCTGAAAAACTATCGGATAGCGCTGGGACTTCAGTGTTCAGGATCAGGTTCTGATATGAAAGCAGTTAGTTATTGGACTACCGTGCCGTTCAGATGCACCGCATCAATATTCAGTGGTTAAAAAAAACAAGAAAATATTCCCTGAAGAAAAGAAAAACCTCCTTCTCTTTGAATCCAATGTTTATTTAAACAGGCCAGATTAAACTACCTTCATTCAGGAGGTCGGTGATGTCAGCCTGGAATTTGTTCCCGATGCGGATCTCCCCTTTATCCGCCAGCAGGGTCTTCTGCTGAGGGTCGTACACCAGCGAGTAGAAGAAGGCATCCTGGGAATTACAGGCGGGAGGAAAGTTCAGAGCAGAAGACGGGCAACCGGGCCTGAGAGTGTGCCGTTATCTGACTGTGTGTGCGCGCGGCTTCCTCGCTGCTAGTCTCTCGTCTCCTCATTACTGTGTGTGAACAGAACATTCTGGGTCAACATGCTGAATAATTCATCTGGAAACAGGAATCTTTAAACTCGTAAGACTCAGACCCACACAACCTCATACAAGCCTGCAAATCTAACACACCTAATCACATATTTAAATCCCATGATGCTGCTGGGCATCTGCACCTGGGGCTGGATGCATACCGTAGCTTCACGGCCAGACGCACAAAAGCCTGTTCCTCAGAATTACGAGGCTGTGTGTATAGATCTCATATAAATTTCAGTCCTTCCATAATTTTTTCCTCAAGTGTTCAAGGATTTTCACTCACAATATCGATGGATGCCATTAACATGAGCTAGTTATAGCAACATATTCATGCTCTGTGCAGCAGAAACATTTTTTGGAATGTTAGTTGTTTAAAGCCACAGGAAACATTCACTGCCAACGCAGAAGCCGCAGGAAAATGGGAAAAGAAACTATGCATTTATCTGAACTGAATGTCATTAATTGGGTTTATTGTTGCAAAAATCAGAAGGACAGCCAGACTAAAGCATTTGTTTGAATTTGTTGGAAAGTTGTTCGAAAATTATGAAATGTTAAAGCCTGCAGTTAGAGTTGAGGTGATGAAGAGATTCTAAAACTGTACAAAGTTTTCTTCTTGAAATAAACCAAAAAAAGAAAGAAAAAAGCTGAAATGGAAAGCAACTGTCAGGCACCATTACGTATGGCTGCAGGCGATTAAAAACTGAAACCAGCCATAATCAAAGATGGAAAAAAACAAAAAAACAAGCTCTGGTGAGAAGCCTGCAAGAATGCCTGCATGCTTTCTGCGCAGGAATGCACACATACATACCTCTCTGTCCAAGTAGGACTTCAGGGCTTCGGTTTCATTCAGCAGCGTCACGCAGCACTTCCCTCTGGAGTCGGGCGAGGACGGGGAGGAAAATCAAAGTAGCAAGATGCACGAGATGAAAGAGAAATTGGAGGAAAGGCCATTGTCAGTTTCTTGCAAAAGCGTTCATATCCCTAAAACGTATCATTTAATCACGTTAAAACCCCAAAGTTCAACGCATCTCATTTCTAGTAACAGACCAACACAAAGTAATGCATAACTGCGAAGAGGAAAGGGAGAAAATGCTAAGTTTCAAATTGTGTTTGTCTATCTCCATTCAGCAATTTTTATTCTGTTACATATAAACAAAAACCAGGATAATTTAAACTTGTTTAAAGTGAGGCTAAAAAATAAAAGTGCGCATTTATAACTTTGTTCCAAATCAGATGACTCATGACGCGGAGGTCAGTCAGCGATAGTGTCCGTTTGGCTTCGCTAATTGCTACTTTCTAAGTTTAGATGATTTCACAGAAAATTATTAACACCCCTATATCTAATTTGGGAGGGTGACAAACTCAGACAACCTGTGAAAAAATCTGCACACCCGTGTAAATCAGGAAGTCTTAATCAGTCTTGGCTTTAACCTTTCAGGACTCTTCTTTAACCTTTAACCTTCCAGCTTTGACGAAGAAATGTCAAGTTATAACGTGGTAATGAATGAAGCTTACTGATGAGTAACAGTAGGGTTAAGTCTAGAAACTGGCCTCTGTTGGTATTTAGTGCTCGGTTTGCCCATGACATCAGAGCTTCATTTAGTGCCAGATTTTTTACTTTTTTTTTTTTTTTACCCCTCCAGGGGGTCTTTTGTGGGCTCTAGTGTCCCTTATATGATAGTTGGCTGACAGGAAACAGGGAAGGAGAGGGGGGAAGACATGCGGCAAATGTCGTCGGGTCCGGGAGTCGAACCCGCGACGGCCGTGTCGAGGACTCAAGGCCTCCAAATATGGGTCGCGCTAACCGCTACTCCACCACGGCACACCTGAAGTGCCAGATTTTTTAATAAAGCACGGCACCTCTTAACCCTCAGGTGTCTTTATGAACATTTTTGTCTTTTTCGACACTTTTTTCCTCATCAACAAGCCATTTTTTTTGTTTTGGTATTTCTATAGCAGTCCATTAGAAGATAAATGTTCAATCATCTTGACTCATAAAGGACAAACGCGTCCCCTTCCAGGAAATGCTATAAAAAAACATTTCAGTTTTCTTTTTACTTTTCTTTTGACAATTGTCTCAAACATTCAGAAAATTTTAACCTTTTAAATCTCAGCTTTATTTCTTTATGCCACCGTTATCTATTTTTAAAAAAAGGTTACGCAAAAAAAAAAAAGGATTCAAAATTTTGACTTGATTTGTGAGGCTTCGGATTAAAATATTACTTCAAGTCACATCTTTTTCAACTACTTTTTTAGGGCAAGTCTTTTGATCAACTTCAGTCCTGATCATAATTATATATTAAACATCAATCAGGGTTTTATACCTTCAAATGTCAGATTGAGAACGTGATGTTAATATATTTTTCTGAGGAAAAAAATACTCCCATTAAAAGCCCCAATTTTAAATTTTTCAGTGCTTGCAAAATATAATTATGTGTATAATCTTAAGAGTTCCATTTTTGAGAAAAAAACAAGTCACAACTTAGTTTCAACCTGTAAAGTTTTCACAGCACTATTTCAGGGAATGGGAATTTTTGTCCTTAATGACTTCAGATGGTTGAAAATTGACTGATACCTCTGGGTTAATCAGTTATTATAATATTACAATGTTTTTCTTTGTTTGATATATTCTAAGTTTGTATTTTGTCTCAAATAAAGGAAAAAAAAAAGTTGAAACAAAACAAAAGCAAAGGCGCAGCATAGCTAGTGAGGCCTGCTGGTGGACTACCTGATGTGTGTTGCTGGTAGGGACTCCAGCTGGCGCGACAGGAAAAGCTCTCTGTGTCTGAGCTGGTGCTTCTGCTTCTCGGGGAGATCGGCCATCTCTGAATTCTCCATCTCCTCCTCCAACTCCCCTAGAGTACAAAAAACCCCAACAACAACAGGGAACAAAGGTCAAATATACGCACATCAGATGAGGTGGAACAATGGGCTCCTTTGGGAAAAACAGCAGGAACGGAAAATCTTTCGGCAGCTGTCGGTACACTGTCTCGGGTGCATGGCAAGAGGACCTAAAACACGGGGACGCGCACTTGATGAGCCAGAACAATGAACCCCCCAGAGACACGAGCTGTGTTCACACACCTCAGACATGTTTTATGGGAATCTGACTGACTTGGCGTACAAGAAAAAGCAAAAAGAAACAAGTTCACGTATAATTCTGCCTCCTTTATATTGGCTGAGGTATACAGCTGCCGTTTTATGTCTTACATGTTGATCACAAAAGTAATAAGCTCAGAAGGATTGCATTGGGGTTTAAAGAAATAGCAAAAACAATCTTTGATGTGAGCAGAGGAAATTATAAAAGCTTCCTGTGCAGCTCTGACTCACGTTGACAGGAGGTTCAAACAGCAAAAAGGTGCTCTGTTATGAAATAGGGATGATTGTCATGAAGGGATTAACAAAAAAAAAGTGCATTCACACCAGCCATGATCAGTTCAGATTAAGAGTTTGAATGTCCGGTTCGTTTGGGGAGGTGTGAACCGAACGCTGATGTGAACTGAACAAGCGAACTCTGCTCCGCCTACAAACCTAAGTTTCAGTTCGGCTAAAGTAAACTTCAGCGCTGTTCGAATGCATTACGTGGATGGAAGCAGAAAAGCAGAAAACGACCTGCAGCTGTGCATTCTGGGTAAATACAACCTAAGCAAATGCTCTAATCTAATGGAAAAAATGGCTCATTGGTTTTTCACTGAAGACAAAAGAGAAATCCTGCAACCGCTAAAATCTGACGCTACTCCATTTTTGTTCGTATTCTACGAAGGAGGATGTTGTGCTCACGTCTTCTTTTCAGGTTTTCGCGCCACCACAGGCGAACGGGGAAACAGGTTTTTCAAAGCGTTTTCTTCATTTGACACAGCACAATGTAAAAGCGACCTGCACCAGCTGAAAATGTAGCAAATTTTGCAATTTTGGACCCCAAACCAACCAAGCGTGAAACTGCAGTAGTCATTAAAAGTAGAATTTTGTGTTTAATGTTGAGAAACCACATCCTCATCTCTCACACACAAACCCCCAAATCCCCCACCCCTCTTCCTGGCTGGACTTCTTGTAGAAACTCAAGAAGTACAATCATACCAGCCTTCTGGTCATTTTCTACACAACAATTATCCGGTCTGTCCTGTGTTCGTCCATCACTGTGTGTTTTAGCTCATCCACAAAACAAGACGTGTACAGGTCTACGGTCAGGAGAAGGTTAAGCTAACATCTCTGCAGATCCCAGCCATCCTGGACACAAACCATCTGGACTTAAATCTTCAGCGTCACTTGCAAAAACCAGCCGCCTTGGGGACAGTTTCTTCCCCCAGACTGTCTCTCTGATGAACACTAAAGAGTCAGAGTGCCCGGATCAATACAGCCTCGTCTTCCTGTTTTGCAAAAACGCTTTATGTATAAACACTTACAAGGAAGAATGTACTTTGTCTTATTGGCATTGGCAGCAAGTTTGAATATTTCCATCGTTTGAATCCTGGTGTGGGAGCTTTGTGCATGGAGTTTGCATATTTTCCCAGTGCATATGAGGGTTCACTCCAGGTACTCTGGCTTCCTATTGAATTAATTGGTGCCTCACGCTCTTAGGTATTAGTTTGTGTGTTTCTGTGATGGACTGGCAACCTCTCGCTCAATGACCCCTGGAGATAGGCACCACCAGGAAAGAAATTAACTGAATAACAGATTAAAAAAAAATCATGGTAAGGAGTGGTAAGAATAACAAAAGTATCAAAGACAAAAGGGGCATAAAAACAGTGAGAAATGAAGACAACGAGAGACTGCCATTATATGGGAGAGGGGGAAGGCCTACGAGATAAGAGAAGTGAAACGAAGAGCGCTGGAGCAGTCAGTACGTGCTCCAATTCATTTGGAGTTTCATTAGAGGAAGCGAGGCTAAGAGAGAGAGAGAGAAACGAAGAGAGAGAGGCTGGGAGCAGAACAAAAGCAATCAAGGGATTTTCAGGAGGAGAGATGTGTGGCCAAAATCAATAAGTGCTTCTTCACTCCCTCACTCTCTTTGCCCAGCACTCAGCACCCAGCAGACACACCATCAATGCCCAGGAAGAGCAGCTCAGCTCGCTCAGATGGATACACTCTGCATGGGCCTTGCTCCTTCTTCTTCTTCTTCTGCTTCCTTGTGGTGCTGAATCATGAAGCACACAGGAAACATCCAAGCCTAATTACAGGAAGTTCAGTTAAAGCTCCAACAAATTTACGATTTCAATATTCCAGCTTTCCAAGCTTAAATTTCTATATTCCCCCCCACCTGCCCATGTAAAACCTAAACCTTCTTTCAAATGTACTGAAAATAATCTGACCTCTTCGGAACAGAAAAGAGTAAAAACTACAATTCCCAGAATGCATTAGAACAACAATTAGAGCTATAGTTTCCCTCCTTCCATCTATCATCAGGCTGGCGGTTTTCTTTTTTAAAGATAGATTAAAAAAGGCCAAAATAACTGAATTCTCTTTCTGCTGTTTGGCAATAAAACTGAGCATTTCTACAGTACTATATCAGTTAACATATATTGCAATTTATCACAAATGAAACAAAGGGGTTATCCATATCTTTAGCAGCAATTATTAAATGTACCCAAATTAATCAGAGGGCTGTTTAAGAACAATAAAAGTGAAATCTAATCTAGCTATACACATCCTGTTTAAAGAACTATGTAATACAATGCAGTGGATACTGGTATAAATAATAGGCAGATAATGCAAATATATGGGGACAAATTTCAAACGGAGACAGAGACAATTGCTCTTTTAATTCTCCATTTATCCCCAAACAGCTAAAGCAAAGGGAATATAAACTGAGCTGCATCAATCCCAGACAGCCAAGTTGAATCAAACAACCTGAGGAAAATCCTGTAAATAAGTAAAGTTCAGATTCTACTCTGCGAGACGTCTTCTCTTCTGAACACAACGGACCCATTTCAAACAAAAATGAGAGAAGACGCAGAACATGCAACAATCGTTCCCCACGAATGCAAACCTTGGATCTCATTCAGTGCACAGAATGAGACAATCACTTAACCAGCTGCAACCCTTGGAAAGATAAAGCAATGTAAATGTGTAGTAGAGACATTTTTAAAATCAACAAAAAATACCATAAGCTGAACAGACTACTTTTTGTAGCTAGTTTCCAATTTTTTGTGCTTGTAAAGCTCCGACACAAATTTTGTTTCCAGGAAATTATCTTTGAGAGCGAATTGGAAAGTGTCTTCACAGAATAAAATTATGGTTTCGAAGAAGCAACCTCCAGTTATAAAGTGGAAATAATGAGTGCAATTCTCTTATGAAAGAGTTATCAGTGAAAATAAAAAACATTATATGCATTTTGATTTAATATTGTGTTAAATTTGCGAGTTGTTTATTTGCTTCTTACAGGACCCTTAATACCACCGTGTATAAGAGAACAGTTGGTGTTACACAGCTCCACAGAAAAAGATTTCACAATTACTTCAAATATAAGAAAGCGATCACTGGTGTAACTTTCAAGACTATAATAGTGTGCTGAATGTAATAAGTATTAAGCATGTATTCTCTGTAGAGTTACGGATCCTAAAGCTACTTTAGAGTTTTCCAAAAACAGTGCCAGCATTTCCAAATCCATGTTACACAAAAATTACAAAGTATAAAACGGAGCAACTTTGCTGTAACACAATCAGCTTCCTGCTATCTGTTGATGTCTAACTCTCTTGGTTGTAGCAGCTTGGTTGAACAGATAGAAAATAAAGTCTCCTATCTGAACAAGTCTTGCATCTTTTGGGCTTCCTCTGACTTCCTTTGTAAAGTCTGATAGTGAAGCGAGCTGCCAGAGTCTTCTTCACGAAGTAAGAACTTCCACGCTTTTCTCATGTACGCATCACTGACTTCATACACACACACACACACACACACACACACACACACACACCCCTACACACAAGCAAGGATTATCAAGTGGTCCATCGGTTGTTTGGACCTTCCAGCTGGCGCCTCAGTGCGAGTCCTTGAGTGGCAACCCAACTTCACAATGTACCCACACCACACACTCTTTAAATTGCCTCTCCGTCTCACCTGTCCCAGCCAATTATCAATTATTGATGAATGGGTCGCCTTACTGGCCTGAGAGATGGAAGAGGAAGGTGAGGAAGAGAAGAGAGCGGGCCTGAGGGTGAGATGTTGATGTGAGGAGAGCACAATGCATCTTTATTACCTTAATAAACTTCCTATACTCAATATGCGGAGTGTTAATGTGCCAACAGCAGATGTGCAGTGAAGACTTGCCATTCTTCATTATTATTGGTACTAAATACTACTACTAATACTACTACTAATAATAATAACATCAGAGAAAGAAAAGTTTAGCAATAGTAATCTGTTGATTTTAGGCATGCGTGAACAGTCTGAAAATTTAAAAATTTTATATTTTTATTTGCCTATCTAAGTTTTCAGGTCATGCTAACTGAAAACACTCTTCAGAGCAGAAGTCATCAAGACAGTTAGCCAATCTTCTGTATTGTTGACATGTTTAAACACATGATGAACTGGAAAGGTTTAGTCTTTTTGAAAACTTAGGGTGTACATTACTTAATACAGAAATCACACAGAGATTTATGTATACAGTTAGCAAAGCTGACCATGCTAGTTGCCCTAACTGTTAATGAACCTGTTTGAAATGACTGCTTCCTAGCAGAGTTTTGCCAGTTTCAAATTCAAGACTTTTTAAGACCATTATGAATTTGATTGGGGAGGTTTTAAATGGTCTCAACTGGCAATAAATTTGCTCTTATTCATAATAGACGCAAAAAAAAATTAAAATAAAGCTAGCTAGCCAGGGTATGTCAGCAGTGACTTACCGGTAGCCTCAACCATCTAGTCACTTTTGACTGACATAAAAGTTCTGTGAGAAATATGATTAAATAGTCATGTCAGATCAAATTTCATGACTTGTGTTTAACATATTTAAGGCCAAGTTACTTGAATTTAAGACATTTTAAATCTTCATTTTAGATGCATGAATTTAAGACTTCTTAAGGATGCACCTTGCATATAATAATGCATTTGTTTTTAAACGGTACAACCCTACAGTGGTAGCTCTCTCCCATGCACACAGCATGACATGGATAGTTTTTAAACAGGATCGGCTAAAATCAGAATTTGCAGTTTGACGCTTTACAAAAACAGAGATGAAAAATCAGCCACAAAATCCTGATTAGTGCATCTCTAATAGTAGCCAATTGTTGACTGGATACAAATGTGCTGCTACAAGCCATGGGGTGGCTCAGGAAGTTGAGAAATACAAACATACTCCATCTCAGACTAAACATGTCACCAAGTCAAAAGTTCAAATTCATGACAAAAAAAATACAAGCTTGTAAAATACAATCAAAATGCCACTGTAGGTCAAAAAGAAGTGAAGGACTTACCTGCACAGTTCTCCATTTGCTACGTAAAAGATGACTTCCAGAAAAAACCTTTTCAATACTTAACCTTTTCCTCACTCTAGTGCATTGTGATTTTTTCCCCCAATCCACAGCAGATTCCAAAGAACAAAACCAGCACAGCTGGAAAACAGGACGACTCTTTATATTGGTTGCATTAGCTTTACCATTGCACCTATTAAGAGTTTGTGCACTTTGCTTAAAAAAGTTTGAAAAAAACAAAAACAAAAAAACTAAGGTTGAGTCATGACAAATTCATGCGTTTGAAAGGAGGAGCTTCAGAGCCAAAAAACAGAGAATTAGAAACAGTCATCTTCCATTATGTTCAGTTGTGGGAGCAGAAAACACCTAATTACCAGAGCTACAAGTGAGGCAGCCGAAAAACGTCTTCAGTCTTCAGTGATGAAGCACATTTTAAATGAAAACATAAGCAAAACTGGGTTGGATAAACCTTGCTAGCTTCCCTAACTGCCATGACTTTTGTGAATCGCTTTACAAATAGCACTGAGACCACAGTTTATAGGAAGAAGGCACCACCTTTTAAAAAAAAAAAAAAAAAAAAAGAAACTAAAGGTTGAGTCATGGCAAATTCGTGTGTTTGAAAGGAGGAGCTTTGGAGCCAAAATGCCAAGTTCTCCAGAGAGACCGTCCACTTTGGAGCCCTGCTTTACTCGTAGGGAGGGACTAAAGCTCGAGTTAAAGGCCTCGCACAGAAGGAGCACTGCGAACCTCTGCAAGCAAAATATTTGATCAATGACTCACAGCAGACACCCAGATTTATATATACACAGGCCACAAAGAGCTGCTCTCCGCAGAGCCATTAGAAATGTTAAATTAAAGTAGATTCAAGCCCTCCAGTGGCACCTAAAGGCAGCAGCTCCAGTCTATTATTCATGCACATGTATGTATCTGCAGTCATGCACTCAGAGGATGAGATCGTAGCTACAGAAATGCAGATGGGATGTTAACCACACCCATGTGGTAGAGTCCAATTCTCGCCGTTTGTTTTTTTTATTTTTTATTAGAAATGTTGAAATTGTCAAGGCAACCCATCAACAATCCAAATCTGGTCCAATCTACCAAAATCCTGCAGAGTATTTCAGTGTGCTTCTTATTAGTACATTCCAATTTCTAATCTACACTTCTTCTAGACATTACTTACATTCAAAAACCTCAAAGTACCACTGACTGGCTTGCATCACAAGCCAACACTGGGTATTCCCACAAAAAATAAATAAATAAATAAATTTGATTCTGCAACACATGTGCCCCCATCGCTCCTCTGTGGATGCTGTGGTTAAGACTTGTATTTATATAAACACGCTTCCAAAAAGGCCGGTCGGTCTCTTTATAGAGGCTCACGCAAGAGTTTTCACACCCTTCGAGCCAACACAGCCTGCCACACCCAGCCGGAGTCTACAAGTTGACTTGCAATCCTCCAGAGCGTGTGGATGACAGCACTACTTACTGAAAACGGTAGACTGAATTAAATGAAATTGTATTATCAAATTTTGGGGAATTTTTTTTCTCTTCTAGATTAATGCTAATCTAGAAGGTTTAACAACTGATGAAGACTTTTTTTTTTTTTTTTAGAAAGCATCTGGTCCTTAACATGCAAATTACTGGATAAGATTGTGACAAATGCATGACATATTAAATTGTAACAACATTTATTGAACAAAAGAACAAAGTAGTAATGTAAGGAAAACTGACTAATGCTTTGATTAATGAGGTAAGTAGCTGGTAGTTAGTGCCAATTACATTTACGTTTATTACATATCTTTTTCTATAATAGGGACTGTGTGTGTGTTAAATCAAGTTAGAAACAATTCATTAGGGCTGTTTTTAATGTTCACAACCAAAACTTGCTTTAAAAAGCTTTACACCTGAAACAATATAGATCAATTGTGATGCATCGATTATTTCAATAATTGTCAACTAATTTAGTAATCTATTGATTGTTAAGTAGAGTACACAGATCAAAATATATATATTTGCTTAAAAAACACAAAGCTTTAACTAAGCCAAAGCTGTACAAAAAATATACATTTAAGATAAAAAAAACTATATCCTAACCAGAACTCCTAAAGTGGCATAGTTGTAGCTGTACCCGATTCAATTAAAAATAAATTCTATTATTTATCGGTTAATCAAATAAATAAAACATATCAGCCATGCACAGCATTCATCTTAAGTCAAGCAGAAGGTGCTGAGCTTTTGCTAGCTGCAAAATCTTCTAACATTTTGAATGAGTGAGCATTCATTCACTTGAATGATCAAATGAATACTTGAATGATCAAGTATTCACTAAAAGAATTACTTTATTATTCCCAAAGAGAAATTAAATACTTTTGAATTTCAATGTCATTCAGCACCTATTGGCTACCTAACCAAACTAATCAAAATATTCAATGCACATCAAGAGATTACGACATTCTGTAGAGTTAAAATAGTGTTCTATGTAACAGAGTTTCACCTACTCAAGCCTATGGCTTTTTAAGATCATTAAGACCATTATGGATCAAATTTCAAACCTATATCACAACAGAACTGCATATAAAAGAATGCAGGGGACCAAAACTGTAACATTTCTGGGGTCCTTTTCCGTCTCTTGGCAGCAGCTTTGTGCTCTTCTCATGGTACATGGCTCTCTAGCTAGCTAGCATTAGCGGCTTGTTATTGGTAGACTAAACCGCCTTGAGTTGCACAACGCAGTAAGTGAAGATGTCTCTGCACAACTCAAACTTTTGCCAAATAGAGAAGTACCTACATAGAACATATGAGATTAAACGGTCCTGCCACAACAAAATTTAAGACTTGTGATGAACGTATTTAAGGCCAACTTATATTTTCTTTAAGGAATTTCAGTCATTTAAGGCCTTAATTTAAGGCATGATTTTAAAGCCTTTTTTAAAATACTTTTTAAGGATATGAAGCCACCTGCCCCTAAACTTGGAAGAAATCTTGTTGGGGTTTTTTTCTCTGCTTATTTACCCTTTCAATTCAGCTGACCTCTTTGGTGATGACGCAACAGTCTCGAATGGCTGCTGCTTTTTAGCAACAGCCTTCTGCCACCTGCAGCCACAAATCTTTCTTTTGCACGTGCTCCTGTTGGATTTGCCACACAACTGAACAGCATTCCCTTTTAGCTCATTTGCGTCCCTGGTCGCTGGCCCTTCTCTTGGAGAAATATCCAATCACAGATAACACTGAGAGGCAACCAGCGATACTCTGAGTACGACTGGACTTGCTTTGGAGAACAGCACTCCGCAAGTGAAGAGCCGCACATTGAACACTTCCACACACACACACACACACACACACACGCCTACACACAGAGGAGTCGTCACACTGCAAAACAAAAGAAGAAACAATTTTCTCCTCAAACAAGTCTGCAGTCTGGATCAGTGCAGTAAAAGCTCTTTGGATTTCAAGCTTGCACTATTTTATGTTAGGGCTTTTCACCTCCGCACTGAGAAAATAACAGAAAAGGTTTTTAGCAGAGGAAGGCATTTTTATGCCGAGGCTGGAAGTCTTTGATGCTCGATGCTTACTGGTTGGGTTTTGGTCAGTCACTTACTTGCATGTTTGTCTGCCAGAGCGATGAGTGTGCTAGAGATGTCCCTGCGCCGGTAAAAACACACCACTTTGGCCTCCACATTCCCATTGGCTGTCTGCAAAGCAGAGACAATCGACGTTACCAAGGCAACAAGTGGTGCCGCACAAAGAAAACCAACACACGTGAGAATGCACTACACAGACTAAATTTAAAAAATATTAATTTTAAATCAGTGCAAGACTTGTTGCACGTAGCTATTTTCCCTACAAACTTAATGAGACATTGAATCATTTATCAAAAAGGCTAAAAAATGGTTTCATGCTTAGAGGAGTTGAGTTAATTATGTTGGATTGAGAACTGAATTTACAAAAAAAGCAGAAAAAACCTAATCATTATAAGCTTTTATTCTGCCAGCAAGGAGGACTGCACCTTTTCTTTGTTATTTAAATGATTTCAATCCAACTTACAGGATCCTTCGTGTGAAACTCAATATAGTAAAAGATGATGAAACTTGATAATTGGTTCATGTGTAGCAGTAAAAAATAGCAAAAAACTAAACCTCAGTCTACATCGCAGACATTAGAAAGTAGAAATGTACTAAGAAATCAGCTGGCGACCAGAATTTACAAAAGCAAAAACAGACATTAACTGCGTGTCATCCAAGCAGAAAGTTCTCATTAATTACATTTAGAATAAGATGATGAAACACATTTTATAAAGAAATCTGTCTAAATAAAGGTGAATATTCAAGGTAGATGCAAATTAACTGTTAAGTAAAATTAAGTGATTTCAAGATCTGTGAATGTTAATATAACGTAATTTTAAAGCACTGGAAAGTAAACCTTTTCTGTGACGACTATTTCAATTCTTTCACACATGCTTTGTCATCAAAACGAGTTCATTTTCAACAACACTCTGAAAGTTTCTGTTGCCATTTTTTAAGGATTTTACCCCAAAACTTACTCAAGCCATCTTTACGTTTATGCAAGGAGAGAATGGATTCCTCCGGTTTAGTTCAGTGTTTTTGTTGAGCGGTTTTCCATGTACACATCTATACTTCTGAAACCTCAATCTGAATTCGTAGCATGAGGAGACCGACAGTGACAGTCAGAAAAGAAGAAGGTCGACGCTGGGATCTGTGTCAATAACATTAAAACAACCTCCACATTTTGGAGCAGAGGCACAGATCAGGAGATTGGCACCGGGTTTCTGACAAAAGAAGAAGAAGGAAAAAAAAAAAAAACACAGCTCGCAGGCTTGACTTGATGAGTGACAGCTCATCTGCCCCCTTTTAGTAGTGCCTTTATTATAATAAAACAGTTTGCTTTCAATGCAAAACAGATGGACGAATTTAAAACACACAGTGACTAATGGTAGGATTTTAAATCCCAGGTTGCAATTTTTGAAATTATTAACAATGAATAAACGTTAGTTCTGGCTGGTGATTATTGATAGCTGCTGTTTATTATTGATAGTGCTTTGTATTATTTAATAGGAGACAAGCCACAAAACTGCAAAGCTGTTTTAAGTGCCTTATAACAGTCATTTGTTCATATCTTTAGGCTAATAATCTTTAATGTCTTTTTGCAATAACTTCGCAACAAGGAATGGATTTTACCTCTGAAATATAAATTTAGCACTTTTCCTAATAATTGAAAATGATTATTAAAATCTTGGAAGAATGAAATAAAGCATTAAGACCTCTAAATCTAACACAATAATAAAAAGGGTATCTGCAGGTTTCAGCAAGTCCAATCTAAGACGTTTTAATATCAAATTGAATTCAATTTAATACTAAAAAAACTATAAATATAGGGGATGATTGGGGAATCCTGCTGGATCGTATCGGCTGGCAACAGACGTGGTAAAAACAAAAGTCGCCCAAGCAACTGGTGCACTTACTCAAAACGGACACAAAAAAAAGCTACCTAGAAACCTAGCTAGCAAGGATTTATTAGCAACCAGCTGCTGGTGCCTCGAGTTACAAGAAAATAATAAGTTGTGCCCAGGATGTGTGTCAAGAGCAAAGTGGAGGAACTCCCAAACCAGGGCAGCCAGAACAGAATGATGTCATGAGAGAACAACTTTCTCTTTACTTGTGGAGAACGTGTTGGTCTGTGCAGCTCTGTAAGTACTGGGAATGTCCAAAACATCATAGCCAATTACTTTATGCACCTGTATTACAGTTCGCACACATTGCTTTAAATGTAATTATAATAATCTGAGTTTCTCAAATCATCTATTTGTTTCCAGTAACACTCAAAGCGAAAGAGCGACTGTATTGGCTGCTGCATTTTCCTGTCTGTAAGTTTAGTTTAGTGGGAATGTACTGAGATGTACCATTCCTATACGTTAAGCTGAACAGGTTTACAAACAAAAAAACAAAACATTTTTCTACAGGTTTTACTTAAGGAGTTGAAGGAAAGATACAATGTTAGAGGACTCGGTGAGGCAGAAGCCTCAACAACCGATACACAGTGGTGGGATTAGTGCCAGATTCAAGGGTGGAAATTCAACCTCCGACACCCACTCACCTTGTTCAGCTCCTCTATCCTCCGGATCAGAAGTGGGTTGCTGGATGAGTTCTCAAAATAAACATAATCTGCGGAACAAGAGGAAGAGAAAGAGGAGAAAGAAAAAAAAGAAACATGACAATCAGCATTTTGGAGTCACTCAGCAACATGGGGTGTCTCCATTTGGACACCGCGACTGCTTAATTAACAAGTGTGCACCAGACACGTCTACAAAATGTGAGTTTAACTTGATTAGGCTAATTTCATACACAGAAAGTCCCCATTGTAGTCGGGGAGGCCGACTGAATGAGACGTTGACGCTCTAATGCGCGTCTAAACAAAACAAATCTGGCGCTGCAAACCTTCAATTCAGCCTGCAAACCTTGAATTTCCTCAACCCTCATGCTCTCTTTGTCTTTTGCTCCATTCATTCTTCTTCTGTTTAGTGTTGTTTGCATGCGCAGTGGGTCTGGGCTTGTGTGGGTGTGATGAGAGCCTGTATAAGCTTTAACGTGTGTGCGTGTTCGTGTGTGTGTGGCTCCTGGCGCAGCTCCAGGCCCATTGGAGGCTTAGCTCTCACCAGGATGTCCCCACAGGCCCCGGTCTTGGTAGGGTGCCTGGTCTTAGCCCTGCATGTGTCTTGGCTGAGTGTTTTCAGATTATGCACAGCACTTGGTAAGTTGCCTGGTGTCGGAGCTCTGCTCCAGTCGTATGTATCGCATGCCATCTCTCAACACCCCCTAGTGCTTTGCTCTTGACCATAAGGGGCAGGGATCGTATGACTTTCCACCAGAAAAACCACAACAATTCTTGCTTTTTGTTTCCCACTCTGAAAATGCACCAACACAAACTGGTTGAGGCACCGACCCACCATGCACTCGGGATGTGAATAACAGCCAAAACTATGCTTAATGTCCCTAAAAGTCCAGATGAAATAGAAAAGTCCCCACTTGTGGGGTATTTTTTGTGGTATTTTTTTTGGACAATAATTTTATTAATGTAAAGGTAGCTTGATGGTGAAACAAATTTCACCCAACTGAAATTACTACTTTTTTCTACACAACATAAACAATTTTAATGGCTACAAAATTAGAGATATAAACAACAATTTTAAACTTTAATGTTCCAACTTCATTTTGGTACATTAAATTGAGTAGTTTTGATTTTGGTTCAAATCCTGTTGATTAACAAGAACCATCATGTCGAGATGTAATCAGATCTAGCTGGTGGCAGCATGGGACTTTTATGTGACTTGGCACCCCGTCGTAAGCACTGTAAGTCAACTTTATTTACACGGCAGATTTAATAAACTTCGCATCGCCCACAGCGATCTTTACATTTCTACAAGCATTGTAAAAACCAACAACGAATCATTAAGTGATGAGAATACTTTTTTTTTCTTTAAATTGAGTCCAGCATTCGCAAATAAAAAAAGCAACAAGATAAAAGATTTAAAATTGAAGAAGTACAGAAAAACTTAAGATTAGTAGCCAAAATATAATTTTGAGAAGATTAGCGGGTTGGAAATCCAATTATAAATATTTAATATTTCTGACTCAAAGTCAGCAATTAGAGTAAGATATTAACAGACCTGGAGCAGCAACTAAAACGTCTCCATCTACTTTCACCTAACGTATGAACAACCACGGTCATTCATTGCATATAGCCCACCAATAATGTAGTCGTACCGTCCTGCCTGCCACTAGAGTGCAGTTTTCATTTTATGTGCATGCAACTCTTGGAACTTTGTGACAAGAGATGCAAACATGTAACCAGGAAGAGGATGGGTCATATATTATTTAGGTGTGGGAGTGTTCTATAGTGATAGAAATACAAAAAATGCAGGTCATATTTTAATGTTATAAGTAATTTCTAAGATTATGACAGAATTATTTAAGTTTCTTGATTAAGACAAATTATTTTGGATTCCTTGGTTTAGGATTTTGGTAAAAAGAAATTATATTTTGGTTGGTCCAAAATACATAAATCTGAAATTTTAATGATGAATTCTGCAAAAAAAAAAAAAAAAAAAAAAATTTACAAAATACAGATCTTTTCAGCCATGCCGATTCAAGCCAAGCAGGCTATAACATACCATGGAATTTTTGACAGAAATATGTGCTTTACCTAGCCAATTTTAACTAAAGAAAAAGGCTAAAAATATAAAAAGAAAAAAAAAATCAAAACCTAAGACAAAAAATATCTACAGTCAATGTAACCAAAATTAATTAAACGGTGGGAACAGAAATCTAACTGTACAATGCTCTATGAAATGACCCATAATTTCCCTCTGTGAGCTTACCAATGCAACAGCAGTAATCCAGAAGAAATGTAGAGTGCAGTTTCCTCTCAGGCACTTTTTTTTACTGCTGAACAACACTGTAAGACATTGGGGGGGATCCACACAAGGCCCGTCAGCCCTCACACTGTAACAGCTTGTTATCCTACTCCACTGTCACTATGACATCTTCGTCACACTGCTGAATACCAAATAGGCATGAAATTGGGCGCTGGAGAGTTAGAAGATGATCATAAGATATTCGGGTAACTCTGTTTCAGTCACCCAGATAAGACAGTAGACTGAAAAAAAAAATTATAACACTTGGAATAAGAATGTAAATTGTTATCTTGGCATCTAGAAGCTAAATGTTTTTACAGTTAATGTAAACTTAATATAATTGAGCTGTAAAAATAATAATTTCATTTGCTGATGGGAAAGTGTCAGATCTCTGTTTCCCCTACAATAAGGTAGAACTACAGAAAAGCACATTCCTCCAATTTAACTTGTTACTGAAAGTTCATATTCTACCAACACAAACAAAAAGCAAATCCAAAGCTTCCTAAATCTGACCGAAAGGTTAGAGTGCAACACCGATGACTTGGCCTGTCCTAATGCCGACGTCAAGGCCGAACCCATATCTAACTCCACATTGGAGTCTGCAATTACCATCCCAACTTCAGCACCGTCTGTGGTTTTTGATCTCTTAAGAACTAGCTTCACCAGAAGGAAATCCTACAGGAGCGTTTCCTCAGCAGCAGGGGTGACACAGCACTCTCCCCATGTCCTGCATTCACAGACCCACTCTTCTGATGCTGTGATTGGCAGTCCTTCATGGAGTTATGAAGTACCAGGAGAGCAGGATGTAAAGCACATAGTGGTAAGGTCAGTAATGACCCAAGAACCAGAACAACAGCTGAATGGCACACTCGCTTAAAAATAGAAACAGGCGTCTAGCATAGGTGGGCAGCAACCTTCACATAAGCATGCCAAAGTATTGACAGTGTCACTGTATGCTTCCATTTGATGTTGATTTAGGACTGAGCCACAAAACAGTAAAGATATCTAACCCAATAGACACAAATGTATGCTAAACAAGGTAGGTGGCATCAACTAACTCACTCACTCTTTGTTGAGTAAGCACCCCAACATATTCGGGCATGCCTCACTCCTCGGAGGTCCGCTCGTACACAATGCGGACATTTGCACAATTGTCAATTTTACAACCGTGCACGCGCACCGACTTGTACAGTAAACTGCTAGGTAAGAAACAATGATCACAAAGTTTTGTATGCGGCACCAAGCTGATAATGTATGTTGAGTCAACGCAACCCGTCACTACAATGCACAGTGTGACTGCCGCTTTCTGTGCAGGACCAACAGCTGTGCGATGGGTGCCCTTGTGGAGGAGAAACAAGGCTTGGTGCCCAACTGGCTCATCAAACTTGCTTGTATGATATCCGTTGAGATTGTGGGAAATAACAAAATTTGTCAAGAAGAATTTAGGTAATCGGTACACTCAACTGTGAAATTTCAATTGTCCGCCAACAGTGTGCGCAGAGAGTGCACAGTATAGATTACACACCTGAGTAGGTGGGAGCAGCTTTATATTTTGCTGCTTTAAAAAAAAGCTAATCAATAATTACTGATATTGACTGATATAAAACTCTTATGCGTTAAAAAAAAAGTATTTTTAGCTACATCGTCCAGACCCATGTTAACAGTAAATATTACTACTGAGGAACAAATCAAGGATAAGTCTATACTAAAATAAATGTTTCAGAACAAACGTGGATCTTGAGCATGTAAGGCATGTTTCTAAATCAGTCATCATTACAACGTTCAGATTTTCTGATACTGTAACAAAATCTAATCAAAAACCAGCCATAGAAAATGATAATGATGAATCTGCTTCTACAAATGAGATCATTTGAATAAAATATTTTTTTTTATAAGACCCAGCAATAATTTTGCACCTCTATTAAAGCTCTAAATCAAAGCGACATTCTGTATGGGTGTTGTGACAAACTGCAGGGACCAATTCTGCTGTTCATTAATTGGGAGCCAGAAAGTGCTGTGAATGTTTCAAACATGAAGCAAGACCACATTTTAAAGTTTTAATGTGATGAAGGGTGTGATTCGCTTCCACGCATCTTAAGATGATGACAGCACGTCTCCACCTACATCTAAAGAAGAGGAGACTTTGACCGTCTTTGCTTTTCCTGGTTAAGGAAGAGTAAGTTACCAAGAATGACACAACGACAGGGAGGAAATAGTTAACCGTCAAAGAGCAGGCTGTTTGAGAGTTTCCACCATGAGAGGAGTTGTAGCCTAGTAGAGAACAGCCTGGAGAGGAACTCAAAATGAGAGCAACAGAGAGAGAGTGAAAGAAAAAGAGAGAGAGGGCCTGTAGGCACTGAGCAGCGTCGCTCAGTCTCTCAGTTTCCCATGAGCCCTCCTGCCGCCTCACCCAGCGTGCAACCGCCCGACCATCCATCCCCCACTCCGAGCGGCAGCCAAACAGCAGGCTGCGGCGGCTGTGATGTCACGGTGCAGGCAAATTTCGCGTGAGCCAATCAAGGCATTTTCCTGAGCCCCAAAAGAGAGAGCCTGTGGGGCTGATCCAAACCAGGCCAGAGAGAGACTCTCAGACTCTGAAACGCATTTCAGGAGAACCGTGACGAACTAACCCGCACGGATTTTTAAAAAGTAGACAAATTAGCAAAGACTGGTGAAAATGAAGGGAATAAATACAATTACATCAAATTAATTATTGTACATAGAACAAGAGAGCATAGAGCATGTCAGCCACAGCAAATTAGTTACTCAGACTGAACTCTTTACCAAGAAACTACTAAATGTCTTTATTTTGTCTTGACCAGAATCTGGGTTGCTGAAATATGAACAGGAAGTGCTTCATGAAACCGTCACAAGCCCTCTCCAGATCTACACAATTCATGAAAACTCTGTCACAATACCAGTGCAATATGGTATTGCAACTGCAAAGGACTGATCAGCCTGGGTCGGCCTTTAAATTTCAGAAACCAGGCATTCATGACTGGTCTATGCACTCTCCCTGAACACAAGGCCCACACCTGGTGTAGAGTTTAGTGGCCGAGATGCTAAAGCTCACAGAAACCAAACAGGACATCAAGTAAATGCAGGTTTAACATCCTGGAGGTCTAATTTAGACAAACTGTGATTTTAAAATTTGACAATCTGCTGAGACATTTACATTACTAACAAACCCAAGTAGAGCTACTCCCACAATGGAGGCTGCAACACTTTGTGCATGTTCAAATATCATCTCATCCAATGATTACGTAAGCAGGTAGTTAATAGCCTGCAATGGACTGGCGACCTGTTTACTGTGCACCTCTCCTCTTGCCTATTGGCTGCTAAAGATAGGTTCACCGCCCCCGTGACCCCAAATAGGATTAAACAGCTACAGAAAATGAAAGGATGGAACTTAACACAGTGGTCCTCAGTGTGAATTAATTGTGTTGCAATAGTATTTACACCCTGTAAGCACCTCCACCCCCATTTTTCAAAGTTATAATCATAAACTTTAATGTGTTTTGTTGGGATTTTTAGTAGTAGAGCAATATCAAGATTGTGAAAATTTTAACAGATTTTTTTGCAGAAATAGCTATAGCTCAGTCAGATTTGATGAAGGGCATCCAAACATTTTTTCTTTAAACTATCCAACATATTCTCAATTGTATTTGAATCTTGACTTTGAATGTTTCAATTAATGAAATTAAACAATTCCCCCATAACTGTGATTGTACAGTTAGGGTTTTTTGCCGCATGAGTGTGAACATCCACCTCTATCTGAAGTCTTTTCTTATTCTTCCAGATATGACCTATGTTTAGCATCATCCATCAAGTCTCACCAGCTTCCCTGAAGAAAAGCATCCCCATGCCATGACACTGCAATCACCATTAGTCTTACCTGACCAGAGCACCTTCCTATTTTTTTCTTGATACTGTTCCATAAAGTCCAGAGTCCTGGAGTGGAGTATAATTTTTCTTCCACATCAAAATGATGCTCTACTTTCTGTTGGCCCATCGCTTAAAATACGCTGAAGTTTCTAGCTGTAACATAATTTGTGAAAAAAGTGAAAAGGGGCGTAAAAGCTGGGGTGGTATCCATGCCTACTGCAACATCTGCCGACACGTGTTGATCACCTGACTGAGACCCAGCAGTTCCTGCCAATGGCACTCCAATTAAAAGCTAGAACACAGCATGTGACTGGTAGGAGAGGACTCTGTGAAGAAATGATACCAGTTCAAGGACATGAAAACCTAATCAGTCACCAGTCGGCAAAAACAAACAAGGTTTAAATGCAAGAAATAAACGTGGCCCGTTCGAAGTTAAGCATCCCAAGGCAATGATGAGAACGGCCAGGCCAACGTACGAGAAGAGGCTGAGGAGCAGGAAGATCCACCCACACTGGCTTAGATGAGGGATGGAGGTTTCTATGGTAATAGCTAGAAATGTAATATTGTGAAGTCGAACTTACCTTTCTCCTATACTTAGATAGTAAAGCTCTCCCCGATTCACATAACGTCTTCGTGGATATTCTTAGAGCGCAGTATTTGTGATTAAGCAGAGATTTATGTGAAACAGTAGAACTTATGCATCAGCCATGCGTTCTGAACAACTGCAACATTTCTGCTTATTCTGAAGCCGACCACATCTGAAATTTGAAATATTTCTGCTCCTGCCAGCAAGAAGGGTAAAAAAAAACAACAAAAAAAAAACATTTAGCTCTTGGCTAACACTATTTATTGTTACAGAGATGGGTGATGTTTGGTCACTGAAATGCAGTGATGGTGACACGTTGTTGAGGGAATGTAATTGCTGTCATGCATCTGTCCAACTGGCTGTCCTGAACTTGGCAGGAAGGCTGCGAAGAAGCCTCCGACTTTCACTGTGTGAAGCGCACCCACTGGAGCTGTGGCCGAGACAACTGCCAGCATGGGAAATTAACACCAGCGCTCAGCCAAGCAAACTATGAGCTGTATCAAAGTTTTTCTACTTAATCAGTTTGTGTATCAGTAAATAACTTCAAGCATCAAACAAATAGCACCAAGCAAACATGGAGAGTTCCTCTGCAAATGCTAGATGAGCCCACTTATAGCAGTGTTTGTTACACTACAACTTGCTGAACACAAGAGTATTTATTCACAGCAGATGTGGAATTGTCCCAAAATGATATTCCGGTGCCCGTACTATGGTTGAACATCTTTTGCGAGCTCTAATCATTCCTTATGTCTATTCTGGCTGAGGCCTCGATTCCCACTAGAAGGAGCTGCGCTGCGTTGCAGCTGTGTAACATTTTGTTCTGTTCTGATAAAGGAGGTTCTCTCACACCAGAACTGTTTCACCAAGTACGGCTATCAGCATGCTAAATGTCAAAGTCAAGCCAAATCATGTTTTGTTTCAGAACTCGTTCACCATTTTCTCCCAAACCTCTGTTGTTCGTGTCCCTGTTAGGGAAGAACACATCAATCGGTCAATTTCTCCTTGACTGGCAAGACAAATGCTGAAAATTTTAAATCTTCTCCTGTTTAATAAATGCATCAAAAAGAAAATCCTATTTTTTCAGCTTGTGAAACACATTCCTAGAAAAACATATTACAAATGCACTTTCATTGCAATTAGTAAAACTCTGGATTGGGACGACGGATCCACAATGCCAATGTTAGTCGTTTTTTTAAACATATCAGTGTCGGTCCAAAAAATAAAACCAGGCTAAATTTACAGACCAATATTTATTTCTATCTTGTTTTTTTGTTTCTGAAGGGGCAGAGGAGGAAGTTACTCATGTAGTATTTGCTTGGTCATGTGATGGTGATGCAGAAAAAAATTGTGGGGAGTTTAACTGAAAGGGTGAAGTTAGGGGGGTTGTCAGTTTTTTCAAGGCATAGAAAATCTTGTGAAATATATTGATAAGTATCACTTATCAGCCGAAAAATCAATACTTGCATAAAAAAATTGGGCCAAATTTAAATTTTAGTGCATCTCTTTTTGGGACATGAGCTTTAATAATCTCTTCATCTCTTCTAAGATCAATTCATTGTGACTACCGGTACCCAAGAAACTTGCAAACATTTGTTCCTTCTTCTTCTGTGGTTAATTATTTTTACTAAGCTTCCAACAAGATTTTCAAATCATTTCCACAGTTTTCCAGACTCAGGATTTCCAAACCCTTTTAAATATTTTGTCAGTGAGCGATTGAACGTAATAGATAAATAGCCAAACGGATAAACAGATGAATGAGAATATCTTGGGATTAAACGATATTCAAATATCTTGGAGTGGCAATAATACTGGTAAATATTGCAGAGACAATAAAAATATGCATATTTTTCCCTTTTGCTCTCCTTTGGGTTTCATCACTTCTGGCATTTTGAGCATCTACTGCCACGAGGCTCTGTCCAAATGACTGAATAGTACATTAGCACAAAAACTGCAAGTTCATAACATTAGTAAAAAATGATTGCACTCCAAACAGTCCTTTGCAATATGAGTACACTTTCGTCGTCTTGCACAAAACTACCCCGACAGTTAATCAAGTAAAAAAAGACAAGTTTTAATTAAACTCCAATGAGATAACAAAAGCAGTATAAAACTCTCTAGATTAATAACAGTCAGTGTAACACCCAAGAAGGAATAACTTTACTAGTGTAATCTAACCATCAACTCAAGAATCAAATGATCTTCTGTTCCACGCAAGGCGTTCAGAACACCATATCAGCTGTTTGTCACATGAGACGCTGCCTTCTCGTCAAAACGTTGGCGGCCCTTCTAACATTACCGCTCTCTCGACAGATCATGTCACAAAGCTAGTAAATACGGTGCATCCTGTTGAAACAACAGTGGAATGGAACAGCTACATGTGCTGATACGCAGCAAGAGGACAAGCTCAACTTTAGGCGGCGTTTGTTGGAGTTGTCGATTAAAGATTTTTTTTGCTAATTGAGCCAATGTAATATCCACACCTCAGGTAGGAAAATCTAAGGCCTACGCTTACTTTGGATCTCTCAACATGACTGATCCAAAGAGAAATTGCACCAACTTGGATTTGAGTCATTTTTCTTTTTTAAGAGAAACCCCAGCAGTTCCTATTGTTGACATGCTAAAATGGAAACATTCATATTTGTAAGTATGACTTAATGAAGAGCGAGGAGCACATAGCAGGAAATATGAACTTGGTTTCTGTGGAAACCATTATTACCTAGCCTTGGGCTTCCTTGACCAATCGCATTCATACCAGCATCATTCTCTGTTGAATCGTTCTACATACTATAAATGCACAAAGTATCAGGAATGGAAAATAAAATCATAGATCATCTAATGCAAAAATCCCATCCTTGCTTTCTGTCTCTAGCTGGATTTTGTCTGTTGCAGGAATCATTTCCATCCAGTTGAAAACTAACATGGCCACCTTCAATACCCCTGAGATGACGAGTCATTGGCTGTATGAGCTCATTGTTAGTCATCAACACTTTGAGCACCAACACTGGTGTTGCATGTGCCGGATGAGGAGAGTGCGGCCAGCACGGTTAACAAACAAAGACATCAAGGCCTAAGAAGCCATCTTTTGTCCACTGCTCTTTGAAAAGGGAAGCCGCTGCCTTCCCAAGACGGGCCCTATTGTCCTGCAAAGTTATGGTTGTCTCTTCGAGGACCAGGCTTTGTTGGGACGCTAGGTTGAAATTATCTCTGAGAGAAACTTTGTGGTTTTGTTGTCTTTTTTTACCTTTATAAAAGGTTAAAAAGTGACAATTTTTGGGGCTGAATAGGAAAGAAATTTCACACAAGATTTTATAAATGCACGAACATTGGATGTTTCCTGTATTTTGCAGTAAAATACATTTAAATTAGAGGTTGAATAAATAATGTCCAGCACTAGGAGATCGCTCTTCGTTATTTTTGTTTGATCAGCTGTCATAATCGATGATATCAGCTGGCCCAAACAGGGATCAGGAGACATGGTGAAATACAAATTCTTCTGAAAATAATATGCAATGAAAATTGAAGATACATGAGATTTGAGCCTTCTATTGATTATTTATCCCCACAATTGTTGAAAATACTGCAAAAAAAAACAAAAAAACAAACAAAAAAACAATAGCTTACATGCACTGGTAGAAAAATGGAAGGAGGAGGTTGTGAAATGTCAAAATGCGAGTAAAAATCGGTTTATTTTTGGCCTATACTGAAATCAATCTAAATATTTCAGCTCTCTACAGTTATTTCAATATTTCTTTATACAGACCAAACACGCCGTTAAGACATGCACCAATCAGATCTTACTTGCTGTTTTATACTCCTTTCTTTAATGGACTAGAAAAAAAAGAGAGAAAATATTCATCCGGCTCCTTGATAGAGATAATAGCTGTATATTCTTAATTTCTGACATTTCATAAATTATTTTAAAAAAGTGAGTCAGAGTTCATGTTATTGGTTGATGTGTTTATAGACCAAAAACGGAGGGTATTTTTATTTCTGATGCATTTTTTTTAAATAGAAGAATTTTTCAGTATTTGACCTGTCTGACTGATTAGACTTGAAGTGAAAATTGCGTAAAGACTGGCACATCTCTACTATTGTCTAAAATAAATAATTAACAGCCTGACACTGAATAGTTCGGTCTTTTTTCGTTAATTACATTTAACTTGCCAACATGCAGCGCAACAGCATGTGGGCCAAATCCCACAAGCTGAAACGCATGCAGCAGACTGAGGAGGAAACCTGTAACAAAGCTGCTGCAGCTACTCGGAGACAGGAGATCTGAATCCAGGCTCCTTGGTTCTGTGTACGAGGCTGGCCGCATCAAGACATGGACCAAGCTAAGCAATATGTGGCCAGAGAAGTGTTAATTTTTAACCCTTCTTCTGACGTAGCAAGACCTTGTTTAATTTTACACCGTTCGCTGCGTGTGCCCGAGCCGAGCACAGAGTCCCCACAGCCCCGTTTTACAAGACAACCGTCAGCCATCGAATGGAAACAGGCCCCAAACATTTAAGTTATCGTTTTCACTTCCACGCTCCCTTCCTTCCACTTACACACAGCTGGAAACAGAACTGTACAATCAGTACCGTTTTATCCGTCAGGCACAGTGATGGACAAAACAATAAAAATAAGAAAGAATAAAGAACCTACTGTGTTCATAGACCAGCCCAGCAGCACGTCTTCCTGTAATGACTCTGGCTGAGCGTTAGCTTTAAAGCTAATATCCTTGTTGTCTTTAATAACTTTAAAGCTAATTAGTAAAACTCAAACAACCTCACTTGAGTAGTTCCTCATCTAGAAATCAATTTGCTTTTGTCAGTTTTTCTAACTATGCAACTGGCTGCAAATTATTTAGTCAAGACAAAGTTAATCCTTTCAAAATCAAGCTTGTGCCTCTAGTGACATCACATAAGGCACAAGAACCCAATCAGACTTCATGTATGTTTTTCCTCTGTTTTGCAGTTTATTTAACCAAATTTCTCCTTTAAGAGGTGGTCACTTCTATTATGAACAACTGCAACAAAAAAGTTTGAGTTTGTATCTCAAAACACAACATGGATTTCTGGAAACTATGCCAACAATAAACAAGGTTTCTGCTACTTTTTCTGTAGTTCTGGTAATTCTTTTATAACAACATCACTTTCTCAGCATGAATTACAAAAAATAACTTCATTTTATAACTACCAAGAACAATAAGCAAGTTAGTGAAAAATTAAATATGTGTTTTCATGCATCTTAAACACTTAAATACCTCTAACTTCAAGACCTACTAACAGTAAATGGAGAAAGCATTGAAACAGTTACTAAGAAACGTCTTTAGCCAACCATACGAGTCCCTGTTTTTCCAAATCTTGCTAATTAGACACAATCCAATGAGCCTAAGATGGAATAAAATAGTTTGGGGCGTGTAAGTGAGGTTATAAAAAAAGAAAAACGAGAGAAAATAAACATAAATGCAAGGCCAAGTATGAATAATTTGAATGTTTTTAAAAAAAAAAAAATCATACAAGGATAAAAACAAATGCTGATTGCCAGACAGGAATGAACTCACCCCACCCCCATTTTCCCAAACTTCTTCAATTCCTATGATGTTTTCTCCAGCGATGCAGTCACCCCTTTATTTCCACCAAATATGTTTACCAGACAGGGGCTGAAAATGAGCAAGTTTGCCAGTTGGCCAAAACACGCATCCACCTGCAGTACAGACCGCACCATTATCACCACGATTCAAGTCAATGCCAGAGGTGAACACACTCCAAAACCAATAGAAAATTTTAACCACAAACATAACAGATTTGAACGAAATAAAAGTTCAGAACATAGTAAATGTCACAGTCATCATTTCACCGCCGTATCCGTCATGAACTGATGATCCTCGGTCAAATCCTGACTCGCTCGCTTTAATGTACAGTTACAGCCCTTGCAATCACATTTCAGAATCTATCAGAATCTGTCAAAAGTTGCCTCTCCTCCGAAGCGTTGATAAATGCCAGCTGATCAGCTTGGTTGCTGTGCCTCTTCTGATGTCATCGACCCAAAATCACACAGGTTTTTGTGTGAAACATTAGAAACATTTGTATTTTCTGAAATCTCACAGTGAAAATCCATACTTCCATACCCAGCTGTTTCTATAGTGTACATATATGTTGGAAAGGGGAAAACGTACACCACTGGGGAGTATCTTTAAATCACTCTGTGATCGTTTTTCTTTGTTTTAAACCTAACAATGCAAAAATACTGTTATAATTAAACGGTGGAACAGCAGCCAGAACTTCCTATTGGAGTATTTTTACTGAGCACCATCAGGATGCAGCAGAAAATTAGTGGGAGGGGGAATCAGGAATCTTAATTAGGTATTAGAAGCAATTGCCCATATAAAAAAAAAAAGATGGAGAGAGTTGTAAGGATCCAGAAGGATGCTAGAAGATCCCCCCCTCATTTTCATCTGTTAAAACTAAGTGTACCCTTCAACTTTTTTGTGTCCCTGTTGCCTTCACTTGCCTGAACTCTTTGTCAGTCAAAAGCGGTCCCTGGAGGTCAGTGAAGTGCTCATAATGCTACTAATAGGAGCGAGGACATGAAATAGTTGAACAAAGGCAAAACTTTTGGGATTTCTTAGACAAAAGCAACACTGACGATACTTCAGGCGTTTCATTACATTCAAGTTGTCCGTGTTTATGCCGAGTTTCATTAAACGGGGAGAAAATAAAGCAAAGGAAGTGTGGACATTTTGAAGCAATTTTTAGTCCTCATCACCATCCTTCTCTTCACAGACTCGCCATCATCTCTCAGTGAGCTATATAGCTTTAGGGAAATAAAAAAAAAAAAACGAAGGGAAGCAACGACGGACCACGCTCTGCATAATACACAAAAACCCGAGTCTGCGTTAACAATGGCGAGAGCGACTTTAAAAGATTACTGCTCTCAAATGTAATCCACCAGCCTTACCTCCAACCCGGTACATATTCGCTGCCATGACTGCCCCCGGTCCCTGGCTTCCTCTCCAGGTAAGAGGGGTGGCTCTCTTCTCTCTCCCGCTGCCGTTGCTGTGTGTTGGAAAATGGAGGATTGATCAATACGAAACAGACTGGCAGTGAGCTCTTAAAGAGACAGTACACCTCTACGTAACTCTGGCAGGGGGAGGAATGTAACAAAAGGCGCGTTTTTGACTGCAGGAACCTTTTGCAGGAACCAAGGTAATTTTCTGAGGTCTTTGTTCATACCCACCCCCATCCCCAATTTCCACTGCTTCTACTAGGCTAAACACAGATTACTAGGTTGATATTTGCCTCTTTAAAATGCACTGCAGGGGATCAGGGCTGGGGAGTATCTGATGAACTCTGAACTACGGAGTGGAGTTTTGTGGAGGGAGTGATAAGATTGTTTGAATTTTCTCAGCACTGTGTTTCTGTCATCTCAATTAAAACCCGTCAAGAATGCATACATGGACCATCTGGAGTCAAACGTATGTATATGTCTCTTTTATCCTCCGTACTTTAAAGAATAAGGTCTGCTTAGCTGTGCTTCTTTCAAAAATGAACTCTGTGAAGGAGCTGCTACTGACACAAACTTTTTACTTTACTTGAAGTTAGTGACTAGATGAAGCCTGCTGGAAATCGATTCCTGTTTAAAGATGGATTTTGATATGGGTTTGTGTTTTGGTTCTTTTTTTTTTCTTTCGTTTTTTGTGTGTAATTTATTTTTCAAGAAACTTCTATTATACATTTAGTGTACCTCTCAATTTAAAGGGATTTTAATACTGTTTTTTAGCGTATGCACTGTGTTACAACCCAGGTTGTATTCCTGACAGCAACGCTCCCTTTTCTCACTTCAAAGCCAAAAGAACATCTATGGCCAATTTTTTTTTTAAGTTTGTTACACATTTTTGTGAATGTTAAAGGGAATTTCAATGAGTTATAAATTGTGAAAGGTGTTACAGAATCATTAGTTATAGTTTAATTACCTAAAATCTTAACTTTTTTTTATTTTGGCAGTTAGAACCTCTTTACACTCTCAGTCCCACAAATTGACAATAATTGTGATTGACATATTCGATTTAAAATCTGTTCTAGATACACGTTAACACAAGGTTTGGAGTAACTTTATATGATTTTAAATGAAGACTGTTATTGAACTACCCTTAAATGAAACTATATTAATCTGAATTTCGTGTTTTTAATTGCTTTCTGGTCTCAGCAGCCGCACTAGGAGATGGTCCATATGTGTAGATCTCTAAATTTGCATGAATGTTCAAAATGTAAACCTCTATTTATGATCAATAACAAGTGTTCCTTTGAACCAATGTAATTTAACAGATAACAGGCTCGTTTTTATTTCACCTCTGAGTTTTATTACGCTTCCGGTAGCTATGCCAACATAGCTTACATGAGCAGCGTGATTTTGTCCTACATCATGGAATGGCACAAAACAAAAATCTTGGATAAATAATGGTTCTGGGTTACATTGTCAAAACACACCAAAGGAGCTCTCTATCTGCACAATTTAATACAATTTAAGTGCTTTTATTTTGAAAATATAGGCACAACATTGTGCTTGTGAACCTTTAATATTTGCATGCCACACCACTTGTAATGCCAAAACCAACCATTTTGTCTTTATTTTGTTGTTTATTTTGTGCATCTCAAATAATTTGATTTAAGGTACTTCCCTCCAAAGGGCGACATACAACAGCAGTGTGTAAAAAAAACAAAACAAAAAAAGCCCCTATAATCCAGATTGGCAGTATCTAGTCGGCTCTTTAAGAAATTTCCTGTAATTTTATTTCAACATGTTTTACTCAGAACAACAGCACTCCTGATACAACTGGTTGCAGTTGAATTTCTTTAAACACTGTTGTTTTCTTTCAGAATAATATCTTCCTATGTCACAGACTGAACAAAAAATTCAGATATCACAAACTATGCTTTGACCAATTCGCAGTTATGTGTCACTCATACAAAAATAAATTAAACCTGACTTGTGTGATATTCCAAATAATTTTGGATCATCTGAATTATCCTGTGTTGTTGACCATTGTTGGTCTATCCCATGGGGTTTGTACAGGATTGGCACAAATATATCCATTTTTTAGGATTTAAAATTACATACTTGTTATGTTCTCATTTGTTACAGAACCACATGGACAACGCACAGTGAAATAACACAAAAACAGGACCGAAAATACTATTTCTAAAAAGAAATAGAATTCTAAAGACCAATGAATAATAATAATAATGAATAAATAAACAATGAGAATCAAAAACAACATGACATTGTTAGAAATGGCAGGTGACGTACATGTGGATGACAGTACGACATGGCCTCGTTGAGGAGCCTCAAACTATGAGAATATCAAAGTCCAGGCCCTTCTGACACACAGTCTCTGGGTGTTCGCTGTCTGAGTTCTACTACCTAAACAGATAGACACTAGGTTGAAAGGTATCTGTGATCATTTTGATGGCTGTACTTGGCAGCTCCTGTTGTTGATATCCTGCAGTGAAGGGAGATTTGATCTAAAGTAGTGCTCGCCTGCTTTGATCACGCTCCACAGGTCTTAACAGTCCTTTACGGTACTGTAACCTTCCCAGTGATGAACAAAATATTGCGAGCATCAGCCCTGTAGAAGGTTTGGAGGACCTTAAGACACCCTCTGCAGCCGCCCTGAGGTGGGAAAGGTACAGTCATGCCTTTGTGACCTGAGCATGTATTTGGGTGGAACAAGTGAGATCATCTCTAAACTAAACCTCAAGGAACTTGGTGTTGCTCAGCATTTCCACCAGATGTGTCTCTGATACAGAGAGAAGAAGAAGAAATCTACCATTTCCTGCCATAGTCCACGATCATTTCCTTGGTGTTGTTGACGTTCAGCTGAAGGTGGTTACCTTGGCACCATCTTGTCAGGACTTTTATCTCTTCTTCTCATTTTTGAAGCTAGTACTACCGTGTTGAGGGTATCTTACTTTATGGACTCCGAATTTTCCAAATCTGCTGATTTGCTGATTTATATTGTCTTCTATCCAATCACGCTGTCTTTCTGTACTTTGCTTTGTTCATATCGATCATAGGAGTGTTTATATTTTCAAGACTGTAGATGATGATGATGATGTCATCATCGTCACATCAACATACCAAAATACGCATAGAACTGGAAATACAAATACATTCTGTATGGAATAGAATAGATTTATTCTTTATTTTGCCTCAACAGGAATATTTAGGTGTGACCGCAGCAAGTTAAACTTAAATGGAAGCATCCATATTCAAACTATGGTAAGAAAAATATAGAAAATAACTATGAAACTGTACAGTAAGAACAACATAAGAAAAATAAAACTGAATAGTTATTTACAATAGCAAACAGCAAGACTATTTACTAAAAATGTAAAAACATCCCGCTGATGCGCAAATAATACCTCATGGGGTATTTGATTTTGTTAGGAGCAATGATAGCTATGAAGTCTTAACAGCTGCTGGGAGGAAGAATCTACAATAGTGTTCCTTTGTGCACTTAGGATGCAGCAGTCTGTCAATGAAGGAGCTCTTCAGTTCATGAACACGTTGGGAGACAGTTTCTATCGGTGATGTTATTTTAGCTGGAGTTCCTCCGTCTCCCACCACCTGCAGTGGGTTGAGGGGGCGTCCTCGGACAGAGCTGGCCTTCCTGATGAGCTTATTTAACCGCTTCCTCTCAGCTGTAGATAAGCTGCTGCTCCAACATACTGCACCACAGAAGATTGCTGGTGCCACCAGGCAGACTCCAAAAAAACGAGAAATTTGAATCTTTTAAGACTAGTCAGGAAGTTTTGCAACAAGAAAAGCTTTGCTCCTTTCTTCTTGCATGATGCAGTATCGCCGTATGTTTGCGATTGTATTACAAGCAAAAACAAAAGTGAAGACACCCTACTGAAAACCATAAGTTAGCAGACTTGCTACCGCATAAATTGTCAGTGAGAGGTGTTTAGCATATTTGCCAGAACACAATGAGAGAATGTCATTTAGTATTCTCCACACAGTTGTATTAGCTCAGTTTTCTTTGTGGGTACGAGCACGGAGCCTCTGTGCTGCAGGAATGCTGTGGTTAAAAGCTCCATCTGATCTATACCATATGGAAGCTTCAATTACTGTGGCCTAACACAGGGGACTACAGCCTGCAGTCACATGACCTCTACAGGCCAATCGTGTGCACTTGTGCCCCACGCACTCCTGCTGCTGTGCAGTCTCGGTGTTGGAAGTGTGCTGCAAGGGAACGATATCCTGTATTCCTGGAGCTCTTTCATGGCACAGAACGAGAGACGGCAGGCAGTGTGTTTGTCATACATGACTGTGTGAAAGTGTTGGACAAACAATGAGTTCAAATGCTTGTCAGAGTCAGATCCAGCTGCGCAATTGCTGAGGAAGATCAGAAAAGGCGATCACGTTGCTCAACTTTTACGGTTTCCACATTGGCTGCTTGTACATTGTGCACTGGTGTTTCAGCTGCTTAAAGACATTCAAACTGAACATATTTATGGGATAAGTTATTCATCTAACCACACCTCTGCGGTCTTCTTTTGGTAATATTCAATATCTAAGCAAAACCTCACACTGTCTTTATTACGGAGCCGGGAATCAAACCTGGAACAGTCGATTCTCTGTGTGGTGCACTTGCTCTATACTGAGCCACCTGGTGCCCCTCATTGATGTGTTGAAAAGCAAACTTAAAACATTACTTTTATCTGTGTTTTTTTTTTTTTTTTTAATGACCTTTAAGAATTGTATCCTTAATTCTACTTGATGCATATCAAGACAATCATCTGACTTTATTTTGATTTTAAATCACTTCTCAACTGATTTTTTTGGTGGTGATCAGTGAACTCTAATAGCATGCTCACACATAAAGTCCTGTTATGTGAATAGTAGATTTTAGTTTATTTTTATTTGCTGTTATAGATTATTTTATTTTTATATTCCCCATTTTTATCTTAGATTTAGCACTTCTATTTTGTCTTTTAATTTTATCATGGTTTAATTATTTATCTACTTATTTATTTATTATTTTAAGTACTTTATCAATACTCCTCCTATTATTTAGTTTAAGTCTTTATCATTATTTATTTTTATTTTATCATTTATTTGTCTATTTATATGTCATTTTAACTTATTTCGTAATACCTGTTCGCCCTTTTAGTTTTAACACGAGATCTCAGACTTTCGGAAATTTTATGTCTTCTTCTTCTTGTCCTCTTCATCATTTTCATCTTCCTAAGTCTCTCAAATCAACATCACCTCTGGTAGCTACACATTTCTTAACATTTAAGTTAAGCCTTGATTGGCTCTTCATTTATGTCTTCCTGTTTGTGTCTTTTTTATTTATTTATTAATTTTTTTCCATTATCTCCCACTGTGATCTAACGTGAAGTCTTTGTTGGCTTAACCTCATTGTAAGCCAACAAAAAGCACCACCTTTGGAGAACGCTCCCTCGTGTCTTCACTTCTTATGCCTTTGCATCATTCTCTAATCTAACAACTGCCAATCCGTAAATATGGTCCCAATTAAAGGAAAAATGGATAGTATAGCTGTAGTGGTGTATTTGGGAGCTGTTCCTGCTTTCATTAGGACTGCTTTCTTGGCTGCGTGCTGCCGTGCAGATGTCCGATTTGAATCCACTGCTCCTCTGCCAGATGTTATGCAGTCAGGATGACGAGCGGAGTAGCACTGAGCTCTGCCTCAGTGCTGCTCCGCTTGGAGCTGTGCTCTGCAGGTGTCCTCCCTGGTGCATCTGAGAGTTTGGCTCTATATACTGCAGCACGTCTTCAGAAAGTTCCGTCTCCCCGGCTCTCTCTTTCTGTGTGTCTTGTTTCCTCACCTTCCTCCTCTCCCACGGGAAGGACGTGGACACAAAGGAAATCAATTAGGCCTGTTTTCCCCCCGCAGAAGCCACGCCGTAGCTTTGATTGTGCTTTTTACATTTCCCTCACGCGGGGACGCTGCGTGGAAACAGACAGACTCTACGGGGAGGCAATAACAAAGACACTATTTTTGGAGCACTTTCTCCAGCACACCTTGGTGCAATTAGGTGTATTCTTAATTAACTGAAGAAGAAATGTAATTACTTTTATTAAAGTGCAATGTGTGACACAGCTCTTGAGAGGCAGAGGGCTGATTCCTGCTTGCACAGTCACTCTCCATGGTTAGTGAGGGCTTTTTGGTGGTACCAATAGTTCTGTGGATATGAAGAAACTTACAATTAGATGACATCACTTGTGCTAATAACACAACTAACTGCAGAGTTCTTGAATCTGCTTTCATCCTACCTTCTCAAAGAAAGTTCTCAAATAAATTAAGGATATATATAGATCTATCTATATATAAATATAAATAGATCTATCTATATCTATACATAGATATAGATAGATATATCTATCTAGATATAGATAGATATATTTATATAGATATAGATCTATCTATATTTATATAAAGATATAGATAGATCTATTTATTTATATAGATATAGATCTATCTATCTATAGATAGATAGATAGATAGATAGATAGATAGATAGATAGATAGATAGATAGATAGATAGATAGATAGATAGATAGATAGATAGATAGATAGATAGATAGATAGATAGATAGATAGATAGATAGATAGATAGATAGATAGATAGATAGATAGATAGATAGATAGATTTTTTTCACTTAGTACAAGACGTCCTTATTGTCCCAGACCGATATTTGACCTCGACCATGAGTCGTCATGCTGTCCGCTCTTTGTTTTTGAAACAGATACCTCTGAGGATTAAAAATTAAAGCGTGTAATTATATTAATCCGTCAGCAGAGGGAGATGTTGTCTCTGTTTTAGTGAGAAATAATCTGCAGTTAAATCAAAGAAATCTGGATCTATCTATTTACAGTAAATTTGGTGCTACTTGTAATATGCAGATGGTGTATCTTTTTTCTTTTTTTTTAACAGTACAATAAATAGTAAATTTTTTGTCTAATTTTGTTGCTCAAAACCCCAGATAAACTAATAGTATTGGGTTGCACTGACTTCAGTCTTCCAGCAGGGGTCATCATTCAACGAGATTTTGCCGTTGTCCTCAATCGCTTTTTAATGTGTTCTTCTCTATAAGAGAAAAAATGCCTCTCTAGCGTGAGAAATTGCACTTTTATTTCGTATTATGAAATAAATCCGTCTAGAACTGCCGGTTTTAAACATACCATAATCAAATAATTTCACAAAAAATACATTTTTCCTCATTTATGCTAGTATATAGTAGCACAATTTGCTACTATATGGCTGCACAGTCTGCCATCTGCCTCATGGCTTTGAGAGAGGCACAGACCCACAGAACTCTTGGCTCTAATTCAAAGGGATTAGCCATTCTTTACTTCTGGGTTATTGATACTGTGACCTTCATGAAATGAAAGAGAGGTCACAATGAGAGAAAGATGAAAGAAATATCAGAAATGGATAGCAGACACTGGAATATGTAGCACTCAGAAAGATGCCCTCTGTTCCTCCAATAGGACCCACCTCGCCGGGGAATCCTGTCAGCAAGTTTTGGCTCTCAACCAAAATACCAAACAAGGGCCTCACATTTTCTATTCTAATTTTTTCTCTTGAAGAGCAGCTGGGGAATGACCAAGTGGGTCTTCCTTTTTTAGAGAGACACTTGCAGTTGATGAGAGGTCTGGAAATCACTCTCACAGACGTTGGCAGGAACGAGAAATGGAAACACGCCATGACGTGGATTTTAGTCTAGAGTAAACCAGATGGAAATAGAAATTTAGATGATACTGCTTATGTGGACGAAGGACATACATTATAAGATAAAACATCAAATCCAGTGCTAAAATTTCTATGAACAGTTGAGGGGGGATCTAGAAGTGCAGCTAAGATGTTGTCACGGTGACTGATGTTGTCTGTGGGCTGAGATCTCATTGTGGGAGCTCCTGTCAGAAGCTGACATGCGATAGAAAAGATGGATCAGGGAATTACCAACAAACTTCCTTTCAAACAAGTACAACTTTGCATTCATGCTCTTAGAAGCATATGTTCAGAAAGACTATGAATACATAGAATCTGATTTTTTCAAAAGAGCAAAGCATGTCAAAAAACTCTGTCAGAGTTTTTAGTTTGCTAAATGTTTTTTGTGTAGAAGCACTTAGGCAGTTAAACCTTAAAAAAAAACCTCGCCAACAAAAGCAGGTAGTAGTATAATGTCTTTTCCCTGCTAAGTGATCCGCCTGCTGACTGATGCCCGATGAGGGAAGCTTAAACAACACACCCAGCACCAGTATATCTGCTGAGTACTGAGGGGTTTCTGCCCAAACGCATCACAGCATTTATTGATCAGTCAACATGCTGCCACGCATTCAGAAAAATCTTGATTACGCAGGCATTTAGGAAATTACATCCTATGAAACCATTTGAACTTAGAAGAGCCTAAGACTTGTACAAAAATGAATTTTATCTACTACCCATCTAGCTTAATATGCTACTGAATTTTCTGCATGTAGACTTTAACTCCCATGTGACTCTCTTGAAAATGAAAGGGAGCACCATAAGAGGGAGGATCAAAACCTCCAAAACCTTCTGCCAGCTGCCTCCACCACGCCCTGCTCCCCACAGGGGCCCTGGCTGGGCTTCTCAGGATCTGTGCCCCGCCTCAACGTGCCACATGTCCCTCCAGAAACTGTTGTTGTGAGTGTATAACCATACACTCACAACAAGCATCGATATTAAAGTGACATTTTCAAACGTAAACACAGTGCTAGACATACGCCGGGGAAATGTAGAGAAATGTTTTAGGAGAAGCCTGAACCAACCTAGAAAGATGCTTGCCAAGTAAAACAACACGCCTGCGTCACTTAAAAAGGCCTTCGGTGGAACCAAACCCACCCCACACCCACACCGGGTGGGCGTGTGGAAATATAGTTCTTCCAAACTAACTGTCCAAGGCTAAAAACACAGAGGCACTCTGCTTTTCTGCTGTTAAAAATGCTGTGAGACTTTACTAACAGAATGTATTTTGTCTGCAAAAAGCCGCCCCAGGGCCAGAATCAGTAGCGAGTGCGTTCGCACGGTGAAGGGTCAAGGTTAGAGAGCTCACTGAGGATATTACATAAACTGAGGCTGGAGGTGATGCCAACCAATTTTATCAGTTCCAGCACATCATAAACTTGGATTTAAGTGCGAATGTTTAACCACCTAACCACAGCTAATAGCCAAAATTTAGATGGGAGCTAAATATGCAGTGCAAAGTTAGAAACATGCTTTTGTCCAATTCCCTACCACACTGTGCCTTCAACCTGGGAACACATTAAGTTAGATCAGTTCTATTACACAATGCTTGAAAGTTCCCACCTTATTTTCTTCTCTGTTTTCTAATTAGTGAACAAATTAGTTGTATTTCCTCATGAAGTTAAAGTATATATATTTATACAAGACAAAGTGAAAAATTCCTAATGTTATCATGTAGCATGTTACACCAAGTGGTGAATTCACAAATATTGAATTAGGGGAGCGGAAATGCAAAAATCCATTGGAAACTGTGACAAAATGTGAACCCCCCCCCCACAATTTTAATGGTATTAATATGTCACAAGTTCTAATTTTAATCATAACGCCCATATTTCAAATTAATCATCTCTGGTGGGATTTACACCGGTAATACATGAAAAAAAAAAGAAAAGAAAACTGCAAGATTCTGTAATCCCAGAATCTTATATAATGACAATTTGCCAAGAAAAAACTCTGTGACCAAGTAAAGAAACTGCCGTGTGGGATTACAGGATTAGATTAGATCACTTCTTAGAGCATTATGACTGCAACTGGCAAATTATTTACTTCCTGTGAACCACACACACTATTGTAGTTCCAGAATAAGACTGCCAAAAATCACACCCTATTTTAATATGTGGAGAAATAATAAAAAATAAAACAGTCCCATCCTGCAGATAAAGAGCCTCCTTATTAAGGTCAATTTGACCCCTCTGTATCCACAATAATATTTTATCATTTGCTGAGAATACCCAGTATTTTTTTCCTACCATTTCTTTAGTAGTGATAAACACCAACTTCTGTTTCTAAAAAAAAACGTCTCTTAGATTGCTTTTTGTGAGAACATTTCAATAATTAATTCAAGCTTCCTTTTTTTCTGTCTTACTGAGAGACATGCACGTGTTCACCCAGCCGATCACGTGTTACCCATGCAAGCATTCTGTGCTAATGGTTAAAGAAGATCCACGGCCGTGTGGTGTCCTTTAAATGCTCGTGTTTGTGCATTTCAAATGGAGGCCTCAGAACTCAGCTGTGCGACCTGTGCTTTTCTTGATCTGGTGTCTGTTTGCTGCAGCCGGTTCTGGGTCCAGCTGCATTGCAGGCCCCTCTGCGTTTGGTGGATTACTGCTGCATCTCTTGAGTCTGGCCGTTTAGTGAGAGTTGGTGGGGCCGAGGTGCTGAAAGGAAAAGGACAGACATACAGTAGGAGAGGCAGGATTTTCACCAGTCGTGGGCCAACGTTGGCACCTGTTTGACCTTGGGGGGGATGTGGCTTGTGTAGCACATTTGGAATCGAGTCGTGTTGAAGACAGGTGTCCTGCTGGAATTTGAAAACACCCCGCCACCCCCGTGTTCCTTCCTGTGTTACATCTCTACAGCTGGTCGTCCTGGTGAGGATAAAAGGGCTGAACAGAAATCAGACACTGTCAGATTTCAGTGTCTGAAATCTTATGCTGCAATATAAAATTTCAGACACTTTCTGTTCTGTAAAAAATATGTTTAGATCAATGTCGGTCGAATATTTCGAAATTAATTCTGAAGTCAGTACCCTTGGATGCTGGTATTCAAAAAGAAATCCCAATAACTTTCCTGATAAATCAGAGTTGGTCAAATGGTGGGGAGGAGTCGCAGACTTCAGAGATGAAGAGAACCTGGAGAGAACCCATACATGCACGCAAACTCCATGCACAAAGATTTTTTGCTCACTAATTTTACTGGACCTTTGACCTTTGTCAGATTTAGATCATTGAACTACAAGTTGAGAGTCCCTGGACTAAACGGAAAACGCTTTTTCTTCTCTGATCTCCTCAAATTGGGAATTTCACTCTGAGTGTTACAGTACTTTTGCTGTTCTCTCAATTGTTTATCCATAAGCAAAATAATAACAAGTCAAATTCTATTAAATTAAACATTAGCACTCGATTCCTGTGGGTGTTAAATAAGGTTTTCCTCATAGATTTGACATAAGAGTTGTCTGGGAAGCTGTTTTAGTTTTCACATATTGCATTTAACCCCAGCAACCTTTTTCTGAACCTTACCATTACTACTAATGCCATACTCCCCCTGTTCCACCTTTCCTGTTTATCTGTGTTTGTCCCTGCTGGATAGCTGATCTGCAGACAACCAGAGCGCACCAAGTGCCACAAACGCTTTCAAAGAGAGACTACTGGCCTCAATATGTCCGATCGATCTTCCTGGCATCATCCGCTCCTCAAGAGCCTTAAATCAGGCTGCCAACCCGCTCAGGGTTGTCCTGATGTATTAAGATCATGTTCCTAGATGTATTTTCCAGGGAAGGTTTTCTTCTTCACCCGAGTATTCGTTTAATTAAGGGCCACACAAAAAATGTGCTCTGTGATTTTCTGTCTTACAGGAGACCAGCGAGCCAAAGGTTTTAGATTCACTGGATATCCTTTCAGCAGGTCTGATTGAGGTCTGAAGTTGAACTGGCAACAAACCTGCAACCACAGCAAACACAGCTGAAGGCAAACAGTAATGAACTCTGCGAAACCTCAAGATTTTCCCCTCAAGCTGTCCGGCGTACAGTTTGGCTGCCCTTAATAACCCCTTCAGTCTCCGATTGACCGTTAACTCTGAGGTCTTGTGAAAAAAAGAGTGCACTCAGAGATAAAGAGGAAGCAGTTGCAGATATCTATGCTGACGGGTCTTAATCAGCTGCTCTACAGATGTGGGAATTATCAGCTCGGCTGTTCCCGAACCTGCTCTGTGTCACGAGGCGGACAGAGCAGACAGCACTAATGTGTGAAACTGATTATTTCAGTCACTCTAAAGAGGCCCACTGGAAAGAGGTAGACTGTCTGCTGGGGGAACTGGTTGTCTCCTGTCAGGTCTTTAAGGAGGCGTAAGTGAACGTAGCAGTCACATGCACCACTGGATTGTGAGAAATTCAGACCCCGCTTTCCAACTCCACCCGCCTCTCTCGGAAAGCCCAATTTGTGTAAAAGACAGTAAAGCCTTGGAAGAAGGAAAGCTGATCCACCAGAGCCACATTTCAGCGTCTTGTCTTACCTACAAATTCCTACAAGTCACTTTCTCTGAAAGAGAGCATTGTGATTCAACTGAAGGCTGCCTACTCCTCTTGTGGAAGAGAGGGAAAAGGAAGCGGGGGTGAATATGTTCCATTGGACTGGCCTAAAGATTTCCCGCCTGGCTTTGCCAGGCTGTGACAAAGATGTGATGCATTCAAGTACTGCTAGACGGGCTAGATAATTATTGAAAGGATTCTAAAACCATTGCAAAATTAAACCGATTATCCATTTAACTCTGTTATCATTGTTTTACTTTTATTTTATACCGATTTTAAAAATCTTGAAGCAGCACACAAAACATCACTGGATGACTTCTGTTAAAAAAAAAAAAAAAGGTAACATTTTCACTATTACAACAGCCTAGGTGATCTTAGACTAATGGAAATGCCATAAACAGTGGACATTCACTTTGCTCAGGAAGGCTAGGCTAATCGCAACCGTACAAAGTTCTGTAACTCATTGCACTGTTTTGATGCAATAACATATAAATCAGCATAGTTTTATGTAACATAACCTTTCATTGTGTAGAACACAAATACACTTCATTATCATATTAGGCTTGTCATTTAAAGCTGTATGTTTTTACTGGTCATAAACAGCACCATAGCTTTGCAAGTGTATCCAGCAGCATAAGCTAATATATCAGCAACTATAGATTCTAATTTCATTTTAATTTTATGATCTAAATTAATTGATTACAAAAATTTGCGTTCAAGTAACAATAGCACCTCAACATATTTTTACTCAAGTTTTCACTCGTCACTAAGAAATTACTCAAGAGGAAAAAAAGGATTTGGTAAAAAGGCTATGTGCTGAGTAGTTGATTATAATATTATAATATTTAGAAAATAAGTAATCAGACAGACAAAAACAAAGAGTTATGTGCTAATTCTGGTGTTTATAGACTAAAATGAAGAAAAAAATGCAAATAGATAACACAATTACAAAATTACACATTTTAATAAAAGGAACTCTTCTCAATTTTTTTTTCCAATATGAAACTAATGAAATTTATACTTACAGAAGGTAATATATGCCAGGACTGGATAAAGTGCTTTCAAATAACAATATGTTTATTTTATATTCACTTGATCTACAGTTCTTTCCTCCTCTATAGGATCTGGAAGCCATGACCAGCTACAAAGTTTGCTTATAACTTGAGCTGGCTCTGCTGTACAAATATTTAGCCCAGTTTCCAAAAATACAGTTAGCATGATGCAGAGTAAACCTTATCAATATTTAAAAGGTGGCAAAAATGAGAGGTGGAAGAAAATTTTCTGTCTCATAGTTTTGTTAAAAATAAAGGAAACAACAGAAATAGGTGTAGCACATTTTTAAGAGGAAAATATAAAAAATAATGAACTGGTAGGTTTGAACATTGTGATCCGTACATCTCTACTGTATGAAACAGTTGCTCTAACTGGGAAAGCTTTAGGCTACATCTCAATAACTAGTTCACACAGAAAGATTATTCAGCATGGATTATAGTAAGTGAAGGGTGAGAAGAGAGTTGTCAGATGCAGCTAAGATATTCACAAAAATATTTGAAATTTTTTTTTACGAAGGAGGGGGTTTTGTTGCCAAGTAGGAATATTTCCGACAGTCCCTGAAGTAGTCAGGGCGGGATTTTTGCTGGAAGTGGGCGGGGATATGCAAATGAGGCATAGATGCTCTGGCTGCTGTGGACGGCGGGACACTTGCTGTTTTGGCAGAACCAGAGCACGAGGAGAGGAGAAATCCCGGGTGGACAGACAGAACTAGTAGCCCCGTCTTTCCTACATCTCCAACATGGCCTCAAAGTGTCCCAAGTGCGACAAGACGGTGTATTTCGGTGAGTTATGCATATAGAGTTGAGTTTTGTGTGCTTAAATTACGTTTGACTAATAATAACGGTGTCGCCAATTTAAACGTAAACATTTTTAAACGGTAAACATTTGGGTCCGTTCGTGTTATGCAGTGTTATTTTTAGATGTTGTCGATTGTTTAATGTGACAATTATGAAGATGCATTATAAGTAACACTGCTTTTTAAAAAATAAAGTTTACAGTGTGAGCAAATCTTCCACACAATGCCCCTACATATTTGGTCAAATTTGTCTGCTGTGATAAATTATCACTGTACTGGCGGGAAATACTTTTCTTAGTTTTCCCTAAGGATCCCTCACAGAAGTCCTCAGCATTCCTTTCACTGAGCCAATTTTAGGGGTCATAGTCACTGGAAAAGTAAATGATTCACTTGAACAAACTTTGTGAAACCCAAAAGCTGTGTATTTGAAAGGGGTTAATGATCAAAAAGAAAGTAAACAAACACATTTTTCATTGAATGACTCCTCTTTATGTCAGCAAGGGATGATCAGTGTGGAAATTTGTGATGCTTGTGCCGTCTGCTGCAGATCAGATGAAGGATTTATCCCGCTCTGAGTCTGATCTGTGCCATTTTTAATTTGTTGTGTTTGGTAAAGCTCCAAGCTCGGCGGTTGGCTCTGGAGAATAGCTGTCAGAGACCTACTGCCAAGAGAGCCATATGCTAAGAGTGTCCACTCACAGAAGATGGTAGCAACATCACGCTGCGTCAGTGGGATGGAAACCTGGAAATGTACATCTTTTTCATCCTTGTAAACAAAACTGAGAAATCAAAACACCCACACGACGAGAGTTCTGACTCATACTTCCATACAGCGAGGATGATTACTACTTATATGCTCTGTTTTATGAAAAGACGCTTACAGTTTGAGATGTGCCTAGATTATAGGAGCTCAGATTCTCAACATAAACAGTAATTTGCGTCCTCTGCTCTTCGTGTGCATCCTCCTCTGTAGATTTTTATTTTTTATTTTTTTCAAATTTAAGCTTGTGCTGTTGAATTTTTTTTATAATCCTCTGTTTGTGTTGGAAAAAACACAGAAAGCACAGCTCTACGCAATTCACAGCGCTCATCAGTGGGGGTCAAAAGCAATTATGTGAGTGGATGGAAGGACTGTTACGTAACAGAAGCGGCCCGCAGCACACATCGCAGCTGCTCCTCATCCTCCGGGTCCCGGGAATCACTGGCATGGAATAATATCCCTACAAATAAGATTTATTTACAGATTTCAAACATATGAGTATTCACTTCTCTGCATAGCCTTAATTCTCTGCAGCGTGTGAGTCACCGCTCCCCGTTGGTGTGTGTTATTTGTCTTTATGTAACGCACTTTGGTCCGGGTCAGTTATTTTTGTGTGAGGTGTGTCTTGCTTGGGTGGAGCAAATGATGAAGATGATGAAGAGGTCATGGAGGAGTGCAGGGAGGCGCTAATGACAATATTAACGTTTCAGTCATTATAGAGCGCGTCTGTGAAATGCGTAAGGAGGAATGGGAGAGGTCAGGGTGGGAGTAACATTTGACCTGCAGCAATAACAGCATGCCTAAAGACTGTCAGATACTGTAACATAAGTTCAGCAGGGCTACCTACACACACACACACACACACATACTCCTTACAATTACTTTGCCTGTGAAAAAGGTGAGGAATTCTGAGCAGGGGTGAATTAACAAGTCTGCAGGAATGTAGAAGTTACAAGGCAGACATGAGTGAGTGTGATGATCAATCCTTTTGTCCATTGTCTTCTCCTTATGAGGTTGTGGTGCTTCAAAGGTAAAAAGTCCACAAAGATATAGAAGACTTCTACCCAGAGACGCTGAGTTTTAAGTGGCTGGAAAACCTCCAGAGGGTGATCTTTTGATCAGAGGCCTAAGCTATCTCAGATGACTCCTTTTGCCCTGGAGGACTGGTGACTTTACTTGGATGTCCTTAGCTTATCTCTGACCTTCTTCTTTCCAGTTCTTTTGGACTTGATCCATCTCTTATTAATATTAGAGAAGATTGGATGGTTCTAAGAAATGTAGAATCTCGCTATTTGGCTCAGCTCTTTCTTCAACTGACTCCTTTCTATGTGGAGGGGCAGTGGTTCGACTATGAGATCTCCCCTTCGATAATCAAGATATTCACCTTATCTCTAAAGGTTAGCCAAGCCAACCAATGAAGGAAGCTAATCTCAGTCATTTTTATGCAAGGTGTGTTTGTTTTGGTCATGAACTATATGTCATGTTTGGGATTTAGCGAGACCAGTATTTTTAGATCTTTGTTTTTTGGTCCTTTGTCAAATGACTTGTTGACGCATCGGAAAATCGAGAGCTTTGCTCTTTTGACCAGATTTTTCCTTTCGATGTGGAAGAGCAGCAGCTCTTGTCAGAGCTCCCCTGGCTAATGGAGCAAACTGTCAGTCTTGAGATCATTATCAGAATCTCATACAGATCATAACTCCTTTCAATGTGAAGGATTAAAGGCTTTACTTATACCTCCTCTGGAATGGTTGAGTTCCTGACCATATCTAAAAGGGTAAGTCCAATCTCCCTATGAAGGAATTTTAGCCCAGCTGTCTTCATCCGTTCCACTGTCATTTGTGGTAGATGGCGAGGAACTTGAACTCTACCGCAGAGACTGACCTCCCAATCCATCTTTTTCGTTTTCATCAGAACTTCAGGTTTACTCTCACAGCTCCTTAATGTCCAGTTTTGAAATGCTTTCATGCTGAAGGTCACTGGCTGAGGATGCCAGCAGAACCGCATTGTCTGCAAAAAGCAAATATGATGCACCAAAGTTCCCAAACAAAGACTCTCTTCTCTCCACGACTACGCCTTTAATTTTTCAAATGTTCTCAAAAGTGTGTCATTGGTGGAGAAAATTGTCTATTTCCTGTCTTGTTTAGCTCTCCTTTTTCTTCATGCGTTGTTGGTTTGGGATGTGTTCTAAAAAGCTCCTACTTGCCTGTAAAAACCCACCTGGCTCTCCATCTGGTTCCCTCTGTATTGGGGTTAAGCAACAGTAGATTCATTATTTAACTCCAAATATTTTTTTTCTTCATCTTTTCTAAATAGAAATGCTTTTTCAAAGGGCAGTGGTGAGCCGCGGCTGGGATGGAAATTCCTCTGGTTTTCCGTTGAAGCTTTATTGGGCACTGACGTTTTAGCTTAATTGCAACTTAAGGGGAAAATGTTACCTCTACTTCTGGAGTTTCTGAAACTTAAAATGCTGATTTGCTTTCAGGGACCCCAAAAGAAAAACGTCAGGAATAAATAAAAAAAAAAAAGGAAATCCCTCGTCAGCGTTGGTATTGAAAGAATGCGAAGGTCTCAGGGGATTGTATGGGTATGGTTGGTTGAATTCCACATGTCCACATTGTGGCCTCGCATCTGGTTGGGGACAGAAATGCTTGTAATAATACACTGGGGGGACTCTAGGCAGACATGTAGCCAGGCTCAGTGGGAATTCAGGCCATGTGATGGAGTCCAAGCCTGAATTCAGCTGATCTGTATCGTTTGCACGACAAACAGGGCCAATGCATCTTTTGGCCGCTAACTGAATAAACGAGGACTTAATGGGAACTAATGGAGCTCCTGTGTGAGCTTCTTCTTTCTCTCTTTTATCCACCGACTCCTCTCAGTCTCTTGGTGGCGGCCCAGGACCTGTAATTCCTCCTTCACTTTCCTTTCCGCTCTAACTGCACGGAATGGGGGAAGCAGGGTGAGATGGTTTTGCCTTTCTTTAAGCGGAGACTCCCTGAGTGCTTCATGCATTCTAATGAGAGGCGACATCTCTATTCACACAGGGCTCTTCCTGTCTCTGCGCACGGTTCTCTTTCCAGAGAGCCCGAGTACCTTCGTCCCCTCGGTCTAACCAGAACGAGGGGACGAAAGGCCAGCGGTCCGTTTCCCACACTCCTCTTCCCTTTTATTCCCACTTTTATCCCGCACAATACGCCTTGGGGTGGGATAAATACTTATCCCACTTTTTTGTCAATGCTAGAGCACCATGTTTTCCACTTGGCTGCCCAGTGGGCTGGGTGAATGTGCTTTGTCGGTTATGTAACACCTTTTCTTGAGGTTTTTTCCTCCTGCGTTTTTGGAATTGCATAACCCACCAGCTCCTGTGCGGCAGTCACCGAGGGTCCTCTTTCTCTGCCTTTATGAGGCACAAATATGATCCTCTAATGGACATGACATTAAGCTTGGTGCTGACGGTTCATCTTTTACCACTGCTTTCCACACAGGTACAACCATTGCTGCGGTTTGACTTGTTACGCAACATAGTAGAGGAGCACAGTCGGTTCTTCATCCTAATGCACAGTGTATTCTCCCTGTTCTGAAGTGGAATGAAATTCCACTTACTATTTCAGAGTGGCACTTAATCTTAAACTGTAAAATTTCTCAAGGTTAGAACATATACAGAGAGTGGCATTTCTTTCATTGGAGTGTTGGCTACTGAAAAGCCCAATCTGGTTTTTAATGCACACATAGACCTGCCACAATAACAAATTTAGCTGGACGATAAATAAAGAAATTACTGCGATAACTGATAATGTTGTTTTGAGACCATTTTCAGCTAATGTCATGATAATGGCAAAATAATGCAAGAACACGTTTTCAAAAAGCAATTAACTTTAAATTGTAATGAACATTTAATACTGGAAGTGGGAGACATTAAATATCAAAGATAAGTAAATAAAACAACAGAACTGTCTTTCAAAAAAAGGGCTAGTTGAAACCAAAACACCAAACTGAAGACTTTATCATTCAGTTTTTGGTAGAAAGAGAAGAAAACAGGAAAACAATAAACCATGCCAATGGAAATTATTGAGCTTATTTTAATTTATCATGCGATTAATTAATTTATTGATTATTGTGACAGGACTATGCACACAATTCCAGTTAAACTCCCAGTAGAGTTTCACAAACGTCATATGTTTACATTTGTGATGGTGGGAAAGAAAAAGCTTTTTTCGGCATAATTGCCACACAGCCAGCTGGCACGAATCATCCATCCATCGTCTTATCCCAGCAAGGTTTGGTAGAGGTGTCAGTACCCATCTCTAGCAGGACACATCCTGGATAGAACATTTTTATGCAGTTTTTTTTTAATATCTTTTAAAAACAAAATACAGTTTTTGTGTGTACTCCTTCTATTTCATGTTTCTTTTAGTCCAGTTAGCATACAGCTTAGACAAAGCTGCAACTTTATTGCTGCATTTAAGTGAGGTATCACGATGAAAAACAGCTTACCAAAGTAAAATCTGTTGCACAAATGACTTGGGGGAAACAATATCTGCAAACATCTGTGTTTGTAATCAGCTAGAAGGAGCTGGAAAAGAAGTGAAATCAGATATCAGACTAGTATCATTATTCATGTCTCCTACATGTATTGCATGCTTTGAGGTGCTTGATAAGATTTGGGGTCGTGTTTGTGTTTTTTGGGTTATTGATGACTGTAAAGAGAAATAGCTGGAGTCCGTTTTGCAGATATGACAACAAAGCATCCAATCGATCCAATGGAAAGATCAATTTGGGAACACACCACATTCCCAAATTGATGACTTTTGAGGTTTTCCAGATTTAAATCTGTGTAAATGGTGCGTGCACTTGGTTTGGACATGATTCAGATGATGAAAATTGTATGCATCTCATACAATATTTTTAGTGATCTAAGTGTAGAACCTGATTTAATTGTAGTAAAAGTGGAAACAGACAAACAAATTTCCATTGAGTTAGAACTTCACCTGTTAGACTCTGGAGCTTCTTCTCTGCACCATCCTGCCACACAGACATGCAGTCCATGCAGTTAGGCCTCAAGACTCACTTAAAACCGTCTGCACTTTATAGGACTCTCATGCGATGTCTTCCCTTTAGGGACTCATTATCAAATTAAAGCAAACTGGTGCACAATGCAAAGTCATAGAAACGACTCCGCTTCCTGTTTGGTGAAGCACTAGATCTTTCTGAACGGCACGCAGCTTGGACACTGTGCCCCTTTTTCCTTGGAGAAGAGATTCGGTGCAGGGAAAGCAGCTTTTGGGGGAAACAAGTCAAAGAGAGATGGACGGTCGAGTGGCTGCTTCGCCCGTGGGTCTGCTGGTCGGCGCAGGCAGGATGCACGTTAACTGCAGTCCATTTACATCAGCCAGCGGGACTCACAAGGTCGGCCTCGCTTGTACACAAAGGGAGGGGCGACGGGGTGTGAGCCCGGAGAGGAAACCTCGCCTCGTCTGAGGCAATGGACAACCTCCAGAGCTGGTTTTGCTATGAGGTTGCATCAGCCACAGGGAGTGAGGTGGATCCAAAAAGATGTTTTTAGTAACTGTGAAACAAAAGAACAGCCAACCTGAACAGTCACTGTGAGCCGCTCAGGGAACTACGAGCGTGTACCGACCATAAATAAATCAATTCTGTTGGTTAACGCTGCCATCAGGGTCAGCCCGATGTTACTTTTACCAGATTTAGCAACATCCCAAAACTGCTGCCACACTAAAAATAAAACTGAGGGGGATTTACAGAATAAATTTCCCAGAATTCATTTTTAAAGTTAATCTAATGTAATAACATCTTCATAAATTATATTAAGCTACAATGTCTCTCTATTGTTTTTTTTATGTAATTGTTTTTAATTAGTGTTCTTGTTGGTGCTTTACTCTTCAATCTCCATCCACTAGATTTTTAAAAATATATTTAAAAAAGAAAATTATGACTTTGTGCATACTTTTCTGTGAGTTAATGGACGTTTTCTCCTCCTAAAATAAATAACAATAGGACATTGTGATCATGATATTATCTTAAACAGATCTTAAACACAGGGTAAGGTTACAAAAATGACCTACTCAGATCCCCTCACTATCCTCTGCAGGGCCATCTTTTCTGCTGGAGTTCCACACTGAGATCCAGCTCTCAACCGCAGCTCAGTAAAACAATGTGAGGATGTTGGTAGAAGGTGGTGTTTGTTCCAATGTCCTTAGTGAAACCTCAGACATTGAGTTTTATAGAGAAAATTGAAATGCAATGGGCAAGAAATTTAGTTTTCCAAACAGTCCTTGGTCCTGTAGCTTCGACCTTGAGTTTATCTGTATGTTTTGTTTTAAAGGCTGCATTTGCCCTCTGGCCATTCGATATACAATATTCATTTGAAAGTTATTATGAAGTTAAGATAAACTTCCTTTGGTCTGTCAGTATTGGTAAAGCCCCCCGCACCCCCCAGCCCCGATCACAGGGAACCCATTAAGAAGGAGCAGAATATGTTGTTAAACCTTGTTAATCTGCATCAAGTTTGGCCAAAGCTATTTTTTATAGGGTTCCTGCACAATGCTCCCTTTCCTATTCATGTCTATCCTTCCTTTCTTCCTTCTTCGTGTATTTTTTACCTTCCTGTTGTCCTTTCTTTTTCCCTTTTCACTTTGTCTTTCCATCTTTCTTTAGGAAATAAGAAAAGATAGGAAGATCCTCATTTCAGGTTGTTCATTATGTCCTACTTATTTTCTGCCTTATGTTTATCTATTCTCTCATCTTTCTTTTCTTATATTTTCCTTTCTTCCTGGTATCCACCATTTTCTTTTTGTTTCTCAGTTTTGCTCTGCTTTCCTTGTGTCCTTCCTTCTTTCTTTGTGCTTTTCTTTCTGTTTAGTCCTTGCTTACTTCCGTTCTTCTTCCCTTTCTTGTGTCCTTCCTGGGGTTTCTTGCTTTCCTTTTCTTCCTTTAGGTTTTTATAGGTTCTGTATCTAAAGCCTGTTTACTTTAGCATTTGCCATACATTTGTTGTTATTGTTGTTTTTACATTTTTATAAACTTTAAAATGTGTGTAAAGAATGGAGAATTCTGGGAATTTGAGTCTGGAAAATGATTCTACTGTAAAACAAGAAGGAACTGTGTATTTGTAAATAGACAGACTTAGTCTGTGTGTCCGTAGTTCTTTTGTTTTTTGTTATTTTTGAGCCTCATCATCTTCGTAATTAATCTAAGAATGTTCACCCTTGAATGCTCTGTACAACTTTATATCGAGTTTGCATCTCGAATGTTTTGTAATGAGCAGACAATAAAAAAAACACATGAACCAAATTCACAGCATATTTATCTATTGAGAACTTTCCTTTGGTGCATGAATGCCCATTGTGCTTATGTGAAGGAAAAGGTCAGAAGTGCTTGAGGGTGTTTTTCCTCCAGAGAGTGGAACACGGATGGAGACAGGAAAACACAGGGTGCTTAGTTTTTCCCTTTGGTTAGTTGTTGTTTCTCCCGGGACACAAGCTGATTGGCCTCCAGTCTGTTCCTCAGGTGTGTGGAGCCACGGTTATCACGCTGAAATCACAAACACCCGTGTGGACACAGCTGTGTCTAGTTGGACGAAGAGGGTAAAGAAGAAGATGAAGGGACGGCTGTGTGGTTGGGTTTATTGCAGAAAAGGCAGAACACATGGGTCCAAGTTAGCTCAGGCTGCAAAAGGACAGCACAAAACTCAGGGTGAAGCATTAGGTGAATCCTTAAGTTTGTCACAACCAGAACCATCATGGCTGACTGTAGCTTGTTATTACTATCTGATGAATCCAAATGATGATCAGATTTTTCTCTTATAGAAACCAGCTCCTGATCAGAAAGCCCTGTTGTCCTCTTCCTTGTCAAGCAAATCACAATTCCGCCTGTTACACCCTGATCGAATTATTGAGTGATAAGTAAACACACATATTAGATTTCCAAACCCAGACCTACCGACGCAGCTTCCTGTTGTTTTTTTAAATGCTGTGAATTCGGCTGTGTAAATTCTGCTCAGCGCTCCGTTCTTGTTGATCACTCGTGAGAAAAACGAGGACAATTTCTCCCCCCCAACCCCCAAAAAAACTGAGTCCACCGGCAGCTTTGGCACAGCTGCTCTGTCACTGCTGACAATCAGGGAAAGGTAATTAAGTCATTGGGAGAAATGCGGCTTAATGTTTCCCCTCAGAAGGCTGCTCGTTAGTGCTCCGTTTCCTAATGCTCTGTCCAATTATGCTGTGTTTGTGGACCATTTGTTGCAGGTCTGTTCCCAAGCTGCTGTCTTTATGGAAAACCCGGTCTGAGGGCAGTCTAGACTAAAAGTGCATCTCACAACCGAAGCGAACGGGGAGAATTAAATTAGAACCTCCAGGAGGCTCTTTGTGACGTCAACGGCATGGATGCTCGAACGACCTCAAACCCAATCACGAGTAATTCATGCTCGCTAATGCTAAATCTATTTGATGTTGAATGGACCTTTTTATTCTCCTTAGTTAAAATCATTTGACTACAGTTTACCAGAAATAACCTTGTGTGAAATAATATTATGTAGGGCTTACAGCGACATGCAGATGCTTTCTTTTGTTTTGTTGTGAAGAACGCCGCCTCGTTTATTTGCATTTCATTACAGATCAAGCTAGTCGTGTTATTTAATTTTTTTCTTATACAGTAGAAGTCTTTTCTGCTCTTGGGGTTTGGCTTAATGTTTTTAATGCAGTTGGTATTTTTTATTGCTCTGTTTTTTGCTCTGCATATTTAACGGATCCATCAACCTCCATGTGTTTTTTTTTAGGATTTTATGTGATAGACCCCCACAAAGTCGTGGCTAATCATAGTTTTCAAAAAAGTTAAAAAAGAAAAAGCATGTGGCTTGCCTTTCCATTCTCCCTTAGATCTGAACTTTGACTAGGCCATTCTACCACAAAAATGTGCTTTGATTTTGTACTTCTGACTATATTTAGAGACCAGTCAGTTGGAAATTTAACCTTTCACCACTCTCAAATTTTTTCCATCATCTAACAGGTTTTCTCCCACTTTCACCTCCTGTTTCCCCATTAGTTCTGAGCAGCTTCCCTGTCTTTCCTGGAAAAGAAACATCCCACAGCATCATCCCGCCGCCATTGTGTATCACCATGTGAAGGGTCTGCTTTGAATGTCACTATAACTTTATTCCTTATCTCTCTGGTGTGTTCCATGGTCTGGATTAATTTATGTAGAGACATCAGAGTAAAAAAAGGCTAAACGCTGCCAACAAATAACCAAATCTTAACAAGTATTTTTGTCCAGTTTCTAGTGCAAAAATCTTACAAATACATTTTCAGCAAGATATAGGAGGGTTTTTTTTGTTTTTTTTTGTCAATAATGTTTTATAATGACAAAAACGTACTAGTTCCACAGGCAGATTATTTTGCTTATAGCAAGACATTTTTTCCATAAGTGAAATAAAATACCAGTGAAACTTGTAGTTTTTGGTTTGATCAATATCTTTTTAATCAATTTTAGGTTTGTCTTATTTCTAGTGCACTAAGATATTTGCATTAGAAACTAGACCAAAAATACTTGGTGAGATCTTGTGTTTTTGCAGTGAATGCAAATACCACTTTTTTTTCCTTTTTCTTTTTTAGATTTTAATTTGTATAAATGAACTAATATCAATCTCCTTACTATCTCAAGTTATACACTATTTTGTTTTGGTCTCACATAAAATCCTTCTAAAAAGAGTTTGTGTTTGTAACATGACATAATGAGGAAAAGTTGAAAGGGCGTGAATACATTTGCACGATGCTGTAATAGTTGCGTTGGTAAGTGAGAGTCGGAAGCGATTAAGGCTCTGTGATTAAGGCCAATGCAGTCAGAGACTTCTGAACATCCCGAAGAGCTCAAATGAAGAAATTAAGTTAAAGAGCTTTCAGTGGTGCAGGTATCCATCGACCTCTGGTGTCGACCTCTGTCCAGCTCAGCGTTACTGCAGGGACCATGCTCTGCTTGTCGGGATTTAAAAGTCAGCGCTGACATTCTCGTTTTTGAAGGCACCGGCTCTCAATTACATAAACACAAACACACTGTCAAATCCGAAGAGCCTCTAAACGCCTCGGCAGCAATCATATCTCACATGAAACCCTTTCCACAAATGAAGGCCTTTACATGCTTGCACCCCAAATTATGGACCATTTAAATATCTCTAGGTAGTTTTCCGCATTTAATCTGTCCAGCTGCAAAATCCTTGCAGAACATCCAATAGGAGAGATGCATGTCATTTACAAGGAAATAGGACAATAAAGAGAAGCCCAGTTCACTGAAAATTATTCATTTCCCCATGGCTCTTGTCAGCGTAGGTCAGGTAAGATGCATGAGAACCTTTCAGCTGGGATTTTTTTCCCTTTGTTTACATCAACATGCCCAGGAATCCCCCTTTTTGGTGGGCTTTGGATAGAGAGCAGACAGGATCTGGCACGTCCTCTTCAATGTTGACATTGCCAACGCGAGTTTCTGTCAAGTTGCCCCCCCTTTTGAGTCGTAGCCTGTTTGTTTTAAACCGGTGGGGGCTTTTACCCTCATGTAGGCGGGAGCATGCACTGCAGCATTTTCGTTTGCATCATTTGTTCCCACGTGTTCACTATTTTAGGATATCGTGATTGTTTATTGTTATGTAACGCATTTTGTTTCTTGGTGCATTAGTTTGGACTGAATAAAGGATGATGAGGGCAGATAGTGACTCAGTTTATCTAGGCCAGCCCCTCTACCCTCCCTTTTCTTGCACTTAATACGCCAGATGAGCTCACCCTTCTTGTTACATTAACGTCTTTTTCAAAGTGGGAGCTGTAAAACAGTGGACATCCACAGAGAACAAGCGGTAGCCCCCCTGAAGTGTGTTTCCATTCATCCTCTGACTTTTAAATCTCTGTGTCCGTTTTTGTGAATGAGTCATTGACAGAAAGATTTCCCAGAGGACACGCAGGCAGTTTTCCAGTACTCTGTTTCTGCGCCATTCTGTCAACATTTGAGAGGTCATATGGTGACCTCAGACATGAGAGGAAATGATGCAAATCTGCTTTGAAAAGAAACTGAACACATCCTGTTTTTACTTTTTTGAGCGAAAAGGGAACTAATTACTGTGTTGCACAGACGTTATGGGATGTTAATTTTTCTGTCCAAAATTGTTAATGTACAAATGTACAAAGACAAATATCTGTCGGTAACGGTGGTGAATGACAATTTGACAAAAATATTAAAAAAGAAAATTCATGCAGCTCTCAGATAAACTGAGAAATTTATTTTAAGATTCTGGTCAGCATTGTTGCTGAGGATGTGTTAAAATATGGTGGCAGTGAATGGAAGCAGCTAAAAGTCTCATTTTTTGTGCATAATCAGTCTGTTTCTTTACTCGTTCACCTCACCAATGCAGTTGTCGAAATGTTATTCTTACACCTAGGTAGCTGTAGACAAGTTTGCTTTTTTGCATAACAAGATGTAAAAGCTACAGAGAATTCTTACCTAAGAATCTTTATGCTCACAAACAACACCTGCAGTCACCTCATGTTATTGCATGAACTGTGTTTTGGTTTTTCTCTCAGTCATGTGTTTGTTTCTTCCCTTGAACCCCCAATTTCAGCTGTTTCATGATCCTGGGGTAAACAGCGTTTCAACAGCGCACCTGGTGCTCACCTCTGTTTTCTGTGTAGAGGACCTGTTCTCGCTCCATCTTTTTTTTTCTGTTTTTTTTTAGGTTGTGAATAATATCCGATCTGTTTTCTGTTAAAGATGACCTTAAAAATCTAAATATGGTGGTGCGTTTCCATTTACTAGAGTTGTGGCTCCGAGGACTATATTTGTGCCAGAAAAGTGTGATTTGACATTATTTATCTGCTTCGAAAAACTGTTGAAAGGCAGATTCTTTTCTGTAGCTTGAAATATATTTTCTCTCTGATTTAAGTAATAAAAATTATTCATGCTGCAATTTATTGTGTAAATTGCTGGACTTCAGAAGTTGTCCAGCGTTTGGTCTTTTTCCAGGACCCCACTTCCACCCACAGTGTGAGTTTTTCCCCAGGTCTTGTTGTGATCCATTTGTCGTAGGAGAGTGCAACTGGAGACAGAACAGAGTAATCTCATCTCTCGAATCAATCCTGAGGGAATTTTTTCCACTAGATAATTTAATGTGATTCCTTTGTAATTTATATCAAATCAAATTTAACTTGATTACCCAAAGAGGGAAGTTGATTTAATCAGGTTTACAAAGAAGTCATTGAGAGTCGGTCAAAGGAGACATAGTCTATAAACCTGCCAATTTTCTACAATCAAGAAGTGTTGCGTGTGGCTATTTGGGGGTTTTATTCATTTTTGATAGAATAACTTTGATTTTTTGTTTTAAATAAATGTTTTAGTGAAGTCATGTGGCAATTGATCTAATGCCCAGACACAGTTTTCATAAGTTTATGTTTTACAGAAATGACTTCTTTAGAAAATGACAGCTTTCAACGCTAACATATTTTTTTTGTGTTAGAAATGCACCAGGCAATATTTGGAGTTTAATATTTTTCAGCTCACTTTGTACTGAATAATGACTATATGATTGGGATCTCAAAATTACAATCTTTTTCCAAGCAGCGAACATACCCTTCTTAAATAATACCAGATTGCATCAGCCACAAAACTCTGCAGTGTGGAAGTTATTACTGAGGGAGGAAGACTCAAAGTTAGCTATTTTGGGTATCAGTGAAATGTTTCAAATTTAGTGCAGAGCGAGTGCAGAGATGTAAGAAGCTATTTAAATAGAAAACCGTCTGCTATAGAAAATGCTAGATTTGGAAATGCAGGCAGTGTCTTGTAAACCTTAGAGTTCTGCTAATATAACATTCTTGATGTTACTTGCTATTGAAGTAATTTCAATATGTCAGGTCTGTAATAATTATGGGTTGTTTTAAATAAGCAAAATCCTGTTTTTGTCTCGTACAAACACAGTGTGACATCCCCTCTGCTCCTGATGCACCTAACTGAACTCAAATCAAGAAAGTTTGAAAGAAATCCTTTCAACGGCATTTAAATATTCTATTTTAAAGAAAAGGTGCTGAAGATTGTGTAGGCAGGTACAGGCTGTAAAAAGAAATCAAGATCTAAAATCAAACACAAATCTGATTTGTGCATCTATGGTATTTATATCTTTTCTTTTTCAGTACATTCCCACTAAGGCTCTTCTCTTTTTTCATCTTTCGCTTGCAGACACAGTATATATATTTTTTAAACCTTTCCATAAATATATACTATAACATGAAGCTACAGTATGTCGCAGTGTGGAGGAACAAGAGGAATGCCTTAATGTCTGCATATAAGCTGGCTGCGTGCGCACATGTTTGTGTGTTTTCTGAGCTGGGGCATGTAGGAAACGGGCCGAAGTTTCCGGCTATTTTTGCTGTTCCTTGATAAGAGAAGGTGTTTCCTCCGCTGCCGGGACGACTCCTTGGGGCCCATTGTTTGGAGGCAGTGGTGATTTGTTGTGTTAAAGTGTACATTTTGGGTCCCTCGCCTGTCTGGACGGACGACGGCAGGAGAAGTGGACTGAAATGGGTTTGGGGGGGTCGTGTGCATCAGAGTGGGGGAAGGGAGTGTGTTTTTTTGTTGTTGTTGTTGTTTTTTTAAATAGATTATTCAAAGAATCTGGGTTAGATATGGATCCCCCCCGCTGTTTCAACTGGACGGGTTAACGCCGCTGTCAGTTAACCCTGCTATGACATCATCGCCGTATCCTGTGTTGTACACAGGCATCCCCACTGTTCCCGCCTCCAAGAAAACAATCCCTCTGTTGGCGTGATGACAGCATCCCCATCGAGGCCCGAGACAACACAGCACAAACCAATCATTATTGTAGATAGTGAAGCAATGGGGGACGTCACTCCTCCCTGCAGTGACTGATTGAAGGGCGCTCTGTGCTACAAACGTGCACAATTGATAAAGGGTCGGAGGGGGAGGGCGGGATTATTCACAGTAATCTGCACAGATGTTTCTTGATGTGAATGTTTGCATTGATCCCACTTCCTTCTGTCTTTTGTCTTTGATTTGCAGCTGAGAAGGTGTCATCGCTTGGGAAGGACTGGCACAAACTGTGCCTCAAATGTGACCGCTGCAACAAGCTTCTGACCGCAGGAGGCCACGCAGAGGTCAGTGGGATCAAACTGCGAAAGAGCTCAGAGAAAGAAAAAAAAAAAAAAACTTCTTTGTGGAATCACTTGGCTGCGTTTGAAGCTTTACCAGTCCTGAATGCATGTTTTTTTTCTCTCTCCATGAAAACATAAAATATTAGTTTTTTCTTCAAATTTGTTTCAATTGCCGTATAGACATTGTGTCGGAGAAAGGAGCTGTTTTTGCTTTATGAGCTCATTTGTTTCAACCATTATTCATGAATGTTTTTATTTTTTATTTTACCAGGAAAATGCCATTGACATTACAAATCTTTTTTTTGCAAGAGAATCCTGCTCTGACTTCTTGAAGTCAAGTCAGCCTTTTGTTTTTTTATATTATTATACTTTCAAAATGATTGTTGACCAAAGTGCTGCACAAAGTAGAGCAAGAACACACAGTTAACTTTACCAAAATATAAACTACAATAACACATGACAATATGACCAGATAAAAGAGTGATTGAGGTCAAAATAAATAAAAAAATGAAACAACAGTGGAAAACCTCAACTATAACTAAAAGCTAAAGAACGTTTTTTTTTTTTTTTACAAACATGCACAAGCTGCAGATTTCTTGAAAAGTATTTTTGATTCAACCCTCAAAAAAGCCTAGAACCTTCATTTACAATGGACGCCAAAGTGCATCCGATTTGATCCAGTGCAATATAGTCCATTAAAAAGAAATGTTTAAAATCATGACAAAGACACTTTACATTAATAAGATTCGTGAATAATTCAAAACTAGGACAGTAAAACCAGTGATGTCATCAATGGAAAAAGAACTTTAGGATATTTTACACGTGAGGTGAACCACTGAAACGTTCTTCAGAGCTTCCTCATGAACATTTGACATCTTGAACATTTACTGAAATGTTCAAGATGTAGCAGATGTTACTAGCTGGCTGCAGCTAACTAGCTTGTTCCAGTCGACCGGGTGCTGACAAAACATCTGTGAAATGTTTCTCCTGTTTCCTACGTTTCTGTGGCCCTGAACCTTGTAGTAAGCATTGAGTTATTTGATTACTTTTTTGGGAAGACGTCGGTGTTTCAGAAAGTTTTTTTCGTCGAGGCTGACCAGTTTATTCTGTCTTCTTTTTTCACCAGCGTCAAAACATCCACCAGTACTACCGTAAACGAGACGACATGGCACAGTAGTCAAAGGTCTGCAACTTTTAGGACTTTAGTATTCCTGCAGTCCATTCGTTGCTATTGTAACTTCTAAGAGCCAGGATCGATTGTTGCTTGGTGATTATCAGACTTACAGACAGAATCTCTCAATTTTGGCCTTTTGGACCTGAAGTGTCGTGTAACATCAGAGTCTGTAGTCTCTTTTAAAAGGTCCTGTGACGTATCGGAGTGTTATTTTTCTTTCTCTGAGTCATGATATGTCACAGTCCTTGTGCATCTGTCACCGGATATATTTGTTTCTGCTTTCCGTTTTCCGGGCCTGTTTTGTGTGTCTCGTAGTGTCTGTCGATATGTTGGGTCCTCATGGGAAGTTTTACTCCCTTTAGCCCTGCAGGATGAGCCGTTTTCAGATCCTCCCTCTCTGGCTTGCACAGTCAGACTGCAGTATCACATCTCAGTCAGTTTCCCCTGACGCTGCACTGCTCACTGTCTTTTGAGGATTCTCTCATCTCATCCTTTTTGATTTACCCATTCATGACCCGGGCAACTATGTTTTTTCTTTGAAACACTCTTCTTGATCTCCCGCTTTTTTTTTTTCTTCCTTTTGGTCAAAGAGGATGTGATCTCAACCTCTTTGGACACAAAAGCAGTTTCCCCCCGCAGACCCCAGAGGATGCTTGTCTGCTGTTTAATCTCTGCCTGATTACAGTACAGTAGTCGCACACAATCTCTTTCTGAGGCCCTCGCTCGCTCTTCCCGCCACCCTTCGCTCCGTGGAGGGCATCCAAGTCCCTCCCCACGCCATGACTCTTACTTTAACAGGGAAACGAATCTCTGCCCGGTCGTCGTCATGGAAACTCGAGGCCGGGTGACGTTTCTTCTGGAAAGAAATGTTTAAAGAGATTGTCCGGGAGTGCTGTTTGTTATCGTCTCAGGCGCGGTATGTGGAAGGTTGTGAACCCCAGAAGGACGAGGACTGCCGCTTTAAAAGGAGGACAGGATGCGGCCCAGAGCGGCCTGACGTCTGTGGGCTAAACAAGGGCAGCAGTTTCCCCCTGAGGCGACCTCCAACATGGGACGTGACAAGTCTCCGTAGTTGACCCTGAAAGAGCATGGCTTTATTTGTTCCAGCACATTCAGAGGTGTTTTTGCTTTTGTTTTTTGGTCGTTTTTTTTAACGCAACACCGCTGGAACATCAGAACCATCTGGACTCAGTTAGCGTCTATAAATCCTAGTGGTCACAAATTAGCGCGTGTGCTGGTTTAAAATGTTTGATTTAATCTTTAACAGCTTCAAATCCGGTCAAAGTGAGACACTCGTATGTTCAGATACGTTCATGTTCTTGCAAATGGAATAAAAGCTACCAGTTGTTTTCAACTGCAGCGACTTAAAGGTCTACTTCTCATCTACATTTGCAAGCTTTCGGCACTCTGCTGATGAGCACTGGCTCTTTTAGCTGCTTTAGGGTCAGCTGCATCACTTACGGGGTCGGCAGTCATCACTTGAGCCTAATGGGCCTTGATGATGCTCTGAAGCTGCCTGTACGGGTAACACACATGATGGCGGTACACTCATGAGCTGCTCATCAAAAGGTCAGAATGATCAGGGACAGAATGAGTCGAGCCAAATCAGTTTCTCCAACCGCAAAAACCTAAAAATGTTTTATTTAATTTTATTTATTTATATTTTTTTTTGCCGTTTCCAATATACAGGGTTCGTATGAGTGCTCGAAAACCTAGAAAAGTATTGAATTTCTATTAGGTGTATGAGGTTTGGAAAGTGCTTGATTTCTGTATAAAAACCCTTGAAAGTGCCTGATATTCAAACTGCACAGTTTAATATTAAAGTGTAATCTAACGTTTGATTAAAAGCCTAAATTTAGAAAGCGTTATTTACAGTTGAAACCGCATTTTTAAAGATAATAAAAATCTCACTGTCTGAACAAATGTATTTCTCTTGTTTTAGGTCAGTTAAGATTGGCTGCACTGAACTAATTTACTAACAAGGCACCTAAATAACCAATTATATTCCACAGAAGGCATCTAATTAGTGAAACAAAACGTCCACCCCAATGTGAAAAAAGTGTTTCGGTAGCCTCATGCTATGGATGTTCTTTCATTTATCACGGACATTATTGTTCCATTACATAAAATCCTGATGAAATACGTTGATGTTTCTGGTTGTAATGTGAGAAACTGGAAAAGTTCAATGTGTCACAATGTTTTTAGAAGGCTCAGCTAACTGTGCCTCAAATGTAAACTCGTTCTATCGCACTGCTCTTATTTTCAGCCATCTAAAATGATTAAACTCAGACAATACAGGAAGGAAATATGGTCCTGTTCTTTTACGTAACCTGCAGCGACGGGTCGTTCCTGAACTGCTGCTGACTCCAGGGTTCTTCAGGATCAAACACAACGGAAATCCTAGAAGAAACATGAACTTTGACTTAATAAATAGAGGTCTTATTAAGTAATAACTCACCCAGAAATGGATGACAGGGAATTTGTCCGCAAAAAATAAAAAGTAAAGCAGCTAAACCTTCAGAGATTATTTACCAGCTGAAAGGTGAGCAGTGGTTCAGAAATCAGAGCACAGGGTTGAAGCAAATCTTAAGTGTGTGTGACAGTGTGGGAGGTTTGACTGCTGGGAAGAAAGTGGGCTTTTCTTTCAGTGGCGAATCCATTTTTGAGTTCACTTCGCATCTTGTCCGTACAGTCGGATCCTGACAAAGACGTCAGAGTAGGAGTCCGACTCTGTACCTTTGCGAGTCTCATAAAACCCGAACACGAGGGCGAGAGGGAGAGTGTGGCGGCTTTAACAACAGCTGATCCTGTCACGGGTGATGCATTATTAAAGTCAGAGAGCAACCTTTTCTTTCTTCTTCGCTGTCCTCCAAGGGAGAGAAAAGAAAAAAAAGAAAGAGCTCAGGTGGCCAGGGCAAAGTGAGCAGTGTCTGGTTTTCCACTCATCACCCTGCAGGTCTCGCCTCCTGCTTAGTGATTTTTCTCATCTATGGGCATCGGAACCTGCACACAGACCGGTGGCCCCTCACCCATCATCCTCTTCGCCCATCACATGTTCCTGCGGTGGCTGACACATTCCCAGTGTGCATCGGATTCAAGACATTTTATGTCACAATTTGGATTTTTTTTTTCCTCCCCCTTTTTCCTTGGGAGTGGAAACACGATGTCTGTCACACATGTGCAGACACAAAGCTCCCATTGACGTGTGTGTGTGTGTGTGTGTGTGTGTGTGTGTGTGTGTGTGTGTGTGTGTGTGTGTGTGTGTGTGTGTGTGTGTGTGTGTGTGTGTGTGTGTGTGTGTGTGTGTGTGTGTGTGTGTGTGAATTCATCAACAGAGACCAGTTCCCTGGATACAGTAGCGCTCGTTATTTTTGGGTTAAAGCTCCCTGTGACAATGACTTCATCATTAGGTGGCAGAAGGATAAAAAAATTAATAAAGCTCCATTTTTGGACTTGTTCCTCCATCGGCAACATTTTTAACACCGGGAAAGTGTGCGAACGTTATGACTTCACACACACATCATGTGCAGCTTCCTTTCTGCGTCAGATGGGTGTGTTTTATGTACTCAAGTGGATCAGTTTGGGGGTTTTCTCCTGCTAACGATGATATGTTCTCTCTCCCTGCAGCACGATGGAAGGCCCTACTGCCACAAACCATGCTATGCTGCCCTCTTTGGGCCAAAAGGTGAACTGCATTCCCCTCTCACACCGTTACATTATTAAAAACCCATTTGATTTATTTATGCGGGGTTTCTCGGCTGATTAGATGCATGTAACTCTCTATATTTGGCTCCTTACAGCTGTACGTGTTATACTAAAATATAATCTGGAACATTTGAATGCAGATAATTCATCAAATGGATATTATATCAACTAAATTTGTGCAATTCTAAATCTTCTTTTATCTTCTTACTCGAGGTGTTAACATTGGAGGAGCAGGTTCTTATGTGTACGATGCTCCAGCCAACGACAACACTGGTGGGGATTCAGCCTCTAAAGTTGAAGAGAAGCGTGTGTACGCGCCAAAGGCGCCATCAAAAGGTATTTCAGATGAAGTGTTCATTAAAATTCTGCTGTTGGTTTAAAATCTACGCGAGAAAATGATCTGACGTTCTCTTTGTTTGGGAGTTTGATATGAAGGCTGCACCTAATGATTATTTGAGTAATCGATCATTCCCTCTTTTTTTTTTTTTTTTTTACGATGATTGACCTGATTTTTAAAAATTGCCGTAGTCTGTAGATTTTTAACTTACCAATTGAATCAGTTTTTATGCAATATTGGAAATACATTCAAGGATGCAAATAAACAAAGAAGTGAGTTTCTTTTTTTAAATAAGAAAATCAACACTTTATTGCCCAAACTGGGATAGCAGCAGGCAATATTCATCATTTGCAGCAAATATGCATCTGCGGCTAAAAGAAAAAAAATTCTAGCAACATGTCAATGGGTCTTCATAGATTGAACGGTATAGTGCTGATTTGTTGATTATTTATTGGATCAACTGATTAGTTGGAAAAGGTGCTTCATAGATTTTTTTAATACGTATATATAATTTGAACCAGGTGGAACTAAAACTGCCATTTGAGGAGTTCTAGGTAGTACATGTTTACAAAAGTTTTGTTTTTTTTATCTTAAAAACAAAATGTATGTTTTTTTTTGGACAGCTTTGGCTTAATTACTGCTCTGAGTATATTGTTCTCTCTTTTTTTAGTCTATAGTTATCAATTAATCAGTTGCTAAATTAGTTGACAATCATTTTGATAATCGATTCTGATTAATTGCTTTAGCCCAACTTGATATTATGTGATAAACAAGCAACATGTAGCTGTGAAGCTGTGAAGTGAAAATCAAAGATAGTTTTCAAAATGTTTTAAATATTGAAATCTAAAAAGTGTGGTGTGCATCGGTATTTGGCCCCATCAGCTGCTGCCCTTATTAAAGCTGCCGTGGCACAGCCTGCCAGATTCGCGCAGTTTTAGGATGTCATTTCTGTCTCAGACTTTGGATTGAACAAAGTTCTGATAGATGTTCCAAGCTTGAGATGTTGCTTGTGACCTAACCCCGCTTCAGACGTCTCCATAACTTCCTCCTGTCTGCTGTGTTCCTTGTCTGCATGGCGCTGTTTGTTCACTAATCCTCTCTAACAAAGAACAGCTGGATTTACACAGAGATTAAATAACACACAGGGGGATTTTATGTTTTATGTAATTAGATGCCCTCCAAGGCACCTATTTGGAAATTTAGATGTTTAATTGGGCACCTAATTAGTAAATTAGACGCAGCACGTAACTGGCTGCACAGAACTTAGGGAGCTTCAGGATAAAAGGGGGGTAAATACAAATGTGTTACACTTTTTTTGGTTTTTATTATTATTTTTTAGATGTGAACATTTTTGAAAATCATTTCTAATTGTTCTTCCATGTTTTGCAATTAAGCTCTAATTTGTGTTTAGCTATCAAATAAAATGTAGCATGAGAAAATGTGGAGAGGTTCTGAGTGTGAATACTTCATGTTTTGGATCCATCGGTCTACTGAGCCTCATGTTTGTGTGGAAAACATGGAAGCTTCCGTTTAATTAGGTCACATCTCTTGTCATCTCACACTCGGATAGGAAACAATGAGTTAAGTGTCTGAACTTGGCAATATTTGGGTGTTTTATATAAGCTTCCCTTGAAATCCATAAAAACGTAACATTTCTTTCCTGTTCTTTCATTATTGCCCCAGAGGAGTTCACGCCTAGCAGGGCCAGACTAATACTCATTCATCAGTTTTCATTCATTTTTGTTTTTTTACATTGGTTCTTCAGAGACTTACCTCCAGGGGTCATTTTTATTTGATTATTTTCTGCAGCTGGCAGCATTACCACTTTCTCCGGCGAGGCCAACCTTTGTCCTCGATGCAGCAAGAAGGTGTACTTTGGTGAGTCGTTGAAACAACCCAGAATCGCAAAGATCGTTACAGGAAGCGGCGCGGACGTGTGCAAAGCGCGTAACGAGGCGTCTCACAGATGTATGAAATATGTGTCTGGTTTCCGTCCCTTTAGCTGAGAAGGTGACCTCCCTGGGGAAGGACTGGCACCGGCCCTGTCTGCGCTGTGAGAGGTGCAGCAAGACTCTGGCTCCTGGCAGCCACGCAGAGGTGACAACTCACATTAGGTTTTGGGTTCTTACTGTGCAGCCTAATACAGGACTGTTAGAAATATTAAATTAAAACCATCATTCATAAAACATCACTGACTTAGAGCAGATTTAGATGTAAAAATGCACATTCTCGTTCAACTGAGATGTTTGTTTCTGGTAGAAAATCAGACATAAGATAATGAACAATTTTCTACATAAAAAAAAAATTTAATCCTGTATTGACAATTATGTATACCCTCCTCAATAATAAATTGAAAGATCTTTAATCATGGTAGCTGATGCTTTTTGCACGTCTCCTCTAGTCCTTCTTGCCATCACCCTTCCCATGCAGATTCTCCATCACACTGATGTTATGTCTTAAAATGTTAATATTTATTTTAGTCAGAGGAAACATGTTGGTGAAATTAAAAGATTATTTCAAAGTAAAGTACCGGTATGCTGTTTTTTTTTTCTTGTGATGTCATCAACCCAAACATAAACAAAGCGTATTTAGCAGTTTTTCAATGTTGTTCTAAAAAAAAAAAAAAAAAAAATTATATAAAATCCCACAATGGACGTCCGAACATTAATACCCAGCTGTGTGTTTTTTGCGAGTGTGTATTTTTATCAGGAAAAATAAAATTAGACTGGACAGTGGTTTTTAAAAGATAAGCAATACTTGCCAAAAAACTAACAACATAAGTGACCACAATCAAGTAAGGCAGTAGCGTATTGGAAATATTGACAGCACAAATCCCCACCTTTTCCACCTCCAAGCTAACATTATGAGCTATTCTGAGGAGGAATTAATTGAAAAGGTCACTTCATATTCCCAATAGCAGACTTCTTCAAGTCTTTTATTACGTCTGAAATCATCTTCTGTCTCGTAGATGGTTTAATTTAGAAGCTCTCTAATAAAAGAAATATAATCTACAAAGGTCAAGATTTGATCCCCCAGAAGATTTTTGCTGCCATTTTGTAGAGGCAGTACAAATCAGCTGTAGTCTGATTTTTGTCCATGTATATGTTACGTTAATCTGTAGCTGTGAGAGTTTTGTTATGTTTTTTTTTATTATTATTATTATTTCATTCCATTTCAGAGTAAATTGTCAAACTAATTGTCGTCGTCTCCTCCCCCCCTCCAGCATGACGGCCAGCCCTACTGCCACAAACCCTGCTACGCCGTCCTCTTTGGACCCAAAGGTAACCGCTAGGGGGCGCTGTCGACCCACGAATCTCCAACTGACACTTGAAAGAGAATGTCACACAAGTGTTTCTAAAAAAGCCTTTCCCACTGTGACTGTGCAGCGACCCGTCCTGCTGATGTTTTACCTTGTTTTTCCCCTCCTCCTCTCTGCTGCCCTCCTGACTGTTCTCCCGCTGTTCTCCCTTTTTGGTCTCTCCAGGCGTCAACACTGGCGGCGTGGGCAGCTACATCTATGACAAGGAGCCCAGTGCAGTGACCCAGCCTTGAACCTTTTGTCCCCCCCCTCAGCCTCACCCTCCTCTTCTCTACATTACACTGACCAACACCCACAGTATTATGTGCTGAATTTTGTTTTCTCCCCTCCTCCCTATTCGTTTGTTCATACCTGAGGCAACTGTCGATCGGCTGCGACTCCCTTTCCCAGCTCTTCTGCCGTTCCCAGGATCAGATAAAGCAGCACGGAGGAAAATTAACTGAACTCGAATGCAGAAAGAAGCACAGACACGTCAAAGTATCTCATAAAATGCACATTAAAAAAAAACTCTGACGAAGGATATTTTGTCTAGTTTCCAGTGGATGTATCTTAGTACATTTGAAATAAGACAAAGCTCATTTACAAGTAGCTTTTCAGCAAGATATACAAGCTTATTTTAAGTAAATAATTTCATAATATTGATTTTAAAAAGTACTAGTTCCACTTGCAAATTATTTCATTTATAACATATGAAAAAATGTCTTGTTATAGTGAAAAGATCTGCTAGTGAATTTTATCAATATTAGCGAATTATTTACTTAAAACAAGCTCCTCTGTCTTTCTGAAAAGTTACTAATAGGTTAGTTGTGCCTTATTTAAAGTATACTAAGATATTTGCACTCGAAACTAAAAGTTTATGTTGCTTTCAGTGTGCTTTTTTTCTTTTTCTTCACAAAAGCTAAAGCTGTCGCCACGTTCACACTCTAATGCGGTTTCACAACAGGAGACTTCAGGTCTCTCCGTCTCGCATATTTCACCCCGCAAAACTTAATCGAATCTGTCCTCCGGGTTATTTAAGGATATATGCGAGGAAATAAAAATCTGACCGCCAGGGATTCTCAGGTGCTGCTTTACTGCCGCCTGACGACAGACGGAGAAATTTAACCTCGGAGGCTGTTTGCGCGCACAGATGGTCTTGAGGAATGGAGCGCCGTGCCAATAATTCTCTTATTTCACAAACGCCATATTCGTAGTTTGGCTGTGTGACAACGTTGCTGCTACGAGAGGGAAGAAATTTGAGCACATTATGAAAAGGTGGGGAAAAGCATTACGAACGTGACCCTTACATATGCTCTAAAACATACGTTTGATTTGAATTTCACATGTGAGAATAATGAAAAAAAAAAGAGAGAAGAAATGAAGTTCAGAATACAGTTCCTGACTGCGTTACAACCACAGGGGTTATTGTTGTGAATAATAGTAAATTGAAATGAGAAGAGCTGTGGTTTTGAACAGGTTCTACAAATTGAAAAAATATGTGGCATATATTTATTGTTTCACCTCCCCAAGAACAATGTTGTTCTTTTGAGTTGTGTTTTATAAGTAACCTATAAAAGGTGCTTAGTTGACTTGGATTTTATTTAGTTGCATTAAAGTTAAAGGGCCTCACTACGAATGCACCAAATTCTTCTGGTGATTTGTAAGATAAAAGTTTCAAAACCATGAAACATTTTCTTTTTAACATACCTTGGGGTTGGTTTGTCAGATACAAACGCGATTGAAGTTTGTGGTTGTAGCATAAGCTAGCAGTTTGATTCTTTTCAAACTTACAAGTTCTGCAAACTTGTAAGCTCAACATGGTGAACATTCTCCCCCCCCCCATCTGCTACATGTAAACGTTTGGGGTTTTTATTTTCCTAAGTTATGATGTGGGTGAAGTTCGGAGGAGGTCTGGCTGTGGGTATTTATTGCTTTAACTGAAGTCCTTTAAATTTCAGCCATCGTACTACTAGCTTCCGTACGGAAGAACACATGAAGATGATTAAACAAAGCAATGCCTGCTGTACAAAAATCTTTAATGATCAAGATTTTTTTTATTCTTTTGAAGAAAAAGTTACCCTGCTGTTTTCCAGGATATGATGCGCCATTTTAAGTTTTTTGTGGGGATTTTTTTTTTTTGCCTTTAGCCAACATGTTAGCTTAGCTTGTAAACGTACGGACAAGTCATTCTGTAAGAATGTGCATTTTAGTATTAATGTATGATCGTCACTGTTTGTTGTGCATCGTAGTGGCTTCATAGACACTCACTGGGCAACGGCCTTTGTGTTTTTATTTTTATTTTATTGTGTTTTATTTCAGAAGCTCCGTTTCTGTGTTATGAAAGACGTTTGACTAATTCTGATATGTTTTTTTTTTTTCTTTTCATAAACTGCAATAAACGAACACTAAACTTGCTGCAGGTTTCTTTCTTCTTTCTTTCTGTCGTCAACATTAAATTTGAAACAGCAGGTCTGGACTGTGGCCTGTTTTCACGTGACGCCCCAAAACAAAGCATGACTGCATTCTTCTCATTTAGCCCAGAATGCAGACTTCTGCCTGGACCCGTGTGGGATGGCCCTATTGTCTGTTGCTCGTTAAAACAGAACCATCCTGCAGTGAAGAATAGATAATGTATGCCTGCCTTCATGACAAAACCTCATCTGTCAGTGCCTCATTTCCTAAAGGAAGCAAAAGGTATTAGAAACGACTAGACGACATCGTTGGTGCTTCATTTCTATACGTGGTGGCTGACCAAAACAAGAATGACTTTGCTCCACAGTTTCACTTTTGCATCACCTGTTAACCCTTGTGTTGTCTTGCAGGGCAAAAGTGACCCACTAGCATGTTTAGCTGTAGAAAAAATACCCTAAACCATCTTTTTCCAACTTGAAATTTTATGACTTTTCCTAAATCGACCCCATCATTAGAAAAAGTGATACTTTGTTTATGTTTCCTTGTGGGCTGCACACCACTTGGGCACAAGGATTGTCTTATGGGTCATTTTTGGCCTGGAAATTATAAAACCATTTAAACAGCAGAAAAAAAGTTCAAATTGTCACACAGAAACTGTCTCTAACACACACACACCTACGCACCCGCATGCACGCCTACACACACATCAAATAAACTGGATTGATGTATGAATTGAACTTGGATTTGACCTGCAGCTAACCCCTCACATCACACAAGCTCCCAAACACACACACAAAAAAATCTCAGACATAATAAAAACAAATTCAGTATAGAGGATATAAAGGTGCCCTAAGATAAGTGCCACTAGTTGATTCCTTGCTGAAGCTGTGAGTTGATGTTTCTCTGTCCCAACAGGTCATAGGTTGTACTTTCACACATACATACAAGATGTTGAGCATCTTACGTTGAAGATGTTCTTATCATATGTTGAAGGATGTTGTATGAGAGAAGTAATTCATAATTGACGTCCTAAACTGTATAAAAGAATGAACTGTTGACAAAAAAAAGTTACCGATTGTCGACATTGTTCCCTTTCAGTGTGATTAATTCAGAAGTAATTCACATTTATATAATGACAATAATAAAAGAAAACGTATGACAGGCGGTTTGTCGTAAAAAGAAAAAAAAAAGTGTAATACTGTTGATCGTCTTTTTGTGTTGAGTAACAAAAAAATATACATGATAAAAATGAATTACATTGAGTTGAATTGATAAATAACAGATTGTTTCATCCTGCAAAATAGATTTTGGATTTCAAACTCAAGTAAGCTGCTTTATTTGGGGGCTTTTTTTTTTTTTTAGGGCGGGTCATTCTTGATCCGTAAACGCACGAGGGTTAAAAAAGTTTCTCCTTTATACATGTGCGTTGACGTCACTGCTTTGGGATTGGGGGGGGGGGGTGCATTTAGCGGAATGGTTGCAGTTTGCATCATGATGTGATTTATGAGCCCGAAAATCAAAAATAAAGTTTTTTTGTTTGTTTGTTTGTTTGTTTGTTTTTCCTCCCCTCCGTATTCAGTCGTTTCCAGTCGTACGCCTTCATTGCTTTGGGCTGGGTCTTTCCCTGGAGCCGTTGCCTGGATACGAAACACACGGAAACATTAAACGGAGCCACTGGGCCGCCCACAGCGCGCGCTTTCACTGTGAGCTCGCGCACACCCCGAGCTTGGTCTGGCTCTGCGGTGGAGCGCGAAATTAGACGCAGAGAGGATAGTCCATGATGACCGTTTCATTTCGATCCTGCTGTCCAGAGCAGGTCACTGGCCACATTACATGTTGCTAACAGTCTGTTAGGTTCCCCTTTAAGCTTCAAAGCCTCCCATATTTTGGTTTTGGTGCATCAGCGTGTCCGAGTCATGATAGCGTCACAGTTGCAGCAGATTTGTCAGCTGCAGATCCAGGATGGATCGATCATTGCAGGGGTTTTCAAAGTATGAAAGGGTGAGCCCCCCCTCCAAGGAGCACAATGCCTGCTGCGCCCAAACAAACGCCACTACAAAACGCCTTCCAATTGCTTTTATTTTAGAACCATCTCGTCTTTTAAAATGACACTTTATCTGAATGAAATTTAACACATGAACATTTTAAAACATTTCCTCCCATTTTAATTATTTTATCAGGGCCTTTGTGTGGCAAATACGCCCTTTTTTTCCTTCATTTTTCTAACGATAAGAACAACCCCAAACTTTTTGTTTTCATTTGTTTTTTCTTTTCTGTGTGCACAGCTCCTTCAGCTTCCTCTCAAAAAAACTCCTGCGTCTTGCTCACTGAACGTGGGTGCTTTGTTTCAATGTGACGCCGGAGCTTACAGGGTCTCATGCCATCATTAAGCCAGAACCTCCTTGCAGATTACACATTGCGGCCTTGGAGCATCGTCGGGAGCAGTGCAGGAAAATCCAAACTTTAAGTAGTCGTGGTCATACTTCCTCTTTTTTCTACTTACGCCAGAGCCTTTTTCTTTACTAAAAATGTGTCCATTCTTTCTCTCACATCAGTAGACAGCAAGCAGATAGCTTCTTTCCCGGTTTATTTTTTTTCCCTCGCACCGCGCCTCCCCTAAAGTGCTCTGGCGCCCCCTAGGGGAGGCGCGCCTCACACTTGGAAAACCGCCGGATTATTGCAATAATCGTCAGCAAATTTAGTGAGCGACAAAATCGTTAACTGGACACTCGCAACAGACCAATTGCTGAAAGAACAATGCACTCTGAATAGTAATCAATCCAAAACTGTACAACAAATATTTACTATTTCCGTTTAAGATAATGGATAGTGGTAGTTTTAGCTTCACCTAATTCAAATTTCGTAAAAAAAAAAATAAAAATAAAAATTTAAAAAAGGAAGAAGAAGAATACTTAAGTATCGTTTATCTATCCAGTTATTAGTTGGTTAATCCAAAAATAAGATCAGATCGGCATTATTCTGTATTGATATCCCATGTTGTTACATTTTAGGCAACTGGATTATCTACGTTTTCTTATTCATAAAAGGAATTTAATTAATTGGGCATTTGCTTGTATTTGTGCATTTCTAATGTCAAAAAGGCTCAAGTGGTTAAATGAGAAATCTGCATAATGGGCCCACTTTTTAAATTTGATTCACCCGGATAATCAATAGATTATTCGATTACTAAAGTAAGTGTTAGCTGTAGCCCTATTTCTACCACAAGTTAAGGGTGCTGTTAGTTTTACATATTCTAACTGTGGACTACAGTAAACACATAGTCCTGTTTAAGAATCCAGATTGGGTTGACTTTGTGATGTTCTTCATTCAGTTTCGGGTGTTGTTGAAGCAAAGCTCGCTGCATTGCACTGCAGCGGCGGCCTGGACTGGAGACGCAATGCAGGGTGGAACCGTGTTTTCAGATTCTCACCCGACCGTCCGACTCTCGCTGCTGAAATCCAAGACTGCACCGGACCAGGCAGCGTTTTTCCAATCTGTCATTTTTCAATTTTGGCGAGTCTGTAAGCTGCAGCCCCAGTTTCCTGTTCTCAGCTGACAGGAGCGGCGGCACCAGGCGCGCCGCCTTCTGCTGCTGCTGCTGCTGCTGCTGCTGCTGCTGCTGCTGCTGCTGCTGCTGCTGCTGCTGCTGCTGCTGCTGCTGCTGCAGCCCATCTGTTGTGCGTTTGGAGATCTGTATACATTGCTTGCAACAAGTGGATTTTCAAAGCCACTGCTGCATTTCTATCAACTCAAACCAGTCTGCTGGTTCTCCTCAGACACCCACAGGATATTTTATCCCAAAAACCGCCGCTGACACAATATTTACTCTTTTTTTTTTTTTGGAGCATTCTCTGTAAACCCAGGAGATTATTATGCAAGAAACTCTCAGCAGATCTGAACAAACATTCCTAGACCAAACATTCCCCTATTCTGATGCTCAGCTTAAACTTCTGGAGGTCAGAGGTCGTCTTCTGCATGCATTCAGCTGTTGCCGTGCGATTCGACTAATTCACCATTTGTCTGAACTGCTGTACTGTCCACTTATGACCACATTTGTGGCTACTGAGGGGCACAAGGGCAATAATTGGAATCACTCTAGCCTGAAATATAAATAAATCTCAGCAAACCATGTGATTATTTAATAGATTTTTTTTTATAGTGTGCAGAACTGGTTTCCTCATAAAAATGATATCATTTCCTCTCTGTTTCTGTGCCTCTGAACTGGACTTGCTTCTCTGAGGGGATTATAACTTTGTTTCACATCATAAAATCATATTTCCACCGTCTTATTCCCTAAATAGGTCCTGCATACTCCCAACATTTCCAGCAGATGTCTGAACGCTTTAGCTACGCGACCAAAGCAGCCATACGGGGGGATAGGTCACTAAAATGAAATCGGGATACGTCTCCGGGGACCTGTTAGTCACTTTTTTTGGCAGGCCCCTCCTTTCACCAGAAGTCCCATCGCAGTGACCATGATTGTGTCCTGCCATCAATGTTGGCCTTTTGCGAAATCTACAAAATAAAAAAAAAAAAAACACGGTTAAACGAAACACATTTTTAGCTCAAGTGTTGAAACAGACTGGAACGTCAGCAGCAGTTTCTGAAGTTTTAGGAGTCACTGAACACAGAACGACTCTAGGCAACCCAATTTCCCCCTGGGTGTGTCAATAAAAAACTGAACTGTACTTTAACTAGAGATGTAAGAGTTTGGTAGTACTGAGAAAGTGAATATTGAACCGCCACACTCATCATGAGAACAGGCTTAACTGCACTTGCAGCGGTTTTCTTTACAAGGTTTTGTATTATAAGCACTAAAAATGTACTATGCTGCAAAACTACAAAATTTTTATCAAGAAATTGGGGCCTAGTTCCTAGAGCAAATATCTCAGTGCTTACTTGAGGTAAGACAGAACTAACTTACCAGTAGCTTTTCAGCAAGAGCTTGTTTGAAATCAATAATTGTCTAATACTGATGAAAAATACTTGTTCTGTTGGCAGATTCTTTCACTTATAACAAGATATTATTTTTTTCCCAGGTTATAAGCTAAATAATCTGCCAGGGGAACTGGTACTCTTTTTGTCAATATTAAGGAATTATTTACTTAAAATAAGCTCACATGTTGCTGACAAGTTACTGGTAAGTCAGTTTTTTTTTTTTTTTTCATATTTCAAGTGAACTGAGATATTTGCACTAGAAACTGGACCAAAAACACTCGGTGAGACGCTGTGATTTTGCAGTGTACAATACAATAACACTTGCTGTTGCTTTTCTTATTCCACTTGTTTTCCCCTTTTCTCATCAGTCTTCTCTGCTTGTTTGGACTGCATGTGATAAACCAAAACAAAACTGCACACAGCTATTAAGATGACGAAAAATACACAATTTTCAGTTGTTTTTCCTTTTAACAAACACTAACCTGAAGCATTTGGGGGTGCTTATAAATAACACATCAACGTTTTTGGAAAATGATTTTATTTTCAGAAGTCCAACAGATGTTAGTGCTTTTTTCCCCCCCCTCATAATATCAACTAATATGAGAACATTTTGTTTGTCTTTTGGCTGCAAAGTCATATATATGCATTGCAGCTCTTTAGCAAGTTCATACGTATGATGTTACACTATTCAAATCTCAAAGCCATATGTAAAGCAGAGCCTCCATACAGCTGTAAACAGTTAAAGTCAACATAGGCAGGGAGATAAAAATAAAACAACCCACATACGCCACTCAGAGAGCCTTGTAAGGTCAGCAGGACTGCAGAGAAAGAAGTGTAGTACATCCCCTCTCCACCATCCTTCAGGAATACTCAGATATGGAGACAATACCTTATTGTTGACATGCTCTGCTTTTTGTCTTATGAGCCCTAAAACGGAGCAGGAAGAGACCAAACACATCACCATCGTAGAGCAACACTGAGCTGAAGGTCAGGGACATTTTGTCCTGACTATCCCGATTAGCTGCATCTGCAGGCTTACAGAAGGAGTTCAACGGCACTGCTATCCACTGCAGTCTTCTCACTTAATACACCTTCAAAAATAAACAACTGAAGCAGAAATTAGTACCTTAAATCAGTGGTTCTCAAACTTTTTTCAGTGATGTACCCCCTTAAAAATATATTTTTAGTCAAGTACCCCCTGACACGGGCAAAACATTTTTGGAATTAAAAAGAGGTACAGTGCTGTAAAATCACTGTCTGATTTATTAAAGCCAAACAACTTATATCAGTGAACCTGACAAATACATCCATATTGCAAACATTGCATGGTTAAACAAAAAAGAAAAACAGAAGACGGTGACCACCAGGAAGGTATAAAACCAGTCAAACCGTTTTATTTTAAAGGATTTTGAAACTAAATACTGAATATAAAATTCAGTGCATGAACACACATTTATATTTTATCGAACGTTTTACAAAATAATTTTTCCCAAGACTTATTATGAGGAGCCTACTGATTTTTTAAAGATATTTTGAAAAGCTTCACGTACCCCCTGCAGTACCTCCACGTACCCCCAGGGGTACACGTACCCCCATTTGAGAACCACTGCCTTAAATGAAAATCTAGAGGCCTTTCATGTTTTATTCATTAAAAAGAAAAATTGGTGTGTATGTACAGTACAGACCAAAAGTTTGGACACACCTTTTAATTCAATGAGTTTCCTTTATTTTCATGACTATTAACATTGTAGATTCACACTGAAGGCATCAAAACTATGAATAACACATGTGGAAATATGCACTAAACAAAAAGTGTAAAACAACTGAAAATACCCCTTATATTCTAGTTCCTTCAAAGTAGCAACCTTTTGCTGTGATTACTGCTTTGCACACACTCTGCATTTTCTTGATGAGCTTCAAGAGGCAGTCACCTGAAATGGTTTTCACTTCATAGGTCAACCTGCCCTGTCAGGTTAATAAGTGGGATTTCTTGCCTTATAAATAGTCATGAAAATAAAGAAAACCCATTGAATTAGAAAGGTGTGTCCAAACTTTTGGTCTGTACTGTATTTCCAAGAAATATTTCATTTTCCACACGTATGATCAGCTTTGTAGAAGTGAGAGACGCTAATGTTCACAAATACGTACAGAAAAGTAAATGTTGTTTTCTTTGGCAAAGTATCTCCATCAGTGCGTAAGCAGCAACGGTGTTTGACGGCGTTAACATTTAGAAGTGAAAGCTTTGTTAGTCCTAAGTGACATATTTTTAGGGTTTTCTTGAGGCAAAAAAATGTGAAAAGACATTTAGCAAAAACCAAATCTAGACTTCTTAAAGCGGTTGAAGACAAGCACATGGATCAGTGGAGATGATAAGATTTTAAAAAAAAGGAACTAATCTTAGGAACTATCTTAAAGGAGCTAATTGAAGTTATTTTTTAAAGCATGTACTGTATGTACGCAACACATGCTCCTTTTTCTGTTGTTTTGAAACGTAAGCTTTAACTTTGTAATGTGTTAAATCAGCTAAACATACTGATGGCTTCATATACCAAGGCTGCTTTCTGCGTCTCTGTTCTTTCTATTCTTTCTATTCTGCAGCCAGTCGTTTTATCGCGCCTCTCTTTGTTCTGAACATCCCACCGGATGACGAGCCCGATTTCCAAACCTGGGCATGGATGTGGCGGCATTGCTTTGAACAAAAGAGCAGGACACCCGAACCCCACAACCTCCTTGCTGCCCTGGCGGCCTACCTAACCCGGGAGGCAGCTTCTCCGGCTCTAGCCCAGAGCAGCCCCACATCAACCACCAGCCGACACAGGTGGGCCGTCTGCTGTTTTAAATCGAGGAGAACGGCAGCGGAGAGACATGAAACCATGGCAAGCTGCCACTGCCGGGGCGGCAAGCCAACCCTTCCCTCCCTCCGCCTCTGAATCCCCAGCTCCCACCTCTCTCCCTCAGGGCCCGACCAGCCCACGATGGAGGAATTTTTCTTTTATCATACTTTTGTTGAAGGGAGCTCCACTTTTAACTGATGATCTGTAACACAAAGTGCCCGGACGTCCTTATCCGCCATGAGGCCACCTCGCTTTTTCTTGGCTGGTGCAACTGCTGGTCAAAGACAACGGGGTCAGGTTTTATTTTTCTTTTACTTGTCGCTAAAACAGAGCACATGCTAACAAGATCCAAAGTGACGGGCCTATTCGGCTGCAAGTCGGTTCAGTTATCGGGTTGGGAAGTGATCGCGACAAGAAGCGGAGTGAAAGTAAAGTCTGGAGGAAGACACGTTGCTGTCATAGGAGTCTCCTTTCTTCAGACGTCTCCGAAGGAAATGCAGAGACAAAGCGCCTTCAGGAGTTCACTGATGTTAGATCAGTTATATAACATCCATCCACGCCCATCAGACAGACAGGAAGCAGCTGTGAACCCAATCACATGGAGGGAGCAGTGGACCGCCGATCATCGTGTCTACGCCGACTCTTCCCCCTCCTTTGTCAGCTTTTCCTGTTTTTTCCTCTTTTTATACTGCAGGTTTCCACTACCTACCTATAGTTGATCATGTATGCCAGGCTGCTATGACTTCAGTGTTATTCAGCCAAACGATGGAGCAGAAAAAAAGATTTCCAACCTATGGTACTTTTTGAGCAAGACACACTCGAAATTGCAAAAGGGAAAAACATCTCATCATTATTTTTTTCCAAACAAGTCTTACGTCAATCATGGGATAATTTTACACAGCAGAGTTGGGCTGTCGGTCTGCACCAATAATATGGGGCAAGGATGAAAAGAGACGATCAGAAGGACACAATGGCTAAAACACCTGGTAGATATCGAATGAACTAATATTGATTCTGTTCTTTTACTCTTTAACTACAACAAAATGTAGCCCTACTTTTCTCGTCTTGCTGATACGGCAGGGCAGAGACAGGTTTTTCCTCTGCAAGGCTTCACAGCAGAAAATGTTTGAGAACTGACAGAGGAGATAATCCATGAACGCGCAAATAGAACACAGGAAACCATGCAGAACGGCCCCAAGTGGAAACGTGACCCAGGTTTTTCTTAAAGACAAGCAGCGATGTAAGCTTTGCCAAAAACAACCGAAAATCTTGAGAGCCTCTTCATGTCTAATATGGCTTTTACGGACTAATAATTGAATTAAAATAACAAAACAAAACTAAATACACCGCATAGTGTAAAATGCTCCCCGTCAACACTGAGTTTGTTTCTGTTGAGTTGGGACTGCTAGTGCATCTAGCACAAGCTTGCAATAATTAGCACAGATTGATCAGTATCAGCATACACAACAACAAACAAGCTTCCCTTTTACCTGATCTTGTGTCCCGACAGTATAAACCCAGCAGAGGTCAGAGTGGAAAGCTGAGCTGGTGGTGAAGCAGGACGTGAAAACAGGAAGGCCTGGAGGCTTTTCAGCAATTCTAGTGAGCAACAAATCTTCTAATTGTGTCCCTGTTTGTTGGGTTAGAGAAGACCTCCGTTATAAATAACAAAATGTCAGGATCTGTGTTTTTCTGTGTTTATTTAGAGTTTTCTGTGTCCTTACGTCTCTTCGTTGTCCTGTTCTCCCCTTGATTGTTCCCAGGTGTGTCTCGTTCTGTGATTACCCTCCCGTGTATTTAACTCCACCTGTGTCCCTTGTTCCTCGTCGGGTCCTCGTCTATGTTTCGTCAGTGTTTCCTTGTGCCTGCTTCTTGTTGCTGGACTTATTTATAATTAAATTCATCATCATATTCATCTTACCTGGGTCTACAGCGTCTGCCTCACCAACCCGCACCACACCACATGACAGTAGGACCCGACCAGAAAGTACGGTGAGGCACGCTATTTTTACATCATGGACCCAGCTGGAGTGAGGTTCCCTCCAAAAAGGCAGAGCGGAGGGAGGCGGAGATCTGGCAGGGAGGAGAGGGAGCTAGCTGAAGCCCTCGCCGACCTGCAGCGGGAGCTATTCCGGGGGACAAGACTGGTGTTGGCACCCCCAGGATATGGCCCCCGTAGATTCCTTCGTCCGGGAAGCCAGCGACCTGAGCCGCCGGTGGAGCCGGCCCCTCGTCGCTTTCCGGAGACACCTCCCCCGCTGTCTGCCCGGAGACAGCGACGTGAGCCGCCGGTGGACCCGGCCCCTCGTCGCCTTCCGGAGCTGTCACCTCCGCTGCCCGTTCGGAGACAGCGACGTGAGCTGCCGGCAGACCCGGCCCCTCGTCGCTTTCCGGAGCCGCCACCTCCACGGTCAGCCCGGAGACAGCGACGTGAGCCGCCGGTGGACCCGGCCCCTCGTCGCCTTCCGGAGCTGTCACCTCCGCAGCCGTTTCCAAGGCTTCGCTGCGGCTCGCCCCCGCAGCCGTTTCCAAGGCTTCGCTGCGGCTCGCCCCCGCGGCCGGTTCCAAGGTTTCGCTGCGGCTCGCCCCCGCGGCCGGTTCCAAGGCTTCGCTGCGGCTCGCCCCCGCGGCCGGTTCCAAGGCTTCGCTGCGGCTCGCCCCCGCGGCCGGTTCCAAGGCTTCGCTGCGGCTCGCCCCCGCGGCCGGTTCCAAGGCTTCGCTGCGGCTCGCCCCCGCGGCCGGTTCCAAGGCTTCGCTGCGGCTCGCCCCCGCGGCCGGTTCCCAGGCTTCGCTGCGGCTCGCCCCCGCGGCCGGTTCCCAGGCTCCGCTCCGGCTCGCCCCCGCAGCCGGCCCCGAGGCTCCGCTCCGGCTCACCTCCAGCCGGCGCACCCGAGGCCGAATCAGCCGGCGTTCCAGCCGGCGCACCCGAGGCCGAATCAGCCGGCGTTCCAGCCGGCGCACCCGAGGCCGAATCAGCCGGCGTTCCAGCCGGCGCACCCGAGGCCGAATCAGCCGGCGTTCCAGCCGGCGCACCTTCCGAGACTCCCAGTGTTCCTTCCGAGACTCCCAGTGTTCCTTCCGAGACCCAGACCCCCAGCGTTCCTTCCGAGACTCCCTGCGTTCCGACCCTGACCCTCTGTGTTCCTCCAGAGACTCCCTGCGTTCCTCCTGAGACCCTGACCTTCTGCGTTCCTCCTGAGACCCTGACCTTCTGCGTTCCTCCTGAGACCCTGACCTTCTGCGTTCCTCCTGAGACCCTGACCTTCTGCGTTCCTCCTGAGACCCTGACCTTCTGCGTTCCTCCTGAGACCCTGACCTTCTGCGTTCCTCCTGAGACCCTGACCCCCTGCGTTCCACCCGAGACCGAGACTCCCTGCGTTCCACCCGAGACCGAGACTCCCTGCGTTCCACCCGAGACCGAGACTCCCTGCGTTCCACCCGAGACCGAGACTCCCTGCGTTCCACCCGAGACCGAGACTCCCTGCGTTCCACCCGAGACCGAGACTCCCTGCGTTCCACCCGAGACCGAGACTCCCTGCGTTCCGACCGAGACCCCCTGTGCTCCACCAGAGACCCTGCCTCGGGGGGCTCGTCGTCGCCGTCTGTGGGCGGCCCCCGGGACTCATCGCCACCTCCAGCGCCGCGGACGGCCGCCGGACGGCCTCCGTGGTTCCCGCCTCCAGCGCCGCGGACGGCCGCCGGACGGCCTCCGTGGTTCCCGCCTCCAGCGCCGCGGACGGCCGCCGGACCGCCTCCGTGGTTCCCGCCTCCAGCGCCGCGGACGGCCGCCGGACCGCCTCCGTGGTTCCCGCCTCCAGCGCCGCGGACGGCCGCCGGACCGCCTCCGTGGTTCCCGCCGCCGCGGACGGCCGCCGGACCGCCTCTGTGGTTCCCGCCTCCAGCGCCGCGGACGGCCGCCGGACCGCCTCCGTGGTTCCCGCCGCCGCGGACGACCGCCGGACCACCTCCGTGGTTCCTGCCTACTTTGCCTCCGCCCACCCTGTGGGTAGTTTTTTGTTTGTTTTTGGACTCTTGGCCCTTCTTGTGTTTCCGCCCACGATGGTGGGTTGTTTTTTGTTTTTCTGGACTCTGGCCCCCCGTCCAGCGCCCCTCCGCCCACCCTTGTTGTGTTTTTGTTTTGTGGGCGTCTGGTAGCCGCCCTTGAGGGGGGGGTACTGTCAGGATCTGTGTTTTTCTGTGTTTATTTAGAGTTTTCTGTGTCCTTACGTCTCTTCGTTGTCCTGTTCTCCCCTTGATTGTTCCCAGGTGTGTCTCGTTCTGTGATTACCCTCCCGTGTATTTAACTCCACCTGTGTCCCTTGTTCCTCGTCGGGTCCTCGTCTATGTTTCGTCAGTGTTTCCTTGTGCCTGCTTCTTGTTGCTGGACTTATTTATAATTAAATTCATCATCATATTCATCTTACCTGGGTCTACAGCGTCTGCCTCACCAACCCGCACCACACCACATGACACAAAAGCATCATCCTCAAAATGAAAAATATGAAATATGGTTTAAAAAAAAATTAAATAAATGGGCTGAGAATTATTGAAATATTGATTGTCAGTAAAAAAAAATCTTATCTTTTTTCATCTAAGCTAGGTTATTCTTTTTTACTCATCTTGTGTCCGTGACATTAGAATCAGTCACCCTTTTTTTCAAAGCCGTGACTCTTTAATCATGTTAAATTAATCAAAGGTTTGATCCATATTTAAACCAGAACTGGTTTAATCCCAAATTGGGCTGGAGTTTTTTTTTTTTTTTATGTCCTGAAATTTAAAGAGGAGCGGCCCAATCCACTTCATACCCGTTTGCTTGGTAATGCAACCGATTTTTATTATTGTTATTATTATTTTTACCTAGTTCAAATAAACTTTATTTTTTTAACAACTGGAAATTCTAAGGTCGTATTTCTGCCAGATGTGACATCTTCCGTTTTGCAACATGTTGCATGATGAATACATGTAAAAAAAAAAAAAAAAGCAGAATAAACAAGGACAATGAGCCATTCATAGAGGTCTCTGGTTGTAGCAAAGTCAGATTCCTGAAATGTGGAGCACTTTCTGAATGAACCAAATTTGCATTTTGATTTTATCTCAGAATTATTCCTGGAAAATTGTATAGTGAAAAAAAACAGAGAGAATGCAAGAAATAGTAAACAGATGGAAACAGTTGCAAGCTTTGGGCATCAATGCTATCCCTCCTGTGTCGCTTTCAGCTCAGCTAAAATCCAATTTGAATGTCAAGCATCTGAAAATGGTTGACTGGAAACACGGAAATCTTTTTCCCGCCGCAAACAACTTCACTGGGTCGCTGTTTCCTCACCTTCCGGTGGACAATGGACAATGAGCGTCAACACCACACTGAACTGCAATAGGACGGCTTAGACCAAAACATGTTCATGTGCTAGAATGGCCTAGTCAAAGTCTGTTCGTGCCGAAAAGCTGAATGCCAAACTTTTCTGATTTTGTTTGTAAAATAAAATGTTGAAAACCATTTATCCTTTCTGCCATGTTTTACAATTAGCAGCCGCCCCATCGAATAAAATTCCAAAATAGAGTCATTTCTTGTTTGCAACATCACAAAACGTGAAAGAAGTTAAAGCGGTATGAACACTTTTGGACTATTGCCTGTTAAAATGAGGGCACCTAAATAACCAAAACACTCACTACTTTACACTGCAAATCACCCAGTTCAGTGAGGCCGAAGTTTATTTATAGTTCCTGAAATCTTAAGTGATTAACAGTCTGTGAATGTGGGAACTGTCAGCTCCTACGCCACCGAACTCTTATCTGTCAGTAAGACCAGAAACAAAAACAATGACATAATGTGAGACAAACTGTGAGCACTACGGGGATGCTTCTGAAAAGACTCGACGTTTTGTTCTGTGGTGTGGCTCCAGAAGTTCTGTCATTTTGGGATTTTGTAACTCAGATGGCAGATTGTGAACACTGTACAGTTTGTGTTTCCAGCGAGAAGGTGTCCATCAGCACTCAGACTCAGAGGGCACGCCCGCTTACGGCTTCCCTCATTGTTGGATGTCCGGTGAATGTGTAGGAAAAAAAAGAAGAAGAAAAACAGTCTGTGTGTGTGTGTGTGTGTGTGTGTACAATGGGCCCAGTGTGAGGCTGTCAGTCCGGGACGGAAAACAAGCGAGGAGGAGCGGTGAAATACCATGAGTCGCTTGTGGGTGTTTGTGGGAGGAGGATGAGAGATGGCTGGAATGTCGACGAGCTGAGACGGCAGATAGAAAGTCAACATTAGCACAGCGCAGATAAGTGGACATTTTGCAACTTCCACAGCTGACAACTACAGCCTGGAAGACCAAGATCAGCTTGTTAGAGAGTTGCCCTTTAATCTTCACTCCGTCTCTAAACCGGCCAAAAGCTGGACACAATCTGCGCTTCTTGTTCCAACCCGTAAACTTTGTCTCATTTCCACATGCTCACAGCGGCTCCTGCATGAATGGCACCCAGTGCTAACCCCTCCTTTGGACACTCTCAGCCGCTACAAGGAGCTACGAAAAAGCAGTTTCCCAGTTTGGTGGAGCTAAAGATCAAAAGATAAAAAGAAACTAAATGGTAACTTGCTCCTCACTCCACAGGGGCGCAGCATGACTGATAATACTTTTAAGAGTTACCTTGTCAAAGCGTGACGGTGTCAACTTGCACGAGCGTGAATGCAACACAATAAATAAATAAGTCTCTTTTTTTTCACGTGCTGTTTATGCAAACCCCATCCACAGCCTGAAGTTGTCGCCCTGGGCAACTGCCCATTTGGCCCCGCTTCAAAGCTACTGCACATGCTTTATGATATAATCTTTAATAATGTTTACTGGGTTGATATTTATTCATTATGTAACCCAAAATTAAAATAATCTCGTCTTACACTGCAAAAACACAAAATCTTACCAAGTATTTTTGTCTATAATTTCTGGTGCAAATATCATTGAAAACTCGAACTAAATCAAAACTAACTTAAAAGTAACTTTTTAGCAATATGTAGAGGCTTGTTTTAAGTAAATAGTACCTCATTATTGATTAAAAAAAACTTGCTGTATTGGCAAATTATTTAACTGATAACAAGACATTTTTCCCGTTTTATAAGTTAATTTATCTGCCAACTGAACAAGTACATTTTCATCAATATTAAGGAATTATTTACTAAAAATAAGCCTGTATATCTTGCTGAAAAGTTACTTAAATTTAGTTTGACTTATTTCAAGTGTAATAAGACATTTGCGCTAAAAAAACTAGACCAAAAATACTTGGTGAGATTTTGTGTTTTTGCAGTGGCTCTTATTCTGGGAATCATGTACAACAAAGGGGAATAACTCCTGACCGAAACAACATCTGCAGGTAAAATCTAGTCAAAATGTTTAAGTTAGGGTCTTCAACAAAAAGTAAATCAACAAATTTAAATATTATAAGTAAATGTGAATAAGTAATTAATATGTTAAAAAGTACTAATTATTGCCAGTGAATCTGTTTTGTCAACTGTACTTGAATCTCCTTCCTCTGGGGCCCCTGAAGTTCAGTTTAAGGTATTTCTTGATTCCATTGGAATATTTAATAACCTTCGACGTTACTTGTTGTAGTACCTTTTTGTAATCTTGGAGCTAAAGAAGTTGAAAAATAGAATAAGAAGTGAATCATTTGCGTACAGAATTATTATTATTATTATTATTATTATTACAGAAAAAAATCTGGATGTAGCTAACATTTTCATTTCTTGAAAAATGTCCTGTCCCTTTTTGGTGTAAATCTACAGCATAACAGATGAAATAATAATAATAATAATAATAATAATAATAATAATAATAATAATAATAATAATAATAATAATAATAATAATAATAAAACAAGGCACAGATCAGATTGTTATCCAGCAACACTCAGCTTGCAAGTACCCCAGCTGTTGCTCTGATATTATTTCACAGACTTCTTCACAAAGCTTTCCCACATAATGGAAACCCTCCCCAGGGACTCTCCAGAATCCATCAGCAGGGAAAAAAACATTTTCTCCGCTCTCGCCTGGACGGCTAATCGGGGTCTGTTTGTGTTATCGGGAGGCGGTTCCCATGGAAACGCAGGCTTCTCAGACGAAAAGCATTCCAAGTTATTTTGAATGTCTTTGATATTTTTTTTTTTTATTATTTGGGGACATGCTCCTTCCTGTTACAGTGAAACAAATTAGCGTTAAGAAACGACTCTGCTTCCTGAAAGGTGCCGGAGGACAACAAGGGGATCTCAGACGCTCTGGAAGCGCTCACGTCAAAAGTATTCACAGAAATAAAGCAGAAATAATTAATTCATTTAATGGTGCTGGTCTGTGGCTCACCGTGTTTGTTGAGGCTGCCAAAAAGCGGTGCAAAAATAAAATAAAAAAAAATCCCCTGACCACTAGAACCTATATTTTATTTGGACTGAGTAGAAAATGATCAGGGGAAGCCACAAGATTTCTCCCGCCAACTGGAAAGAAAGTTGCCTACTCTGAAAATCCATCAAAGGAAAGCATGAGATGAGTAAGACTCATCAGATTCACCATAATGCTCAGATTATATAAATATATATATTTATGGGTGCTTAATGTTCTGTTTTTGCCATGTTTCTGGCTAAAACTAAAACTTCTTCGGTGTAATTTGGGTGTTTTTCCACTTTCCAGGAGAGGGTATTTATGGATTTTTGGAAACCAACAGCAACAGGGTCAGATGTTATTCATTATAAGTCAAAATAATTAAAGGATCCCCCCCCATATGCCACTATTACAACAGACTTTGTTAATACATCTTTTTGAACTGATTTTACAGTGAAGCCTGTTGTCAAACAGAGAATATATAGCTATAAAAAAAAATAGATGCCAATGGTCACCTACACAGGAAATGTACGAAGTGGTGCGCCACCAATAATCTTCCTCTTGGGAACACAAAGTGAGACTACGCAAACCTTTCTAAGCTAATCTTGACTGAATCTATTTGGTAAACTTGAGTATTTTCTCAACAATCACGTGGGAAGATGCGTCCAGTCATCCAGGAAAAGATGTTTATCTGTGTCAGAAGGGTCAAATTATCACAGAAGCTAGGAAAACATGTAAGGAGATTGATGAAATGACCAAAATTGGGTTAAAATCTCTCCAACGCGGTTTCAAGAATCATCACATACATGGAAGAAATTTGGTTTGGAAAAATTCTTGAATCACCTGAACATGATCATTAATGATTAAACATGAGTAGTGAAAGTAAGAGTGCTCTAGCAACTTGAAGGTATTGGGATTGATGACCTGTGTAGGTAGATCTAAAAAGGCTGCAATTTACTAAGGAGCACAAGAGTTAAATTTGATCAGCTGAGTCCAAATTTATACCTCAACGGAGTGATGGGATTATCAGGATAAGCTAAATCAGAAGCACAGATTTGAAATGTTTTTGTCTGAACGGCTTCAGGGTGGTAGAGCATTCCAGGTCTGGTCAACGTCAGGCTAAAAGCTCAGAATCTGGGCTCAGATGGCAAGAATAAACACACAGGAGGACATTTTGGTTAAGTAACCACCCAGTGAAGACAAGAATTCGTTAAGGTCGAGTCCTTCGTTTTGTGATTGGACTCGTTTTAAGATGAACCAACCAGTCCCACACTAAATGAACATCAGTTCTCAGTAGCAGAACATTCTTGGATTTAGCTACAATCAAACCCGACACGCTCCTGTACGCACGATCTGAAACTGCGTGTAGCTTTTCCAAAATGACCCAGCAAGTTCAAAGCAACACTCGATCGTCACGCTTGTCAAGCAGAACGGACTTTGGTATATTGTAGCAAGTGTAAAAGTCAAATTCACCATGACAACGTTATGTTTACCTAAAAAAAACAAAAAAAACAGCCTCTTTAAAAGCTTGGAAGACTAAATTCTGTACCTCCTGTTTCTTGTTTTTTTTTCTTTCTTCCTCCCAGCAACTGTTAGCAGAGAGTATGGAGCCGCCTCGGTAGTTTCCATTCCCAGCTCTACGTGTGTTAGGTATGAGAATGAGCGCACATTTATATTAAAACTTTCCTGGAAATCTATGAGGTTGAACACATCCTCCCATATGGTCTTCTTTGCAATGCAACATCCAGATCCCTCTCTGATATACGGCCCGCACAGGGGTGTTTCTGAGCAGCTTAAACCGAAACCACAAAAAGCCGCAGGATGGTTATTAAAATCAGAAGCACAGATTTGAAATCACGGCTGTTTTCGTCTGAACGGCTTCAGGGTGGTAGAGCAGTCCAGGTCTGGTCAACGTCAGGCTAAAAGCTCAGAATCTGGGCTCAGATGGCAAGAATAAACACACAGGAGGACATTTTTCTTGTTTTTTTTTCATGCAACGGAACTGTCCATACGTACATGATGTGAGGGCTTCTGCGTAAAGCCACACACAGCTCACACACTGTCCTCCTTTACTGTCTTGAAATGGATCAACGAGAGAAACAGTAGATCCAAGTAGAACCACTTGACAAAAGTGAAAAAAAATAAATAAACCAAGAAAGGTTAGTTTTTAAGTTTCCATAGATTCTTGTGTAATTTCCCTCTAATTGGATCACTATAATAGAAGTGAACGCCCGCAGAGCTCTGGAAGTAGAGAAATCTCCTCTCTCAATATAAAAGCATTATCATATTTTCATCACTTTTTGTTTTTACAGTGAAAAATCTTCACTTCGGTTGCCATTTGACGGGTCGCTCCACAGTATATTCTGCAGTTGCTGGAAGAAACTCAAAAGACCTTATGGAAATACAGTCAAACAGACAGGAACCCGGCCTGATTAACGGGCACCTTGAGTGGAACGTGATGTTCCCTGGCATTGGGCTCTGCACAAAGGAGATGCTGATTGGTTTTCCAGCAGGGCCGAGGCATAAATATCATGCGTCGACGCAGCTGAGACACTTTCAAAGTTCTGGTAGTCGAGAAATCCTGGGATAAATCATTTCGACCGGTTCATAAGATACACCAGGAATTGTGTGTGTGTGAGAGAAAAGAGCAGAAAAATGAGGAATGATGCGAGAAGAAGGAGAAAAAGAAGAAAAGAAAGACTGAGTGGATGAATGAAAGGCTTGTTTTTCCAAATTGTCACAGACGGGTGTTAATGTGTATAAGCACATCAGGTGTGCGGACGTTTCCAAACCTTCTTTTTCATGTGCTTATGGCGCTCTGAAAAAATATTCAAACCCTTTAAACTTTTTTTCAACACTCGGACCCCCTTAAACGAAACGTTTTCTCACCAGAAGACCACTGGTTGGTTGTCCATAAACATCAGTCGCTCCATGATAGCGACACCAAAATCCAACTTTCTGACCCACGTGTAAAACGGCATGAAAGCAAAGCTAGTATTGGCAGGATTGTGTTGTCGTACATATCGTTTAAAGCTCTGCAGTCAAAGTCCAACTCTAAATCCAATTAGCTAGATTTTAAATTTAAAGTTTATAGATGTTGACTGAGTTGGAGTTGCTCTGTAGTTAGGGGTTGCAATGGAAGGCAATTCTATAAAAGAAATAAAAAAAATATTCAGAATTAGATTTTTGGAAAATGTTGAAAAGTATCGACGCCTATTTTTCCCATTTTAAATCGGTGCTTCTTCCATAAAATCCTGTTAAATAAAAAGCAAAACATAATCCAATGGCGGTGCGCATACTTTTGCAAAGCACCAGTAAATTAAAATCGGGAGATTTTACTGGCTGGTGGTAAAATCACTTTCCTGATACGAAACAGCCACGACGAAACTTTGACGTTTCAATTTGTTGTCCTTCCCACTTGTGCTGAACAGTAAAATTTTACAGCCTCTCCTCTGCTGCTGCGCCCTGAAAGGCCACATGAGGAGAGGCTGAGGGCCGACATGTGATCTTGTGCACTTTGCAAATCATTAGACCGTTGATTGATCTGAAGTGGGGATTATTGTGACATTTACAGGATACATTTTTTTTTTTTTAAAAGCAACCTTTGAAAGCAGTTTGGGGCCGTGATCTTTGCCGGCGCTCGGGATTTAAGTGCAGCCTCCAATGAGATCGCAGCCGACCATGAAACCTTTAAAGGACTCAAAGGGAAACCACTGCGCGGTTCCGTTAAGAGTCTGTGGAAGAGGCGCGTCGACGTCTGAACCTGCAGGCCTCTTCCAGTTGAATCATTATTTGAGGGAGCCTTACTCCCTCCAGTAGCTGCTTCCCCTGAAATATCTCAGCTGGTTTACAGACATTTAGTGGGATTTTTATAGTCGGTTTCTTGCCTAAACTTGACGTTGGGACAAACCTAAAGACCAGCAGGAGCAAAACACAGCGCAGAACTGACGTGATTCTTCTCCCAAACCCAGATTGTGTTTTGCCGTAAGAGACGCGGCGAGGATAAAACTCTCGGCAAAGTAAACACACTTACACAGGAAAATGAACATCACACATAATTCAGTTTGTTTACTGAGCATTAATTTACAACAAACGTCACCTGAAAGCACTTCGCAAGACAAGCAGGTCTAATACTCTGAAGAATTGCGCTGATTATGGTGGCAGCATGTCGGAATGGCTGTGATTAGGTTTTGTTTTGTAGACTTTTGTTCGTCATCTTTTTGGGTTGGCTTTAATGTGCAGATGGAAGGATTTTTCCTTTTATTTTAGTTTTTTGGGGGGGGGGTTTACCTTTCAGACAGTTGTTTTGATGCATCACCGTAGCAACAAGGTGGACCTATTGTTTTCACAACTTGGAGTAGCTAATTAGCATGGCGAAAACTGAAATAGTACTTGAACTATGACCTCAAATCCATCCCCCCTACCAAAACTGGGGTCGAGATGTTGGTTTTTTTGGAAACCACAAACAACCCTTAGATGAGTAAAAAGCTTTTTACACATGGAACCAAACATGATCTGCGCTTCAAAATATATATATTAAAAAAAGGCTTCAGATGTGCAATGTTAAGAACTCCCTATCTAATATTTGTGCTGCCATCGTTTGCACAAATGTGTTTTGCTTCAAAATATGTAAAAATGCCCACAGCAGACTTTATTATATCGATCCTCCAAAATGTTCGGGAGCAGAAAAGGGATCAGAGCACCGAAATCAAACATTCCCCAACATGTTCGGGGAGGGTGCTCAGACTTTTAGAGTTCAACAACAAGGAAAGCAATAAGCAACAAAGAATCTGTCAGTCTGTTCTGAATTACAGGGCTGTGATTGCAAGTTAACACTTCTAGGCTAATGGTTTTAGAGCCGACAGCGGATTGAGGCTGGAAGATTCCAGCGACAAAAACAGACAAAAGTGATGTCTGACATAACTTGGAGCCAAGTGAACACGGCAGGAATAGTTAAATTGCTGATTCGCACCAATAACGATATCCAGTCCAAATAAAACAAAGGGTAAATGTTTAACCCGCGCTGCTGCACGTGTTCGAGCTGACCACGTTTTCATTTGAAACTCCTGTTTTCTTGTCGCTCTTGGGATGGTGGTGCAGGTTGTGCCCCTCCAGTCATTTTACACATTTGCTAAAAGCAGCTAGTTGCAACTTTTTTCCAACCAAAGATGGAAGTAATGAATGTCAGGCCTTTCCCAGCATCTGGACAGAATGACCATTATCTAGGATTGATAGTGAACCATTTTGTTATTTATCAAACGTAACGTCATTGTTCCGACGCCAACATCCTCCACCGTTACATGTCGTTCACCTTCAACCCTGCTGCAGATCAAAGAGTGTAGAAAGTCCTAGCCAAAGTCCAGGCCTAAATCCAACTGAGAATCTATGGCGAGGTCATATCGGGTCCTCTATGGGATTAGTAGTAATAGTTATTCTTCATGTCTCGTTTCACCATCTAGTAGTTTAATGTTCAGCTAAAGGTTTCGGTGATTGCTGTCATTACTGCAACATTTTTCCTTAGATACACGGGGTGCTTTAAAACAATGAACAATGCACCGTGAGCTGCAAATAAAACTACTTCATTAAACCCTCTTAAAACGCAGCCTTGTTCCACATTCCTGATCTGCTGAAGGGATCTGCGCTGCGGTTTGGTTCAAGGCAAAGTCCTGCCTCAGCTGTTTCAGGGAAAATTTAATTCAGGCCTTTTTTTTTTTTATTAAAATACTCCCTAATTTGACCCAGCGTGCAGGTACTATTTAGCTAACCAGATGCCGCAGAAGCAACCTCATGCCATGAATCAGAGGCAAGAGAAGCTGCAGCTTTAAGGTGAGAAAAGAAACGGGCTCAGAGCTGTACGGCAGGAAGCTGCGGTGAGTTCAGGGGGCATCGCGGGAACCGGCTGACGGAGGATGTCGATAGGGAGGAAGAATGCAGTTTGTCACCAGAATCTCTGTCAACGCACGAACTGCACGATTGAGACTGAAATACGATCCTCAGCAGCGCATGTTCAGAAGGAACAATGAAGACGCAAATGCAGGAAACCTTAAAGCCCTGAGGTAAACCTGAGTCGGTGGCCTGCAACACCAGATGCTCGTGACAATGTTCTGTGTTATATCCCATGGCAGCCTGATTTTTCTATCTTCCTTCTACTATTGATCATCATTTTTAGAAGATTGTCTCTACAATCAGGTTGTTTTTATCTTGATGCTACCCTTTAGCAGGTGTTTTCGGGCTTTATTTCTGACCAAGAACGCAGTTTTGTTTGTTGCATAGAGCTAGCCTAATTTGGCTTGAATGAATTAAAACGCTTGCAAGACAATTGTGACCTTTACCCCTGACTACGAGCGTTTTAAACAAAGCAGATCACTTTGTACTCGTGTTCCGTCTCGTCATACCACAACTACGAGGCACCAGAGATAATGAGAAATGTTTTCTCATTCCACAGACATTATAGACTCAACCTACTCAATCAGGTCTTGTATCCCAGAGTTCTTAGACGTCCTTAACCAGGTTCCTGATCGGGCCTTGGGGTCTACGGAGTGCCAACTCTCATGAACTCTCACACCAGACTTGGTCACCAAAGGTTTCACATCCTCCTTCCCTCCTGTGACAATTCTGTTATAAGGAACTGAAAACTTCACAGGTCATGCTGTGTGTTATCAGTTTTCTAACAACTAGCTCCGTGAAGATGAGCCGCTCAGTCATTCTCGACTGCATGAGGCTCCGGCAAATTCCTCCTGTTTCCCAGTCCTTTTCTACACTGTCCTTCTTCTCTTACTTAACTGCTGCCTGGCAATGAAAGAACTGATTCAGCTGAGGCCTTCACTTTTTTATTTCACTTTCCTTTTTCTGCCCTTTCTTCCAGCCGAGCGAGCCCAGACAACACAGCTGTCTCTCCTCCACATCGGTATTTTCACATCATTATCTGTGATTTCGCAGCTTTGAAATGTTTTCAACATCACATTTGAATGTATTTCATTAGGGTTTTATCATGACAGTATTAATTGAAGTCCGTCTGTGTGTAACTTAATCTCATTGTAAAACCAGCTGTTCTGTGAACTTATTTGGCCTGAGTGAAAGAGAAGCAAGAAGTGGAAGAAAGGAATAAGAAGTCCTGTTTGCGGTTTGTGTGCCCTACATGACTTGGTCAGATGAGGAAATTAAACTTTTTGGTTTTGTTCAACGGGCAGAATGGTCCATTTAGTGGAAAACTAAAGCCGAGGGGAACGGGCAACGATTTCAGCCTTAATTGCAGCGAATTGGGGTTCTGCTTTGTTTTCCGGGGTGCTGAAGACAAATGGATGCAGTGCTTTCAAGATTTCTATGTGTAGACAGTAATGAAAGCTACCTGTCATTTTTGTGTCACTTCACAATCACAAGCCGCTTTCTGCCGGTATAACACATCAAATCCTAACGAAACACATGGAAGTTCAAGGTTCTAAGGTACGATTTCAGCAAACATGATCTGAAAATACTGTATGTGTGACTTAAAGGTGAATTTTATGCTTTGTCTCTCTGAGGAAATGATCTCAGAATCACTCAGCCTCTTCGTTTCCTGTTATTGGGAAACTTTTGGTTGCCATAGCAGTGGACACAACCACCCTCACAAACAATTACCAGTCGCTAGGGAAATTGCAGCTTACCACAGTGTTTATTCACTTGAATTTTTTTTTTTTTTTCTGGCTAAATAGTTGAACCCCTGCCAGGTCCCAGCACTAAATGGACCTTAATGACAATGGTTTACCGTAGCTCAGTGGGTTAAATGGATGTTTTGAATTTGCAAAGAACGCCTGTTTTTTTTTTTTTTGTTGTTGTTTTTTTTTTCCTTACTCGACATGGGTTATCAACTCTGTCTGCAGCCGCGTTTTGAGTCTGGACAATCTCCAGCTGCGTCCGACCCGCCTCGCCGGTTCCCATGAGTCGAACGCGCAACCTCAGCCGTTTGCGCACACGCATCTCTAAAGTGCAAGCGTGCGGATGTGAAGGAGCGGCTTTGTTTTTGAATGAGCTCCCGGAGCAACTAACTAGAGACCCAAGACAAACATGTGTGCCAGCTCAGATTCTGGACAATGTTCCTATCGACTTTGCGACCATGGGAAGCAATATCGCAACTTTGTAATGACAAAAACGTGTCAAGTTACAAGGAACTTAAAAGAAAAAGAAAGAAAGAAAAAACCAACATCTTTCATTCCCTCCATGCTGGAGCAACATTCTCACAGCGTGTCCTCTCCCGGCCACAGGAGAATAAGCCTCCGGTGGAGGTGTGGACGTGAAGGGATTGTTGTTGGACGTTCATGTTGAAACCAGCTAAGAACTCAGCGAGATGGAAGGAGAACAACGTCCCCCGAAATGATGCGATGCCAGACGAATCGCTACACATGTGATCGGGTCGATGAACGTTTGTGATCTTTTGACTATTTGTTGGGGGAAAAAAGTACATACATAGTTTTCAGCCAACATGTGAAACCTTTCATTAGAGGTGAATGAATTATGTCCAATTGTGAATATTCCAGCGTCTTACTATTTGCAGCTTCTTTCAGTGAGGTCTCGTCCATTGATTAAGAAATCTAAATCACATATTTACACGCGACGTATAAAATGACACTTTTTTTTTCTCTCTTCACTGTTAGTGTTTAAATGTGCATTATCAGAAAGGATTTTCAAAATAATTCCTATTTTCTATAATAATCAATTTTGAGTATTTTTTTAAAGTTATTATTATTTTAGCTAACTCCGTATTTTTTTCTTTGACTGAGATCAAGATTTTTTGATGTAGACACTCCAAAACATTAACCTTGTCCAAATGTGGCTGTACGCCCAGGGTTTCCCTTGTTGGGGGAGGAAGAGGCGTTGATTGCGCGATGGTTGTGTTGTTGTAATGGAAATGAGGATTTCCTTCATCTTCCAGGAGACTAATAGAAATCTTACCCACCCTTTTTCTCTTGCCGTTTTGTTCTGTTTTGAGCGAGGGAAGCATGCTCACAGCTCAACCTGCGTTCCCAAGGCGGATCCTCAGCTGTTTACTCACCTGTGTAGCATTCAGTAATCCAAATGAAGCGAATAGTGCGTCGCTCACGCACCCCATTGTCAGCTCGCTCTGCGGCTCTCTCTCCAGTCTGCTCCTGTTTCCTGAGGTTTGACTCCACAACAACACGTGACGCAGAGTATTAGTGTGGGTGTATGTATACATTTGAGCCTATTGCTGACTTTTTAATTTTTTTTTTATTATCTTTGTTTATACAACCTGTATAAACCTGTTTTAATGAAACAAACAAATTTCAAACACGGCAACAAAACGGGCAACTAAGAGATTTGACTCCATTTAAAAAAAAAAAAAAACGCTAATGAAATATGAGCTAAAAACAAGAGCAGGTTTTTATAAGAACATCTGTCTTTTTGTCTAAAAAGAAATTCAAATAGTTCCGCAGGAATCAAAGCTGTAGAGTGACCCACGCCGATTGAGCAGAGTAAGAAAATTATTAATTTCTTTTTTTCCAGCATGCAGAATTTTGATCCGTCTGGATTAGAGAAAATCTGTGATCAAATTTGAACTCTTGAACACAATGCTGCGACTTAATACCTTTGAAGTGCTAACTTATACAGTCAGTGGATGTCAAAGAGCAGAGAGCAAAGAGTTAAAGAAACAATTAAAAGTGCAAAGTTGTTCTGAAATTCTTGCCGACAACGACCGCATGTCAATCTCTTACCAAAGTCTTGTCCTCTGCAAACCTGATTTTTCATCAGTCCCTTTTGCTTTAAACAAGTTCCCTACTGCTTTTCTGCACCCTCATGCATTCAGGAAACTCCTCTGCTTGTTTTGGAAAATGTGGACATCAGGGTGTGGTTGTTCTCTGTTTCCTGGTCCCCGTGCTATTTTGCGACTCCTTCTCGTCCTTTACTTAGATTGGCTGGGCGCTACTTTAAGAAACGCTCAACCGGTTTTCTTGCACATTTCAAGAAATGATGTCGTCCCTAAACTTGAGCGGTTTAGGGGGAAGCAGTGGAAGGTTGGACTCGTCCAGGGAGCCCATTCACGCATGAACTGCCACCGTTTGTTTCCATCACAGACTGTGATCTATATCCGTGTATCTGATTACACCGCAGCTCTCGTCAACTTAAAAGAAATCAACCACACACACACAGATGAAAACCAAACAGGCCACTCAAAGGCCCACAGCACGAACTCGCCTCAACTTCTGATAATTCCCACAGACCACTAATATTAGAGCACATTCAAAGACCTAACACATTTCCTATTATGTAATTATAAGTCAGACGCTACATTAAACTATAATAATCAGTGAAACATGTTCCGTTTCCTCTGTAGCCGCTCAAAGGTCACGACAGGTCGCGTAAATTCACAGCTTTTGCTTCACAGTTTGCATGTGTTTGAAAGATGTGACTGGAACGTGAAAACACAGCGAAGGGAAACTAAACAGCCACGAAAGAGAAGAAGTGTAAAGGCTGAAAGATCGTGGAAACTCTTGCACAAGTCATTTATCTGTCCACCAGCCTTCACCCAAAAATCTGCCGATCATTTTTCCTCCCTCCTTTTGGTGTGGTCAGCAATAAAACCTTGATGCGATTGTCTCACGGCAAGTCAAGAGGGAGGCATTTCAGGTCACGTCTTGATACACTGAAGCTGTGATAGAAGGATGTAAAACTTTAAAGTATAGCTTTCGATGGTTTTGTTGGGAAAAGTAACTTTTTGGGTGGCGCACTAAGGATTTTACACACCCTGTTAGGATGCTTTAGAGTCTCGTAGCTTACCAAAACATGGAGATCATTTTTGGAAAATCCAAATACAGTGGACCCCTATCCGGGTTAGGGACCACAGATAGCTAATATTTGCAAAAAACGTTTGAATCCCTCTAAAAACGCTCTAAAACTACCTACTTTAACCCTCTATGGCATGACTTTTCATTTTGGGGGGATAAAATATTTTCCTGGATTCTTTGGGCGCTTGGTGGTCCCTAATTACATATCAATCATAAAATCGGACCCTGACACCTCCCGGAACCAGATTAGGGTTTGTCGCCTCATTGTGCTACCAGGGGTCTAGAACACCAAGGTTTTCTACAGTGATTATGAGAAGTGAAATACAAATCAAACAAAAACTATATTCATTAAAAAAACAAACTTTTTGTTGACAAAAATAAATCAGACATGGGACCAACTCACCAAATATAAAATAAACAACTAACTTCCATTAATGAATGGTACATTTAAGAAAAGTACTAAAACGAGCATGTGTGAGTTTGTACATGTGTGTGTTTGGCAGAGTTAAAATCACTAAGGATGTTGCCATCAGTCTTTTCCCCTGCTATATATAAAACATCAGGAAGAATTGCTTGCTGATGTGAAAAAGAGTGAATATCACATTTCTGGTACTTGATTATTGACATACCTATAAATCACCATCTGTTAATCTGATTATCTATGGGTTGTAGCGACCAGATTCCAGTGACTATAGTTAGGGCTGCAGGTTCTTTTTTTGAGTTTGTGGATCTGATTCCTTGGTAGAATTTGAGCCAAGCACAGGAAAACATTTCCAGCTCCCATGTCTGGAAGATTTGGTGGTGTCACGACTCGCCTCTGTAGGTTTCTAAGTTGTACAGCCATATGAAGTACCCTGCACCCCCATATTTTTGGTTTTGGCAGATATTGCTTCAGTCTTTGCCTTTCTTGGAATTGGGCCATTTGTTAATAGTTCAAATAACAAATACATGTTAACACATGCATTGGAAGCTTCATTAGCTAACAAACAGTCTTCTTTTTCAATGTTCTTGGGGATACAGCCAATCAGAACCAAGAAAAATAAATGGCACTCCAGTATAGGCTCCTTTTCAAATGCCAGCCAATAGCATGTCCAGTAGCATTACAGCTGTATATTTTAATTTCCCATATTGTATTTCCGGTGGTATATATTAGATATACTTCACAGAGATCTTCTGCTACAACAGAAGGTTTTTTGTTGTTGTTTTTTTTGACAGAGAGGTTGCATGGTGCATTCCCCAGCTGAGCATGCTGACTGATGAGGATTCATGGTATGCGCTGCGCCATCAGACCGAGCCGGGCCAGCAGCCGAACCCGGCTTAAAGATGGCCTATGGGAAACGGCTAAATCCCTGCTTTCACCAGCTATTGTCCATTTGTTGGGTAACGGGATGGATTATTCACAGCTGGAAGCATGTACACCAGCAAGTTCAAGACTCTTTTAGCCATCTCCATAGCAACACCTCCGAATCCAACCGCATATCGCCTGTGGTGTCGTCAACATCTTTCCATCCAGACAAGATGGAAGTGAATATCCTGATGCTGTGGCGAATGTCCACAGGGCCGTGAGAAAGTACTCCCTCCTTTGACATTCCTTAGGAAGGTTTAACATGTTGGACACACTGATGTGCTTTGGATCGTTGTTCTTCTGCATAACCCAAACGGCTTGAGCTGCAGCTCAAATACGAGGTAGCGTCTGATAAAGTATTCCTCCCGCCTTTCAAAAAGCATGCAAGAAACGAAACAGCATTTTGCTTTTACTGAGGCTACATTTCAATACTCAACATACTCATTGTCCAGATAAATATACTCAGCAGGACACAACGGGCCTTAAATAAAACATTCGTATAAACCCAATCTAGCATTCTCAGTCCACGCAAATAATATCACAGTTTGAAAACACTACGAAAAGTTAGTATCCTAGCATTCTTAAATCCACCTAGCTGCTTCTTCTGTATAGAACGGCTGTTTCTCACCCATTAGCACGTTCAACAGCAAGTACATGAGGTTGATTGACAGCGTTGAGACCCTTCACCTGTCTCTGATCTGTTGTTTTTGATCGGGAGCGGTGCATTTCTTCAGACAGCAATAGCAGCTCAGGAAGGAGGCGGAGGACATCGATCTTTTCACGTTATCTGTCTCATACCATATACAGTCACGAGATGGTGACATGTTTAACGAATATGTAAAAAAACAAGTTTTTTTTATTATTAAATTGCATACTGCACCTTTAAGGCATGCTTTAACAGCATAAAACAGTTAAGCTGTGTTATGCGGCTTCCCCTTGCAGGAACGGTCTAAAAGGTCTGATGCTTTCATGTGGTCGAGGTTTAGGAAGATGCTGTACTTGACCGGTGATGTAGAACATGAAACGTCCACGTTACGCTTGCTTAATTTGAGGGGAGAGCAGCGATGATTTCTGTAAGATGTTATTATAAAACAGCAGTTTTATGAAGCCTGGCAGGATTAAGAGCCCGGGCAGAACTTCCCTCCTAATCCTAAACCAGACAACAAACCCCACTCCACCCGGCTACCTGGGTGGCTGAGGCAGACCTCCATAATGATTAATCTCGAGAGTCCAGAGGTTCTGCCGTAAAAAGAATTACGAGGTTATCCTATTAATCCAAGGACTTTGGATAATCGTCCTAATAAATCTCAATCGTGTAAATCTGTCAGCGTGAACTCTAACTGAGGTGGATGACCGTGTATCCGAAGACTTGTCGTCACTGTGCCTTTTTACAAGCAACTCGGTTTCTGTCAATGATATCGGCATGAAAATAAATTTCTGTTATGTGTTTCTTTTGTTTTTTGCTTCGGTCTGTTGGTTTTCTGCTGTGTCCATTTATTAGGGCTTTCCTCCCGTCAAAAGGTCATTTTTGGTTTATCCCTTAAAATATGGGCCGCTTTGTTCAATGTGTTCTGCCTAAACTGCTGCGTCCTATTGACATGTTTAAAAGAATGATCCTTCACTGATCCTTCAGAGAGGAGCAACAAAGCAGAACACAAAGCGTGACTTTTCTATTTGCAAAACAAGTCGAACAACCAAACATATTTCTGTTTGGTTCCCATGGGATTTCATTGCTTTGCTATCTTTTCAAAGTTCATCAAAGCAGAGATCAGCTGCATTTTGAAGGTGTGCCATGTGTGGGCGTGCGTGTGTGTGTGGTAAAGGCTAGTCATAAAAGTAACCATAACAAACCTACCCAACACACACACACACACACACACACACACACACACATAAAAACTACGAGCTGTTGAGTAACAGCAGTTTTCTTGTCCACACAGAGAAAGCCACAAGTCAACCTGGAGTTGGGTGTGAAGAACCAAACATCAGATTCTGAACTACGTAAAACCCACGGGCCGCTGACATCATCGTGATTATGCAATCACGTGTCAACTTTCCCCACTGCTTTGAAGCAAAGCAACAGGGCAGCAGCTGTGCCTGGTTCTGGTGGCTTTAGTCCACTTCTCTTTTGTGCATCTGAATTTAATTTGTTTTTTGCTTCTTTTTTCCCCCCCGTCTCTCTCTTTATTGTATTCCTAGAAGTTAAAATCACTAGTGTTTGTTGTTGCAGTGACAAACATATTACCACCCCCCCCCCCACAATCAGCTGTTAAAGTTTCTGCCATCACACGACAGTCGGCAATTATCCATTCAGTTTAGTTTCACCTTCCTTGATCGGCTTTTACAGCGGCGTGCAAAAGTATTCATACCCCCCTCAAACTTTTCCACATTTTGTCAGAATCCAAACACAAACCTCCATGCAAGTTGGGATTTATATGTGTTAAAAATGCTCCTCCAAATGTGTAGTAATTTATGAAAATCAGAAAACTGCCGTGCTCTTGTATTCATTCCTCTTGTCTTCTGATATCCAGAAGTAAAATTCGGTATGAGCAATTGCCTTGAGATGTCCTCTAATTAGTAATGAGAATAAATCTGAGTCTAAATAATTATGACTGTTCTGTGGAGGCATGGTGGGACCTTTAAGGTGGCCAGGGTTGAAGGAAAGACAAATAAAGCTAAAATCAGATCAGTTGAAGAAGAAAACAATCTTGAAACACATCTAAAGTTTTGAAAATCATGTTATAGCAACCTAGAAACCTACTGAAGTCTTCCTTGTATGGTGAAGATGAGCAATCACACTGCAGTCAGAAGGCTCAGGGTTTTATTTCTAGACCCTTAATGTATCAAATTAGCTCTGGGTAAAACACATCCGCCCCACGCTGCCTTCAGTACGCTCCAGTGTCACTAAAGTGCCAAAGGGTATTACAGAGCTGAAAACTAAAACGTTGTTTTATTTAATGTGGACCATTTGTTCAACCGGTACCATAATTTGGTAGCATCAAAAAAGCCTTTCATGCTTCAGGCTTTCCGTTTTTCACTCTCAAAGTTCTTCTCTGCGGTACAGAGGCAGCAGCATCAGGACGAGGATGTTTAATGGGTCTGGAGAGGTTGTAGTCGTCAAAGAGGAACCGTGTGACGTTATGTTTTGGACAATGTCAGAGAGCGTGTCCATTGGTTGAACGTTGGCAGAAGTTTGACACTAAACGCCTAAACGTTCAGTTTTATGACAGACAAAGTTGTTGGTGACCCTCTGTTAATGACCAAAAAAAAAATGGTCACTGAAATAACTTACAAAAGTAATAATGAATAAAAATTTGCTAAATTGTGACCAACGAAAATCAGACATCGCTTTTGAAATGTGGCTCAACAGAGACATTTAGAGAAATGAACTAATAAAAAAGGATAAAAATAATGGTACCGCTAGAAAACATTGAAAATAATTTGACTACAGGGACGAATTCAATCAAGGTGTGTTCTCTACATTACAGGTGTTTTTAGGTTTCTATTCAAAGGGAGACTGTTGTTGTTTGGTGACATGGCGCCCTTCACACCTGAGACACCTAGAGCCATTTGCCCACAGGCAGTGGGCCAAAGTGCAGAAGTCTCAATAGCTCCAAAAATCATTTGATTGCCTCATAAAGTTGCACAACAAAATATTAAGTTTCAAGTACCATCTTTTTTATATATACTGTCCTGTTTCATTAGTTTGAGTTTTAAAATGATTTTTGTTGCACCAAATCTCAAAACCAATGTCTAATTTTTCATTGGTTAATTTTCAGCAAATGTTTTTTTATTGATTCTTACTTCTGTCAGCTTCAAGTTATTTCAGTGACCTTTGTGGACTTTTCAGGTCATTAGCAAGAGAAGTACCAACAATTTATAACAATGTTATCAGATATCTAAAACAGATGTTCAAAGTCGGTTTTTCGTGCACTTTCTTTCCACACCAGAGTGCTGGTGTGTGAACAGGCGTTGTTCTATACAGACACGACAGATTTGTGTGTTAATGCCATAAACCAGTTCTGTTTGTCTGACAAAGATGTAGATCCATCCCACCCAGTGACAGGTTACAGCAGGGCTTTGCGTGTCAGTCACTCCACAAACCCAAACCGCTGGATAAAGAATAATCACGGTTTCGCTGACAACGTTAATGTCAGTGGGGTTGTCGTAGTTATTTTAGTTCATACTATCAAGTTTGTTCACGTAGGGCAACATTAGCCTCTTACCTGCTCGCAGGTGAGAACATGGCAACCTGGTGCTTTATGCATTGATTTGATTGCACGTTGCAATACTCATGCACATCATGCGCCACAGATTTTACTGACTTTTACCCTTCATAGTAGAAGCTTTGAATGAATTTATATTTCAGAAACTCTTAACACGTTGCGTGTGTTTCTCTGTTTTTGTGGTCGCCTCTGAGCCAGGTCATAACAATAGCAATAGGCTCTGGGTTTTCCTTTTGTTTAGTCTTTATGTGAGACATTAGTCACTTCACCTTGTTTGTTAAGGCTGGAACGTTATGGACCGCTCCATATTTCACCAAGGACTGGGTTGGAAAAATGAAACTACAATCTTCTTATTTACACTTGGATTTAGACAAAATAATAATAATAATAATAATAATAATAATAATAATAATAATAATAATAATAATAATAATAATAATAATAATAATAATAATAATAGTAATTTGTTTAAAAAAAAAAAAAACCTTCTGAATCTCACATATTCTCTGCCTAATTTACACAAATGAAATACACGGGCATTTTACAAACACAACTATCTCATGAAAACAATTGCAGAACAGAACATCAGTGTCTAATGGCTCAGATTTTGTTTTTTCCTACTGTACATGAAGTGCTCAGTGTTTTATTCTCTGCATTGAGCACAGGCCTCTCCCACACACGAGTAGAGGAGAGCAGGGGGGGGGGGGAGAAAAGTTTCAGTATAAATACAGACAGGGAGCGCACATCTGCACAGTGAGGCGTGGTCGCTCGGATCTGACAGGTGGCTCTGGAACTGCTTTTTTCTCCTGCACATCAGCGCGTATACACACACACAGCTGCAGCAAGATGGTAAAGTGCCCAAAGTGCCAGAAGGAAGTTTACTTCGGTGAGATTTGGATTTTTATTCTTTCTTTTTTTCTTTTTTTTTTTGTACATTTACCTCCACTTTTATTAGTTTCGCTCACGTTTTGTCAACATTTCCTGGTTGGTGAAAAGAAATAGCGGCTTTTTCTGCTCAAGTGAGGAAACAGGAAGCTGAACGTAACACAGACAGGGAGATGTTTTAATGCCAAAAAAAAGTGTGTTTGGAAAGAAGTTACAGGGATTAAAGAAAAGTGATGTGTATTTTTTTTTTCATGCACCAAATTTGGCATTGTAGCGATCTGATCGCGGTGGCGCTGCATTCGCGCTCAGCAATTTAGAGCACAAGTCGTTTAAACCGCATTAACTATAAGTTGAAGGATAGTTATAGTTAGAAAAAATAAATAAATAGAAACATTGGATCATCGCTACCGGCTGGTTGGCAGCTCATTTCTTATTTCATTTGTTATTTATGTTTTGAGTTAGGTGGTTTATGTGCCAAAAGGAAATTCAAAAAAACGCGTTTCGATTCTTTTAGCTTCTACAACTTCATCGTAAACGTTTAATAGCTATAAGTGCTCCGCAGCTGCAGGCTAGATTAGATCCTGGATAAAGTTAATTGCTCCTATAATCACCAGAAGTCAGACATAAACCGACAACCACAAGTGCGGATGACTGTTTAAGGGATAGTTCACAATCTCTGTAAAAGCGGGTAGTAATTGGACATGTGCTGCATTATTCTTCTACTGTCTTCATTTTGTATAACTTTAGATTAGTTAGTTTAGATTAGACCAAGATGGCTAAGACCAGATGGGACTTCCTTCCTCAAAAGTGTCCTAAAGCTGTCGTCACATTTGCATTTGGTTATGTGACCAAATGCAAATGTCACATAATTATTTATGTGGTTATTATTTATTTCTTTACAAAGAAACCAACATATATATATATATATATATATATATATATATATATATATATATATATATATATATATATATATATATATATATATATATATATATATATATATATATATATGAACTCAGAAAACAGAGGATGGAGGCTGTGCAACACCATTAATCTTCCTGTGTGAACAGAGATTGGAAAAGTCAAAGTGTAGCCATCTGCTCTAAGCAGAGTGATAAAATAAGTTTCTTAATGCTTGTAAAGGCTTTGCTTTTTTTTACTCTTTACACGTTTCCATGTCTGTACGTTTCACTCAGGACGATAGTTGGCGGCGTGTCGCCTTCCACCTCCCTTTCCAATGGGAGTAATGATCATCTTCTGTGTAAATAACCTCCAAGTGTAAATGTGATGAGTTGTTTTAAAGCATAAAAGTCTGGTTTGTTCTTGGTTATTAGCTTCAGCTTTCTGAATCAACTAGTGATTTGTTTTTATCCTAAATCAAGCTACCAGCAGGCTTATCGACTTTATTAACACCTTATATAGCACTTTTAACAAAACCTCACTTCCAGGATTCAGAACGATTTCCTTAAGCATACGTTTGCATTGGAGCACTGTTATAGCTATGTTGAGGTTTTCTTAGATGTAAACGTGTTTGAAATACGGAATAACAGTGGGGGAAAAAAAGAAAGAAAAATAAAACGGAGGGAGAGGTGATAAGAATGAAAAATTGCATCTTTTCATGTGTGCAGAGGAATGCCCTGCAGTCTCTAAGGGTGTCTGCACTCTGCGCTTTCTCATTACGAGGTTGCTTTGAAATCGAAGATCTTTGCTCCATCGGGGACCCGGAGCAGAGGAAGCAGGTTTCTGATTTTGTAAACTACACCCTCATCCTGCGTTTCCCATGAGAAGGCCCAGTCAAAGCAAACATTAATCACCCACATACTCCGTTTTTTTTTTCTTCTTCTTCTTCTTCTTTTTCTTTTTTGCTGTTGTTTTACCCGTGTCTCTGTGCACCAGCAGTTCTGTGACGGTGCAACAGCTGAGCCCAAAGCAGAACGCAAAGCCCAAAGTCTTTGGACGCTCATGCAGATGAGCAGAGCGTGTGAGTGTTGAGCCAGCCTCGCTGCCTCATGGATAATCTTTTCCCTCCCAGTCAATGTAATCAAACCAGTCGGCCTCTGGCAGAACAGAACGAGCCATTTAGGTCTTCTACCAAGATGGATGTTCACCTCAGAAGCAGGGGGGGGAGCAGCGTGAAACAAAACCTTTCATTTCCTTTTTGAAAACGAGCATATTCATCATTATCCTTAAGCGTCTGAGTCGGTTTCCTTTCTCTCAAATAAACCTCCGCGTGTTTTCCCTTTGCGTCCGGCTCGCTCGGTCACACCTCCCATCTTTCTGTCTGTGCTGCCGTTTGTCCAACTGAATGTTGCTGTTGCTCAGATGGAAACAATCAGGCTACCGCCGTCTGCCTGCCTGAGTGATGGAGGTCCAACAACAGCGGAATGCTGTTCTTTTGTTGGAAACGCTACAGACTGCCTGTTGACGGCGAGACCTCAGCCCAGAGCCCAAATGGGAATGTTTTAGGTTTGGTAGAAGGAGTGTTTTAAAAAAAAAAGAAGAAAAAAAGAAGCTATCTGGCTCTGCCTTGAGTTCGCACAAAAACAATTTATCTTGGTTAAAGTCATGAAAAGGAAAGTCTTGTTCACCAAACCCCTTTGGCAGATGATACTGGTAAATGTTCCAAGTAGTTCAGGTTCCCTCGCCGTTGATATTTATTAAAAATGAAGAAACGCTAAAAAAGATCTTCTATTTCTCTAAAGAATACCTATAACACCAGCATTTCAGTTCATGCAAACACCAGTTTAGCGTCTTCCAAGCACCCATCATATTGGTGTTGGATGGTGTTTTGATAAGAAACTGACAATTCTTTACAGGAAGAAGGGAGGCCTGAGGCTGTGCACCTCCAACAATCTGTCCGTGTGAAACACGCGCTGAGAAAGAAACGAGCTCTTTCGTTCAGACCTAACTGACTGGTAGGGAAAAAAAGTAAAGCAAAAGAAAATAAAAAAAAACTATAGAGATTTCAGTCAATGCTGTGTTATTGGTTTTAATGGCGTCTTAATTGGATAGTCACTCTGACTGGAACCTGTTTAAAGCTCTGCTCCAAACAGGAAGGTCGTTGGGAGCGCACCTGTATAAACAATCATTTGCTTCTATGAAAATAAGCACGCAATGGAAACATGAGAATAGTGTCTTTAATAATTCAGTGAAGCGTATTGAGGACTTCAAGACAGTAGAAGTCCTCTTTGACTAACTAATCTGGATTAACATTAAGGGAGTTATCCAGTGGAAGGATGATCCTAGCTTCTTATAGGTGTCCCTTTAAATCCGTTCACAGTGTTTGCGCGCTACTAAATGTCACAATGTCGCTCCATTAATCTTTCCCAGCTCTCACTCACAATATTTTTACAGGGAGACTTGTGTGTTTGTGTGTCCTGGACCGCTGCCACAAAAGCTCCGGGCAGCCAGGAGCGGAGGGGATAATTAGCCTCCAATCTGTCACGCCTCATTTAACCCTCATTATTACCAGGTATAAACACTGAGGTTTGCCTTATCAGACCTATAACTTGGGCACGATTACAGCCGATTAGAACGGGCCCGTTTGTATTTATCGCTTTGGGCCGGGCGTGCTGTTTACCAGACCTGCTGGTTCGCTGTTTGACCTCAAACAGCGATTTGAATGGGTACAAACCTTTGCTCCAAAACCTCACCGCATCCAGTCGGGATGTTTTTTGTTGTTTTTCTAGACCTGAGCGCCTGACCAAACCCTGGAGACTATTACACATGCTTCTTCGTGACTTGCTTGTAATCCGTTGCCACAGTGGGCTATTCCTGGGGCACAAATAATCCACTTCCTGACATGTTTGGAAGCCAGTGGCTTTTGCCTGTTACTGTAATTATTTCCTATTCTTTCATGCATTTGCCACCAGGATTCAGAGGATTTGCTTTCTGTCACGGCAGACCAGAGAACGCATTGGACGGCATGAGATTCTCGCCGTCCTTTTTCGTACATAACTGCAAATATTTCCCGAGCAGGCTCATTTGTTTCCATGAGTAGATGAAAAGTTGAGCAGCCTTCCGTGATCCCAGCTGAGCAGCAGTGCGCAGCACTAGGTGGGGGAAGGGGAAGACAGTTGCTTTATGCTCCAAACAGCCGTAGAAAGCGTTAATGGAAAATTTTGAACTTTTGAAGCAAGAAAATCTGCTATGACATTACAAAGCAACCAGACTCATAGCGCAGTGCTCCCATATAATTTATACTTAAATTCCTTGTAGATATTAAGGTGCCACAATTTTACTTTACAGTAGATGTTTGCTACAAAGACATTACACTAAGACAATATCTACAATTTTTGGGAAGGACACTGGAGAAGCCTTTCGTGACTCTGAAATCTTAATTTCAGAGTCACGAAATTAAGATTTCGTGACCATCCGAATGGTTTGATCCTACATCCAAATCAAGCCATTAGCGCATCACTTTCAGTAACCTGCCTCTCCGTTTTCCTCATTTCCTGCCCTATAATGGCTCCCTCTCTAACACGCTTTGTGTGTTGGCATATGCAAATCCCTGGCCTCACGTCATCGTGAGTTTCAAAATGCGTTTCAGCTCTGTCTCTTCTAAAAACACGAGGCTGTTCCATCATATCCCTAACCCTCTCTTCCAGTCCTCCTGGGTGGGTGGAGGTTGGCACAGATCGCCCATAACTGATAAAGTCTTTATCTGTGTTTATGAGGCACAAGGAGGACAGATTCCCTTTGGGACATTCAGTCCTTTTTTTCCTTTCTATTCCCTCAACCACACCCAACTGTGTTTCCAAACTACTCCGCAACGAGTGTATCTTTGTGGTTTTAAGCAGACACGGGACTAAAACGACTCCCAGCTCCATGAGCTCATGTGCCCTGCAGCGTGACTCTCTGACTTCCATCTCCTTCCCAGACAACAGAAACCGAAATTATGGTAGAGGTTAGACCGCTACTGATATTAATTATTTGTCCGTTTGTACGTTTTGCAGCTGAGAGGGTGACGTCGCTGGGGAAGGACTGGCACAGGCCATGTCTGAAGTGCGAGAAGTGCAACAAGACGCTGTCGGCTGGCTCACATGCAGAGGTAGAACGGCCGAATTACACGACCTGATAGGGGAACAAAGTGCTGAAAATGGATTTGGTCACAGCTGATATCAGCAAGTTAAACCTAAAAGAAAAAAATACCAGAACTTGGCTTCAGGCTGTGTGATGCATTTCAATAATAAAACAGCAAATGAAACTAGTTTCTGACTCGCTTGTTTCCTTTTATTTTGCGTTAGCCTCATCTTTCCATGATAAAACAAAAAAAATGCCTTTAACCTCTTTTCTCCTCCCACAGCATGAAGGCAAGCCGTACTGTAACAACCCCTGCTATGCTGCAATGTTTGGACCTAAAGGTAAGCCGTGATCTCGTCACTCCCTGAACTCTTGACACAAACATGTCAATAAAATACATAAATGGTAGGTAGTCTCTGTCAGAAACCTGCAGAGTGAGTTGATTTTAACACCAAGGTTCCATTTTAATTATACGTTTAAACCTAATTCTTTCGGTGTTTCAGGATTTGGACGTGGTGGAGCTGAAAGCCACACCTTCAAATAGACAGGTACCGTCTCAATGTTTTTTTCAAACATTTCCATGTTATTTACATTAGACTTGACTGCAAGCAAATCAGTCTTTGCACTTTGGACTGTTTGACCAGAACTTTCTTTTCTTTCCTTTTCTTTTCTGCTTCATCTGCAGGGTGAGGCGTCGCAGAGAAAAGCTTTGCGGGAACAAGATTGAAGGAACCAAACCTCTCAGACGATAGCAAACCTCTAAACAAATCATCCGCTTCCAATGCAGGAAATAATTTGAATGCATTTGTTGTTGTTTTTTTGTTTGTTTTTTGTTCTACCTGTTTTGGACCATCATTTTCTTTATTTTATCATTTCTAGTTTAGTTATAGGGACATCGGTCTTTGGCTTCAGCTTGTCTAATTAAACATTTTATGAAATTTGTGTCTTTGATAGTCCTTTATTTTGTGGCGGTTTGGTGAGAAACTCATGAGTGTTTTACCACTAAAGCAAAGTTTTACTTCATCAAATGACAAATCTAGTTGAGAGCTGTCATAGAAATTAATAAAAAAAATTTTTGAAGACTAGTTTGTCAAAACCCTGAACAGGCAAGACCAGTGAGGATTTGTGTAGGAATAGTTAATTAGTCCAGGCTTATATCGTGCCTTTCATGTTTGTTTCAGTTGGCCTAAATGTACAAAAAACATTGAGAATTTATTTATTTTATTTTATTTTTATTTTTTTGAGGCAATAATCTGGGGATTTCTAGTACGCTGTTTGAAAAAAACCGTCTCTAAATTATGGTGTAGTTGCCAAAATGTTACCGTATAAACTTGGACTTTACCGTATAAATGCGGTACAAATTTTTACCGTAATTACTAATTTTACCGTAAATTAGACTCTTTTTTTTTACAGTGTACTAAACGCTAATATAAGAAAGTAAGTCTGTGATGTTTTAAAATAATAGGAGAAGCTTTATTTTACAATTAAAGCTCTCCACGAACTTAGCATGATGTTGTCTCCGCTCCTTTAGCTGACTCATAAGGTTTCCCGTTTCAAATGATTGTCTATTCTTTTAAAAAAAATATATATAGCCTATATATACTGTATATACTACTGTATTCAAGAATGAGGGCCATACGACGTGAAACAAAGGCCTAGAATAATACTAAGCAGCTCAAACGGGCGTGATTTCCCAAAAGGTAAAAGACAAAAAAATGACCAAGAAAATCACCGCGCAATGCAACCGAGACTTTTGTGGAACCATCACTTCCAAAGTCAGGGCTGATGGTTCCACCTCAGGAGCAACAGCGTTGAACTTCAAGGCCGTTCAAGTTGTGGATTTAAAAAAAAATATATATATATTTTTTGTGAGTATCTGCGCAGTTCCGTCATCATCTTCCTTTTGCTTGTCTTTCCGCAAAGCCGTTTGCTCTCTGCACGGCTCCACTCAAGCCATGTGGCGCTATGCTCCCGCCCGCTGCTATGGCAACCAGCGCAAACAAGCCCCAACAGACAGCCCGTTTGTCTGCCTGTCACCCTCTCTTGAGCAACAAAGACGCTCCCTGTGCCAGAAGGACCCTCCACAAAGGACACAGAAACATTCAGAGGACGTTTGGCACCAACACATCATCTAGATTCAACTTTTTGTACCATTTAGCAACTAAAAGAAGCCCATCATGCTGTTTCCACTATTAATTATCATCTAAATAACGCGCACCATTGATTCAAATGGCGACATTTAGTGTGAAATTCCAAGACAATTGACAACAGTGACGCATGTTCAGATCCCGCGATCCTGTTCGCGCATCATTTTGCACACGATATGTCGTCCCCACACCTTGGTGGTCACGCGAGCGACGCGTCCAGATGTTTTGCGTGAAGCCTGCAGGATGGTTACACCTCCCCAGCTCGATCCCGAACCCGACATGCGATTCTGGAAGCTCGAAACGTAAAACACGTGACAATTACAAGACGGAAATCCCAAGAAGCGTACAGCGAGGCGCCAGCTCTGCGTCTGGCCCGCCGCTTTGATTCATGGATCTGGAAGCCTAAAGTATTCAACTGGGAGGGATGGGAGGCGGGGGGGGGGGGGGGGGGGGGGGGGGGGATATTAATTTCCAGGCACGATCATAATGAAAGCGTCATGCGAGCAGAAAGCACCGCCATAAAGTCCTACTGCTGCACTTAAAATTAACTGTTTTCTATTCAGTCGAGGAAGAGGAGGAGGAGGAAGCTGACGTTGCTGTGTCAACGTGAGTCAGGGACCCTGATAGTCATGAGGCTGTAAATTCAGACTCACGAATCCATTAATGGCTGGAAAATAAGGGTTTCACAGGTTGCCTTTAATTATACATGGCCCATAACATGGAGAACCAGTACTCCTTCTACTAAGCAACCATCCTAAAAAAAAACAAACAAAGAAAAACAGTTGTCTTGTCCAGAGAAGCGCAAAAGGTGAGGCTGCAAAGGCTCCAGATGGATTGGAGTCTGGCTTAAGTCCTTAAAGTTACGAATGAAAAACATATTGCTGTGCTTCACAAACGTATTCCCATCCCTCGAACCTTTTCCACGCTCAGATTTCAGCCACAGACTTTTATCACGTTGTGCTGGGTGTCATGTGGAGAGCAAAATTGTGCACTGCTGAGAGCAAAACTGGAAAAGTGAAGCGTGTTCTCAACCCACTTTACTCTGACACGCCTAAATAAGTGCAACTACTTGCAAGATTTGTATAATTTATTGCCAGAAAAGACCAAGATGAACATTTCTGAATGAACAAGGTCGTGTGTGTGACAGGAAAGTTATGCTGCCCTGAATGTGTCATGTCCAAAACAAAACATGGTGGTGGCGCCATTATGCTGTGGGGATGATTTTCTCAAGCAACATGGAAAGATGGATGGACAATCTTGGGGGGGGGGAAAACAAAAACCTGTAAGCAGTAGACGGAGGCAGAAGTTCACATTCCTGCAGGAGAACGACAGTAAACATGCAGCCACAGCTGTGTGGTCCAGTCAAAGTCCAGACCTGAAACACAAACTGTGTTCAAAGTGATTCTCCTTCCACTCTGATTGGGCTTTAAGTATTTTTGCAAAGAAAAATGGACAAATATGCGCTCTTTTGAGATGTTTACTTGTACTTTATGTTGGTTCAACTCATAAAGTTCTAATAAATTATGTGGACGTTTGGGCCCAAAGCAATAATAATAATAAAAAATAATAATCAAGAATACGTTTGTTTTCTTTTGTACATGCAGAAACAAACAGTCAAAAATTTAAAAAAATGTAATGCATTAGTAACATTATTCTACTTGTATAGACTTGTGCTAGATTTATGGCCTTGGTGCCTCCTGGTGGTGAAATGAATAATTACAATCAGTCACAAAGATGAGAAATAGGTGCTTTCTGAAGGCGGTTGGTTGAACTTGATTTCAATTTTCTTTGTACATGTATGTAAAACTGAAAGCAAGTATCATTTCGATTCCACTTCACCATTACGCATTTCCTTCTCCAAAAATAATAATGATAAAAAAATCATTTCAACCAGAACTTTGTTGTTGAGACAAGAGCGACAACGGATCAGAGGCGGCTGCTTCCTGTGTGACTGAAAAGGGGAAGAAGTGAAGCGTATTGCATATGACTGACATGTTGAAATCCCCCCCCCAGTGAAAGTGAAGGCAACGGCACGGTAACAATAACGGTAATAGCAAATTATTATTATCAATAAAACAGTAATGTTTCAGTAGGATCATGATTGCGAGTAGCTCTGGTCCTCCATGTTTCACGATGTTTTCTAAGTATTTCTTTGCATTTAGAAAAAAAAAAGAAAGAAAAATGAGCCAAAGGTATTTTGTATCCTTTAAACCATTTCAGATATGTGAGGTCATGGACTCCACCCTGTCAGTTTTGATCGGAACCAGTGAAAACACACACACACCCACACCCACACACACACACACGTCTCTCCTACCCAATAATATTCCAATGAACATCTGTTTAGTTTTTTTTCCCCACAGGGAGCACTTCCATCTTATGAAGCGAATGAGCACAAGTAATATCGGTGGTATGCCGCTCAACCTGTTGGCGAGAGTGAAGGACAGATCCGAAGAGGAAATTATGCACACAGTCTTGAGGCAATATAAAAAGTAACCATGTAGATGTCGGAAGAGATTTTTTCCTTCGCAGCGTTCCTGTGCAAAGGTTTTGTTAGGACCACAAATTTCGTTGCGACGTCATTGGGATTTTATTTCTGGATGACGAAAGTAAACGAGAATTGCCAGCGCATGCAACTTCCTTTAAATGATTGGTAAATAGCGCCCGACTGTGTGCCGTATTGTGTATTAAGTCCAGCTGTTCTGTGAGGATTTCTACGGAACATTGGTGGGAAAACTACAACACGAAAACCAGTGATGTAAAGGGGGAAATGGAAAGCTAGGTTATAGAACAATACAGACACAGCACACAAGGATACAGATGTTCTGTTTGCATCAAAATTGATGGGGTTTTTTTTCCTAAATAAAAATTGCAAGGCGAGACGGAGAAATAACACCGTATATGAACACTCACAAGGTGAAACAGGGTGGCAGCATCGTGCTTTGGAGTTGATAGGCAAGCGCTGAGGAAAACCTGGTAGAGTTTGCAAATGTACAACCAGGTCTTTTAATTGTTAAATGAAAAGTTGAAAGTCATTTATTAAGTTCCTTCCACGATACAATTACGCACCATTTTGTGTTTATCTATTGAATAAAATGCCAGTGAATGGGAAGAAGTCCAAGGCGTATGTACACTTCATAAAGGTGGGTGTTTTTTTGTTGTTGTTGTTGATTAGCAGTAATTCAGACAAATTTTGTATCTTCCTTTAAAACGTTAAGGCCATTTAATTATCAGTAGTGGCTCTCAAAAGTGTACACGCCATTTGTGAAATGTCATGTTTTTGAAATGTAAAAGACTGAGGATGATGCAAATTAATTTGGAAAAAGCTTTTCCAGTGCGACACTGAACAATTTACCGGAAAGCCAAACAAATCTGTTAGAAAGACAAATTGATTAACACTAACCATGTTCCAGCATTCGGTGTGTTTGGACTTCACGTGTAGCAACAACAGCAGGAATACGAAACATATTTGTGAGGAAATAAAGTCCAGCTGTCCTGGTGGGATGAACATCTGTGGTCTTCGTTTCTAAAGCCTTCGACTCTGATTTCACATTTTTACCCCTTGATCGTCAGTCGCTGCCTTAACATCTCAACTTTAACTTTCTCCACATTCACTCTCCCATCTCGTTTACCAGAACAGGGACTGGGGTTGATTGATGCTGCAGGATTCACCAGATTTATAAATGCCACATGACTACAAATACGCCCTCTGGTGTTGCAGCTGTTACTAAAGATCCAGAACGTGCGTGCAGAGAAGTTGAGCTTGTGCCATGAAAACTGCTTGTACGGCGGGCGGCTTCCTGCAAACAGAGGGGAGTGTAAAGAGCCACCCAAAAGCCAGGGGGAAGCATCTGCAGTGGGGCTCCTGACGAGGAGGATGTGGCCCTGCACTTTGAAAATAAATGCATTTTTAAAATGAAGCACATAAAAATAAACATCATCGTGCGACGGTTGGGATTTCTCCTGTCAGGGTAAACGTGTTTTTCCTCTATTAAGCAGCTACAGGATTAAAGGGGTGTCACACTAAGACCGGTATTAAACAATTGGCATCGATAGCGACTTCACTCGCTTCCTTTACTCCGCTCACTCATTCCTAGACTTGAGCGATAATGGGGTTTTTTTGGGGGGAGGGAGGGTTTAACCGCCTTAGTAGCTAAATATGGTTTCATGGAAAAGACGAATCAAGTATCGAAGCTGTGGAAAACAAGGAGAAAATAAAAGTCACGGTGAATGAAGAAAAAAACAGTTTCATCTTAAACTCGTTCTCTAGTGAGAATTAAACTAACAAACACAACACAGTGACTTTAACGTCAACGTACAGGATAAATTTACCATCTTACACTTTCCGGTTTCACACCATAGGAGACGTTCAATGAAGCTTGAAGAAGACGCTACTTGTTGGCACGTTGTGGTGTCGGATTCAAGTCTGATGTTTTTGTCTAAATGTCTGATAAAGACAAACCAAATTCTGTCCAAACTGCATTCAGGTTTAAGGGGAAAACGCAGCAGTTCAGTCAAGTGAAAGCATCGGATTTACGCTCCACATTTTGTCAAAAATCTGACAGATTTGGCAGGATCGTCGTATACCTCAGAGCGCAGTCAGAGTCATATCAGGTCTCAGCTGAACGACTGAAGGAGCCTGGGACTCATTTGCAGTCATATCTTATCCCTGAACTCTCACGCACGCTTGTGTTCGCGCACTGCACCTGGCTTACCCCCTTCAGGTTTCTTAAGACTCGTATTGCCTGAGGCTCAGAGGGGCGAGTTAAAACTGCACGGTGACTCTTATAAGCAACGCGCCATTTCCCTCGGGGAAACTCCACAATACCAGCGCTGATGACAGAGTTCACTAAGATCAGAGGAATCTCTAAAAGGTGCATTTTAAATCTAATGTTTAAATGGCAATTGTCATACTGAGATGTAAGAACTTTTGCACGTTCTCTTTCATTAAACTTTCCCAGACATCACTCTGATCTCTAATTTTCCCCAGAAATTACCAGATTAAGTTCTTGTGCATGCCTCGCATCCCTTCCCACATATCATGTCTTCCTCCTCCTCCATGCTGTCCTCCTCCTCCTCCTCCTCCTCCTCCTCATCCTCCTCCTCCTCCTGCTCCCACGGGTTGGATCTGGCGAAAACAGAACGCGAGGACACATCTGAGCCGCATGCTGTTCCTGTTTGCCTTTCCCAGATTTTTCTGCTGCTCGCTGTGGTGCCAGAGGGAGAAGTAAGCAGTTCTTGTCATCATTTGATCCGGCACTGCCAGATCCCGCTGCTCCACGGTTATTGCCTAACCATCCTCCGATGTCATAACCTTAAACATGAAAAGCGGTGAAAAATTTGGGTTTTCTTTTTCTCTTTTTTTTTTTTCCCACTGCAGGTTTTTTGCTCATAACAGTTTGAAAAGCACACCAGGGAACGTAGAGGAGAAAAAAGGTGGAAAGAATAAATATGAATAGAGCAGAAACAATAAAGCGACGTTTATGAGAGCGGGAGGACGATTCTGACGAGAAGAGTAGGTTCATACTGAGAAGAACGAGTCTGAATATTTCCTCGCTCCACTGGAAAACCGAGCTTGATACAATCTTTGGTCTGAACTTTAACCAAGAGTAATTTTTCATGCTATGCAAAAAAACAAAAACAAAAAACAAACATACTATGTAAAGGATGCTTGATAAGATCAGGATTTCCACTAAATTCATTTACAAAGCCAAAAATGTTCAATCTTCCAGAAATGTTTTCAAGGTTACAATGCATTGCTAAAGACAGAGTTAAGCCAGCAAAAGCCTTTTGTCCCAGTTGAAAGAAAATTTTGACTCTGCCAAACAAATCGGCTTTATTTTTTCCCAGGACAGAAATAGCTACATTTATGAACTCTCAAGTGGATTATTCAAGCATTTGCTGATACATGTAACAAGTCAAACATTTTATAACCTATTTGTGATCTTTTTGAGTTTTCAGATACTTTGCCAACCAGCATGTGGATCATGGTCAGGGCCGGGTATAGAAGGATGTGGGGTTTCCCTATATTTCCACTAAAGAAATACTATTTATACACAACATTAATAGGTAGTCCTATACATTAATTAATACAAAGTAGGTTCAATATGTCTCCTGGCCAGTAGCGCAATGTTGTTTCCCAGACAATGCACTCTTAACTTCATAATTTTCAAATACTTTAGCATTGTTTACATTCATAAAAATCCCAAAATATTAACACAACTCACCTGATATGGGCATATGAGCTTTAAGTAAAATGCAGTGTTTACAAACTATGCATTCATTTCGAAAATAAAAAAAAAATTAAAAAGCAAAAGAAAAGTCTTTTGGCCTCTCAAACCTTGGACCCCTGGGCTTCTGGCCCTGTTAGCGCTTTCTAAAGTCTGGCCCAGGCAGCTAAAGCTAAAGCACCCGCCGGTTCTTCTGCAAGTCAATCATGGGACAACACCGCCCCCTGGTGTTCCAGTGCCGTCTATGGTTTGCACCCTTTTGCCCGTGGAGGGTTTTTGCTGGACACGAGTCACAGGACAAGGACACAGGTGATCTATTATTTTTGGATTATTTCATTATATGCATATATGTCTCTATGCTGTACTTTAAAACAGGTAAAACTATTCTGAAGGTTTTACAAGACCAATGTTGAGTAGTAACAGTTCCCACATTGCTGACCCATTCTCCTATCAGCTCTTGTAGTTGACAGCAGCTTTTTGGCTCATCTGCAGCAATATTAAATACATTTTTACTACTGTGACACTTTGCAACAAGGGAGCTCTATCATCCAGGAAAACACACAGATGGCCAATAACAATAAACTGTCTGGATTTCTGGATGCTTCAATTCGACTCTTCAATCATCTGTGTTTCTTGGGCAGATTTGTGTAAAGAAACACACTTTGGACGAGATGCAATCCACTGTTGTATCCAGGATGTCATAGTGCCGACATAGCACAGGACTGGTTACACGCATTTACACTTGCAAATATTCCTAACAACTTAAAAGATGGCTCTATGTACTTATTAAGTTTAAAGGTGGCAAGGTGATTCTGCAGCACAGACTTCATGAGGAGACACTCCAGGGGCAGGAGGTTATTTCTTGCATTTTCTAATCAGGTTTTTTAATGAAAAATTCCAAACGGAGCATAAAAAAACTGAATGAAAAAAATAAATCAGTGTGAAATATTGCTCAAGGTCTGATTTCCCCCCACTCTTTCTTTCTTTTTTTATTTAGAAAACTGGCCCTATTGGTCGACACCAACAATCTCACGTTGAATTTCGTGGTGAGCTGGAGAACTATTGTTTCCTTCATGATTTTCTTGGCAACAATTTCATGGGCCACTGGGTTTTAATGAAAGCCCTAATTGATCAGTCTATGAATCACATTGAAATTGAAATTTCGCCCAGACTCTTTCACAGCTCTTCAGTACTACTAAAGTGAAATAAAGTTAGAAAAAAATAATAAAAAAAAAACATACAGTGAAATAATTTCTTCATCTCACCACCATGTGCTAACTGTGCCTAAAATTATATCTTTTTCATATTTTGCAATGATGAAAAGAGACTGCATTGGATGCTTTAGTGTCAATTTTCTGACTTTTACAATATTAAATGTAAACTCTTTCGTTTATGAAGTGACCTTTTCCAGTAGGATTTGTTCAGAAGCGACTAATTAAAACATTCTGACCAAAGTTACCCACACGTCAACAGTAAACGGAAGAATCAGGCTACTTTTACAATAAAATAAAAAAATAGCATCCTGTTTTTAATGGCCATGACTCAGCAGTCAGGTCAAAACATAATACAGGACAGCTGATTGGTCTGCAGCTGCGTTTTTGCGCAGGTTAACCAATCAGATGCTTGGGTTTTTCTTTATGGAGACACAGCAGCAGTTGGAAGTTATTTTTATTATACAACTTGTTATATAATAGTACAAAAAGCAAAAACGAATTTTAAAAGATGACATTGGTTCACTACTTTAGCTAATATACTGAATAAATTAGGACCCTTAAAATATATTTAAAATAGTTATCTGCTATGCATTTCCAATTCTATCCAAATGATCACATGTTCCAGCTCTGAAATTAACAAACCAAAAAAAAAAAAAAAAAACATGGAGAAGATACAAACGGAGAGAAAGGAGGAGAAGAGTAAGGGAGAAAATTACCTGTGTTATTTAATTATGAATAATTAATTTTCTTCTATTTGGTGACTTGGTGTTTTATAAACTGGATTTAATTAAAAATGACGAACATGCCACTGATCGCCATTTCATTTCAGTCAGTGTTATCAACTCGCAGCCATCATTGTTCTGTGCAAGAAGAAACCAGAAACAAACGCAGCCGCTCGGAGAATGTTTTGAACCTTTAATATACAGTGCTTCCATAAATCATTACCAAAAACACAGGTGGTAAAAATCAAATCAACACAAATAAGTTACACCGTAGTAAAAAGCACTTGAGATTCCTTTCTGATTTTATCATTAGTGTGAACCCTATACGAAAATAGCATAAAAAGTATGCAAACATAGAATTCCGTTCATATTATATATTTCCAATCTTTAGCTAAATAAACATTTTCTTCGGAAATTTTATTTTTTTCCCCTCGACCAGACGGACGAAACGAGAAGTGTCTGTGGCCTCCACTTCCATCCGTAAAAATTCGTCTTCGAAACCTTTTCTTGTTTTGTTTTTTTTTTTTGCAACGTCGCTCCCCGCCCCACCCGAAACCCAAACAAGAACCTCGAGACGAGCCCAAATAAAAAGGAGATATAAATTAACATCCCAAACGTGAACAGTCTGCAGAAACCCTTTTTTTTCTTGTTTGTTTGTTTGTGACTGGTACGGCAGTCGAACATTTGACCTCACAGAACTCACACACACACTGCTAACAGGATGCTTTAAACACACACTCACACACACAGCCTGTGCATAGACCCAGATTGGAACTTGTAGAGTAAGCAGAGCTGATTCTGCTTGTTTTTGTCTCTTTCCCCACTCAACGTTCCTCCCTTCCTCCAGTTTGTCCTTTAAAGGAAAACAACCCTTTCACCTATTTGTTGCTTCGGCGGCTCCGGGCTAAAGGGCTTAACACTGGGATATGCAGCAACAGATGAGTCACGGTTACAATGGTCCAACTCAGTGCCTCGTATCAGGTAAACGGGAAGAGAGGAATCACAGATGCAAACAGTCTGCTTAGAAAAATGAAAACTTTGTCTTCATATCGGCATCTAAAAGACAATGCAATAATAATAACTGGGGGGGGGGGGATGACGAATTGTCATCTAAACAGCTTTTTCAGCCAAATCTGGAATCTCAGAGCAAAAAAAATCCAAAGGCAGACACAGATTTATCTCCATGTTAGTAGAGATCTAGTCTTGGCAATCGACACGTTCTAATGTTAAAATGTTAAGAGCCAACAGAGATTTTAGTTCAGCCGTCTAGATCAGAATCTACTGTTAGTCAGTAAATGATTTCCTGCCATCAACAGGCTTTTAGAGAGCGTGGAAAACGAGCCGTTGTAAGGAACGCTTGAGATTTTATCAGAAATAACAAAAAAAAAAAGAGAGAAAAAAAAGCAGGTTAATATCAATATCTAAATCCGTGGCAAGAACAATGGAAAAGTTCCATCAAAAAATTTAAAAAAAGTCAAATTCATATCACTTTTTATTCATGTTTCAAATCTGAGCTCAGATTAGATGGGACTAAAGAAAATAAGGACTACAATTTATTTTCTGATGAAATGTTCTTACTGTTAACAGTCTGTGGAACGGCTACAAAGCTGAGGTAGAAAGCAGGAGGCAGAACCGTTAGTTCAGAGTAAAAATCTGATTAATTACTACAAATCACTACTTTTCCAAAAAGCTCGGCTGTTGATGAAAGTAAATGGTTTACTGACAGACGGCTCCCATATGTTCCCATCCATGTGGCGTTTACTTGAAAACTAGCAGACCTTTATTTCTTTGTTGCCCATGTCTGTCTATCCGAATCAAAATAAAGATGAGCTAATGTTAAACGAGATATTAGAAATTTGTTTCAAACACATTATACATTACAGTCTAAAGTTTTTCTTGTGTAAATACTGCCATACTGAGGTATCTATACCGACAGACCGGCTCGTGCCTACATCTCGCCTACAATTAAGAACAAAAAAAAAAAGAAGCACACATTGTGAAAGCCAATGTCATGCCGTAAATACTGGAACGCGGTTTTAGGTTTGGACTGAGCCGGTTGTCGTGTCGCTCGTGTCCGTGGAGACCTGCGGTTCTGAACGGTCCCAGTCAGAACCCGCCATCAGTAACGGAGCTGACAGCGAGGCATCCAGAGCAGCTGCTTCTGAGCTGACAGAGAACACCGTGCTGGGAAGTGAGAGGGGATAACTTGTTCTATTGCACATACGCTTCTGCCGTTTCTTCATTTCTTGGCTCCCAATGAAAGAAAAAAAAATAGTTATTTAAAAAACAAAACAACAACAACAACAACAAAAAACACAGTTATAAACAGGTAGCAAGGAGCAATTGTTTTTGTTTAAATAAAAACAAAGAAAAGAAAAGCTTTTAAAAAAAAAAGGGCTCGACAAAACTGCAGCCAAAACTAGAATAATAATAATGTTAATAATAATAATAATATTAATAATAACAATCTTCACAAAAACAACAAGAACCACATAGAACTACAGAGAAAAAGGGGTGGGGGAGATGGGAGAAAAAAGTCGACCTGCTTATTGTACACGTCCATAAAAAACACCAACAGTGTAAAATTGATTGTCATTTTCAAATGAAACTGTCATAACATCCAAGGCATAAAACAGTGAGGAACAGAGCAGGTTTTATTAAAAAAAATAAAAAAAATAAAAAAAAGGGGGTTTGACGACGGGGGATTCACAGAACCAAAAGCCCGGATAAACAGACAGAACCCATTTCATGCTTCAAAAAACACTTTTGGCAGCTGTTAGTGCAGAGGAGCGGCGACAACAACAGTCCGAACATGCCATCCATCCGTCTGTCCGAGGAAGCAGCCTTCCTTTCCCACTTCATCCTCGACGATCGGATATTGGTCGACTGAGGTCCGAAGAGGAGCTGAAGGTGAAAGGAAAACAGAAGACGGAAGGGGAGGTCCAACGCGCCTGTCGGAGCAAAGCGGGACTCAAAGTGCGGAGGAAGGCGGCGGCGGCGGCGGCTGGGAATCCAACAGGACGACGCATGGCTTTGATTTCACCGAGCCCTGTGAGCAAGAGAGGTACAACTCTTGGAAAAGCTGAGTAAAGGGGAGCTTTGGGAAGAACCCAACAAATCCGGACGCTCGCTGAAGTTTGAGCGGTGATCGTCACCGACGTCGTCGAGCAACGGCGGTTTGTAAAAAAAAAAAAAAACAGAAAAAAAAAGGAGGGGTGCAGAGGGTCTCTGCCTCCGCCCTAATTCTGCCAGTCGTCGTCGTCGTCGCTGTCCTCGCCGCCGGAGGAGTCGTCGTTGGCGCTGTCGCCGACCGCCTGCCGCGTTCCGTTCTGATGCCGCGCGGCCATGGCGGCGGCGGCGGCCTCGGCTGCCGCCCTCGCCGCGGCGCGCTCCTCTGCCTCCTTCTGTCGCAGTGCCGCCGCCTTCTTCTCCTGCTCCGCGTGGCTCTTCATATGGGCGCTGCGGCTCTTCACCTTGTAGAAAATCCTGGGAACAGAGCGATCGGGTGAGTTACCATGTGGCTCAGTTGGATTCTAAGGAGACTGGTGACATCACGGTCACAAAAAGAACAACCATGTTGTCATGTTTCAAGCGGGAAAAAGAATTTGCCTACGCTGGCAGATAGAGCGGCTAGGAAAATTACAATCTTACCATAGTTTGTCGCACTCTGACCAGAGTTCAATGTAATTTATTGGGATTACGTGTAATAGACTGAGACATATGGTGAAAAATGACCAAGTGGAAGGAAAATGATGTGTTGTTTTCAAATTTTTAACAAGATATCTGAAAAGTGCGGCATGTATCTGATGTTGGTTCCCTGATTCAATTATTCTGACGATTAAGCGGGGAAAAAAAATATAGAAAACATAAAATTGATCTGTTGATCAATTTTATGTTTTACACAAGATCAATCTGTTCTTGGAGGCAGATTACAAGTTGAATAAAAAAAAGTACTAAAAAGGAGTTGTTTTATTTTATTATTATTATTTTTACCAAATTAGTACTATCAAAATCCTTTTGTTTTTCTTGCTAGTCTTCCATAAGAGGTGAGGTTTGTGGGTTGTTGTGTGGCGCAGTGGACCTTTACTAATTTTACTCATTTCGAAGACATTTGGTTGCACTGAATTTTAATCTAGAGGCATAAGAGTAAGAGCGGAATACAATTGCATTTTTGGGGGGAAAAAAAGTTTTAAAACCATTTATAATTTCTCATAATTGCACAATCATGAACTAATTTGTGCGGGTCTATAAAACCTAATTTAAATAAAATGCATGAAATATTTTGAACAGACTCAAAATACTCTTAGAGGTTAAATAGAGTAAAAAAAAGAGAAAATAATTATTTAAATCTGATGAATGTTGGTAAAGCCAGAAATTTCAAAGGAAGTGGGATTTGGGATTTTATTTTTTTGAATTTTCTCAGAGATGTATGAATGTTCCGCCGATAAAATGTTAAAATCACAAACATGCACTGAAATTGCTAAGAACATTTAAAGCTACAGAAAAATCCTTGGCGTTTCTGTTTAAATGCGAACACATTCTGCCTCGCGGAAGGAACTGCGCGGGCCGGTTCCATCAGAACGAATGTAAAGGGTGTTAAGCGACAGGTATTCACACCCTTTGAAGGAAACGATCGTCTCAAATGCGGACGCTCTTGGAGCGCTTTCAAGAGCGAATGCAGCTCTCGCAGAGGCAGAGCTGCATCGCTGAGAGGCGAGATGTGCCTTATCTGCTCTGCGCTTCGGTTGCTAGGACACGGCTGGCAATAACAGAACCGGTGCTGCCAGAGGACAAGCTGTTATTCAACCAAAGCATGACAGGAAGGGTAATTCTTTCAAACACAGACCATGAAACGCTCGCCTCTGTTTACTGATTCATATTCCGAGAGGTCAGTCGAAGCAGCAGCGTTTCCTGCTGGCTCTCCCGTCAGCTCTGAATCGGTAAGCAGACTGCTACAGGAGCGGCGGCTCTGATCGCTCACCTGCCACACTTCTTGCAGGGGAACTCGCCCTCCTGCCCCGCGGAGGCCTTGTTGCCCGACGGGGGGCTCGGCCGGCGCGCGTTGCCGTCGAAGCGCGGTTTGGTCTGGGGCGGCTGGGCGTGGTGGATGACCCTGGACACCGGCTGCTCCTTTCCCACCTCCGCCTGGCTCTTCATAATGAGGACTGTTGCAAGCTAAAAAAAAAGAAAGAAAAAAAGACAAGTTTTAGTCCATAACTGGAAGGAAGGGGAAAAAAGAAAGAAATTGGCGGAAGAAACGAGTAAAGAAAAAAATGAAGGAAAGACAGAAGCAAGGAAGGAAGACATGAGGGAAGAAAGAAAAAGGACAAAAGCAACGTTAGAGAGGAAGGAAAAATTACAGAAAACAAGGCAGGAAGGAAAGAAGGAATAAAGAAAAGGAAAGAAGGACGAAAAAAGTAATTGAGTAGTAAAGCAAAGAAGAAAAGAAGGAAGGAAGGAAAGGAGAAAGAAACAGAAAGGAGAAAGACAAAGAAAGAAAGAAGGAAAGAAAGAAAGAAAGACGGAAAGAAAGAAAGGCAAAAGAAAGAAAGAAGAAAAGGAAAAGAAAGATGGAAGGAAAAGGAAAGGGAAAAAAAATGAGGAAGGGAAGAAAGGAAAGGAGGAAGGAAGAAAAGAACAAAAAGAGAGTAGGAAACTAGGATAGATGGATAATCATACGGATGGCTGAATGCATACAATATTTACAAGCTAAGAAGAGGAATAAAGTCTGAAGACTACTTTCAACTCCTCAACTTATCCAGTGAAAAACGATTTCATGCTTTCCCAAGCTGTGTGTGAACATGTGTCCGATCACATGACCATGGAGGCAGAACTCATCTCCAAACAACATCAACCGGACAAGTGCAAAAGTTTCCTGCTGAGTCATTGTTTCCCTTCCCAGTAGAGATAGGAGACGAGTTATTTCTAGAAAAGCCCAGTGGGGGGCAGCAGATCCAACACCTCGCCACCAGCTCTGAGTGCAACATGAAAACTGTGTATGATGAAATCACGTTTTTTTTTGTTTCCCCCCCCTCCCCCCCACCCAAGAACCTGCGGAACAGAGTGTTGAAATTCAGTAAACCATGAGAAGCTTCGGGCTTTGGCCTGCTTACAGTTTTAGTCCCAAACATGTTTATGTTTATTCAGTGTGATCTAAATGTGTCTGTGTCCAGACTTCCTTTAAGGAATTTTTAAAACACAACTTTAATGGATTTAAAGAAGAATAAGGAAGAAATGCATACCAGAACTTGAAAGGTTCTGCATAAACTGTACAAAATACAACATGTGCAATAAGATCACAGTGATCAAAGCCTTCATACCGAGTCGATCACTTCACACTTACATTCTCAGTGGACGGCAGCGTGTGTGTCACCCTGGTGGGACAGACATCCTGTTTCCTGTCAGCTGAACCATCCCACTTCCTGCTGTCCTCCTCCTGCTGCTGCGGCTCCAGCCTTTGAGCGGCCTGCGAGAAAAAACAGCGAGTAAGACGCAGCGCTCTGGCAGGAGAGAGCCGTCTTCCTAAGACGTCCGTGGACGTTGTTTAAGAGAGGTGGACATTCGGGGAGGATAAAGATTGGGTGAACACTGGAGATGCTCACGTGACCGACCTTGTGGTCCTGCTCCTCCTCTGCCGTCCTGCTCTCCGGAGGCTCGTTCTCGCCGTAAATTAGCGCTCCGTTGCGGCCGATCTTCACGTGTTTCTTGTACGTGTAGTAGAACTCCACGCACTGCGCCACGGTCTTGGTCGTCACCTGTACGGACCCGTACGCACTGCGTCACAAGTTTTGCATATTTCGATCACAGCAAAAGACAAAATCCTTTTCCGAACACTCGTTTTTTTTGGTTATGAATGGTAAATCGTTGTTTTAGTTGGGTGTCAGTGAAAGATTTCAGCTTCTAGATTTGCCACTTTCTACACTGTTTTTTTTTTTCCCCCCTAATGATTCAAAGTTCAGTCGCAAAATACTTTGTACGAGGATGACAGAAAAAAAAAACAGAAAAATCTAGTCTTTAATTTGAATACATTTATTCAGTGGGGAAAATCCTATTATGCAATCAAATGACCACGATTTCTATGAAATAAGTGCAGCTGAAGAATTTTTTTTTTATTTCTACTTTCATGGCTTGATAAGCAAACGCTTTTCTCTTGCCAGTGCGAACAGAAAACAGGATGGTAAAGGAGGTAAAAACTGCCCCCCAAAAAAACAAATAAATAAATAAATGTGTTTTTCTGTTGCACTAATGCAAATACAAGCATGTGGAGTTTGATCACCACTGCTGGGACTTTTACCACAACTGTGTTTATTAGTCAGAGGAAAACAAAATTAGGCTCAGCAAAAACGCAATCTGGGTATAAAATGATGATCATTTTATACCTAAGTAAAGGGCGATCCATGATGCTGTGGGCCAGTTTATCTCCCAGGAGCTAAAAAAAATCTCTGAAATACGACGACATTTTAAATCAAAATTGGCAGCCTCTGCCTGAAAACAGAAGCTGGGTCGTAACTGTGTTATCGAGAAGAGTAACGAGTAGAAATCAAAAGGTCAAAACAACAGAGAAACGCTTCAAAAAACACTAAATTAATCGCCATTTATGCTCCTACAGGGGCCTTAAAAAAAAACAGCGCACACACAAAAAAAACACACCACTCAGTGTGGAGTCAGCAGAATATAACCAAATCATTTAAGTTTGCACATGACGTTTTACAGTTTCTTGTAGCATTTGACATGACATTGTGATTTAAAAAAAAAAAAAAAGTGGAGCAAAGACTGAGTGTGCAAACCACATAACCGTCAACAATGTGACACTCTAAATAGGCCTAACTTCGACCTCAAATTCTGCTGCATCGTCGTGGAAAAGCAAAGCAAAAAAAAAACAAAGAAGAAAACCTTGCTTGACAATGACAGAGCAACAATCGAAACAGAAACGGAAACGCTGTTCCACAGCGACTGTATTTCCCTTTCCTCCGCCCACACAGTGGGCAGAGGACACAGTATATCATGTGTTCCTGTTCCGCTCGGAACAGGAACACATGATATAGGTGGCCTTTAGTTGCCACGGGGAGAATCAAAAGTTTCCTTTCCTTCAGATCGAAAGCACGCATACCTGCTTTTGCACCATGAAAAAGTCCTTCTTACACGTGGCCATGCCTTTGTTGAACAGACGCCTCTCAGCTGCCGTCCAGCTGTCTGATCCTGCAGGAAGGAGGAAGGGAAGAAGATATATATATATATATATATATATATATATATAAAAACACGTTCACTCCTCTAAAGTTGCTCCTGAATAAGAACGAGTGCAAGGAGACAGTAACAAGTGGAGTCCCATCCCCCCGGCCCCAATTCTTAAAACCACACACAAGCAATCGAAAAATAAATAAATAAAATCACTGGTTAAACAATGCCTTGTCTGTCTTCTGTTTGGGATTAACCACATGCTGTATTGCCCTTCACCCTCTTTACATCAACCTTCGCAGGCATCCAGGGCACCAACACACTTTCAGAGCCGCAGCTGCTTTCAGGCAGTACAGAGAGAAAGAGGGAGGAAAAAAAAAAAAAAAAGACAGAGGCGTTCCGGAGTCATCTGTGTGAGGCATGAATTACCCGAGTAGTGGTAGCTGGACAGATGATGTGTCTTTGGGAAGATTGGATCCCTCAGCATCAGCAGAGACAGAGCATCCTGAGGAAAATAAACAAAACAAAACAAAAAAGTAGCGTTTAATCACGATTAGAGGCTGCAGATTTAGAGAAAGGGGTTAGAGGTTGCAATGAGTTGGGTTAAACGCTTGTCTTTCCTGCAAACTCTACCGTGCGTCATAGCAAAACTGGACTCCATCAGGGTTGAGAGAAGTCGTCGAATCGACACTGTTGTCTTTCAGAGAAAACCATCTGACGGTGCGTGAATGTAGGAAGACGGCAGTTTGAGCCGGACTGCTGCAGAGAGTGGGCGCTTTGGCTGCCCCCTCCTCGTAGTTTCCTAGACAACATTGGACCGGTGCTGGTCGCTAGGGCCTGAAATCTCAACCCACAGCACCATAAAGCACCACGAGAGCTCGGGATCAGGCTGAAAGGACGTATGGCGCAGACTTCTCTAAAGATGCAAGAATTCGTTTGAGATCTCATTAGTTCAGATCTTTTTGAGGTCTTTCTCACAGTACGCAAAAAAAACATTATTATTAGATAGTAAGCCTCCGAAAAGCACTTGATTAAAAATGCAAAAGTTTGTTTGCAATTTTTCTTTCTTGCGGTTTACCTGCTCAACTATAGACTTTTCTTTAATGAAATCAGTATATCAATAAATATCCAAAACTAAAGAAGGCCTTATTAAAAGAAAAATAAATAATTTTTGGGGTCAAGATGTCTATTTTGCTGGCCAAATTGACTTGTGGTCAGGAGCCAAACAGAATCATTTCAAGGGCCACAAATGGCCCCGGGCCTCACTTTGGACACCTACGATCTAGATTTAGAATCAGCGGCAGGACTTGGATATTGCTGTTGACCAACGCTTTATGTCCAACTGTATTGTATTTAGCGGCGTCAGAGTAAAGGAGCTGAATAAAAATGCCATTAAATCATGATTTTTATTTATAGGTAAATACACATTATATAAAAATCAATAAATGAATTTATTTTTTTTAAAAATCAGAGGCACGTTCCAATCACACAAAACCCAAAATAAAACATGACAAACTTTCACAAAACCTGACAAAGTCAAGTGTCAAGAATGTCTTTGCAAGGCATATCGAGTTCCGTTTACTCGGAATAACAACCAGTAGTATCCTCTCTTGTAACTCACACTATTTACCAATAATTGTTTCCTACCTCATTACAAAACAATTTTCTCAGCAGAAGTTCGGGTCAACGGAGTGCAAAAAGAAGCTGAGTTTTATTTCCCCTGTTTTATCCGGGCACTAAAACATTTTAGATGGCCGTTTGAGGTTAGCCTCTGATGTCATTAGTGGCCTTCTTGTGATGCAATCAGAACGAGACACAGGATGTTTTATTTCTGCAGCATGGGCATGGCAATTATTTGTCTGCTCAGTTTTAGGAGTTTTGAATCACAATGAGAGGTTCTGACATTTTAGCCTCCATAATAAATCAGTGTCTTCATCTTGCTGGCAAATCTTTCAAAAGCCCCGTTGGAACTGGCCACTCCTTTAGCTAACCGGCACATGTCTGCAACGGAGATGGTACAAGTGTGACACATCGTGAAAAACCTCTTATTCGTCAGCAGTTTGCGATCCGCTTTCACTGATCGACAAAGGGCTAAAATGTTTGTTTCGGCTCTTGCAGCCCACACCGCTCTGCAGAGAGGCAGCGGGCCTCAGGCTATGAACAACCAGGCGGGTTTACTATCACAGTCATCTCAGATCACCACAGAGCTTCAGCACAAAGCAAAGTGAAAATCTACAGATCAGTCACTTCCGTTCAACAACCAGCGCGGGCTCGTCGAAGGACGGTCAATGCCCGTGCTTACACAAACCCAAGAAATAAAAAATAAAAAAATGGCTAAGAGGAAATATCAGATTAGGGGAGGGTTGTAAATTAGATGTAGTAGATTTAATAAAACCTCACATTTGCATGCGGCCGGTTTGGGTTGTAGTTTTAAACCGAGGTAAGGAAGTTTTCAGCTAATAATTTAGCCTGCTTAGCTAAAGCACAAGTTTTAATTCTTGTGACTGTACATCGTGCGTCGTTTTGTAACAAACTGAAAATCTTTTTCCTTTGGTTTTCTTTACACAATAACTTACTCCAAAGAAGTTAGATGGTGTCAGAAAGTATTAAAAAACTTAAATACAAAAACAATGGAAATGATAAAAAAAAAAATAAAAAAAAAAAATACCTGGAATCTGATTTTGTGCAATTTTTAAAAAGTTGTCCTTATAGATGTGAACGCACAGAGTGGAGGCGCAAAAGAAAATTTGTGCCAGAGTGTCTACTGTATGTCAGCACTGTGGGTATTCAGTGCCTTCTGTAAGATGAAGTTTAAATTTTCTCCAATAGTCATTTGAAATTCCGACGGATCTTATTATGTTTTGATGGACCAGACCAACACTAAATAGTTCTCCATCTGTTTTGTCAGGGCGAGCAAAAAGCGTTTCGACAAAACAGGATAAAAAGATTTGCACGTGGTGGATGTAAACTTTGGAACTGCCTTTTACATTTTTCTTATTCAATTTAGAAATCTAAAGAGATTTTTTTTGGATGGGGGGGTGGGAGGGTGGGGGGCGGGCGTATCCCAAAAAACATGCCTGCACTTAATCAGCATAGACACAACCTTGTATCTGAAATGGTAGAAAAGTCGTGGCTCTTCTGTTAGCCCATTTTTCTATTATTCATACAAATTGCTGTGGAGTCAGTCAGTATGGATCGCTCGGCTGCACTCACCATTATGTCCCCTTTGGACTCGTATAAACAATGGAGTGCTAACTCCTGGTTGGTGCCTCCTCCGTATAAAACACTGGAACAGGCCAGGTGCATGAGGTCTTCCACTGAAAGAGACGTCGACAGCGAACGTTAAAATGTCAGCGTAACCACAGCAACTGCGCTTTCAGGATTTATTTTCACCATATTTCCATGATGAAAGACGATAAAATAGAGAAATCTGGAATCTAAGCGAGACTTGTTCTGTAAGAGTTAAAAAATAAATAAATAAATAAAAAAGATACTGAATAATTATTCCACAAAAGTAGCTTTGGTCTATTTACAATTACAGGAGCTAAAATTGTTCTAATTTCCTTTCTTGGCTTGGTTGTCTCACCCTTGTCCTGGAAGTCTGGTTTCCCCTCCAGTTCGGACGGTGGAGCCCAAACCAGTTCGGCTCGATGGCGATCCAGTTCGACAGCTGACCTCTGCCTCAGCTCCGGCACCTCCGCTTGGTACCGCGACCCGATATTAATTCGTCTGCAGAAGTGATATCAGAACATTAGAATCAAATACATTAGGATTTCCAAAGGTTGTTTCTATTTTTGAGCAAAACTTGTCAGGTTGTGTAATGTTTTTTCTCTGTTTTTTTCATATTTTCAATGTCAGCTGCCCTATTTTCCTGTTATATCGCTTCGACACTGAGTTTTTGCTCTACAAGCCTGAGTTTTTCCCCAATGAATTACTCTTTACAACGAGGTCCACAATAAAAAAATTTTTTTTAAAAACACCACAGTGGTTGGTGCAGGAACAGATCTGCAACCCGCACGGATGTGGAGTTTTAAAGTAAAACTCTTCAGTTTATTTGCATTAAAACGTTCTGTGAAAAGTCATGGAGAACGCTGCGGAGGCACTCCTCGTTAAAGCTTTCCCGACAAAAAGCAACACCACATCAGAAACACTTTCATTAAAGATTTATTATTAAATAATCTCCTTTTTTTTTTCTTTGCACACCTCTAAATAGATATTCATGTTTCACTTCAATTTGTTGCCACCGAAAACAATTCGGACAGTCCCTTCGCCTTCTGCGTTTCCCACGAGCTTCGCCGTATTTCCCGCTATGTGCGCGCGAGTGTACTCTAGCGGCCCCCTCGAGGGAAGGTGGGCCGGTAGAAGCTGACCTGCGATGGCTCTTGTGCGTTCGGGAGACCGAACTGAAAGCATGATTTGTGGGAAAAGCCCGAGTTCTCTGCGGGTGAGTAACTGCCGAGCAGATGGCATCAGACGGGCCGAGGCTTGAACAATGCGCCGCCGTAAACTGCTGCTCTTTGCCGACGCAGCGACAAACATGAGCCCACCCTCTCGGGCACGCCTGCTACAGACTTCGCATTTCAGTTCACAGAGGCCGGGTTTGGATTGGCGATTGCCTTAAATGAGCTTCGAATTAAATTCAGCGAGTGCCAAACTCTTTCTTTTAAACTGCTTTGTTCAAACAAAAGCTAGTGACTTTAATAAATCTGTGTAAATAGAGGATAAGTACATCCTTGCTGCAATCAGAAATTGACAAAGCAGCAACAAGGTGCTGCTGATCTTTAATCTGCTTTGAACCAGTTAAGAAAACCACCACTCTGTCGTCTGGCCCAGTTAAGGTCATGAAATGGGTTTATGATTCTAAGCACAGATACAAATCTGCAGAAGAACGATAGAATCAAAAAGAATTAAGGTCCTGAAATGAATCAGTTCGAGACAAAATCTCTCTCTCTCTCTCTGTTTATTTCCCGCAAGTCTCATAAAACTGACCTGACGCAGTTTAGATGAATGAACAATTAAGTCAGAGATTATTGATATTAAATCATGAGGTTTAGATAACGAGAGTGCCATTTTTTTTGCTTATTTTTTGTTGAAAGTGGCAGTTTGACAGGTTGCTTTCTTTTCAACTGAGGTAGCATTTGATTATTCGTTTATTTTAAAGAAACAGAAAGAAACTTTAATTTTTATGCCCTTTGTGTCTATGTAAACCAACATAGAGAAGATAAAACAGAACGTATGGGTTCAATCCCAGATAATGGATCAGAGTAAAGTCAGTGCATGTTTAAATGATAATCCTTAACCAAAGTCAACTGACTTTTACCTCTTGTTCCTCAGCCCAGCATGGTTTGCCCACCATCTTTAACATCCAGCTTGCTAAACTCTATTTTAAGCCATCCACTTTGTTTTGTTGACCACGCAAGTTTGGGTTTTCTCCAACATTTCACCTTTTACAATGATGACCACAGTGACAGTGAGACTGTATTGGCTGCTGAAGCACAAATTATTTGTCATGTGACCTAATCTACCTGCTGTGCTCAATTGGGCGCAGCTGTTAGGAAGAGAGCAGCCAAAACCACAGTAGTTCAATTTTACAAAGGTCAAAGCAAAGCAGTGCCTCTCTAAGGCACAGGAACAACGGTGTCACCAGACGATTCACTGAAAACGCATTAAACTATGGACAGACGATAAACTTGCTAGCATTTGGCTAGGAATTTAGCTAGCTGCTCTGAATCAAAACATTACAAAAAGTAGCAAGAAGTGAAGAATGTAGCTGTATGTGTCGAGTCAGGTATGTTTTCAGTAACAAAAGGCTGACCTTGTCATAACTTCTGTTATGACAGGAGTGGCCATGAAAAAACAAAGCATTGTTGGTGGATTGCTTGACTTTTTTTTTGTTGTTCTACATAAATCGGACACTTTGTTTAGAATTGGTGTTGTATAAATGAACCGAACTGACATAACCACAACACTAACGTATACAAGGTAATACAGATGAAGCACCGTGTGTTATTTTACTGCAATTTAAGTCACTGAGTGCTCAAGCATGTAAATGGTGTTGATTTTTATGAACTTTTTTTTTTTTTTTACCCCTCCAGGGGGTCTTTTTGTGGGCTCTAGTGTCCCTTATATAATAGAGGGCTGACAGGAAACGGGGAAGGAGAGGGGGGAAGACATGGGGAAATGTCGTCGGGTCCGGGAGTCGAACCCGCGACGGCCGCGTCGAGGACTCAAGGCCTCCAAATACGGGTCGCGCCAACCACTATGCCACCACGGCACGCCCATTTTTATGAACTTTTTATGAAGTATCAGTGGGACTGGGTTATTGACACAAGCCTAAATGACTCAAGCATCAGTGAAACATGGCAGTCTAGTTTATTTACTTTGGATCAACATTATTAGCTTTTTCTTCTTTTGCTCTTTCAGTTTTGTTATTTTGTTTGTATTTCCTCTTAAATCCCGTAAAGCACTTTGTATTGCCTTGTTGCTGAAAATGTGCTATATAAATAAAATTACATTTACCTAATCAAACCGAATCAAAGTGAATTTTCAGGAACTTAACTTTATTGCCCACATCTTTCAGAAACCTTTCATTATACGGTCTCTTTCTGCATCCTGAGAACAAAGAAGGGCAAATCCTGGTTTTAGACGGTCGAGTGGTAACAGTGGCGGAGAGTACAGCCGCATTTAATGACAGGTTTAGAGTTTCAAGAACTTGCGATCTCCTCCGAGACAATTTATGACTCAATCCAGTGTTGTTTTGAATAATTGATCGCAGGGCTATTCCTCCTGCTAGGACAATGCGAGCTACCGAGGAGCCTGGTCGTCTCTTTGAAAATGTCAGTCGGCCTTCAAAACCGCTCGCTTCCAGAGTGAAACGGGATACTCACGGCTCGATGCTGACCGGCGTGGTCTCACTCATGGCGGACAGCACCGGTGGCGTGATGTCGCAGCTGTCTGAAGAGCGGCGAAACAAAATGCAGTCGGTGACAATATACAAGTCTCTCATAGCTTTGCTTTAACAATTGGCTTATTCTTCTTTTCAAACTGAATTGCATGAAAGCAAATGTCAATATGAATACATTTTATAACAGTCCAGCAAATCTGACCCAACACTGTAAGGCAACCTGACCCACCCCAGTCTTAGCTTTACCTGCCAGGAAAGGACACATCTGATAGGATAATTGGGCAGCAACTAACAATTATTTTAGTTATCAGTTGATTTATGGATTATTCTGACAATCGATTAGTCAAATCTAAATACTGGGACCTTCTTCAGAATTTTTGTTGAATCGTTTATTATGCAATATGAGAAATGCATTAAAAGATGCAAATCAACAAATAATTCAATTCCTTCTTAAACTAAAATAAAGATTCTCTTGCCTGAAATCCAGCAACACAGAATTCCTTAAGTAAGCGCTTTGTAATTTAACGCAAATGATCTAGCTGCAGGTAAAAAATTGGATCAGCTCAGCCCATTCTGCTACACTTATCAATTAACTTGACAAACTGATTAATAATCAGATAATAAAAGATGATCAATAAGGGTTTTTTTTTTCTTTACAGAATTTGAACCAGATAAAGACAAAAATGTCACTTGATTAATTCTGGTTAGAACATATACAGACAAAGGTTATTTGTCTTAAAGGCAAAATGTAATTTTTTTTGTACAGTTTTGGTGTAATCATTGCTCAAATGGCCTTTCTCTGAGCCTGTTTACCCCAGTTAACGATTAATCAATTACTAAACGAGTTGACGATTATCTAAATAACCAATTCTTCACGATTTGTTATTTAATGTGCTTATGCTTCCACATAGCTTGTTACAGTCCACATTTTCTGTGGATATATAGATGACAAGATGTCATTGCACTCACTGGAACGCAACAAGCTGCGAGTGGCTGACTTGGGAGTCGCAGGAGGGGGCAGGCCCGGACCACTGGCTGCAGCCGACGAGAGGAAGGTGGAGAAGTAGAGGCCCGAGCCCTCCCGAACGGGGCTGAGGATCGGCGGAGGCGTGTATGGGGGCATCGTGATCGGGTTGTCGGCGAGGCGAACGGGGGAGCGAAGGTGGCTCTGGTAGGGCGTGATGCTGGAGTAGACGGGCGGGGCGATGAATAAACTCGGTTTGGGCGGCGGGATGAAGAGAGGCTCCGGTCGGGGACGCCGTTTGGACTTCCTGCCGTCGTCGTCCCTCTCTCCCTCCGTGCCGTCATTCTGGAGAGAGGAGGTGGAAAAATTGATTACAGCGACATCCGCGTGCGTGGTAGCACTTTTTGATTGAGAGAGCCAAAAGAATGTGAGCCAGTTAAGCAGTTTTACTGGAAAGGTAGACGGAAAAGAGCGCAGGGCCTTAAATGTAAGGTACACAATGTACAGAATCAAAGTGCTGCTAATCTGCCTGATCTGGGACAGGGAGTCCAGTTCACCCCCCACCCCCCACAGCTGAATGAGGGCGAAGGGAGAAAATGGGGGAGGGACAGCATGGAATACTGCATGGGGAAGGGGCAGCGCGTCTGTAGGGCGGCGTGCCATGAATTCAAGGATTTAAAGCTGGAATTAAAACAGACAAAATCCAGGACACTGGATTATTACCCACAACTCTAAGGAAGGTCTTCAGCTTGTTTTTATTACAGCGTTAAAATGACATTGAAAGATACGACAGAAAACAACAAAAAAAAAAACTGGTGAGCACTCACCTGCTCTGAACTTTCTGATAAGGAGTTTCGGAGCGAGCGTCTGCGGGTGACGATGACCGAGGGTTTGTGATCGGCTCGCCCGAGGTCCTGGTGGTTGGGAGGCCGGTGAGGCCAGCTGGTTGCCACGGCTGCTCCATCCCTATCCGGAGACGAGGGGTCCTGTCTCCGAACGGGGACGGACACGGGGATGACGAGCGGAAGGAGGCTGTCGTCTCGGGGCCGCTTGGCGTTCATGCTCTCCGGTTCGGCGGGACTCCACGGCCTGTGAGGCTCCTGATAAACACGCCAGAGCAAAAGTATCGATGCTTGTTAGGAATACTGTCCACTTCGTGACCAGCATTGGTAAAAGATGAGCAACGAGTCTTAAAATGCACTGATCTTTTGCATAATTTAAGAAAAATTACATCTCCAAAAACCGTTGTCGATAAAATTGATTAATCGCCTTTAATCAATTTTAGGCATTTGGGGATTGCTAGAAGTTTCAATAATTGCCCTGCCAGTGATTTTGATGTAAAACAAAAGCATCTTGTGTCCAAAATTAAGTATGGCGGAGGTTAATCGAAACAGGCTCGGGGCCTGTTTCGATTAACCTACATTTTCTTGACACTTTCTTTTTGTACAGTTTCATAATGTTCCCCCACAGCTCCTTGTGATCTTTATCATCTCAGCCATTAAAAATATACATCAGATACAGACATTATGCACATTAAGAGTCCATTAAATTAATTAGCTGACACCTGAAATAGAATAGCAAGAGACTGATAAAAAAGGACTCTTGCTAATAGTAGTAAGAGTCTATTAATAGGCTACTAATAACTGAGTATTAGCAGTCTGTGACATTTTACACGATAACAACTTAGCATATTGCATATATGCAAATCACTACGTTACCCCCCTCCATTAAATAAAGACACTCAAACTAAAGTTTGTCTGTTTTTTTTAACGCTGGATTACAATACTGCTAAAAGAAAACAAGAGAAGATACAGCTTTTAAAGCATCTTTATCGTAATAAGTGCCCACAAATTTCTCCACTACTATATGAGCATTTGAACAAGTGCTATATGAAACATGAAAGAAAACAAACTTCTAAGCAAGGCAAGTAGGACAGTTGGACTGATGGAAAAGCAGAAATCAACTTTCAGGTTGAGCTCCAAACTTGAAACAGCAGCTTGCAGATTTTATCACAGCAAAACTCTCAAGTGACTTGTTAATAACCAAAGATCAGCATAAAACTGCAAAAATGTAGTTTAGACAATAAAAAAAGTTACTAAGCTGTTTCCTGTACAGTAAATCGGCGTTGTTGAACATAAAAGAACCCCTTAAATATGAACAGATTTGTACATTTAACCCCATTCAGGGACAACCTCTTTCAGGCACAGGTCGATGATTGATGCAACTTTGATGATGTTTGCTACATACTCCCTACTGCAAGGAAATGTTTTATTACTTTAGTAATTACCTACCAGTGAAAAGTCACCTAGAATTGGATTGGCTTGATCACGTCTCACAAATCTGGCACATCCAAAGTAGGATCAAAATGAAAATAAAAGACGCCTATAAAACTAACTTGAAAATAAAAAGGATTGTACAAAAATAAAAATAAAAACTTATGGATAACACAGATCACACTCTTTCTGAAACTGTCATAGAAAAATAAAGTTTCTACAGGCAGAGGCTTCTTCAAATTCGCTGCAATACAAACTGCTACAGGAGATAATTCCTCCCCACAGCCATCAGCATCTACAACAACTCTTTGAAGAACCTTGAATTAATGTGATGTAGAATAACACTGAATTTTCCTTTAGGACTTTGAACTGAATTTGAATTTAAATATTTCAGAGACATGAGCATTTCTGTGGCTATTTATATGAAATAATACAGTGGTATGCAATAGTAAGATGCATAGGTCTAAATGATTTGCTTACGGGTAGAACAGAAAATGGAAGCTGATGGCAAAATAAGGGAAAGGAATGAGCTTAAGAACTGAAGAAGTGAACTGACACACAGCAAACAAAAGAAATTACAATCACTGCTTTATTTTCATTAATATTATTTGTACTTTTAGTGCTCTATTATCATCATACTATTATCATTATATAATTAACACATCATTAAGTCAAAAATTTAGAAAATAAATCCAATTCTGTGGCAGACACTTCCTGTATTGTTTTGAAAGTCTGCACCCAGACTTCAAAACAGAAGCGTCACACTTTAGAGTTCAAACTCTACCACGGTTCTCAAAAGGAACTGTCCCCTTTGCATTCTCCTTCACGTGTTTTTTTCTTCCTCTTCTGTCTTTGAGAAACCACGATGACTGAGCATCAGCGGCCGTACATCAAAGCCGCAATCGGCTCGGGTCTGCAGCACCTTCGAAACCCCGATCTCTAAACATCAGAAGAGCGTTGGGGACCAGTTGCTCGCCGGAGAGGAACAAGGCCGCCGTGGCTACGCCGCTGCGCATTACTACTGGTGGAAAACTCCAGCTCCCTCCAACACAGAAGTAGAGAGATATTCTGCTGAGCACTGCAGGCGAGGCAACCCTGAACCCCCCACCCTGCACAGAGGCTGTGAGGGGCGGGGGAGGGCAGACCAAGCTGAAGGTTTGCTTTTCTTTTTTTTTTTTTTTTAAAGAGGGGGAGGTGTGCAGGCATGTAACCAAACACACAGGCTGCATGATCAGCTACTCATGAGTTGAATTCGGGGCACTACAAACACACTCTGCTGTTTGGCAACACGACTTTGTTGCACAACCGAGACTCTCAGCGCATAAACAAAGAGGAGTTTATGAGCTCACGCTTTGGGGGGGGGGGGGTTCTCGTTATTCAACCTCATTTAGAGTTAAAAATGCCTGAAACGCTACACCCAAAAGTTGCCCATAACGAACGAATAAACGCCGCAGCTCAGTTTTTGTTTTTTTTTACCCATAAGGCCGAGCTGAGCAGCTCACTTTGTGGCACACATGTCGCTGGGTGCCGATTTACACCCAAAGGCTCTTCCAGCAACACGGTAATCACAAACGACGAGCTTTGGCACACTTTTAGCTGGCAGCCGTGTCAGGCCGTTTGCTCCATTTTACACTCCTGTTGAGGGAATTTAAGTCCCAACGCAATTATATCCGTGGATGGTGCTGGAAGAATAGATTTTTTAGCTGTAAAGAATTTGAGCTCCAAATTGCAGTGCAGTCGCAGGGGTGGGGGCAGTTCAGTGTCTTTGATATTCTTCTGTAAAAAAATTATCTCTGTGCTGGGCAAAGCTTTAGAACGGGCTTACACAGGCAGAAGCCCAGGGCTCCATTTTTCTGGGGGATGCCCAAAGTTCTGCTGTTTTTTGGGGGGGAGGGTTTTCACGAATGCATGTTTTGATACTTTATATAAAACTCACAAACCAGAATCAGAAGGATTGTATTAATAATGATATATAATAATAATAGCAAAATAATGTGTTTTTCTAGCACATCATACTATTCAATTGGACTATGAAGTAACTATGTTACCTTCAGTTATTTTAAAAATGCTGCATATATCAAATGTGACCAACAAGAAATTAAACTTTGTAATTTAATGCCTTGAATTACTTTGTAATACCTTGAAGTTGTGTCTCTGTTGCTTTAAAAACACCTGCTCTTTCTGAAACCCGGCCTCAGAGAGAGGCATTGGTCCTCCGTTCTCCATGATTAATACCAAAATACAGCTGGTCCATTGCTGGTCATGTTACCTTTAGGAGTTAGCAGGACAAAATGACAACAAGCCACACTTGGTAACTTTCTTTGTTAGCCTCTGTCTAAGCTACGTCCTAAAGGGGGCATCCCCTAGTGTGTCATATCCTGTAACCCTAGCTTTCATTTGCATTTCCTAACATGTAATTTCCTTTAGCTTCAGCTTTGCAACTAGCTACAAGAGATAGAAGGAAAACACAGAATTGTTTATTCTCAACAACTGATCAAATCATTTTTCTGTAGTGGATAGGGCACCAAAACAGACTCCAGCCCAGCGGTCTACAGCCTTGTAAATCCGGCCCTGTCTCTGTAGGTGAACAGAACAACGCTGAGGAATATCCTTACATAGAAACTTTTTAAACTACTTTGAATAACTCACTGAGCTTACCATAGCGTCTGATAACTAGGATCAATTGGAATGTATGTATAATTGAATTAAAATGGTCTTTTCTTTGGTACAGTGCCTCGAGATAACATTGTTGGGAATTGGCGCAATATAAATAAACTGATTTAAATTGAATAGATGAATAAGCAAACAGGAACAAGCATATTCCTGAAGTCAACAATAAAACAGTTTCCTTACCTTGCTTAGTGAAGGAGACTTCCTCTCAGAAGCCTCTTGAGCGAGCATCTCCAGGTTGACCTCCTGGGACACCCGGCGCTTCCTGCGAGTGCTCTGGATGACCCCCGTGGGCGCCGCCTGGACGTCACGGGCCCCGTTCTCCGGGCCCGACTGATCCGAGGGCCCGCAAAGGAAAGGGTTGTCAGACGGCGCACCGCCTTCCTTGGACAACCGGCGAGATCTGCGGAGCTGCGCCTGCGATTGCGACGACGGCTCGGGCGGTGGGGGGGCCTGCAGAGGATCGGACGGCTGCTGCTGGGGTTCTGGCGTGATGTCCTGGATCAGCGGCTCCTGGATCTTCGGCGGAGCCGGAGCGGTGGACTCCTGCGAGTGCACGACCACGGGCTGCGGGTGTGCGTTTTGTGCCGCAGAGAAACAGTCTAGCACATGGGGGTTTTGTTGTTGCGACTGCTGATGTTGCATTTGCTGCTGAATCTGGAGCTGTTGCCGCTGTTGTTGCATCTTTTGTTGCTGTTGTTGCTGCTCATGGTGTAACTGCTGCTGCTGTAACTGGACATGCGGATGCCGGATGATTTGCTGATGCTGTTGAATTTGCTGCTGGATGACATGCTGCTGCTGCTGCCGTTGCATTTGCTCTTGATTCTGCAGCTGCTGAAGATGCAGCGAAGACTGCTTCGAATTCGAGTAGTTCGGCGGGTTCGGTAGTGTGTTCCTGCTCCCTTGGAAGGTCTGGTAATAAGCGGGCAGGTGCTGTTTGGGCTGACCGAAGGCCAGCTGGAAGGACTGCAAGACGGAGCTTCCTCCGGGGTGGGGGGTGCTCTGCTGCTGAGCGTTCAGCGCCCCTGGTTTCATCGTCTCCTGAAAGATTTGGGATGTCTGCTGCTGCTGCTCCCACTCCAGAGCTCGAGACTTCACAGCGTTGGTTGGCTGCTGATGCAGCTGCAAGCCGGGGGGAGTCTCGTGCATCGCCTTCACAAACGCATTCTGGGTCCTTGTGAGATTCGGAAAAGCCGGCGCCCAGCTAGGCATGGCAGTCCAGGAGGCAGCTCTCTGCTGCTGCTGCTGCTGACCGGGCTCCGGGTGAGCCCACTTCATCGGCACTGTCTGCTGATAGTGGCCCCTGTTCTGGTCACCTTTATCTGGGCTGAAGATCACAGAGTTGAAGTACATGTGAGGAGCCTCAGGGTTGGAGGTCACTGTACTCGCCGCCTCGCTTTGTCCGGACTCCGAGGCGGCGGCGGTGCCGCCGGGGACGAAGTACGCCCCGTCGGGATGCTGCGACGTCTCCTTCATCAGGTCTCCTGGTTGGTCGCCGAAAAACGTGATGCGTTTCCCCGTTCTCTTGGCGCTGGGTTTCTGCTGGGCTGGTACGCTCATGACGAGCATGAATGGGCTGAAGCAGGGAACCACTCCAACCCAGGCCTATGCAGAATGTTCTTTTGACTTAAAACAAAGTCTTTTTTTCTTATTCACAGTAAAAAAAAAATAAAAAAAAATCCCTTTGAAGTTCTTCACAATCTCCAGTCGGGGGTGAAACGATCTGAAGAAGTCTCTGTGTTTTTCTCATTCATGGGCGACACCCTGCATAGAGAAAATGAGACAGAGGTCATGGGTTAAACAATCAGACCAAAAAAGGGACCCTCACAGGGAGAGGGCGGGGGGTTGGGGTCTCATTAGCATCAGCCACGTAAAAACCTGCTGTTTGCTTTTTCAGCAAAAGATCTCCTTTGAAAAGGTACTGACTGGGAGAATAGCACAGGGGAGGGGCGGGTTTACATGCTGGCCCACATTGTCATGCTACAAACAACAAGTTCAATGTATTTTGCAAGAGGAAGGGCGATCTGTTGCGATAGATTAACACTCAATTCAGCAAATTTATATGGGTGCACAACGTGGTATTAAAGTTTTATCGCAATATTTTGTGGTGTTATTGTGATACACAATAAAAGTGACGATAAGAGCTATTTATTACTTCATTGTTAGGTAACTGTATGGCTGTGACGGCATGACACAGCCATACAGTGTCTGTGTCACTGACACAGACACTGTATGGCTGTGTCAGAAGCGCCTACCCATTTGTAAGGCGCTTCTGAAGGACACCGATCACATAAGGAATTGTGATCACTGAATTGCTCACAGTATCTGCATTTAATCATATTATCATTTGAATTAAGATGTATTGATACTTTCATTAAACAAACAGGAGAAAAAAAAAATTGTAATACTAACAATGCAAGTGTCCGAAAATACGGACACTTGCGGGGGTTTTGGATGTGATAAATGTCCACCCCTAGTGCAAAAGTGTGAAGTAGAAGAAACAATGGTTTATTGAAATCTAAAAAAGGAGGGTGTACATTTGTATTCATTCACCTGCGATCCAGTACTAAAACTTAAAAAACATTTACAAATTATTTCTTTTAGAAGTAAGTAATTAGTAAATGAAGTCCACATATCTGTTATTTAAACTGACAAATCTTCAGTATCTTAGTGCATCAGGTAGACCGCATCATACAGGTGAGCTAAAGTTAAAGTCAGCATAACAACAATAATTTGACGCTCTTCAAATATGACATCTGTAACAGGGTGGCAGAAAGAAAGCGGCAGGCCAACAGTGAGACACGGTGGCAGCATCATGCTCAGGTGAAGCCTTGCTGGTCATGGGAAGATCAATAAAGCTAAATACATAACAATCCAGGCAAAAATAACATTTAAGTGGAGGTTAACCTTCCAGGAGGTCAATGACCCAAAATAGCTAAATCTACAACGGAGTGCAGCTCAACTTCAGATTAAAACATGTCCACGTGTTACACTGGCTCAGTCAAAGATCAGGCCCAAATCTATTGTTAAAACTTGAAAAAAAATAAAAATAAATCATACAAGTTCTCCCTCTAATGTGAGAGAGCTAGAGAAAGAGCAAAATGTGCAAAGCTGCACATATACCTGCAGCTGTAACTGCAGTTATAGGTGGTTCTACTGACCCAGAAAGGCAGACTACAAATGCATACCACCGTTTTCAGATTAACTTTGGGAAAAATTGTGAAAACCGTGCATCGTTACAGTCCCGCATTAATATGGTTTGACTAGCAGAAACAAAAGGAAAGCAGATGGCAGATACAGTTTAATCAATAGTTACCAAAAGTGTCATTACCAGTTATCACCGCACTGTGTTCATGTTGAGCTGTTTCGCACAAACACTCAGAGGCGAAGTTCATCATCGACTGGCACACTTGGAGCTCCAACGCCCTTATCAAACTCCTAACAGCTTTGTGAGACGCGCAGCAGAAGAGAAAGCGCTCGTTTTCCCGCCAAGGCAAAGCTGAATGTGATAGAAAAAAAAAGTGTTTTCTTTCTCTCTCTCTTTTTTTTTTTTTTTTTTACAACAGTGTGACTCAGAGGTGAAAATAAAAAGGGAGACTGTGCCCTTTGAACTACGGCTGCAGCCTCAAATAGGAAGGGCAGCAGAAAGTGAGCACACATGAGTCACAGTGCAGCGATCTATGCAAAGACAGTGGGGAGAGGGGCGGGGAGGACGGAAAAGTCAAAAAGTCCTTGCAGGCGTCTGTGTAACTTACAGCACATCTTGACAATTACCGTGGCAACACGGGCCGATAGTATATTACATAATAGCCGGGTTTTGGAGCAGATTCTGGCACGGTACAGTGTGTCAAATTATAATTGTTCCATCTGTGCGCAAAGTAGAAACCGATCAGTGCTGAAGTCAATAATCTAAAGACGAGAGAGAGAGAAAGCATACAGACTACTTTCTGAATTATGCTAATCTGTCAGAATTGATAGCATGGTTGCACAAATGAATCCTGAAATCTAAAAATAATAAAAATAAAGCACTTCATAGCACTTAGGAAGTGGCTGACAATAGTCACCCTTTACTCCGGTGCCCTGGAGAAAGCCTTAAAATAGACATCTGCAGCTGTTCAGATCCTGCACTGGCTGAAGGGGGGGGAGGCACTGACAGAGGAAAGCCAAAGACCACGCTGTGTGGCCAACAAACAGCATGTGTGCAGCAGCCATGTGATGGCACTGACATGCTGTCAAACCCTTGAATGCATCCTCCCTTGGAGAAGGTGCTCGTCGTCAATAGCTCTATTTATTCTTGCAGAACCTGCTGATTACAGGGTAGCGGCGCGGGTCATTAAGCAAGCAGCACACTCCATCTGAGGTGAAGGATCACCATGACGCATCACAAGCGCAGCCCTTACACAAGCCGAGGCTTTAGCACATAACGCGGCAAATTGGCTTAAAAGAAATGTCAAGTGCCCTAATCCATCGCCATTTGCTAATTTAAAACTACCAGCGCGGCCTGCGAAGGAAGGAGCTCAGGACGATCCCTCCGCGCCACCGCCGCCGCTTTCCGTTCCCCCCACATCACTTTCCGAGGCCAGCCAGCCAGCCAGCCAGCTCAGCGCTATTTACGAGAAGCCCTTTGTTGCAGAAAACGGATTATCCAGTCACTAAAGCCGTGTCCCGCTGCAGCAAACTGACCCGACAACGCTCGCCAGTTCGACAAAAAGAGAGGAGAAAAATAAAAGAAGAGAAAAAGAAACAAGCGTGGCAGCGGAAGAGATAACCACTGATCGATTCAAGTTGTCAAAAGGTTAACGCGTCACGTTTCTTCCTGCGCATTATCCTGGCGGTTCGCCTTGTTTTTTGTTTTGTTTTGTATTTACGGAGCTGCCACAGGAATCAACCCCGACGGCGGTTCGAAGCGCGCGCGCCCCAGTCCGAGGTAAACAAAACTTTGTCAGCGAGCTGCGGTCACAGCAACATGCAGCGTCAACCACAACATCTACGTCTGCCACAACAACAACAACACCAGCAGCAGCAGCAGCGCCACAGTCATCGACTTTTACGGCCTCTACGGAAGATCTCCCCCTTGGTACTTACTGCGAGGAGCTGCTCAGCCGCGCTGGGTAGCTCTCTCGTGCGGCCAGCAGCAGCGGCGGCGGCGGCGGCGGCAGCAGCAGGCCCGCGATGATGACTGCACACATCCCCGAGGTTGACTCACGCTACGCTGCTGACCTCACGCATTTGGACTTCTCCCCCCCCCCCCGCCGCCCCCCCTTTCCCTTCCCTTCGGTGCCCCCAGCTAAGAAGAAGAAAACAAGTGAGGAGGGATGGGAGGGAGGTGAGGGGGCGGAGGGGGATTTTGACGTGGGAGCGTAAACACAAACGTGCTAATGCGCAAGAACAGAAGCGCAATGCAGCCGCTGTTTGTTGCACATTATTGCACTGTGAATGCACGAAAAGGCTTTAAAAAAAAAAAAGAAGAAGAAGAAGGAGGACGCGGCCTGCTGCTGCCGCGCATCGACTGCGCTTCTCTGGCTGTCTAGTGATTGCCACCTCCTCTCTGCCCGCCGCCTGCTCCGTGGCCCCGCCCACTTCCCTGCCCATAAAAGGCTCTTCCTCTGACACGCGAAGGCGCTGTAATTTACGGAGCAAGATCCCTCTCGGTCCATGCGGGAAATTCCAACACACGAGGGAGGACCGCGGGGATGAAGGAGGGGCGTGGAGGGGGAAGGGGGGGAGACGCACCCGGTTACACCGGAATTCATCTTTGCTTTCACGAACTTTCTCTATTTTGCTCGTTGACAAACTCTCGGAATGCCTGCGCGGTGCAGGTAATCCCTATTACATCCGCCTGGGGGATGTGGGAGGATGAAAACAGTCTTGTTTATTTTATATTAAGGCTACTCCTAATACTTTCAGCATGAGTTCACCTTCTTGTTTTCCTCAGAATTGTCCCAGAAGAGGAAAATTAATCAGATTTCAGATAAGAAAACATTCTGAAGGCATGGGAAACGTCGGTGGTATTCGCAAATAAACAAAAGTGGCAATTACTCGGAAGTTATGGCAAATGAGACTAAGCAAACCATTTTTTCTGCTTTAACTTAAAAAAAAAAACAAAAACAAAAAAACACAGCTGACATAAAGAGGGAGAAGCGATGGGCCGGTGTGACATTCTCATTATCTCTATGTATAGACAGAAATTAATACTAGGATGTGCAGCATGACCTAACTTGATTTTGTTTTTTCTAAGAAAGACAAGCAGTGATTATTTCAGCAGGTAGTAAAAATACTATAAACACATTGATCTTTGCTACAGATGAACTGATCAATCGGCTCTGCTCGGTAACCAGCAATCGGAATATTCTTTCCGATTTATTCTAATTCTTATTTGACCAGTTCTGGTCAAGTTGGAATTAGCGGGAAAGATAAAACAGCAACAACAACAACAACAAAAAGACCTGGAAATCGGCGAATCTTTAAATATTACAGCTCTACGATATCCCCAGCAACCGCCGTTTTGGTTATGATGCACAAAACTAAAACAAAAACCAACAAATGCATAACCATTATCACCATTATTAGCTGGTTAATGAGTCAGCCTATCTGATCGAGTTGGCCCTCCTGAAGTCGTCTGCAGTTTTAAAAACGGTTTTATCCATAAAACCGTCACTTGTCTGCCACGTAACCAAAATGACTTTGATGTAACATAACGTAAACAAAATGTGAATTGTAGAGACCGAAATCATTTGCAGTTTTCACCGAGGCATTACGCCGCCTCGATATCTTTTTAGCAGGTTTGAGGACTGCAACGCACAGGGTTACAGCAGGCTTTGTGCGGAGGTGAAGGAGGATCCCTTATCTAAAGATGCTGAGGTCACTGGCAGTACAAACGGCAGCCATTTCTCCAACAGAAAACCACTGCAAACAGCCCTCATTGTGTGCTCTGCACACACACGAGCCAGGATAACCATAGCACTGTTTTCTGAAGAGCTCGCAGCTTGTACATGTTCTGTCGGCTTTAATGCACTGTATATGCGTCTGATTAATAGCACAGGGTTTAAAATAGAAGACCTGCAATCTGCAATAAGTGTCACTGTACTGGTCTGTTAGCCACCTCTATAATTAGAAAGTTTGTGTTCAGGAACTCCAGAGGAAGTACTATTGGGCCTTAGGGTAAAAAAAGAAAAAAAAAAAAAAGATTCAAAAGGAATAGGAGAATCAGATTTATTATGAGAACAACTTCTTCAATCTTAGTAATTTTTCCGGAGCATTACAAATTATTACACTACAGCTCAGCTCAGGCTCTTAGAAATCATACAAACTGTCAGAATGCGAGGGGAATCCCCGTTGACTGCGAAGACGCTCTACAGCTGGTTGTTGCTCATTTACAGAAAAAGGCAGCATGGGAATATTCATCGAGTGCAAGGCTATAGGTCTGGACTTTTTAAGCTTCTTCACATGCATATAATTAGTCTGTGCATCACCTTCTAAAACCTTCCGGACCCTCGCAATGAGCAACACCGTGCACAGAATGTGCTCATCAAATGAATTCCTTGCAAAATTACCCTCGGAAATGACAAAATGAAAGAAAATATATCTGTGTAATGTACAAATATTATAAATAAAAACGTTTGAAGCCTTTCATCTAGGCATGTTTTAGGATATGAATGCTGGCAGTGAATTTTATTTCACTGCGGTCGTGAGAATGTCTTGTTTTGTGTTGCAGGCCATCACTGAGAATGCAGTTTCTTCTGTAATCTAGTGGTCTGTAATCTCAAACAATCACACAATATAACCCTGCCCCTCACAAAGCAAGCTAATCAAATATGGTCCGCTGGAACTAGATTATCTGGAAGGGGACAAGTGACAGATCATCTCCACAGGCTCTTGTCAAAGAGAACTTGCACCACAAATGTCTTCTATATTTAATTAGTACCACTCAGCTGCCCACGAATATCTGAAATCCACGAACAATTGAGACCCCGTATTAAAAATGAAACACTCAAAACTGCCTATTTTAATAGTGCCAACGCCAAATATATCTGAATATGCATTAATACTCACCGTGGTAATTGTCTAAGCACTACTCCAGAAGCTAATATGTACGATGTTTCTTCTCGCCACCAATCGGCGCCTTCAGAAATGGCGCTTCTGGATTGGCTACTTTGACAACCACAGCCAACAGCTTGTCAATCAGCACTGTGCCAAGGTGTTTCAGCTTCCTAGGCTGTGTATTCTTTCAGATATTTTAGATATGCTGTATGAAATCTGCCAATTTTCCTCGACTTATTGGAGCCATGTTCCACAGAAAAAGTCGTCAACTCTATGTCACTCTTGAATAAATGATCCTTTCTAAATATAGACTTTACATATCAAAATTGTATTCTAAAGAAGCTGTAGTCGACCAAAACAAACTAGTCCAGGTTTGGCAAGGCTGGACAATACAGTGAATTTGTCATTTCAGCGAAGCAATTTAAAGTGCTTTACATGATATTTAAATCCAGTTATAGTGATGTGAATAAAACAAAAACCGGCAACAAAAAAAACAAAACAAAAAAACAACAAGACGTGCTGTAGTGGCGTAGGGGATAGCGCGAACCACATTTGGAGGCCTTGAGTCCTCGACGCGGCCGTCGCGGGTTCGATTCCTGGACCCGGTGATATTTTCCGCATGTCTTCCCCCCTCTCCTGTCAGCCTACTGTCCTATAAGGGACACTAGAGCCCACAAAAGACCCCCTGGATGGGAGAAAAAAAAAATCATAAAAAAAATTTTATTTTTGAATTTTTAAAAATGAATTAAAAGTCTGTTTGGCATATAATAATACAGTCGACGTTTGGTCGACACAGACTGCTAAACAGAGATGATCAAAGACTCCAGATTACTTGGAAAAATGGTAAAGTACCCCACTGCACAGACATATTTATCTGCACAACATATTATCTGGGCATAAAAATTAAGCAATTGATTACTCAATTGCTATATATTTTTTTTTACTTTTATTTTTTTGGAACGTCAGTGCCACCACATGGCGGAAGATTGCCCTGGGTGGGAAGCCATGAACACCCATAAAAAAAATAAAATAAACACTGCTGACACAGAATTCATGGTAACAGTGGAAATGACAAAGCACGAAACAGAAATCTGCAAGATAGCAATGTGCTGGTGTAATTTCTGACTCTCAAAAAAAAAAAACCAAAACAAGCAAAGATTTAATAATAATTGCAGATGCAACTGAAAATTAATGCCTTTACATCTAATGACACTGCTGCATTGGAAACTGTGGTAGGGGTGCAGCAATTTGATCATTTAAAATATAGCTATTTACTGTATTTGTTTAGATAAATGTCTTTGGAAAGACAAACATATTTGACGTCTGTGGCTTTCTGTTGGCGTCAAAAACTAAAACTGCGAAAACAGCTCAAGAGAATGTTCTCTTTTCTTTCCTGACCTGACATTTAGAAACCTTTAATCAAGAAATGAGAAATCAAATTACCTTTAAATGGGGTGAAATATTCCTTGCACTTGTACTCGGCAGGTGGCTTTGTTTCCTTTTTAAAGCCCTGCAGATTTTAATTCGCTTAAAAGTTATTTATTCAGACTCCAGCTGTGAAAGCCACTCCTGGCACTCCGGGGGGGCATTTTGAGTTGTGTCACAGAGGGGATTTCTGATCAGTTTTGTCGGGTAACACCCGACAAAACCAGCAATATGAATCCTATAAAACAACATCTACCACTTGCTGCCATGCACCCAGAATTGCCTTTCAGTAAAGCTTACTTACTTTATCCTCTGGTCCTCCATGGCATTCGAGCCTTCATCTCGCAGTCTTTGAGGTTGCCTTCCTGCAGATTCTTCCACAAGGCGTCACATCCCAGCCCCACACTGACCCAATTTAGCTTTTTTTGCTAGCCCTCAACGCGGGACGGCATGGACGTTTAGAACTTTTTTTTTTTTTTTTAAGTATGCGATAGCAACAAAACGTGTAATTAAATCCACGTCTTCATCTGTTCAGAAGCTGCAGAGCTGATGAAACCCAACCAGATAACCTCATTACGAGGGCGCATACCGTTTCTATTTGCCTCACGGTTTCCTTAACGGCTCAACGGCGCGTCAAGGCGTACTAGTAACAAGATAGTAAGCAGCTTCTGTCAAATAATGTCGCACTTTAACGTCAAACGTGAATTAAATTTTGCCGTCTCATATAGCTCTATATATTTTTCAAAATAGATTTTTTTAGTGGTATTAGTTGTTACTCTATTTAAAATATATATATATTCATATTACATCTCGGACGGAAGGTCTACAAATGAGAAGCTTAACGAAAACGGAAGCTGGCAGCAGGGAATCATCTTTGTTTTGTTCTCAACTACACTTTCCCAGCAGTTGGTGCGCATCATTTGTCAACCGGCCAGTCTTTTGTAGCAGGCGGAGCTTACTCCATGTGACTATAACTGAGTTGTGTGGATATACACAGATAAAAGTATCGTCTTGAACAATGAACAGAGGAAATAAATCTACGGAATTGGGTTAAACACCAGGTTTACCAGGATATAATCTCTAGACCTTTATATGTCATCATTTATAATCAGTTGATGACGTACTGAGCTGAAATTGCTGTGAAGGGTGGATTTCGTTCATACAGGCTGTGTTGGCCCCGTCTTTCCATGGAAACGTAGCACGGTGCGTGCGCCATTTTATGAGTGGCACCTTCGCCTTAGAAAATAATACAAGCGCGCTTAAAAACTTCATTTTCATAATTAAAGAAACACTAACGTTTACAGTCAAATACTTAAGCGTAATTATAAACACAATAATTTTATATCAATAATTGTGTTTGCCAAGACAAACATCCTCAATATGTGAATAAGACAGAATAACTGTGAAATTTGCTTCCAAAATAGTTTAATAAACTATTTATTTGGCTCTAGAAATTATAATAAACCACTAAACAATTTTGGAATTGTAGCTTTAGCTAAGACATAAAAAAAATTGTTTCTCTCTTCTCTTTTGTCAACAATTATTACTAAAAAAGTGGATGTGAAAACCACAAATCATGTTTTCCAAATGTTGATGAATTTAACAATACAAATGTCAAGTCAACCTTGTTTAGGAATAAGGGAAGACTGTAACTCGATATTCAAACTATTGCAGCATCTGAACACTGCTATACTATATATATATATATATATATATATATATATAGGCAAGAATAGTCTTAATGTAGCCAGTAATACACCATAAATGGACCTGCACCAGTTTTTCCTCCCAGTCCCAAACTAAGCATGCCAATCACAATATGGCTGCCACGCTGACGTACGATCCGGATATGATAATACTCCCAACCTAAAAGGAAAAGTCCCCCTCCGCACTCTGCTCCGTGGTCATTTCTACCCGGGTCATCCTCCGGCTGCCTGTGACGGAATGCGCCTTGTTTCCTCACTGTTTTGCTAACCTTCGAACAAACATCGACTCGCCCCTGAAAGTACAACAAAGACTTGTGAGAGTTTTTCTGCACAAGCAGCTATTTTTTTTAAAATGTGCAGCTATAAACACTCTTTCTTACACCGTTGTCACATTGGTTGTCAGGTCAGGTCACCCGAGCAACAAACATGCAAGTGCAGCGAGTCGTTCTTAACTCTCGGCCAGGTACGTTATACAGAACCAGCGACCTTATTAAGAGTTTTGCATGCATGTTGCAAACTTTTTAAGTTTGCAACATGCATGAAAACGAGAGCTTCGCATTCGCACGTGCAGGCAACAACGGGGAGCCAAGTCCGGAAAATTTCCGCCTGGAACAGATACATTTAACATCCGACCTGGAAGATGGACAAGTCCTCGTTCGGACGCTTTACCTGTCAGTCGACCCTTACATGGTAACGAAGTAAGGCATAAATATGCATTATTAATAACCTTTAGCCACTGGTCCATAGGTTGGTCTATATGTGTGCTTCTTTCAGCGCTGCAGAATGAATGAAGACACCGGTGCTGGTTACCTGGCTTCGTGGAAGCTGTCTGAATGCGTGGACGGTGGCGGTGTTGGCGTGGTTGAAAGCAGCCGCTGCAGCGCTCTCACCGAGGGAGACGTTGTCACTTCATTCAACTGGCCGTGGCAGACCCATGCAGTGATGATGGGAGGTGGCCTTCAGATGGTACGGCACATTATCCACAAGTTGTTGTTGTTTTTTTTCCAGCTGGCATCATTTGTTTTTGTTATGAAGATTTGATTCCATCTTGGGTTGCATGTGCAAAAAGCTGTATGTGACAGTGCCTTTCAGAAGCGATTAACCAAGGATCTCTTTATATTTCTAAGGATTATCTGTGGTAGACCTACACAATGCAAAATGTAATTTTGAAGAGGGAGGCAAATAACGCCAAAAAGAAATGACAAAACAAGCAAAAGCACTTGAAAAATGCTCATTTGCAATAAGTCAACTTGAGTTGATCTTTGTAGAGTTCTGGGGATGTCCACCGGCTTCGTGTTTAACCAGGGGAAGGGGATATCGCGTTTTAGTTTGTTGCTGTGACGGTAAAAAGGGTTTGATTTCTGCTCTTGTCAAACCTGTCTAAAAATACAAGCCAGTGTGGGTTTTTTTTTTACTTTTATTTGAAAAAAAAACCCCGAAATCATCCATCAGCTTCCTTCCTCTTCAAAATTAGCCACTACATTGCGTCAGTCTACCCACAAAATTCATTTGTACAAGACACTGTTCATGAGGATCCCATACCTTTTTACAGGTTGATCCACAGATGGTTGATGGCCATCTTTCCTACTTTTTGGGAGCAGTTGGTATGACGGGACTCACCGCGCTGTTAGGGGTCAGGGAGAAGGGCCACGTGACCAAAGGGGCCAATCAGACGATGGTGGTCAGCGGTGCAGCCGGCGCCTGTGGCTCCCTAGCTGGACAGGTACACACACGAACCTTTAGATTTTGGGTCCACTAAGGCTTCGACTCATCTGGTTACTTGAGATGTTCACATAGCAGAGTAGGAAGTAAACAGTTTTCACGACAAAACTTCACTATAAAGTATACAAACAATTTATACTTTTAAAAGCCTTTGTCTGCACCATCAAAAATGTAACAAGGAGCAGTTTTTTTTTTTTTTTTTTTTAGCTTCGCTCTGTACTAATTCTTTAAAGAAGAAAGAAAATTACAATGACACACCTTTTGCTATTCAGTTATTAGTCTGTTATTAACTTGTCGATGTTTGAATTATTTTTTTTAACCTGCAGATTCATCCTTTAGTACAAATGACCAGGTGCTCACTTAAGCAATGCTGTTATTGCTGTTGTACAAGTAGTTAAATGAAAAATCTGCAGAATGTGTCGATTTTGAAAAAAAATCAGATTAATCGTCAGAATATGTTATTACTAAAACAATTGTCAGTTGCAGCACTAAGTAAGATATTAGCCTTTCACATTCTTTGCACTGATGTACAATACAGACCAAAAGTTTGGACACACTTTCTCATTGAATTCAATGAGAAGGTGTGTCCAAACTTTTGGTCTGTATATCTCCCAGATCGGCCGGCTGGACGGATGTGCGAAGGTGGTTGGGATTTGCGGTTCAGACGAGAAGTGCAAAGCTTTGGTGGAAGACCTGGGCTTCTCCGCAGCCATCAACTATCGCAGCGGCGACGTCTCGGCACGGCTCAAGGAGACCTGTCCCGCCGGCATCGACGTCTACTTCGACAACGTCGGCGGCGCCACCAGCGACGCCGTCATAGAGCAGGTAAGGCGTGTGCATCTTTTAACGCCAGCCGCGCCTCACGGCCTTCACCGAGCGCGTCGCCTTCCGCCTCTTCGCCCGCAGATGAACAAAGGAGGACACGTGATCCTCTGCGGGCAGATCTCGCAGTACAACAAGGATGTGCCGTATCCTCCCCCTCTGAGCGACAAGACGCAAGAAATCCTGCAAAGTCGGAACATCACCCGGGAGAGATTCATGGTGCTCAGCTACATGAGTAAAGCGGAAGCTGCCCTCTCTGAGCTCAGCCAGTTAGTAAAATCAGCTCAAATCAAGGTACGAAAGACGACATGTCCGTCGGAATGTGCTCCCTCCTCCTTGGTTGACGCGTGGCGTTATTTTGCTTCCTCTTTGCAGGTGTTGGAAACGGTGGTGAACGGTATAGAAAACATGGGAGGTACGCAAGTAAAAATATATTCAGCCCTGATTTTTAGTTGGACTTTCAACATTTTTTTTTTCTCTCTCTTTTTCTTGCAGTTGCTTTTTGCTCCATGATGAAAGGCGGAAACGTCGGAAAGCAAATAGTAAAAATACCCGACCGAGGAAAGATTCCAGCTAGATAGAGCTTTTAATCCACGTCCAATGTTGCCTTCTATCGCCTGCATTACTGTAACACAAACCTACTGAACTCTTGTACGTTTGCAACAAGAAATCCAGTGAGAAAATATTTTTTAACTCTTATTTCCTAACTGTATCCTTAAAACATGAAACACAATGCAATTTCTGAGCCTGGGCGTAACCTGGAGCCAATAAACAAACGTGGGTCAAATCAGTGAGAACCCACTAACTATTGTGAACTCTTCTTAGTGTTCAGAGTGGAAAAATGTTTAGAATGCATCACATTTCAATAAAAATAATAATAAAAATTTAAATTGCACTAACCTTCCAACCTAATCACAAGAAAAGTAGAGCTAAAAAACTATTGGAGATTCAATACAATTATTGCATGTGAAACTGCTGAAATCAGCATTCATATGATTTTACATGCAATAACCGTATTAGACATTTTGCGGAAGGCTCAAAGAGCCACTTCTGGCTCCCATTGGATCCCTTGATCTTGAGAAATTGTGCAAAAAGAAATAGTTAAAGCACTATGAAACCAAAATAGTGATCTTTGTGCTCCGTTAAAAGGCAACTACCATTTAGATTCTTTAAAGGCACTGGTCCTACATATTGATCCATCAATTACGTGCCTCTATCTTACTGTGATCCGATTGGACTACATAGAAACGTTCGGACACAAAAGCCATACCGTAATGCACATTTCTTTATTCCACAACACTATAAACCGATAATAAAATATAGTTATCGTGGTTCTAAATCGAGTTGTCACAAGAAAAATATGTGGCAGGTGTAAAATTACCATCCATTCATACACAAAGCATCAGTGCTCCAACACAGGGGAGGGATTGCGGTAGGGGGTCACACAAACACCAGCACGTTGGTTACAGTATGTCCCCCTTTGCGTTGATGCGGAGGCGGTGGAGTACATGACAGCGTTTCCTCGCCGAGTCTGGTCGGCGTGCATTCCAAACCGGGCACATTCACGTTTATTGTTGGTGTCGAGACACTTTTCGTTTTAGGGGAGAGGGGAAAAAATATCATGCATTAGGTGTTTGAAGTGAACCAAATTTGTCCAACACTGCCACCATGTGGACAGATGATGGAACGGTACAGGGGACTGTGGGAGACAACGGCTCCCGTAAATGAATAGAGAGAAGATAAATGTATATTTATGTCACTGTAGAGGAAAGAGGTGCACCATTAAATTATTTTCTAAGTGTCTGGCGGCTGTTTCAGCAATAACGTGTTTTAATGTTTCTTATCCGATCAAGGATGCAACTTTGACTGGTTTCCCCTACATGGAGATTTGAACCAACAGGTGTTCCTATGTGCCGTTTTTACATCAGCAGTTACAAGTAGAGAGGTGTGAACGGCAGTGCAACAAATAGGTTTTCCGTGCTTTCGCACACATTCTCGACAACATGGACGAAAGAGGTTTTCACACGCGAGGAAAGCTTTCCGAGCCAAACCCAAGGTTCGGGGGCCGGAGGGAGCTGAAATGCCCCATACCCAGTTTTCAGAGTAAATTAATTACAAGAGGAAACACATTTCTTCAAAGTAAAAAAAAAACAACAAAAATCACACAATACAATCAAAATGAATAAATAAAAACAGCATAAAATAGTGGCTGATCTCATCACATGTTTAACACATTCATCTAAGTTTCTTTGCTAATCCAAAACGCATCTGGATTGCTTCGTGTTGGGTTTTTGTTCACGGAACTGCTTTGGAGTATAAAAAAGAAACAACAAAACAAAAACACTTCTGGAGCCTGCGTGTTGTTGAAGCGTTCACATTCCTGAGAAACAAACGGCAGCTATCTGCGAGTAAAATCAAAAATCCAAGTCGGGTTCAGGGTTTCGGAGAAAACTGGCGTAAGTGTGAACATCACTGGCAGTTGTTTGCAGTGAAATTGACTTGGTTTACAGCTAAAATTGTGAACTTAACTTCACACAGTCCAAATGCCGATTTGATTTTCTGGATTTCTGTGTGGACCATAGAATATGAAGTGGAATATATATATATATATATATTATTTTTATTTTTTTTTAAAGTGCTGCACTTCTACTTCCTGTCTGATTTGTGTTCCAAGGTAAACATTGGGAGCAGTTTGGCAACTCCAGGCTTCATCCACCAACAAAACCAAGGGTTTGGAGGAGAAAAGAAAAAAAAAAAAAAAAAAACTTTCTTACTCATCCTTTGGCAGTGGTGAAGTGGCGTTTTGGCCAAGGCAACAAATCCAAAAAGTGCTAAATCTCAAGTAAATGAGCCATCTTTAACCACAGAAGAATACAGTACACTGTCAACCACAGTAAAAGTTGAAATATTCCTCTAATAGATAAAACTAGACGCACCGTCTTGCAAAAAGTAAACACACCCTTCAAGCTTCTCCACATTTCATCAGGTTAAAACCACAACGCTCAATGTATTTAATTGGGATTTTATGTGATCTGACAGGGTGTCATTTAATCTTGGTTGAAATTTGTTAGTGAGCAAATAGCAGAATGAAGACTAAGGAACTGTGAAACATGGTGATGGCAGCGTCATGCTGTGGGGAGGCTTCTCTCCGGTAAAGGTAGGAAAGATGGAAGGGGGTGATTTTGAATGAAAACCTAGGGCTCCTATCGAAATATTCATGTCAAAATGTCCAGAGTAGACATTCGTTAAAGCTGCACCATAAATCAAATCGCAACCGTCATCACAGCGTTACTGTGCAATTTAGCAAACCGTAAGAACACTTGACTGACATATTTCGTAAAGTGTTATATTTAAAGTGCCCTGCATAACAGTAATCATTTTTTGACTGAATAAGATTTTCGATCCGCACATTATTTTACTGCCTGAGATTCTAGAGCTCATACAGAAAAGTGGGGACATTTCAATGAAGGGGGGGGAAAAAAAGTCTGGAAATTGTGGATTCATATAGTCATCGCAAAATTCAGAAAAAACGTAATTCAGAATTAGTATTCCAGTTAAATGTTTCCCTGATATTGTGCAGCCCTAGAAATTCTCATGAATTTATACAGCTGGCAAGCTGTAAGGAAGAGAGTCAAAAAGGAGGAACACAGAGAAGAGAAGAGCCAGAGGAAGCAGCCAAGGAAGGAAAAAGAAAACAAAGGGAGGAAGAAGTAAGAAGGAAAGAACAGACAAATGGAAGAAATGAGATAGCATTTAGAAAATGGAATCTCGAATAAAATCTAGAAATGTTAATATTTAATACTCCCTTCCTCAAAAGAAGCATAATATTTGTGAAAAACCTCACATAGGCTGGAAAAGACTTGAAACTAGAGCAAAGATTCACCTTCCAGCAGGTCAGCAGCCTGAAGACATACAGAGCTGCAATGAAATGGTTTTGCTTAAATGACCTAGTCAAAGTCTAGAACTAAAGTCAAACCTGAAAATCTGGAGTCAGACTTAAAAATTGCTTTTCGTCCAGTCTGTCCGACTGTGAGCCATTTTGAGGGGGGAATAGCTCAGTGGAAACATTTCAGTCTCTAGATATGACTGCTGCTCGCTTGTGGACGCATCCCTAAAAAGACAAAGTATTAACTTTGCAAGATTCAACACAAATACGATAAAATCCCGATTAAATATATTAAACGTCATGGTTTTAAAGTGACAAAATATGAATAAATGCTTTTGCAAGGCAGTGTGTTATGTGCCCTTTATGCATCCGAGATTCATTTACCCTTAAAACGCTGTACAGATTGCTATGAATATGGCCACAAATGTGCTCGTCGGTGCTTTACAAGAACATGCATATTAAATAAACGGTACTATCTAGAAACAGGAGAGTTCGGTGTTGATCTGTAGAGAGAGAGAGAGAGATAAAAGACGGCCGTCGCTGGGGGGAGGAGGACGAGGAGGAAGGAGGGAAGTCGGGCTTTCAGGGTGAGGAGAGACAGCAAAATGTATCTGTGAGTCAGGCTCAGGGTGCAACAGTGCAAATTACTGTCAAGAGGAAGAGTTGCTCTTGCCGCTGTCGCGAAACAGAGGGGTGGGGCCCGTCCAGGCCCAGTAGACCAGGACCACGCTGAGCGCCAGGGCCCACGTGCGGACGGGAGACAGGAAGAAGGCCGTGACGCCGTAGGTCTGCAGGAGGAAGTAGCAGGAGTGGGCCTGCCAGGTGAGCAGCAGCAGCATGAAGACGTGCACCGCCACGGTCCGGCCGCGGCGCCCCGGCCGCGCCAGGTGGGACCACAGGGTGTTGCCGTGGCAACGGTGGTGAAGGCTCCAGCAGAGGTAAGAGGTGAGGGGAATGTTGAAGAACAGCAGCTGCCAGAAAGAAAATGAGATCACTTATTATGCTCTTTTTTATCTGTCCTTTTAACCGAGATAAGTCTGGACTATAGTGACGCAAGCTATTGATTAATAAGTTAAACTAAAGTTGATTGATCTGATCAATCAACTTTAGTTTAATTGATGAGCATTTTCTTAAAAAGCTCAGTTTTCTCTGTTATCAAGAGGGACTTTTCATAACACGAAGGGCTACTTTTTCCAAAATATGCTGAATTAGAAAAAAAAAAAAACTTAAAATATTTTCTGTCATCTGTATTAAAGACTCACTGAATAAACAGAAATTGGCGGTTTTTCACATTGTTAACCTTAGACATATTTCTAAAATATAACAAAACAGGAAGCTCTTGAGTTGCTGAATAAACCATTAATCAACAATCAATGGGAAGTCAGTTAATTGTTTGCATCCCCAGTCTGGACAAAGATGCTGTTAAAAAAAAAACAAAAAAAAAAAAAAAACAGCAGGCTACGAATATTGCTGATATTTACATGGACTTTTTAAAGACACGTTGCAAACATGGGGAAAAAAAAGAAAAAAAACACGTCCCCAAGGAGTCTTGCATACATAGAGAGATGCAGAAGCGATCAATGAAATCATTAATCTTACTTGAATGACTCCAACAACATAAGTGAGACTTCCTTCCAGGAAATGGCCGTCGATGAACACGCCGAAGGCGAAGCAGGCGCCACCGTGTCCGTCTATCAGCTCTCCAATGAACCACGGACCTGACAGGAGGCACGCGAACAGTTCATTCTTTACGCAGAGTGACAGAGACGCGCTCAGGAGAGAAGAAGTGTATAGCGTTACACATCCATACATCTATCCAGTGTCGAAAACCCCGGGCAGGTCACCGTTTTTCCATTTCTTTATATATATTTAATGAGCTTCTAAAAACACCACGAGTCTTTTGTCTTCTACTTCACCGCTGGGCACAACTTCGTGTTGGCTTGTCAAATAAAATCCTCCAAAAATACAGTGAAGTTGGTTGGCTGGTTTTAATGCGACAAAGCAAGAGAAAGGTTCTTTTGCTAAACCTCTGTTATAATGAAATAATTATTGTTTCCAGCTTTAAGTTAAAAAAAAAATCCCAGAACTTAAGAAAAACAATATTAGTGTTTTTCTCTTTATTTACAAGTACATAAAGATAATCTCCTGATATAGTGAGAATTTATAAAATTATTTGCAGTTGGGTTTTGCCAAGCGATTATGAGAGCCTCATACTGTATCTTATCCTACAGCTGAGTGTTATATTTATTTATATCTTCCTCTGTTTAAACACAGATTAGATGTTTCTGGAGGTTAAAACTAACGCTTAGTCTAAACGGGAAGGCAAAAAGCGAACTTCAACGATTTTAAAACAACTCCAGTCTCCAAAAATGTTAAGATTCGTTGCAGGCTGTTTTTGCAATCCCTTATTTTATTTCTTATTTACCTTGAGATCAGAAACGTCTTTTGCAAGTGCATCCTGGCAGATCAAGCATATGCTGCGGAAAACTGAGCCGTTTTTAAATATTTGACATTTCTTTCATGGGTTGGGAAAAACTGAAACATTTAGGTTAAACATCAGGTCTGCAGTTTTCTGGGTGAAACTCTAGATTGAAAAGGCGAGTCAATATTACAAAGTGAACAAAATTGTTTATTTGAGAATACTTTACCGAGAGAATGAGACGACAAAAATGATAGGAAAATGTTCTAAAAAATGTTATGTTTTTGTTTCATTACACAAGTATTCATCTATAAATCCAGCGTATTATTTCTGATGCGTTTATATATATATATATATATATATTTATATATATATATATATATATATAATTTCTGTGAATACACAAGTGCATCTTCACAAATTAGAATCTGGTCAAAATTAAAAGATATGTTTCAAACCTCGATTTTTGTTCATTTTGATGATAATGGCTCGCAGTTAGAGAAGATTCGGTACATCAGAAAAAGTGATTATTTCATAAGAGATGCTGGACTGAACATTCTGTAAGTATTATTAAAAATAATGATTTAAATATTATTTTGGATTTTTTTTTTTTTATTAATCCTAAACAGTCAATGTAAGAGTGAAGAATTGCAGGTTACCAACCTAAAGCTGTGCACAGGTTCAACATCAGTAGAGAGTAGTAGAACAGGTCCATTTTACTGATTAGGTGGAGGGACACACAGATTTGAGAAAAAAATGCTGCAAAATAAAGGGAAAATATAATTAATTTGTAGCTCAAAGTATTCGTCGAACTAATTTCTCAGGTTGAATCAGAATGCCATTCTCATCCTAAGCTCCAGAACACGGCTTCGCGACTGATCGTCTGCGACAGCTCACCTCTGCTGGAAGAAACATGGAGGAACCTGAAGGCGATGAGCACGCCGACATTCAGAAACACCGTGAATATGAAGAGCGCTCGGCCCAGGATGTAGTGATCCGTGAGCAGGATGAAGGACTGAGCAAAACCGAAGCTGGGACTAAGGGTGTCCTCCAGCGTGAAGTGCTGCTCCCGCACCACTGACCGGCCCGCCGAGTCCTGATGCAAACACACGCAAGTAGAAAAGCGTTAAAGCACAGTTCCTAAGCACTCTTGGGACTCACAAACTGAATAAAAAATTTTAGAAATCACATTAGCACCGACCTCCACTTTAACTGTAATCGTGTGCAGGCCAGCGAGGTAGCGAGACGGATCCCACAGCAGGACATGCAGGGGCCCGCCGGCGGCGCGGCCGGTGCCCAGCGGCTCCCCGTCTATGCTGACGTGGACCGTGGCGATCGGAGCCTCGGAGAAGGCCAGGATCCTGCAGAAGTCACAAAATCACAGTCAGACAAAATGACATTTATTTTTCAATGAACATGCATTATAATGTCCGAGTTTTACACCGTGAGAAACTTTATGTGGAAGAACTTTTTCTTCCACATAAAGAAAGAGTTAAAAACCAACTGTCCATCAACTACAACTTTTCTGACACACATAGAAAAACTCAGTCAGGTTATTCATCATTGAAGAAAAAAAAACTAAACAAACAAAACCAGAAACTCAGTGTTTAGTCTATATTTAATCATCAAAGTGCACATTGTGTCAACTTTTCCCTCTGCAATTTTGTTTATCTCATTCCTTCTATTAATATAAATGGAAAATTTTGCTCATCCTATCAAATAATTCTGATAGTTTATTTTGTACAGCCCGCACCAAATATAAAAGTCACTCGAGACCAAAAACATTTAGAAAAACAAAAAGAAAGAGAAGAAAATTAGACAGACCAAACATCTTTCCATTCTTCTCCAGATTTTTAAAACAGTCAAATTACATTCCAAATTTTTCCAGACACATAAATTTTTTTTTAAAAATTTACAGGCACCTAATGTGCGTTGATCTCCGTATCCGGCCCAGAGGCTCCAGCCCTGGGTGGAGGTACTGCGCGTCCTTAGGGTTTGTGATGAGCACTGCAGGCCACTGTTCAAACTGGAGGTCAGAAAAACTCAGCAGGTCATGGTCGAAGGCCAGGACCCTGAACCTGTAGGAAAACATCAAAGAATTTTTCTCAGAAAAAAAAAACAAAAAAGTTGTCATTTCGAAACGTTCTGTTGCGTCACACACCTGCGGTTGTCCATCCAGTCTCCCAGCTCCAACTCCAGAGTGCCGTGCGGATGGCGGCTGTGGAGGACCGGCATCAGGCCGCCGAGTGTGTGCAGGTGGCCACACAGATACGCCACGGCAGATCTGAACACAGAAAGTCCAGACCTGAGAACTGGGAATCTACATGAGCGAGCCTGGGCCACAATAGTATAGCAGTGCGACCAGGTGGATGAATAGTTGCACCACGACAGCGTGACATAACCCGTCTTTTGTTCTTTTTAACTTTCTTGACCTTCCTACCTCATCGTGTCTCTGACCCCGGGAGATGGCGAGACGATGGTGGAGGTGGTGTAGTGTCCAAACCAGATGGATTGATTGCTCGTCAAACTCTCTGCTCTGAACTTGTTCAGCAAGTCCATCTGAGTCTAACAGACGAATCCAGAAAAATAGAAAATGTCTTCAAAGACAAGAAATAGGAAGAGAACAAAAAAAACAAAAACATGGCCTTGCAAGAGCAGTTTTGCTTCTTTCACAAGTTTTTTCCCCCCACCTTCTGTTTTTTTCCTAAAAATAGCCTAATTTAACCATTAGAAAGAAGGTCTCCTGCAGATTATTTTTACAATGTTTGACCTATAGTTTTTGACATTTTTTGTTTCTTTATTATTTATCTTACATTGTCTGTTATACTCCTAATTGCACTGACTGACCAAATTAAAATTGTTTCGTCTTCTCATGTTTGACCAAGCTTGAGAAGCTGTTCGTGAATTAGCTAAATTACCAATATGCTGAGGAAAGTTGCATGAATATAAAAGGAAACATGTTTTAGGGTTTTATTCCAAAATGCAGATCAGTTCCGACAAAAAGGAAGAACATTTTTAAACAACATAAAAAGGTGGATCTTTCAAAATAGGCAATTTCTCAATGACAAGAGCTTTGTTAAAGCAGCTCCTGCTCTACAAAGCTGAGTCCATTTCAAATAATACAGTGCACCGCTTGATGATGTAATGTTGACGAGGGTCTGGTTACCAACACATATGCCATTACACCTCTATTACCCGTTTTAATGGGTGACCTAAATTCACAAGAATTAAATTATATGAATCGACAAAAAAGCTCAAAGCAGTCATTTGCATGAAAAAAAATTTGATCAGAAATTGGGACATGTTTTTTTTTTTATAAACAGGGCTTACCTGATTCAGGATCCCGAAGAAATTGTATGGCCGTTTGGGTCCAGGAGTCAGGGTGGCGTCCACACAGACAAAGGAGTAGTTACCAAACGGGGTTGTGTGAACATAATGAAATGAGCCTACTTTCTGATTGGCTGAGTATTTTCTAGGAAAGAGGACAAAACAAGCAGAGGCGACGTGAGCAGCAGGAGGGCGGCACGGCGGTCGTGTTCGGAGCCTGAGCCTCGGAGATAATTTAATGCATTCTAAATAAATACATTAGCCTTGTCTCACAGATAAGAAATCAGGACATTAAGGATTATTAGGGAGGCAGGAGACAAATCAACATTAAGAGGCGGGGAACTATAAAGCATAATAACTGTCAAAAGGCAACGCAGTGAGTCTGATCATGTAGATTCGGGTTCTATTTTGGTCTATATGAACTCCAATCTGCTTGCAATGCGGCGAGACTCGTGTTTCAGGAGCGCCAAAGACACAACGATCAGATTTATACTGCGAATGCGTGAGCTCGACATTGAGCAGGAATTAGGTAGCGTGTTGATTATTTACTAACCTGTAATAATTGTTGACACTATCCAAAGACATAATGTTGAAGGCATCTGCAAGCAAAATGAAACGGGAGAGAGTGAGAAGCATCTGAAACACACATAAGCTAACACGAGGTTTTTGCCAGTTTCACCAACTCAAATGTAAGACTTTTTAAGACCACTATGAATAAAATTCTAGACCTATATTGGGGCAGAAATGAAGAAAAGAACTGAATTAGTTTTTGGTTTTTTTCAGGGGACCAAAGGTGTGAAATTTCTGGGGCGTTTTTGTGGCTCTTGGCGGCCGCTTTGACACAAGCGTTTTTGTGAAGAAGAACATAGCATTGTATGTGTTGGCAACATAAGCGAGCTAGTGGCAAAGACAAACGTCGTCCAGCTAACTGTTGATAAAGTTACACACACCCAAGATAAACACAAAAAAATCTAGCTGGCTAGCTGCTAATGCTTGCTAATGCTAGCAAGTATACCGCTACGTTTTGCTAGCAGTAGACTGCAAGTAGCAATATACTATCTATGTGCTAATGTTAGCTATATCTAGGTATAGCCAAGCTATTAGCTAGGCAGTATTAGCAGCTTGTTCCCTCACAGTACGCAGTACAACTCAAACATTTGCCTAAAAGAAAAGTCCCACAAGAAAAAAAACCTACATAAAATATACAAGATTAAGTCCTAAGTCCTGTGATTTATGCATTTAAAGGCAACTTACATTTTCTTTAATGACTTTAAGATATTTTAACATCTTAATTTTGGATGCATTAATTTAAGACTTTGTGGAGAAACCCTTTAACACACAGGTGTCAAACTCAAGGTCAGCAGGCCAAATCCGGCCCACCCCAGCTATTTTATGTGGCCTTCTCGACTTTGGAGGACCACATAAATGAAACCGTCAAGATTAGTTGTGTGCCTAAATATTATTTCATATTTATTTCATGTCTAATCAAATCATTGTTTTACTCTCATTGTCCCAAATTTTGTTCAGTGCAAAAGAATTTTCAGTAGCATTTAAATTTATGAGGGTCTCTAAGAATGCAGTGAAAGCTACTTATTTAGATTTTAACTGTTTGTTAATGGGTAGTTTTATCAATCAATTCTGCAACAGCCAGCCTTCTTTAGGACGTCAATGATCTTGATGTGGCCCCAAGTGGAAATGAGTTTGACACCCCTGATGCAACAGGACGCAACTTAATTGAAAATGAAAGTGACTGCGTGGCATTGTATGTGTAGATCGATGGGGATTTTCTGCTTCCTGAAAAGGCGTTGAAGACGTCCTGAGTCATAAAAAAAACCCTCCCTTCTGATTCCTTAGAAAAAGTCTTCTGTAAACTCTCAAAATAAGGAGCTGTCCCAATAAATCGGCAAGCTTTTGGTAACATTTAACACCGCTGTGGTAACCTACCATGATTTCCTCGAATATCGATCCACTTGGTGCGCTCCATCACTCGCGACTTCTTCAGGACGTTATGATAGGCCTGCCATTCCACCTCGTGCTGGAGGGAACCCACCTTGCTCTCTGTTTTGGCATCTGTCAGGTCCCCTGAGTAAAAACAACAACAAACGGTCATCTTTTTTAGATGAGCAGGACCCATCCCCATTCTCTCCCAACTACATGCTTCCTGGGATTTTACCTGTTGCGAGCACTAGAGCCGGTTTGATCACATCGATGGTGTGGGTGCAGAACCTCTCGAAATCCGGGGTACGTTTTGGGTCGTGAAAGCGACTGATGTGAATGTCCGACACCTTGGATCGGACACAAAAACAGGATGAAAACAAAGATATAAAATAGCATTAGTGCACAGTGCCTAAAAAAAAGTATTCACACCCCTTGGTGTTTTTGTTTTTTTCCTCCAAATTTTGTCACATTACGATCATAATCATCTGAATATGTATGTGTTAAAGTGGCCCAGTGAAAATCCAGACTTAAATCCGATTGAAATTTGTATTATCACAGTGAGAAAATGTGAAAAGGTTGAAGAGGTGCGAATACTTATGCAAAGCATTGCTGTCGGCTGTAAAGCACAAGAGATCAAGGTTTAAACACAACCTGCAGTGGTGTTGAATCACCTTTTTTTTTTCATCTGGCATAATACTTCGGTGGTCAGTGACCCCTTTCTGTCAATCATTCAAAAAGCCAACAACGCCGGGTTTTAGCTCCGTAAAGCCAAATCCATGCATCATGGTCACACTAAAGCATTATGGGGTTTGGTTAGACTTCATCCTGGGGACTGTCACAAAATAGAAAAAGAAAATGATAGCCCACCTGTACAAACCAGAAAATGTTGTTCAACTGGTCGCCGGGAAATGGTGGAGCGCTTCCTTTGGGTCCATCTCCATCACTGGCACTCGGGTGCCGAATGCTGCGTTTAGGGTGCCAAGCCGTGTCATAGCTATCCAGCACCCAAGAGGTGATGAACGCCAGAGCCAGTCCGAGGACAACCAGCGCACCGAACAGCTTCAGCATCCTCCTGTAGTGGCGAGAAAAGGGGGGGCTAGCTGCCGCCGTCTGTCCCGGACAGGGAAAAAAAAGCTAGCTACTGGCGGCGGAAACAGCTGAGGGTACGAATCACACTAACATTGATATTGCACACTAGCTAGCTACATGGCTAAAGCTAAGGCTCAGACCGTTTTTGTTGCTGCCATCGCGGCCACAGGAGACGCATTGAGGTGCTTGGTTCATTCACGGCTCCGTTCGGCTGCCTTCAGGGACAGACGGGAAGTATATCGGAGGTCTATCCAGCTGTTAGCTGCCTACCAGCTTCATACAGCTTGAACCGGTTAGCGGGGAAACGACACCACGAAGCGAAGAGAGATTATGTGACAACAGGAGCTCCCACTCTGACATCATTTTCAGTATCGCCTCAACCTGCGACCCTCTTCCTATTAATTTGTTGCCTTCGGCAAAAAAAAAAAAAAAAAAAAAAAATTACGTAAGATGTAGCTAATTTACTACGGCTTGAGGGATTTTTTGGAGACGTTGATGTATTTCAATTTTAATGTGAATTGTGAGTAAAGCAAGGGGAGTATTGGAGGGGAAAACATTTGCTTTAGTTTAGTTTTGTTGAAGATTAAAATAAATTAAAAAAAATATTGCGAACGATCTTGCCAATGATTTTAAATATTTCACATAAGAACATGGCAAAAGTACAACCTTAAGTAATAAAAGTTGTTATTATGTTAATAACCAGTCGGCCAGTAATCCAGATCAATTAATTAATTTATTTAACCTATCATTTAAACTCTTTTTTCTGTCTGTAAATGCATCAAGTAGGATGTTTTTTGATGCAGTTTGGTTAGAGTTTGTTAAAACTCACAATTTCTACGCTTTCCAAATTATATCTGTACAATGATTTTTTTTTATTATTATGCACTCGTCACCAACCGCAGTGAAGTTAGTTTCAAGTTGGATATTCGATATTCGAGCTCCGCGGAGTAAGCGGCGTTTAGCTCAAGGTTGATCCGATTTATGAACGCTACTGTCGGCCAGCGGTTCTCCTTCGCTCCCGGCCCGAGCTCCGCGGAGTAACCGACGTTTAGCTGAAAGTTGATCCGATTTCGGAACGCTACTCTCGGCCAGCGGTTCTCCACCGCTCCCGGCCGCAGCGCCCGAAGGTTCACTTAGGGACTATCAACAAATTACTGAACCTAACATTCCTGTCAAAGAAATGTAATGTTTTCTTCAATAGCTTCCAGGTCATGTGACCTATTGACTCAAAATCATTTTGGAATAATTATACTAGTCTCTTTAGATGAGGCACAGTCATTTGTTTTCCATTTTAAATCATTTTCAATTTTTAATTAATTTATTTCATCAAAATTGAGTGTTTTTCTTCAATAGCTTCCAGGTCATGTGACCTATTGAGTCAAAATCACTTTGAAATAATTCTAATAGTCTCTTTAGATGAGGCACAGTCATTTGTTTTCCATTTTAAATCATTTTCAATTTTTAATTAATTTATTTCTTCAAAATTGAGGGTTTTTCTTCAATAGCTTCCAGGTCATGTGACCTATTGACTCAAAATCACTTTGGAATAATTCTAATAGTCCCTTTAATTGAGGCACAGACATTTGTTTTCCATTTTAAATCATTTTCCATTTTTTAGGAATTTTTTTCTTCAAAATTGAGGGTTTTTCTTCAATAAGATGAAGATGGCCATCATACAGCAGAAGCACAGCACAGCAAAAGTGACAAAAGCAACAGCATTATTGCTAACTCACCATTTACAAAGACTTTCCAAGTTTTACGGGACCAAGCTCAGGTTGACATTCTGTCCGAGGAATCAGAGATCACAGAAAATCATTACTGCTGTCCTGGTATAGTTGATGTGCTTGTGAAGAACTACATGGGAATCATCCCACTGTGGAGCGGAATGTTACTTGGCGACTTAACACGGTACAAAACACCCACATCTGCTGCAACAAATAAAACAAGCAAATCAAGAGAAACAAACTGCCATGTGGAGTTGTGGTTTGGCTTGGTAAAAAAGAACATCTTGGCCAAAAAAAAGTACCTCAGACCAGCAGACTTCATCACAAAATTGTATACATCTTTACAAGGTCGGTATGTTGAACATGTTATGCAGCATGGTCTGCCAGACAAACTTCTGGACCAAACTGTCAGAGTTTTGAATAAACCGGCAGATGATCCCAAAGAAAAATGGAACAAGAGGGAAAGTTCTGCTGGTCAGACAAAGACCAAATCCAAGTATTTCAATCCCCCGAAGATATTACCCAATCCCAGAACTTCCAAAGGCCCAAAAAAACAAATCACCAAAGCTGAAGATGATAACAATAATAAAGAATCACAGGTAAGGTTTCACCTACCTTTGAGGCTCTGTTGCAGTTCCACATAAAGAATTAGTTTGTTAAAACAATGAATTTATCTGATAAAATTTTTTTGTAATCTTCATTTCTTAAATTTCATTAGAAGTAAACAAGTAATAATAGCTTGCATTTCACAATTTCATAATGTGGTTAACATGGGATAACATAACTGACATATATGTATTACAGTCTGGTATAGATTTTGTCTTTATTATGGCCGGCTGTTAGCATAAAGTATTATTTAAATTTTGTAAAATATACATTTTTGTTGTATTACTTTCAAATGTTTTGATTTGTTTTTTTTTTTTATATCTGATTTGCAGTTAACCTTGCTTTGGAAAAAGAGTGATACAGAAGTTGTAGTAGCAGTTGTTCCGTCACAAATTAAAGGTCGGAGCATTGTGATTCATCATTCTGACTTGTGCACTCTTCGACCACATCAATGGTTGACAGGGGAGGTATGTGTTTGTTTCAGTCATTTGTAAAACATCTTCAATCTCAAGATTAATACAAACCAATTTTTAGATTTGTGTGAGAAGACTTTTGGATGCATGTTTAATATGTGGAAACGCTGATATTCCTTGTGCAGATCATTGAAAGCCTTCTGCATGTGGCTGCCCATGCATTGGGAGTCATGGACACCTTCTACATCCTGAATCACTACTCAGCTGGTGTGATTTTGTTCGGGGACAGAACTGAGCTTCCTAGACAAAGTTTACCAAAGGTAATGGATATCTTTGTTGCTATATTATGTCATTATAAGATGAATGAACAGAACTTTCACAGTTACACATCAGTTACACAGAGCTACAAAATTGACAACAAAATTACTTCGAAGATGAAATCATATGTAATGTGTTTATGGCAAATATGTGTGCTTGTTGATAAAAAGAAGAACAAGATGTATTTTTTTTAAAAGGTTTGAATTAAAAGCTGAGTTGTTTTTAAAAGAGTGTTCTGAAAGAATTGCCATGTTTTACTGACTACTTGGCTGTTTTAAACATTGAAACACTTGACAAAATTAATGTAATTGTTCACTTCCGTGCGAGTTCCAAATATAAGTGTCACAGAGGGTTATCCAGGCAAATAAGGAGCTGAACATGGCAGTAAGGATGGACAACTTCTTTAGACAACATTACATAATTAATTCCACATGTAAAAAAACTTCTGTACTGGACACTACATATAAGATTTCAGAGTAATGTAAATGTCAATCATTTAATAAAGTAGAAGTAAGAATCTTGATCTAGTTGCACCCACATTAATCTTGGCTAAGTAATTTCATTTGATATCTTGTACGTGTCCTACTAACTAACATCAACATCACTGCAAGCTTTACCCCATCCCACAGCAGCCTGTACAGGACAATGTTTAGCACCTTAACTCTTGTAAAACAGTGTATTGATTATTTTATCATTTTTAAAACACCTTCTCATTGAAAAGCAAAATTGTCAGTAAAAGTAAATACTGACATGTGGGAAAAGATTAATTGCGAGACATGTGCTTAAAGTTTGTCTTTATGTTAACATTTAATTTTTGAACATTTTTAATGCCATTTCAGGTAAACTTTGACAACTATGAAGCAGTTCTGTCATTTGTCCTTGTGAACAACAATCACTGGAAGTTGCTGGTTTGTAATTTTTTGTCTATAATCAATATTTTTTCATTTTATGGTTTGGATAGAGCATGACATATTCACATTAGTTTTAATGAAATTTTTCTTTGTTATGCCCCTTTACTTTGTTGATCTGTTTTAGTACATCAATGCAGAAGCCAGAACTGTATTCCTAATAGATCCTGCACAAGTATCATCTGAGCTTGTGGACTCCCAAAAGGCAGCTAAAAGAATACAGTAAATAAAGCTCTAATAAATTTTTAAAATGTATTAAAAATTAATAAATTTGCAAAGTGACCACATAGAGATTGAGTTAAAAATCTGAATGTATGTGACATTCAGATTTCTGAATATATTATTGAAATATATTATCCATAACATTTTTTAAAAATATATTATGTAAAAAATATTTCTATTAATTTAAATGTTTATGTAAATATTAATTTCAATAAACTTAACATTGTTGTTGTTAACAGAAACCGATAAGAGGAAAGCGTGAGTTGTCTTATGAGTGGAATTACAGAATACAATTGCTCTTACACAAATCATTTTGTTTGTTATCCAGAGAATACTTCAAAATGAGAAGGACATGCCATGGAAAAACAGACTGGGTTGGGATCCAATGGAAAGGGGGGACAATGCGCCACCCTATTCAACAAGACGGAAGCAGCTGTGGAGTTATTGTAGTCAAAGTAAATTAATGAGTTCATGTTTTTTGTTATACAAGTGTGGATACTGTGTAATTATTATAGAGAAATTATAGAGAAAAGTTGTCTATCATCAAATACAGTCTCTCTGGTTAGTTAAAATGGGCTTTCGGAATTGTGGAAAGAGTGTGTATTCACTTGGAGGAATACAGACTCCCCCAACAGTAGCCCATAACTGGGGTCAGTGCAACATGCCACACAGTATTTGTAATTACAGTTCTTTCATCATCTTCTAAATGTTGAAACATTTAGATGTTTCACTACAGGTATCTGTACTAACAAACATACCTGTTTTAGTATATGTGGGTACACTATATATGTCCACATGAATGTTTTAAGTCTGATGCATTATAATGCCATAAAAAAAGTCTTTTTTTTTTCTTTAGATGGCAAAAGCACTGATGGAAGCCTTCCCTCTGATGCCAGATGTAGATTTTGACACAACAAAAAAGGCAATGAAAAGTGAAAGAAGAACTCTCGCTCTTCAAATCCTTGATGCATCAGGTATACCATGTGCATTTCGACTTACAATACATAAACATACACACATATATATTGCAGAATCTCCCCAGCTCTTACATTACTGAACCAGTCTTGACTGGTGAATTTAAGGTTTTTTATTTTATTTGATTAAGATCAACCACCATCATCAAAGTCACCACAATAACCTCAATAAATGTGAAAACTAAAACATATACAAACATTGTAATACAAAACATGAACTTAACCAATAAAGATAACAAAACTAAACAGACCTCGCTGCTTTCGCTGGGGAACACTAAGTTTTGATTTCTTTGTGACAAGCACATCTTGACAGTTCAATTAATTCACTGTTTCAATGACTCTTTCAACTTATATAGAGTCTGCCCTCATTAGCTCCTGCAGCCCGTGAGGTCAATTAAAAAAAAAATAAATTACAAAATGCAAATTCCATTTCACAAAATATAAACCACCAACAGTGCCAATCCAAACAGACAAAGATATCTAAACGATATGCAACATTGATAATTTAGAAAATTTACTTTAGTTTACAAATGTATTTTATATAATCTCCAAGTATTAATAATTTTAAATTAATTTTCTGAAATAATTAGCTATTTTGTTATATATATATATATCGATCTATCAATCTATCTTGTTTGAATATGCTGTATATTCTTCTTGATTACAGTATTTGATGACCACTGTTGGTGTGCGATGTGCGCTGCATACAAAGCCCCGGGGTCTGGCCCTGGAATGACAGACTGGGTGAGAAATCAAGAGTTGTCAATGTAAAATTCAGAATTAGACACAGGAAATGACTCTTGGGAGCCATGAAATGTTTTATATAATAAATGACAAGCAATTAAACACCAAACTGTGTGACAGGAGATGAGTAAGTTCAATACTGCTAAACATGTATATTTTCTTGTATTTGTGAACAGATCCAGTGTGACAACTGTGACCGATGGTACCATGCCCTGTGCATAAATATGAAGAGCACAGAATTTCAAAAGAAAAAAACAGGCAGTTGGAAATGTGTATTGTGTAGTTAATCTGAAAACTAGAAACTGTGTTCATTATTGTTCGAAATACGTTTTGAAAATATCTGTGGAAAATGAAAATGTAATATGTTTGTGTGGCATTGATGCTATGTGTGATGTATAAAGTGTACTGGAATCATTTCAAATTGATAAGTAATTTTATGACGTTATCTGAAAGCTATTGAGCAACAATCTTAAACTTTAAGGAAAAGATTCCTAAAAATTATAAAATAAAAACATAAAACATAAATAAATGTCTGTGCCTCATCTATAGGGACTATTAGAATTATTCCAAAGTGATTTTGAGTCAATAGGTCACATGACCTGGAAGCTATTGAAGAAAAACCCTCAATTTTGATGAAATAAATTCTTTAAAAATTGAAAATGATTTAAAATGGAAAACAAATGTCTGTGCCTCAATTAAAGAGACTATTAGAATTATTTCAAAGTGATTTTGAGTCAATAGGTCACATGACCTGGAAGCTATTGAAGAAAAACTCTCAATTTTGAAGAAAAAAATTCCTAAAAAATGGAAAATGGCTAAAAATGGAAATCAAATGACTGTGCCTCATCTAAAGAGACTATTAGAATTATTTCAAAGTGATTTTGACTCAATAGGTCACATGACCTGGAAGCTATTGAAGAAAAACACTTAATTTTGATGAAATAAATTAATTAAAAATTGAAAATGATTTAAAATGGAAAACAAATGACTGTGCCTCATCTAAAGAGACTAGTATAATTATTCCAAAGTGATTTTGAGTCAATAGGTCACATGACCTGGAAGCTATTGAAGAAAAACACTCAATTTTGATGAAATAAATTAATTAAAAATTGAAAATGATTTAAAATGGAAAACAAATGTCTGTGCCTCATCTATACAGACTGGTAGAACAAGTCCAAAGTGATTTTGAGTCAATAGGTCACATGACCTGGAAGCTATTGAATAAAAACCCTCAATTTTGAAGAAAAAAATTCCTAAAAAATGGAAAATGATTTAAAATGGAAAACAAATGTCTGTGCCTCAATTAAAGAGACTATTAGAATTATTCCAAAGTGATTTTGAGTCAATAGGTCACATGACCTGGAAGCTATTGAAGAAAAACACTTAATTTTGAAGAAAAAAATTCCTAAAAAATGGAAAATGGCTAAAAATGGAAAACAAATGTCTGTGCCTCATCTATACAGACTGGTAGAACAATTTCAAAGTGATTTTGAATCAATAGGTCACATGACCTGGAAGCTATTGAAGAAAAACACTTAATTTTGATGAAATAAATTAATTAAAAATTGAAAATGATTTAAAATGGAAAACAAATGACTGTGCCTCATCTAAAGAGACTAGTATAATTATTTCAAAGTGATTTTGAGTCAATAGGTCAAATGACCTGGAAGCTATTGAAGAAAACATTATATTATTTAATATTAAAATTATTGAAAATATTGTATATGACTTTAAAATTTTATAGATGCTATTTTGGCTCATGTAAAAGCATGAATTAGCACTGACAATTAGTTAGTTGGTTACAATTCAAGGCATTTATTAACATTTCTTTGACAGGAATGTTTGGTTCGGTAATTTGTTGATAGTCCCTAAGTGAACCTTCGGGCGCTGCGGCCGGGAGCGGTGGAGAACCGCTGGCCGAGAGTAGCGTTCATAAATCGGATCAACCTTGAGCTAAACGCCGCTTACTCCGCGGAGCTCGAATATCGAATATCCAACTTGAAACTAACTTCACTGCGGTTCCACACCATGCTTACTACCTACACTCTCCTATACTTTACCCAACAAGTTAGCTGCATTAATATTTAGCAAAACAATCAAAAGCAAAATCTTTTCCAGTTCTTCACATTTCAAGATACAACATGCTTTTAAATGAGGCCTACCTTATTTAAAGAGAAGCTCACACTGACGATTTTTCTGGGACGCAAAAAGGTTAAATAATCCAACTCGTTTATGCTAATATTGCTCGCCATCGCACCTACTCGGTCTACGCCAAACCACGCCCACATACGTTCGAGCTCGAGGCAAGTCCATCCTGATTGGATGAATCCTGTGGCCGCGGTAAACCGAGGGGGCGTGGCTAGACGCTCGCCCAGCTTGTTAGGCTGAGTGTGGCTGTCAGAGGGAAAGACCCTGGGATTTTCTCCAGTAGGTTTGACACCAGGTTTGTTGAAAATTTTGAAAAATGTGAGACGTCATTTCTAAAATGAATTTATTTTTATGTAGTTATTTTTAAGTTGTTTATTTTAACAATTTTAGTGGAAATGTTAGCCCTAGTTGCCCACTTATACCAGTCGTCCCTGCTGCTAACCCTATATTTCACACTTGCAATATTGTTCCCAGGATATCTCCAGAAATGAAGATGTCTGTCCCTGTGTGCTTTGAAAACTGCAATCTGCCTCTATATATACAGTACAAACCTTGGACACACCTTCTAATTCAATGGGTTTTCTTTATTTTCATGACTATTTATAAGGCAAGAAATCCCACTTATTAACCTGACAGGGCAGGTTGACCTATGAAGTGAAAACCATTTCAGGTGACTGCCTCTTGAAGCTCATCAAGAAAATGCAGAGTGTGTGCAAAGCAGTAATCACAGCAAAAGGTTGCTACTTTGAAGGAACTAGAATATAAGGGGTATTTTCAGTTGTTTTACACTTTTTTGTTTAGTGCATATTTCCACATGTGTTATTCATAGTTTTGATGCCTTCAGTGTGAATCTACAATGTCAATAGTCATGAAAATAAAGGAAACACAATGAATCAAAAGGTGTGTCCAAACTTTTGGTCTTTTGGTCTGTACTGTATATATATATATATATATATATATATATATATATATATATATATATATATATATATATATATATATATATATATATATACATATATATATATATATATATATATATATATATATTCAGCGCAGGACACACTATGAATTGACACTGTCTTACCAGCTTCAGGCAGCATCTTCATAAGGCCTTTGACTTTTGTTCTGGGGTTTATTTGCACATTTAGGACCAAAACATAGACACCTGTGGAACACAGAACCCATCCCCTAAGATGGCATCATGCTTATGATGCGTATGATGCTTATGACATCATAAGTATCTAAATTCATTCACACATTTAACTAAAAATACAATCTCCCTTACTATGTTCACGTCTACAGATCATATTTATCATAACATTAATTTTAATTGTGTTAACATGATAAGCAGCGAGACTCAAGTACTTATTAACGAGTTTTGTTGTTAGGCATGGGTCACAGCATAGGCGTAAATCCCGAGTGGGTCTGGGGGGTCCGGACCCCCTCCCCCAATCTTGGAAAAGTCTAGAATTGTGTCCCCCATGCCCCCCAAAAAACAATTAAAAAAATTATTGAAGAAACATTTGCATTTAAATAATATCAATATAAAAGGGAAAAATAAACAAAAACCTAAATAAATCTGCCATTTATCCCAGAAAAAAGTAAGAATTTTTAGGTCCCCCTCTCCCATTGTTAGAACAATGGTTCAGTCCAAAGTGTAGGAGGAGCAACAGCAGCGCCTCAGACGGCAAAGGCTTGTCAGAGCCAGGATTTACGCCCTTGGCGACACACAGATAAACATTTTCTAAGTCTAATAATGAAGTTGCATATGTAGTCTTCAGCTCACGGGTTCCCTCTAGAGGTCTTTTAGAAATTTACACTTTTTCCAAATAAAATTGATTGCATCATCTCATTAGATGCACTGGATTTTCTGGAATGCATTTTTACGCAAAGGTTCACAGCTAGATGCTATAATAACAACAATAATATAAGTAATCGTCAAAAATAGTAATACTAAACTGATTTCATAGGGCCCCTACTGCGCGTGCGTGGAGCTGTAAACTGTCAGCGCGCTTTAAATGTCTCTCCGTGCGCGCGGCCGAGCTGTTGCGAGGGGCGATCGGATCGGGGCCGCGCGCAGGAAAGCGGATGACCACCAAGGAGCTGTCACGTCACGGATCCGCAGCGAGATGCTGAGGTGACAAGCAGAAGAGGGAACGGCACGACCTTTCTCCCCGTCCCTCCACACACACAATATTTTCCCTCACACCGGTTCTGTTTGGGTTTTTTTTTTGGGGGGGGGAGTGGGGTTTCCTCCGATCAAGCCAACACCGCCTCCTCTCTGCCTGGACGGTCCGCGCGTCATGGCATTCCTCTCGATGTCGTACGCACCGCTTCGAAACCTTGAGGATATTTTGTAACCACACCCGGCTCTTCTTTGGATCAAGGATTGCCGAGGTAAGGTTCCCCGTCTTTTTGTCCCCCCCCCCCCCCCCCCCCCCCCACCACCGCCTTTCTCGGTTATGCCTGTTGTTTGCACCACTGCGAGCGGCCGCTGCAGCATGCGCAGGGTTTTATCCTGCACGGCGTCAGGCTAACCTCATCGGCACGGTTAGGCAGGATGAGTTTGCGTGGCCCGTGTTCGCGCCTGAGTAAATCTGCTGTGGCAACCCAGCCTCGCCGTGCAACAGCTCTCCGTAATAAAGCCGGTCGGTTCACCGCAGGAGAAGGAGGAGAGGTAGCTTGGATTTTTCGACGCAGCATGAGGGGAAATGAAATGGCGCAGCTGGACATTAAAGACAAATCGGAGCGATTTCTGTTGGTCCCCCCCACCCCACCCCCTTTTTTTGGGGTGTGTGTGTGTGTGTGTGTGGGGGGGGGGGGGGGGGGGTTGTGTTTCTTCTTATTGTTTTACGTACAGCTATTATTTCAATAGTTTTAGTGAACCAAATGCAGCTCTTTAGTTGCTTCTAAACGTGCAGATCCAGGACTGACCCTCCAGAGCCGGCCCGAAGGTATTGCAAGGCCTTAGGTGCCCCCCCACATCCCAATTTAAAGGCACCAGCCACACTTCTGTGTATATACTCCTGTATATACAAACAACATTTTACATATTATGATTTATTCTCATGTTCTATAATGCTTTTGTGTGCACATTTATCAGGGTTATCACTGTTAGTTTAGAAATGTGTAAAAAATTATGCAAAACCTTTTTCTATAGGACACTGAAGGACATTCAGTAAAAGCACACTCAAAGACATATTATAGATATAATAAATATAGATTTTATCATACGTTTTGCGTATTCTGATTTTTATTGAAAGCAGTAGCATGTATTAGTTTAATTTCACAACTGCCCGTTGTGAAACACTGTCTTTGCACAGACCAGACACACACAACACAGATTGTTGGGTTTATGAACAAAGAAGATACTGTAAGCTGTTTGAAATGGCAGTTCAGATCTTCCACATAATTGTAATTGCAAAGGTTTGCGGGACATTCTGTTTCAGTCGATTGGGTTTGCTTTTCTTTTTTTAAAAAAAAGAAATTATTTTCTACTAGGAAAAAATAGAAATCATCGTGTACAAAAGAAAAGAAGTACTCTCCTCATGTAAACTGAACCCAATAACCAAAAAGGTTTAGGTTGAAGCAATGCTTACTCTACCTTGCCTTATGCAGTTGTCTTTTAAACAGATTTTGACCAAAAAAAAAAAAAAAACTTTTGTCAGTTTGTAATTTGCACATTCACCATGATAGCTTAGATGGACAACGCGTACGCAAATAAACATACCCTGCCTTTGTGGGACGTAATTCATTTTTACCTTCAATGTGACTTTGAATCGCTGCAAAGTTTTTAAGTTGGAAAGGAGCCATTAAAGGAATACCACAAATTAACCCTCCGAATGAAACACGCCTTTGTCAAAAAATAAAATTTTCTCTAATAGCATGCTTATTTTTGGTCTGATCTGGAGCAAATTCTTAACTCTGCGTTTATTCTCCTACCAAAGCGGAGCGTCATCAAACAGCTTCAGGCAAAAATAAATGAATAAAAAAAAACCCTCAGCATAAACTGACCTCTTAAATGAAAAAAACTGAACCATACTGAACATCTGCAAACATCCATCGCTTGCTATGCAGCCAGCAGGAAACTGTTCATGATGTTTCCTTCTTGCAGGCAGTGAGCTCTTTAAAGTCTTCTTGGAACAGTTTTCAAGTCCAAGACAAACGCACATCTAACACTTGGAGCGTTTAATATTGTGGTTTTCTCAAAATGTTACTTTTAAAAAACTGCATTAGGCATCGTGAGAACTCATCACAGGAAATAAGATGCATCTACATACATCCATTTGTATTTTTCCTGTTGTTTACTTAATCAAAAAATGTTCCTTTAGACATGTATTCCAATGGTGGGTTACTTTCCTTTGGGGCCACAAAACTGTGACTGTTGTCGAACACCAAACCGATTGCTAAGTAGACATTTTTCCAAACTTGCCTTATTACTGTAAAATAAATTTTTTTTGGAACAGTCACTATTTTAACTGAACAGCAAATTTTGCATCACCAGACTGACATTTCATCACTTAAATAACCTTACTACTGGAACGTTTTTTTGTTTTATTTTTAAATTGTACCTTTATTTAACCAGGAAAAATCCCTCTTTCTACAACGCAAAATGAGATCTGTCAACGAAAGATGTTGCCTTTCAAACAGAGGTCGACACAAAAACAGGATATTTGTCCTGTGATGGACTGATGCACTGGACAGGGTGTACTCACTTCTCATCCAGGGACTGCTGGAGATGGGACACCACGAGCGACACAGCAAATTTACCAAACTTGGTACATACCAGTTATAGTTTGAAAGGCGGTCGTCTTTTTTTTCTCCCCCATTTCGCTTCAACCTTGCCGATCCCATCAGAGCTTAGAGGTCACTGGAGTCAAGCTGTGGTTGTGGTTACAGTAACTCAAAGGGGACGACGCCAATCATTTGATCTGTGCTTACTTGCTTATTTTCACCAGCAGTTAAACAGACAAAAAATTGCTTGCAAGTCTTGAGTTCCAAACCTTGAGGGTGTGTTGAGTCCCGAAGATTTTTGAGGTCAAGACAAATCTGGAGTTTTATGTTTTGCAACATAAGTCTGATGTGAGAGCTGGGCGACAAGTAGATGTTTTTTTTTTTTAATGGCTTCATCGAATTTCCTGTTTTTGAAGATTTTAATTCTTGGAAAATATGCGTGGGTTTGTTTTCACCAATGTGCACCTTGGGTTGTCAGGCCAACCCGAAGCCTACCGTTGTGTTTGAGAAGTATGTTTTACAGTTTCTCTCAGCTCACAGAATTGATAATTGAAAGAAAAGCCCGGTTTTCTTTAAGTAATTTTTTTTTTGTCACTTGTAATGTCTTTTTAAGAAAAAAAAAAAGTGAGAAAAAATGTTGAGATTTTATTTTTAATCCATTCCCCTCAGTCCTAACTAGACTGTCTGGTTTGTCGAGTCGCTATTCCGTGCTACTATTGTATTATAATAATCCCAGATGTTGTGTTCTAGCTGGGGTCACAAATAACGCACAATGTAATTGTAAACAAAGCTCAGTAAGTACTTTATTATGTCTTGCGTGTACTTGTAAGCATTTAATCCTGACTCCTCCTGAGTTAGTCAGAGAAAAATCCTGGTTCGCCTTCTACAACACTTTCTCTCAAACCCTTTTTTGCTGTTGTTGTTGTAAATAATCACATTGGGTTACTCATTCTTGCCGCACCAGCCAACCTAAAGCCTGCCTTGATCTCGGCCATAGCGTGCAGCCAGGTCATGCCAGAGCTGGCCTCTGTCCAGTTTTGAACCAGACTCTTCATCCGGCTGCAGCTCTGGACGTGTACCTCCGTCCAGTTCTGCTGAACTAGATTAGACCCGCTGCGACACAGGAAACGCTGAACATGTTCTGCCAAGTGCGCCTCCCTGCACGCCTGCGCTGATGCGCACGCGTGGATTGCGGGTTTTCACGATGGCTAAGCTCAAAACGTGCGGCTTTCCAGCTGAGCGAAAAGGGCAGCGGCGGTGACGACGAGCCGCGTCAGCGAACGAAAATGGGCTCTGCACCAGCGTCGCCATGGAAATGCTGGGGTCAGGAAGCGCGATTCACGGTAGGAGAGAGAGGAGCTCGCTGCCAGGGGTTTAAGGTTTGTTTTTCTTTTCCTATTCGTCGACGATGAGCGGCGTTGATGAGGAGGAAGAACACGGCCCCGCCTCGTCGTCACACGTTAGGTTAGTCACTGTGTGTGTGTGAACTTTGACAACGAGTAAGATGGAGTTTAAAAGCATGCAGGTATTTGCAATGAGTCAAGTGACTGGGGTTGAATTTGCAGGAAGATGGTTTTAATTTGACCAAGTACAGGCTACACAATCACCATACCCTCGTCTCAAAAATCACTTGTCTTTGGCTTCCCTCCATGCCTTTTGAATCATAAACACTCTTGGGGGGTGGGGGGGAAGCAGCTTTGATTTGATCCAGCATATTTGGTTGAGGTATTTATGTTTGGAAAAAATGTGAAACTGTTCAAAGACAAACACTGGCTGAAAATATCGAGATTTATTTGAGAAGAAAATGCATATGGTCCACAGCTCGATGGATTACAAAAAAGAGGGGAAAAAACCACAAAAATTAATAATTGTCTGCTTATTTTATACAATAAAGCACAGCTTAATGATTTTTACAGTCAATTTAGATCATAGAGGAAAAAAAAAAAAAGATACTTGTAGTGTTTCAACATCATTAGTTTCTCCAGAGCCATTTAACTCCCGAGCCCAAACCTTTCCTGCTCGTCATCCCCACAGTTTCCCAGTCCTGCATCCATCCAACAGCGCTGGTAAGGTTCCTCCTCACCGACTCGCGCCCTGCAACCAAGTGGCTTTTTGAAGGGTGTTGCATAACCCTCGCTCGCAGTGTGTGCAGAATGATGAATCGAAGTCGGTCTTGCTCCGCGTGTTTGAAGGCAGAGCAGAGGAAGTTGCCACAGCGTGTGCTCTCCAGAGGAAGGCTTATCTCTGATACAGATGTTGTATAACGTGGGAATAAAGACACAGCTTTTCCTGGGGAAGCGACAGTTCAGGGTGCTTTTATGAACACCGTTTTAAAAAAAATTGATTTTTTTTTTTTAATGCAAAATGTGCATGCACTAATGTAACACTACCTCTAATTTATCACGTTTTATAAATTTGTTACGAAAGTGTTTACTGTAAAAGTAGTAGGACTCTGTGTTGTTTTTGACACCAGTATATCCTTTTTCTCCCATTTTGTACAGAGACTAATCCTCCAGCATTTGGCCCTCTGTGCTTTGTTTCTTGGTTCAAATAATTTATTAAAAGGGAAAAAAGAAAGCAAAACATTTGAAGCAAAAATGGCAGAAAGACAGGCGCTAAAGGGCTAAGTATCGACTCCAGAGGTCAAAAACAAATGTATACCCCACTTTGGAGATATTTATTTTATTTTTATATTTTAATATCATTAAAGCGTTACAATCATGTTCATTTTCATGTTAGCCTGTCAAAAAAGGTCCTATAAATTGCGTCGAAGTTTGAAAATATGACGTTTCTGATAAATAAGCTCAAGGAGTGTGATTACACATCAAATGATTTGGTACTGCAGTTTAGCCTTATTTGATCATTTTTGTCACCCATAAAGCATTGTGATCTTAATGTCTAATACAGAAATTTGTGAAAGTTAATACATTTCAACAGTAGAAAATCAAACTTTTCGTGATTGTTTGCCTGTTCTGCTCCATGCAACCACTGGAAACAGACATCTAATGCAAAATGTTGCAAAAATAAAAGGCTTAATCACATTTTCTGGTATGTTTTCTGTTTCACCATCATGTGAAAGAGGATCCTACCAGTTTGAAATGTTGTTTGTAATTTAAGATGTAGGGCATTTGCTGGTGTGTTTGTCCAGAAAGACAGCTGCTGGAGGAACAGTTGTTGCAGCTGCTGTGATGGCTGAGTATCGTACAGCTCCAGCCAGTGAGGCCTTAGTCCTGTGTCGTCTTTCGTGATTTTTTTTTTATTTTTAATTTTGCAGCTGTGTAATACTTCACCAGCTGAACCACATTTTCCCCAGATCCTTTAATCGGTCCCTGACGGTTTTGTGTGTCTCCTGGACTTTTCTAGGTCTCTGCGTCAGCTTCCAAATGCCCGGCCCAGTGTGAGGCTCCTGGTCAAAGGGCAGCAGCGAGGGCAGCGTCCCCGGATCCGCAGACGGGATGAGCGGGGGAGCGGAGCAAGCTGACATCCTGAGCGGCCTCTCCCTGGTCAAGGAGCGATGGAAAGTGGTAAGCGGGTTGTCTTCCAGCTACAATAGGCGCCGTGTTTGTCCAGCCCCCATCACCGCCTGTCCCAAGTTAACCCCCTTGTCTTACTAACAATGAGTCTTTGTCCTAACAAAAAAAAAAAAAAAAAATTTTCCTCACCTACAACTTCTGCAGTTTGACATTTTTACCTCCTCGTCCAAGTTTTCCTGCTGCAGTGTGGGAAATCCGAAAATAGCCAGTGTTGCTATTTGTGTCAGCGCAGTGTGCTATAGGCAGAAGATCCCCCATAGGCTGGTGTCTCCTGGTGCCGGGGGCCTGTTTCGGTGCCATGTGATGCAGTTGTCCCCAACTGGCTGCCTGGCATCGCTTCCTGTCTTCTCAGCAGCCGGGTTACGTAAGGACTCTGCAGCTAAATCCACCCCACCAGCTCTCAGAGTGACTCCAAAACTCAGACAGCTTGGAGGACAGTGAAGGACACGGGGAGCTGAGGGGGAAATGAAGTCTTAAGAATGCGGCGGGGGTGAAAGGTAGAGGAGTTGGAGGCTGAGATAATCTACAGAGCTCAGTACGTAATGAGAGTACGCATAATTCAGCTTCAGAGCAGACAGAGTTGAGTTCATTGTGTTATCCCATAACGTTTTCTCTTTATAATCAGGTAGTCTTTTCACATTCTAACAATTTTCATTTAATGAAAATAATAAAAACTGTAAATTCTTTTTTTTTCTTCTAGTAATCTATTTTTTTCCCTAAAATCCTAATCAGAAACGCAAAAGTATTTAACCCTCTATGGCATGACTTTTTATTTTTGTGGGGAAGAAATATTTTCCTGCATTCTTTGGGAGCTTGGTGGTCCCTAATTACATGTCAATCATAAAATCGGACTCTGACACCTCCTGGAACCAGATTTGGGTTTGTTGCCTCAGGGTAACATTGGTCTAGAACACCAAGATTGTCTACACTGATTATGAGAAATGAAATACAAATCAAACAAAAACTATATTCATAAAAGAACTATTTTTTGGACAAAAATATGTCAAAAATCATGCCCCCCAAAAAATAAAATAAAGGAGCAATGTGAGGTACAGCTATGTGGTTTGTTGCCTGAGGGCAACGCCATGCCATAGAGGGTTAAGTGTCTAGAACTTTCTTAACCTTTTGTTATGTTAAAACCATCAACTTCAGAGTGTTTTTTTGGGGGGGGATCTTAATGTATTTCGAATGCACCGACACAATGGCGCGCATAATTCTGTCCAAGTAGTTTACAAACAGAAATCTTAAAAGTGTGTCGGGCATTTGTATTCATCCCCCTGTCCTAATATCTTGTCGAACCGCGTTCTACCTCCATTGCAACGGGAAATGTTTACACATCTAGACTGAAATCCTTGCCCATTGTTCTTCAAAAACCTTTTTGTGGACAGCAGTTTGGACATTGCGTGACGCTGCAGTTGTCACGTTTCTACAAAGGAGCTGGTGCGTTCAAAATGCGACGAGCTGTGTTAGCTTACTACGGTGGCCCTGAGGTCTTTACAGCTAGCTACGGTTTTGCATGTAGGCCAGAAAGTTACAATTTGGTCTCATTTAACTGGAGCACCATATTCAACATGGCGTCTGGCAAACTGCAACCTGGACGATTTATGGGTTGCATGTTGTGACTTTTCACATCCTTCGTTATGATGGATGGAAGAGATGATCAGAACTTCCTCTCTTTCTGCTCTTTGGTCTTGCTCTGCATCCATGAAGTCTTCTTTTCATCTTCTATCAAGTATTATTGAGCTTTTGAGATGCTATCCAGCTGTTCCCAGTTGTAAAAATAACACTTTGCAACCACTGAAATCATAATACCGTCTTTATTTTTTTCTTTTGTACACACTGTTGGAATGTAAATCTTCTCCTTCTTGCTATAAAATCATCAGATAGCCTTTTCTGAACATAATCCCATTTCTGTCTCAGTGTTGTTCTGTTTGTTTTTACCTTCTTGTGCCCGTCTCCCTCTACAACACCCTCCGCCCAGGCAAAGAAGATAGGGGGTGGCGGTTTCGGGGAGATCTACGAGGCGCAGGACCTGCTGACGCGGAGCAGCGTGGCGTTGAAGGTGGAATCGGCCCAGCAGCCCAAACAAGTGCTAAAGATGGAGGTCGCCGTCCTGAAGAAGCTCCAGGGTGAGTGGAAATGGGCTCGGCGGATTCATTTACAAGAACCGATCGATCCACGCCGACACAGTGACCTATTGATTTGATTCAACATGCATGTATTTTTATCATTGGCTGAATGTTGTAGGGAAGAAGAAAACCATTTTTACTTCTTGTTGAAATCTTGTTGAAAACACAGGAAATGGCATTTTGAGTGACGTGTGGTTCAGTCCTGGGGACAGACTGGTGTAATACAAGTCATCTGATATGTCTGAAACTCAGTTTGGGTGACACTTTATTTTTGCTGCAGTGTCCTGATTCTCAATTTCTTCTTACAATTCATCAGAAAATTTTGTATAGGTTTAATCCGTTCTTACCACTTTCTTTTTTCTTTTTTTTTTACTCCAAACTCTACTTTCTTGCTTTTTAACCAGCATGTCGTATTTCTTTTGCCCGTCTGAGATACAAATCGATGAGCTGGGATCATGTTTGCTGTCTAATGGCCTTGACCTGCAGCCCTGTGAGTCTCTTGCTTCCTAAGGGAGCCTGCATGTAACTTGAGATGAACTGAACTCTAATCCCCCCGCCCCAACACTGCTGATCCGTGCAACAGTCGAGAGTAAACATTGGCCAACAGTATCATTCGAAGGCACCTTGGTCATCCCGCGCTCATCACGAGAGCCACGAATGGCATTAGTTAACCTTATTGTTGCCCCATGTACGATTTTGATGACAGTAAAATGCGTATGAATGTTTTTATTCAGAATGTACTCTGTGGTTTTGGCGACGCAGCAGTGTTCGCTGAGGTCAGACGACGTATAGTCTTACTCCCTGGCATGCGTGCTGAGCGTTGATGTGCGCCAATCACCGTCCACCTTTACTCTTTCTAGAGTCTGTGGTTCTGTCGTACTGATGTAATGTCCCGTTAGCTAGCTGGGTGTGCATGCTTCAGTTATCATCACCTTGCTCTTCCGCACTATTGCTTGTTGTAATTCCAGTTCATTCTATACTTATTAGGTCCATGCTAATGCTACCTGATAACAATTAATCAGTAGAAAATCTCTTGCTTTATACCGTGAAAAATTAAAACCCAGTTCAGGCTGACAGATTTTTTTTCACTCCAATGTGCTTATGCCACCCTCTGATATAATCTTGTAGTGAGCCAATACTGCCCATATGAAAAAACCTCATTGAGTTCAGACGCACCCATTGTGGCAAAATACCAGTATTGGTGTCTGGTGAGGTTGTAATGCTGGCTGTGAGCTTGAAGCAATTTTGTCCTCGTTCTCCCAGGTAAAGATCACGTGTGTCGCTTTGTGGGATGTGGCCGGAACGACCGCTTCAACTACGTGGTGATGGAGCTTCAGGTCAGTGTTGGTGGAGGGATACGCCACAGAGTCAGCCACGGAGCAATGTCACACGCCTTCACTCCAAATATGAAAACAACAGTTTCTTACTCTTATTTGTTTTTACAGCGTGGAAAAATGTGACGTCTGCCGGCTTGAAAACCGCAGGTCCAATATGAGCTGCCTGTGTCGCAAATAGAAAGTACGAGGGACTTTGCTTCACAGTAAAATCCGAACCATCTGGTTCCTGACACGCATACTGGCAGGGATGTGGAGACACTGTGGCAAACCACACACACGTGGAGTTAATTTCCTGCCAAAACGTTCGCACACACATAAATCCTTGACATGTCACACATTAAAATCAAACGTTTCCAGTACAATTAAAACCATGCTGGGAAATACACCGCCACAAGAAAGACACGTTTTGTATCTTTTAGATGAGTTTGTCTGATACGGACACAAAGGTGAACCTCGTTCAGTGATTAGTAAAAATGGGGTGAAAAGTTCTCAGTGGGTAATATTTTCCCTTCGTAATAACTTCCACACTCAAGAGTGTTGTAAGCGGGACTTACTTGGCACTCAAGTCAGAAATAGATTGTCTTTTGGAGTTAGCGAACTACCACAGGTCAAGATAAAAATTGCCCAATTCAGTCTCTAACTAATTACTCACTACACCTCTACCTTTTATTGATTTTTAGGAAACAACAACAAACTAGACCGAGAGATAACAATAGCTCACTGTGCTCAGTTATATGTCCACTAATGTCATCTAACTCGTCTAACATGACTCTAGGTTTGCCTATCAGGAGTCTCCTTGCTCTGATCTCGGTTTGACTTTGCGCTGACACCTGAGACGCGTCATGCACATCCCACCGGCTGCATGTTACTCATCTCTGGGAGTTGTTTACAGAAAAGTGAGCCAAATAAATATTTCAGAAAAGTCTAAAAATACGGCTTCTCGTGAATAATGTATTTACTAACCTGCAAACTACACACTGGAGGATGTTAAGCAGAAACAGTCATCTTGGAAAAAAACGCAGCTGAGCACCCGGCCAGATAAGGCCATTAGCCAACTCATAGTCCTAAACATAATAGGCAGTTTTTGCTTCTGGTGGTCTGATTTTTATTTATTTATTTTTGTTGCGATTTGAATCTAAATATCCATAGGGATCGTTTTGGTACTGGAGCGGCTGCTGTGAAGTTTCCTTTCTGTAGCATCACCTGATATGTGAAGGTTGTTGGGGTGAGAGTCGCCTTTCAAACCTGCCGTTGGACCAACATATAACCCGTGCGGTCTTTCAGGGTCGAAACCTGGCAGATCTGAGGAGAAGCATGCCTCGGGGAACGTTCAGCATCAGCACCACCCTGCGTCTGGGGCGCCAGATCCTGGAGGCCATAGAGAGCATCCACTCTGTTGGATTTTTGCATCGGGACATCAAACCGGTGCGTTGCAAAATCCTGGGAGCAGTTTCTCTCCTGTGACCTATTGTTGTTTCCTTATAGTCTACCGCAGGGGGGTACAAATATTTAGTCACATGGGAAAAATTCATCAAGTCGGAAACAACTTGATGGCCAAAAAATATTTACATATATTTGATGTATTTAATAATAAGTGCAGCATAAATACTTTTATGTATTTATAAAATAGAATAAAGTAGTTGGACTTGTTAGAAAAGGATGTGTAAATTATAATAGATCCAAAACTTGAAAGTTTTTTTTTTGCCTTATGAAATTATTATTATTATTATTTTTTTTGTTTTTTATCAATTTTAACTGGAAAAACATGGAGCAAAATTTAGTTTTTGAGCAATAAAATCAAGATTTTGGTCACTATTTCTTTGAAAATGCCTGCTATATTTAACCAAGTTTAACAAGGCAATTAAAAGCATATTTGGGTGCAGCAGGTTTTTGAGTGAAAGTCACCGGATAGATGTGGTCCTGGCAAGAGAATTTAAAAAGTATGGTTGTTTAGAGACAAATAATCGGTGTTGCTGTCAATTACTTTGGTCTATGGTACAGTATTTAAACTACATGACATGCAGAGTGGATGTAGGAATTTTCCTCCCTGAAGGGCCTGAAAAAGCCTTTGTGTGACCCATTTTGTTCCCATTACTGAACGCTGATTTTTGTTGTTGATGACTTTCAGTTAGCTGGCTCAGCAGCAGAGTAGGTTAAATGCCTTGAGGTACCAGAATGTAAATATTCTTTACCCTATGAATTGCTGTCACAGATCTTCTCATCATCTCGGAGCTGCATGGATAGAAACAAACTACACAGAAAGTTATTGTCTCATAAATTCTGCACTTCTTACCTCCTCATGTCCGACCTCTTTCTATTCCAGTCCAACTTCGCCATGGGCCGCTTCCCCAGTACCTGTCGGACTTGCTACATGCTGGACTTTGGCTTGGCTCGTCAATTCACCAATTCCTGTCAGGAGGTCCGCCCTGTAAGTGGACTCCTCTCTTGCTGTCTATTTATTGATCATAAAGCTGTAGATCAAATTTCTGTATCAATATCATTGGTCAGACAAAAAAACCCAAAAAAACACATTTTCACTGCATTTAGTTTTGAAACTTGTATCTTAACTGTTTTATTGTTTTATTTAAAAGTTTTCTGATTTCATGCTGGCTGTAAATATTTCAACTATTTTAAAAAGATAGAACATGGGGATTATTAGCTGAACTCTGTACGTCTTTGTTGTTGTTGTTTTTTTTCTACAGTAGATGTTTAAGAAACAAGGTTGAAAATGAAAACTGTGCAGTATTTAACAGACAGTAGTTCAAATACAGTACTTAATGTTAAAAACAATATATTTGATTAAATCACTCTTCATTGATTTATGCATAAAGTTTTGGGTTTTTTTGCAGAATGTTACGAATCTAGGTTTGATCTAGTCTCTAACACATTCTAGAGTTTTTTTCTATGAATTTAATTGCCATATATGTTATTTGTTAGCCTCGTCCAGTCGCAGGTTTCAGGGGAACAGTTCGCTATGCCTCTGTCAATGCGCACAAGAACAAGGTCAGTGTCTGTCCAAAGAGGTTTAATATTTGTCACTCTGATATGCTACCCAATGTGGACCTATAGTACTGTGCCTTACAAAGGCGTTTGCGCTCCATCTGTCACGTTTCAACCAGAAACTTCCATGCAATTTGTTAGGCTTGAATCTAGCAACACAAGGAAATGCTCAAATGTGAAGCTGAAAGTAAAGCTTACATGGTTCTATAAAGAAAAATCTGGTTGCATCTGTATGAAGATTTCACCTACGATACGAGTGAAATTTAGGCTTGAGGCTAATTGGCAACGTCAGGCACAGAAAGCGAAAAAATGTTTCTCTAGCCTCAAGTAAAGTGTATCATTTTATTGATGCCGCTGTTGCTCAAACGCACGCAACGGCATCTTTTCAGTTTTTTCGTCATCATGATGAAATATCAACACAACGTTTATTTAATTCTGCAGGAGATGGGTCGTCATGACGACCTGTGGTCTCTCTTCTACATGTTGGTGGAGTTTTTGGTCGGGCAGTTGCCGTGGAGGAAGATTAAAGACAAAGTGAGGCTACTCTCAAAATCAAAAGCTCGTTCAGATCACCTTGAGTAATGAAATATACCAAGTAGTAAAACTCTGTTTAATCTCAGGAACACGTGGGGAAACTGAAGGAGACTTACGACCATCGCCTGATGCTCAAACACCTGCCGGGAGAGTTTGGTGTATTCTTGGAACACATTTGCAGCCTTGACTATTACACCAAGCCTGACTACCAGGTCGATATTCGAAAAGCTCTGATGGATTTTCCTGAATGAAAAACTCAGACCAGAAGGTAGATCACGCCTCTGTGTGTCGTTGCAGCTGTTGATGTCGGTGTTTGACAACAGCATGAAGACCTACAACGTTGTGGAAAATGACCCTTACGACTGGGAGCGAACCAGCACTGATGGCACTCTGACGATCAGCGCCAGCGCCACAACACCGCAGCATCACACCCGACTCACTCCCGCGCAGATGGGGTACGAGGCCAAAATCCCTCGGCGACCTCGGCGGAGTGCGCGACGGCCGGCCTTTTTGAAAGTTTTACAGTATTTTAACAGCGTGCGCACATTTCGTTGCTGCAGCATGGTGAACGCCTCTCTGATCCCCGGCGACCTGCTGAGGGAGAACACAGACGAGGTTCTGCAGGACGAGCAGCTCAGCGACGTGGAGAACAACCCCGGCCCCGACCGCGTGCCGGGCTCCCCCCACCACCAGCATCGCACCCAGGAGGCCGACGTCTGGGAAGAGCTGGACCGAAACCGGAACCGGATCAGGACAGGACACTGGAAGGTTCGGCTACACGCTGCACCTTGAAAGGGGGCTCATACAGTTCATTTTCAGTGTATTTTGTTTTATAGAGCAACACAAAGTAACACATTATTGTGAAGTGCAAGGAGAAGGATGTGTGTGTTTTGTTTTTTTTACAGATAAAAATCTGTCATAGTAAAGGAGGTTAAATACAAATGCACTCCATACTTTTCAGACTTTTCTCTGTAAAAATGTTGAAACAGTTTACCCTTTATCATCATTATTTTCTTATGAAAGTTCCAATAAGTAAAGCCGAGTTTTGAGATTGTAACACGGCAAAATGTAGAAAAATGAAAGTAGTATAAATATTTTTGCAAGGATTTGCAGCAGCTTATTCACATGCAAATGCAACCCTGTTGCAATAAGCAGCTAATCAATTAATAACGTAATAAATTGAAACGAGCTCCATAACTTCCATTCTGATGATTAATATTTTTTGAAGAGCAATTGTGTTTACAGAGACGTCATAATTCACTTAATTTATTATTTCGGTTGTGTGTGGTTTGTCAGTTTTATTTATTGTCTTTGGTTGTTGCGTTCTGTTTTGGCTATTTAAAATGTCTACCCGTTCCAGTGTGAAGAGCCATTTTACAAGTTTCAAGTTTAGAGGACAAACTTGCATTATTATACCATTATCAATAAGATACTTCTAAATTGTCCTAAATTAACAATATTGCAATAATTTCAGGGGCAGCTTATCATCCAGCAAAGTCACAGGCCTACACAAATGTTGCATTTGAAATTCGTTCAAAGTCGTGAAAGCGTTTCTTGGTTCCACAGGCTGCGGCAGAGGAGGAACAAGGTAAAAACCAGGCCAGACAAGGACACCAGAGCCCCTACGCAGGGCTGAGTCTGGGCTCTCCTGTCAAACCACACTCGGAGGCAGTGGCTTCCGATCGGGAGGGCCCTCTGCTGAGAAAGCTCCGCAACATCCACAGCTTGGAGCTGGAGAGGAGGCTGGGCCTGGAGTCAAAGTCCAGCCCGGAGCGTCTCCTGGATAACTGGTAAAGTATGCCCACAATTCAGCCCATTTATGAGCTGTTATGCTGCAAAAACACACAATCTTACCAAGTAGATTTAGTCTAGTTTATGTTTCAAATATCTGAGTAAGCTTGAAGTAAGACAATACAAACTTGCGAGTAACTTTGGAGCAAGTACTGGTTCCACGGGCAGATCTTTTCACTCCTGGGAAAAATGTTACAAGTGACATTATTTGGCAGTGAAACTACTACTTCTTTAAAATCAACAATGAGGAATTATTTACTTAAAACATGCTCCTATATCTTGCTGAAAAGTTAAAAGTTACGTTTGCCTTATTCCAAGTGTAGTAAAATACTTGCACTAGAAAGTATACCAAAACTACTTGGTAAGAATTTGTGTTTTTGCAGTGTGTACAAAAATTTCCTTTGGGTTAAACCACGAGTTGTTTTCATTTTCTTTTTTTTCTTCTTTTTTTTTTGCGTCTGTCCTTTAGTTCAGGGAAACAGCAGTTTGGTGCCCAGCACCAGGGCAAGGAGGCTGCTGTCGTCCCAGCAACTCAGGGTCAAGCCGGGTCCGCCGGGGAGCGCCCCGATCGCGTCTGGCATTACGACGAGGAGTTCCTGTCCGGAGCTGGTTCTCCTAAACCGGCTTCACCGGGGTCTTTTGAGCAGGGAGAGGGGGCGGCCAGTAGTGGTGGCTTTGTGGCGCTTACTCTGAGCTCTGGGAGGCAGGACATTGACTCAAGGGAGTGGGTAATGGTGGAGCGACCCAGTGGCTCCCCTGGAGCCAAAGCCACAACAAGCCCATCGGAGGAGGATGAGGAGCCAGAGGTGCTCCAACCAGAGGAAGCATCTCCCGGATGGGAAAAGAGAAGCCCAACCCCTAACTCTGGCAGAGCTAAGCAAGAAAGTGCGGCTTCCTCCAAAGGAAGCGTAAAAGTGGACAAGTTGGAGCTCAGTGTGGGCCCCGTGGGGGCTCTGCCTCCTATTACCCCAACCAGCCCAGCTGAAGCTCTGGCTGAGGGAATCCTGACTCAGGTAAGGCCCTTCACTGGAAGGCCTCTTCACAACATGCCAAACATGATGATGTCTGTAGTCAGCATTTTTACGAGGATAAAAAGCTGCACAGAGTCAGAGTTCTAGGTCTAGAACTTCGATGCTTTTATCATACAACAATCAGTGTACCACCAGCTGCATCTTGCCGTAGTCTGAAGGTAAATGTTACCGCTTTGTGTTTGCTTGCTCTTTCACCTGTGTACATTTTAGAAACAGATACAACTCAACCTGAGTGCTTCAATCAGATCACAGCATGGGGAAAATAAAGAGAGCTGATGATTTTAAAGTTCAGTTTCATTTGGAGTAGTTGTGCACAGCTTTACTTTGTTCGCAGTATTTAATTAATTTATTTTTTTTCCTATTTTGCTTCACAAATTAATTTCCAAAGGCTTTCTTGGTTTTCTAAGTTAAATATTTTTTGCTGTTTTGCTATTCATATTCTCGCAGTAGACAACTTAGTTCAGTGTTACATTTCTTCTCAGTCTATAATTCAACTTTGAAAACTTACAGTGCCTTGCAAAAGACTCATACCCCTTCAACTTGTTTCATATTTTGTCACTTTGGAAACACAAACTTCAAAGTATTTGATTCAGATTTAATGCATTACAGCCCGCTTTTTACCGACGATGCTACCTCATCATTAAATAGTTTGCCTTTTTATGATTTAATCTCAGTCTAAATGCAGATGAGGCCAAACAGTGGCCATCATAAAGGGTGTAACATGGTGGTGGCAGCATCATGCTGTGGGGGATGGAATGGAATAAACATATTCTTTTATTAGAGTGGGAAAATTAAGGCCTAACAGCAGAAACATGAGGCATATAGGTTCACACAATGATAAAAGTATTAAAATATACAGTATGTACTGTGCCGTTATCAAAAGTAGTATCCTCCAATCTAAAGGGATGTGCAACTGAATAAAATCATTAAAAAAAAAAAAGTGCAAAATTTATAAACACTATTTATAATATATAAAAATAAAACAGAAATGTTCAAATAGGCCTGTGGCAACCAGCAATAAACCAATTAACTGCATGATAAATTAAAACAAACTTCTTGCATGATTGATTACTTTCCTTGTGTCTTTCTTACCAAAGACCGAATGACAAATAGCTTCAGTCTGGTACGTTGGTCTCAATTGGCCCGTTTTTGTGACGAACAGTTTTGCTTACAGAGGCTTCAGTGATCGTTTTATTTGTTGCGTTGGTTGTTTCGTTTATTCGTTTTGGATAGTTAAAATATCTTCCATTTCCAGTGTCAAATGATTTTTAGAAATTAAAGTCAATTAGTTTTTGAGAGGGTGTACTTGCTTTATTACGCCATTGCCATTACATTACTTGAAATTGATCTCAAAACAACAGTATTATCATTTATCGCAGTAAAATTAGTTATTGTGACAGGCCTATATGCATATAGCAGCAGAAATGTTATTTAAAATGAGTGAAATTGGCCTGAATCAAAGCGTATACATTGACACCACTTAAATTGCTGCTTTGGGGACTTATGAAGACAGTTGTTTGCCATGGATTTTATTTAGTAGTGTCAGACTAAGAGGGGCTAAATACAAATGCATGCCATAATATTTAGATTTTTATTTGTAAAACAAGGGAAAGAAAACCTTGTAGTTTTGGATAATCATGTAAAATTCCAATAAAATCCATTCAAGTTTGTGATTTTTAAGGCGAGGCGATAGCTCGGGGTTCCATGTATGGAGGCCTCAGTCCTTGGCCGTTGACCTTTGCCACGTCTTCCCACTCTAGGAAAAAACAAAAAAAGGAAAAAAATAAGTTTGTGTTTTTAATGGGCCTGACTGTATAGAAGTACTTTTGCAAGACACTGTAAGAACTTATTGCCAATTCTCCCTACCTCCTACAAGCAGAACTACCGTCTTTCATTTAAATAAATGCAGACCCCGTTTACCTAAAGCTCCTACCTCACCTCCTACATTCTCTACCAGTTTTGATTAAAGCAACGCTCCCTGCCAGAGCAGCTTGTCTCTTCCACCTCACACTACCTCCACCTCCATCTTCACACACCCTCATCAATCTCACAGTCCCTCCTCTCTCCAACCCCCCCACTTCCCCTGATCCCCTTCCCTCTCTTAGTTCCCCACCTCTCCTCCGTCTCTACCCGAGGAGGTCTTGGCGCGGACGTCCAGCCCCATCCCGCTGCGCTCTCCCAGCCCTCACACCCTCCTCACCACGCTGTCGGACCCGCTGCACCTGCGCCAGTCAGCGGGCTTGAGGCGCAGCCAGTCCGCCGACCAGCAGCCGCAGCAGGAACGCCCGTTCTCCTCCACCTCCTCCCTCCCTCTGCCAACAAACCCTTCCCCGGGCGCTCGCTCGCCCAGTCGCAGGAAACTGCCGGCCATCCCCGCCGGTGCCGCCAACGCCAAGTTCCCCTCAGTCATACGCATCACCCGCGCCCAGCTTCAGCAGGTGATGAAGCTCCCATCACTGTTCCCGTTGAAACAAACGAGCCTCCATTCCGCTTCCTCTCTCTCTACATCCGTAGCAACACATTTGTTCTATATATTTTTCTTTCTTGGTTTCCGTCTTCTCCTCTGTTGCTGGTTATTGCTGTTTTTTTGTGTGTTCCTTTGGGCTTGGCTTGTTTGTGCAGCTCTCTCTCCCAGATCTATGTAGAGGGGGCATTGTGCAGGACAGATAGAGCATGGGTTCAGATGTGTCCTTGTCATGTGATTAGTAGGGTGTGTCTTTGTCTGACTGTGGCATGCCTGATGGGGAATGTGGAGTCATGACTACAGGTTGCATGATCTCTTTTGTTTCAGATCGTCTTTGTCCTCTCTATCTTCCTCTTCCTCTCTCTCTCCCTGTATTTGTTCCTCACCCTCTCTTCGCTGAAGCCCCCTGCGAAGTTGCGTGAACGTTTCCTGTCCTTGCCGGTTTAGTACTCACAGCTTGACTGACACTGCCATAGCGCTCGTGTGTTTCGGTCTGATTAATGGGTAGCTATGGTTTTGCATGCCGTTGCTCAACTAATCACCATTTGTTTACCATTTTCTTTTATTAATATCAAATTCCTCTCCGTTCAACACATCTGCATCTGGCTCTTGCTGCGGATCTACAGCACAACTCCACATGTTGTGGTCTACCAGCAACAGACCTTTTTATATTATAAGCAATTTATTCCCATTTTTAGCGTTATGTTTGGTTGAATAACACTTGTTTTTGCTTTTTCCCTTCCCCCCTCTTCTCTCGTCCACCTCCCTTCCCCATCCAGCTGACAGCTCAGCGTCCTTCAGGTCTGTCCTCGCAGTCGGGATCAGACAGCGCTCCACAGTGCCTCCTGCTGGAGAGGCATGGTGATGCTGAAGGTGAGATTCAGCAGATCAACTCCCAGCAGGAACACGCGCCCACCCATCCGGGAACGCCGACAGACCCGCTGGCTGAAACGGTGGCAAATGGGGATGCTCACGCCAGAGCTCAAAGCCCCGTGCCAAGCCGCGCGTCTTCGCCTCGCTCCCCCCGCTCCTCCCACTCGCCTCCTCAGTTCTCTCCTCGCAGACCCCTTTTTCCAAATGGCTGCGTCTCTCCGCCTTGTAATGCCCAAGCCGCCGGAGAGCTCTCGAAACACAAAGACCCCGACAATGACGCCGCCCCGGCCCCATGTGCGATGGAGGCACAGACTAGGGAGGAAAACAGGGGCAACGTGACTCTTACCCCCTCCTGCTCCTCATCCGCTGCCCCCCGCAAGGACCCCAGCCGCAGGCAAAGTCGCATCCCCGTGCTTGAGCCCTCCAGCCTGCTCGAGCTCCCCCCTCCGGGGTCTGCCAAGGAGAAACTTTTCCAGAAAAAAGCCAGCCACCATGGCCCCGTCCCCTCTCCCACCGCCTCCCCGTCCCTCTCTGACCGCCGTGGCGCCGCTGTAGCCTCCCTCGTCAGGGACCCGCTGTCGTCCGCCTCCGACCGCTCTCAGGACGAGGACTCCCTCGTCGGCTCTCGCTCTGACCGCCAGGGGGACGAGGGTCTGTCCTTGTCCTCCTCCTCCAGCCCCCTCTCTCGGAAGAGCAGGATCCCTCGTCCCGTTCACTCGGCCGCCTCCGCAGAGCAGCTGACCGCCCAGTTCCTGCCACGCCCGCCCCCGGGGAAGCCACCTTGTCGCGCCCCAGTGGAGGGCAGGTAACGCGCGCTTTCAGATTTCAATGGCCCAATGTACACTGCCTTGCGAAAGAAATTATATTGTTTTATTGTGAAGCGGGAGGAAACTTTTTTGTTGTTGTTTTTTACAGTTTCAAAGAGAAGTACAGTATGCAGTTTTATTGAGCCCCCTTTACTCAAGTACTCCTAAATAAAATATAATGTGGTATGGTAAATTATAATGTGGCTGATTAATTGTATTAATCGTGATTAACCCATTATTGAAATAATCGTCAACTATTATAGTAATCGATTGATCGTTAACAATACCAAATTTTGCTAGACGGATCACTTGTCTCAAAAATTATCGCGATAAACTATTATATTGTTGTTTTTGAAACCATTTTCAAGTAATATAATGGAATGGCATAAAAATGCAAGAACACATTCCCAAAGATCAATAAACTTTAAATTCTGATGAACATTGTAAAACAACAGAAACTACATCCAGGCAGTAATTAGCCCAAATTTTTACATTTTGCAATTAAGATTTTTAAAAAGCCTTTGTATGTAAATATGTTTTACCCAGAATTCACCAAATTCTTCAAAAAACAAATCTAGTCTTAAAGACATTTTAATGTCCAATTACTAATTGTTTACTCAAGAAAAATAATCAATAGATCAGCTCCACACTGCACTGATTATAAGTCAAGCAGAAATGGCTGAGTTTCTCACGTGCTTTAGCTCCAGATACATCCTTCGCTACAAATGTTCAAGCATTCACTGAAGGAATGCTGCTGTTTTATTTTCTGCAATGAGCTGGAATGTTTGCTTAATTGCATTCTTTAATGTATTTATATTATTGAATAAAAGAGGCTTAAGTAGTTCAATGAAAAATCTGTAGAATGCACCATTTTTTTTATCCAATTAATTGATTGTCAGAATAATTGATCAAATATATCATTTTTTTATATGCATATATGTCCTTCCTCGTCTTTATCTTCCCGTGTAGACTCAGGCGCTACCGCATCCGGGCCGGCAGCACCGGCGACTCGGACCTCCTGTCATGCATCGCTCAGCTGATGCACGGCTCCCGCGGCTCCCCCCTCCACCACCGCTCCCCGGCGCAGCAAGGGGCCTCCAGGACGGGCGTGTGCAGCCTGACCAGCTCCCCGCATCACCACCACCACCACCACCACTATCACCACCACCGCAGCTCCAGCGCCTCGCCGCGCAGCTCCTCCTCGCTGCAGCGCTCCGTTAGCTCCTCGCCATCCCGCCACGAGCACCGCGGCGGAGGGGGCGGGGGCTGCCTGGGCCGGAGCCACTCGCCGCCCAGCTTCTCGGGGTCGCCGCCTCCGCGTCGCTTCTACCTCCACCACCAGGAGACGTGTTGCAGTCGGCAGGCGCGCACGAGCCCACTCCACCTGTCCCGGGGAAAGGGCTGCAGCCGAGAGGGCAAGTGCTCCAGCAAGCTGAGCAGATAATTTCGCACCAGATTGTAACGCCATAGAAAAGGAGGTGAAGATTCCAGTGATGATAGGATAGACGTCAGTCGGAAAATAAGCCTGAGTCTTCCTGTTCAGTCAGTAAAATACCCAGTTCCCCTTCTGTATTATTAGTTCCAGACCTTCTCTTCCAAGCATTCCCCTCCTCCCGTGTTTGCACACAGGGTTTGTCTGACCTTTCAGATGTTTTGACTACTTGGTAACTTAAATATCAGCTTTCATTTCAATTTCACCTTTCAAATTGAGCCTTGCAGGTATAACTAGCAAGAAGAAAAAAAAGGCTGCATCCGGATACTCGTTTCACTAAAGCTGTGTCTTTATCATGCTGCAGGCAGTAGTATAATATAGAACAATAGCTAAGTTGAGTCTGTAACTTTGACCTATCCTGTACATTGACATACACCAATCAGGCATAACATAACCACCCACAGGTGATGGGGCAACTCTGACTGAGTAGGATAGTAGTAGGGAGCAAGTGAATATTTTCTCCTCAAAGCTGAAAAACTGTGAGGATTTGTGTGAGTTTGACTAGAGCCAAGTTGTTCTGGGTCAGTATCTCTAAAGCTGCTTGTCTTTTAGGTCGATCCTTGTCTGCAGTGGTTGGCATCAATTAAAAGTGGTCCAAAGAGGGAGCAATAGTGGGTCGGCGAAGTTGATCGGTATAAGCTAACGCATCTGGGTGGATCTGTGGTCCGACCAAACAAATGAAATACTACAGCTCGATTGCTTAAGTAAATAGTGCCATTTCTAGTAGAAAAGTGTCACAACACGCAGCGCATCACAGTTTGTTGCACATGCGGCTACATGCACCACCCTCCTCAGCATGACTCTGATCCTCTTCCCCCCCTTCCCCTTCACTGCTGCACAACAATGGCCAGGTGAGCATCTGAACTGACCCAAAGCAATGAAATGACTTGGCCGTTCTGATTAACCACCTTTTCTTTTAGATCAAATGGAGAACGTGTGTAATCTGGGGAATATGTGCGATTTGAGCAGTTGCTCAAGGTGGCATTAAAAAAAACTGGATGGCACCAGATTTAAAAAAAAAAAACAACTTCTGTGCTGAATAAGTTTCTCTACTGCCTTAATGTGCAGTAAATGGGGAGTTGGCAACCCTTGCTTGCTGCAGAGGGAGGCTGAGTAAGGTGGTTTGTGGAGAACTTAACGGGATTTTATCGTGTCCTGGAATCTCAAACTTCCTCCATTTTAATTGGTTGGAGTTTAGCACAGGGTGCCATTCAGGCAAGAACTGCTGCTGCTTAGAAACACGTGCGACTAGGAAACCATGTTAAAGAAGGTAGCCCAGGAGAAGAAGTGTAATGCTTTTGATGTTTCGTTGGGTTTCGTCCCTTTCACCAGGCGGCTGTTGTATTATTGTAGACCATGCTGAACATCCTTTCGTGGAAGTGATGATCCCTAGCGGGTTTGGCTTCTTTTAGGAGGACAACGTGCCCTACGTCGGAACAAAATTGTTTCAGGAATGCTGTTAGGTTTTGACTTAGCATCTAACTCCTCCAGATCTCACTGGAATCGAGCCATTTTTGGATGTGCTGAAACATTATTGCAACTTACGGGACCTAGGAGGATGCTGGATACCCTACCACACTTTCTGGGGGTTTGGTGGAGTCCAAACCTTGATGGCTCAGAGCTGTTTGGCAGCTGATACCAACCCACTACCAGGCAGGTGGTTATAACGTTATGCCTGATTAGGTGTTAGTAGCAGTATAATCCTTCGCTTTTTTTTTATGCACTTGGGAATTACAGCATAGCTGATTCCAACTCAATGAAGAATTTGCCTCGGTTCTGCTTTTGGAGGCTGTACACAGGGTATTATAGTATGTTTTTTTTACTAAGTTAAGCTATACTTTGTCTAAAATTGTTTTTATTGAGGTATTTATTGTAAAGCTTCTTCAAACCTCCTTCCCCAGACGTGTGACCGTCACATTAGTTTTAAGTGTTTAATCAGAGGGATTGCTCAGTGGCCCTCTATACAATCAGCCGTGCAAAGTGCGTGACATCACGCACCGTTTTGTGCCTACTGTGATGCTGTGAGGTTAACTTAGGATCTTTAGGACAGGAATTAGTGGATCATGTTTTTTTTTTTTTTTTCAAGTGGTCATGGTTGACGTAGGCTGAACAGCATAAGGTGTATTACTGGTGAGTAATGCATGGACACAGACGTTTCTCTCAGCATGTGCCTTGGCACTTTGGGCAGCTTAAAGATTTACTATCGTTTTTTGTAATTTGGGAATAAAAGGCCAAAAAGACTTGTGCCAGCACTTAAAAAGTTAAACCTTTACATTAATCTTCATTTCTATGACCAAGGTAGCAAAACGGGCATTTTGTAGTTTTTGGACAAAGTAGCTCTTACTATTGGGGGGAGGGACAGTTTTTAGGTTTCAGGGTTGATGTATATCTATGTGTCGCTGTTTTTGGCTTTGAACAAAAGCAACCTCAAAAAACAAACAAAAAAAAACCCTCTGATAATACAAAAAACCGAGGCCATATAAACATGCATTTGACAAAACAAAACAATGCTTTAAACCTCCATGTATCCTGCACTGAAGACCATTCCTGGCTGCTGTTTTATCAGTTTTATCTTATCTCCTCGCTACGCCTCCTTCTCCAGACCCTCCGCTTGGACGATACTGCTAACTTCAGCCTCCTTCAATTGCTACTCTTTGCATGCCGAGAAAACGCAGACACATATACCAGCTGCTGAGCAAAAGAGTCGCACAGCGCATTCCATCAAGTGGTATTCTTTTAACCCAATGAGAACATCATTACCTGAATAAGTCAACAGACTTAATTCCTTAGACCCTGTGTCTTTGTGCTTCTTGTCCTGATTTGGGTCAATTATGTTGCTGCTTACAGTGTCTTGGAAGAATACGAGCACATCTCCAAAAGTTGTACTCGAGTAAGAGCAGCACTTCTTCAAAAATATTTTTACTCAAGTAGAAGTAACACGTAGCCGTCCGAGAATTGGAGTGACTGAACATACACTTTCAAGCCTTACTACAAATTCTCAATTGAGCTTAGGGCTGGACATTGACTAGGTCATTCTACCATGAATATGATTAGATTTAAATAGTCCATTGTAGTGTCCAGTCTTTTGCAACCTAATCCTTGTTTTCCCTTCTGGGCTGCTCTGGATTTAGTTTTATTAACCCACGATCAATGTCCTGCTAAAAAAAGAGTATCCGCACCATCACGATTCACCATGGGAATTGTGCTACAATGGCAGATGTCATCATATAGTGCATTACATTTGGATTTTATGTGATTTTATTTGGCCTGCATTTGTATTCAAATATCATGTTTTGATATTTATTCTGATGCCGCTAAATAAGATCCAATGTGACTGTCGCTCTAAGCATTTGACAAACAGTATGCATATTTTTGCAAGGCACTGTACATGATACTGTTTTTAGTAGTGCATTCCACTAATCTGATGCACAAAATGGAGGAGATTGTAGTCGCATGAGATCCTGTGTAATGGGATGCTGCTATACATAAGGACAAAGACAATAGTGATATTGCCAAATATTTTGATGCCTCGAGCTGATATGCAGCTCGTTCGCAGATGTGAAGTGGTCCTGCTTCTTTCGACTCGTGCAGATTAGTCTCACCGAGCAGCTCTGATGACTCATCCCGAAGGCGGACAGCGTTCAGTCAGAACAGCCTTAATGCCTCTTCCTTGCCCCTCTGTATATACAGCGAGGGATGACTGAGCCTTGTCTGTGCTGGAGATCGTTTCATCACTAGAGCAAAAACTGAGTATTCCTTTCTTCTCTCCTGTCCGTACGGGCTACCGTTCCTCTGAGATCCAGGAAAAGAAAAAGGGGAAAAAAGAAAACTTTTGTGTGCAAAACCACCCTGAAATGTACCTGTATTACACAAATTAAATAAGAAAAACTTGGGGGGGAGCTGGTCAATCTCCGTGGCGTGTGTTTGTAGTGATTTTTATTTATTTATTTTTTATTATTTTTTACATCCAATATGTGAACTGTCCCGTGTCGACTCGCAAACATCGACGTTCCCTCAGCTTTTAAAATTCATTACGCAGACTTTTAATAAATACCTGTAAGATATTCAAAGTCATATTTAAATTGAAAAAAACAACAACAGTGTTGTAAAAAAAACAATAACATATGCTTCAATGAGAGGAAGGAACAGATGCTAAACAATGCTGCTGGTTTTCTATGATAATCAGATTTCTTCATGGTTTTTATTATTAATGCATAGAAGTGGTGTGTGTAGTCGTAGTGTTAAGTGTTTCTGTCCAAGTTAGATTTCCTTTGTTCCCTTTTGAAAGTGACTCGCAGGTTGAAAGGTGCCATGTTGTTTGGTGTTAGTGGTTCCTTCTACACACAGACCAAAAGAACAAACTGATCTGTTCTGCTTTTCGTTTTCTTCTTCGAAAAGTGAGATAAAATAAAAACACTGTTCATGCCACAACATTAGAATACTTGTCAATGACTTAGAAATGCTTGACTTGAATTTATTTATTGTGACATTAGCCTGAACTTTATTTTAAATTCAAAAATCATGGATTTAAAAAAACAATTTTTTATATTTTTTTGCTGTAGCATATGTCATTGTTTTGGAAATGTCACTGTACAGCTTCAATGAAGGAATGTAACAAGTGGGAGTTTTGCATTGTATATACCTGTAATTATTTATGTTTGATATTTTATTTGTATCATATAAATGCCTTGTACAGTGTTTCTTTAATTTTGTTTTTATTTTAGAATTATTTTGTATTTTATTTTTATAAACTGGTTATGAATAAAATACTCATTCCGCATGCAGACAGATCTTGTTTAGGATTCTTGGCGCTACATGAAGAAATAATTTATACAACTCTGCTCATGCTGTGTAAAATGTAAATAAAAACCCTTACAGTAAACCATTGGACCCTATGTTAAATTACAGTGGTAGTTTTGTGTTTTGTTTTTTAATCACCTATAAGTTAAAGAAATCTCAAAACACTTTACACAACAATCTTAACATATGCAATCACATTAAACTGTCCAGTCCAGTTCATCCTGTTATAGTTCAACCCAATGCAGTCAGATTCACATTCACACACAGTTAAACAGTTCCATGCAAATATATAATACACCACAATCTGGATCAATAGACTGTGAAATTCGACTGAGCAGTATAAGGAAACAGATTGAATTGGACCTTTGTTTTGCAGCAGTACAACAAGCGAGAATTGCGCGACCCTGATCAGAACCAGGCCCGGGATGGACCAATAATACATTTTTAAAAAGTTTAAAACTAAAAACTTGTTGTTTTTTTAAAAAACGAATGTAAACGTTTGGTATTTCATTCTGAAAAAGAAAATGTATAAAAAATAAAGTAAACTTTTACAAATATTTTTCGCTTCTATTCTTTCGTAAAATAATCATGTTTGACTTCTATTTTTGTTATTTTTAGGGTTTTGCAGCCTTACGTGCAGTTCTTCTGTTGCTACCTAGAAACTACGGAAGCCCCAATCGAGCTTTGTTTAGCATATTAGGGCCTAAAGCATAGACATAGAAGTCTAGACGGTACACGAAGACACGAATCATACGTCAGTGTTGTCGCCATATTTTTAGTGATAGTTTTGTAAACAAACAAATATGCAAACGAATATACTTATGTAAATAATGAAAGCCTCGATGGTATCATTAATAATACCAAATTTCAAATTAAGAAAAAAAAATGTAATATTATTCAAATAAATTATTAACTAACACTATCTAAAATAGAGAATAAAAATGAATCGGGATTAATGTAACGAAACTTCTGTATTTCTTTTATTCGCAAAATCTTGTTTTAATTCAGTTATTCCTCTCAAATATAAACTTGCCTGTCACAACATGGCGGCCCTACTCACGTATCACAACAAACCCAGTGCACCGTTTCCTCTCGTCGACGGCTGCCGAGCCTCCACTTTGACAGTACGCCTGCGCGCACGTCGACCCCGCCTCCTTCTTGTGTCCCTCAGCCGCGCAGCCCAGAATGGCGGCTCTTTTGGAATCTGTTTTGTTGCGGAAAGTGGACGTGGATAAGGTTGTTGACTGGCTGAAAAGCGTCCAGGTAGGTCTGAAACAGTTCATACCTGTATCGTAGCAACGCTGGCTTCGCTTATGTCCTAACACGGGGCGCCGTACGAGATGTCACAGCCCGCAAGTTATTGTAAACAAAACTTTTAGCTGCGGAGCTAGCTAGTCTTTATAGCTGTGGTGCGGATAAGCCAGCCAAGATGTTCTCTTCCTCCATTTGCTTCAGAGAAACTCTTCACAGTAAAAACGAAGCGAACCCTTCCCGCTCCTCTCGGTATTGCTGTATTTACTTGTGAATAGGGGCAAGCAGGCAGGTAAACAAATGTTAGCTGGGGTATCGCGAGCTAGGTCAGGTAAAGTTGTTTACAGTTAGTTTCCTCTTTGTCTCTCGTCAACAGGAGGGTGAAACGCTGTCGTTCGGCGAACCTCAGCTGGCCGTCCAGAAACAAGAGTTTGTCCCTTTCCTCTTAAATTTCCTGCGAGAGCAGAGCGGCGACGCCCTGACTAATGGTCCTGCAACACCAGCCAAGACCCCCAGCCGCCCCAGACCCCCTGCACAGACTCAAGGCTGCTCTGACAAAACATCATGCAGGTCTGCAGGGAGTGGACTTGGATCTCGCAGTGCCAGTCGTGTGCAGCTGTTCTCTCCCGCTACCTCTGCGTCACCTGGAAATGAGTCGGATGCTGTTGGTCAGTCAGGACTAAGTGGAATCAGTGCCTTCAGCAGCCCTCCCTGGTCTACAGGGTGGAGTCCTGCCTCAAGGCCATCGGGCTCTGAGCGCAAGCATGCCCAGAAAGTTTGCCTCGGTGACTACATGGTTTCTCCCCCGGAGCTGCAGAGCAGCACCAGCTCCCAGCCACACAAAGGGCGCAAGAAGAGCACACCGGTCGGAGGGCAAACAAGACACGGAGGCGGGCCTGGAGGCCCTCAGAGCGATGAGGCTGGTGGGAGGCGATCAGCAAGAGGTGGCGGGCATGGCAGGATGAGCGAGCAGGTTTCACCTTCAACTCCAGCTCATCTCAACTTCAACAACTTGGAAGACTTCCCTCCAGTCGGGTCGTCTCCCGTTTCCTCCGGGTGAGTTAAACGCTTCTCCCGAAAACTTAAAACCATCATTTAGGTTTGAATATGTCTCATAGCTTCTGGTACCTTTCCAGGACGTCCAAGCCATCCAGAAGAATAAACCCGACGCCGGTCAGCGCAGACCGGCCTCACTCTAAACCAAAGACGTGTTTCACCTCCACGCCTCTCCAGACGGCTACCAGCCCTTCACTGGGAGTGGAGCCGCTTGAGGGATTGACAGCAGTAGGGAGTCCTATGAGCCTCAAAGAGGAGAGAGAATTACTCAAAAGGGAAAAGTAAGCTCACGAGTGTAGTAGTGGTTTTCAAATGCAAAAGATAAAGTAGGTGTGTTTTGTTACTTTGACATCTGACCATCCTATTGTAGTAGTACTTCAAAAGTTGGCACACCATGTGAACATTGTCCTAGTTTGTCTTATTATAACTGCAGACTTCTGTTTTTATTAGTATTTTATATTCATATTTATTCAACCACATTTTGCTGCTTTTGTATCCAACTCTGAAGGTTTGTCTAAGCATTTTTATCAATTCCAAAATACTTGTGGGCCTAAAACAAAAAGAATTTTTTAAAACTAAAATCACCAAAAATGAACTAAACTGAACATGAACTGTTTTAATTTTAAAAATTCTGATTTTTTTTTTTTTTTTTGTAGGAACGGAATCATAGGTGCAAAACTTCAAATGGGTTTTGCACATTTTTTTGCTGGTTAAATGAAAGGCATCCAGTTTGCTTATTATTTGGAAAAATATTTTTTCTGTTCTCGGCAATAAAAACGGGATATAGTTCAGTCTTCATTTGAAAACACTTTCTACATTTAGTCAACTTTTATTACAGTAATTAAAAGCAGACTTGTTTTCACCAAGGCGCACCTTAGAGCGTAAGTCAATGTGTAGACAACGTGCTTTTTAATCTGCCATGAAAATAGAAGAAAACCAGAAAGCTTGGAAAAGATGATCAGATGTTTCATCTGACATTTTTTATGATGTCAACACAAACTTGTGAAGTCTTTGCAGAATATTTGGTGAAGTCTGACTTTTTTCCCCACCGCATTTAACTTATAGAAAACAAATGCGCTGCACATTTTCTTACATTTTTTTTGATTAGATGTTAAGAGAAACTTGCATCTTTTTCCATCCACATCCATTTCATTAGTCTATAACATAGAATCTTAAAAGAATACAAAATTTGTGGTTGCAGCATGACAAAACCTGAAGAAGTTCAAGCTGTAGCCATTGTATTTATTAGTTATGACTCGTTAAATGCCATTTTGTTAAAATGTTTCTGTTTGTAGGACAAAGCTTGCCCAGCAGGCCGCCTCCCTCCCTCCCTCCTCTCTGGATCCCTGTACTCCTACCAAGACAGGAACTGGGGCAGAATCCAAAGTGACCCCCGACCCCCAGATGACGAGTCCTGAACCATCCAAAGTCACCTTCTCCTCAGACCTAGATGTTTTGGCTGAGCTGTACTGCACCTGCATTTCAGGTAAATGACCACAGGATGGTGGTAACGACCTAAGCATTCGAATTGGTCCTGCTGGAAAAAATTTTCCGCATTATTTATTATTAAGCATTATACTGGTGTTTTCAAAGGAAAAGTAGCTTAACTGATTAAAAGGAATTAAAGTAAGTTGGCAAATGTTAAGAATTCTGTTATGAAAAATAAAGCAAATAGAAGTTTTTAAATGTTTCTTTTTTTTTTTATGCCCTCACAGAAAACCTGGTGCCAAACCTTTTCCTGGAGCTTTTCTTTGTGATGCAGTTGTTAACATCCCGGTCTCTTCACACACATAACGATGAAGATCAGTTGAGTTTGTGTTCGGTAAATTCAGGTGAGAACTAGACCTGTTGACACAGAGATGAACCAAATGTTGAATCTTTGAAAAATTATTAAACAATTACTAAAATTGTTTTTCTGTTGTTGTTTTTTTTGAAGATGTCTTGGAAAGATGCTACCTGAGACAAGTACACAATTGTGTGTACTTTGCGGTGAAAGTTTTGGAAAATCAGTTTCAGTGAGTGTTTGTTTTTGTCTTTCAATGTGTTATTATCTACTTTAGCCTTTACATCAAGCATATCTATCTAGTCTGATTCACGTCTAAATACGGAGCTTTTAAATGTTTGGGGGTTTTTTCCATTTCATTTCCACAGGTTGGTCGCTCATTTGGACAAATGCACCTTACGCCTACTGGCAGAGAACGAACGGGTCGCCTCTTTCTCTCCAGATCTTAAAGACCGCCTCTCTCAGGCTCAGAGCAAAAGCACAGCCAAGGTAGGGCATGTACTGAACAGCTGCTGGGTGTGGTCATATTAAATTGCATCCTTAAGATTCGGCGCTGTTGCACCCATGCATAAAAAATACGAACGGGACTCTTTCTGTTGTATAAATATATTTTCCATTCAGGACCGTATTTATAAAGTGTTGGGATTCTGATCCTGTGCTTAAGACAAGCAGATTTCCAAGCCTAATACAAGGGGAGAAAAGGAGAGAGAATATTGAAAGAAAATACAATTGTTTTGAGGAATGGTCTTAGAGTGAAATATGTCCAACGAGCATATCTCAAAGCTGAAGATTTTAATGATGTCATACTTTATGTGTCTATTCCAGCTCTCTCCTTCAGTGTCAACTTTTATCCACTCAGTCCCGTTCCAGCCTGCTACTGACAATCGTTCCAATTTCGGAAGCGACAAGGCTTTCCACACCTTTAAGAAACAGAGGTACATCCCAGCTTTTTTAAAAAAAATAAATAAATACATTTTGTAAGCTCAGTTTAAAATGTCCAGACTCTGTAGATCCAACAGCATTTTTTCTTTCCTCTCAGAGATATTTTTTATGAAGTGCTTCGAGAATGGGAGGACCTTCACAAGGAGCCGGGCTGGAACTTTGATGCCGCACTTGGAACCAAAATCAGGCAAGTGCAGTCAATTGTTGGGTTGTTTATGATCTTTCAGTGAATCAAATCTAATTATTATGAATGTCTTCATCTGTTTTTTTTTTTTTTCTGGTCCCTGTTACCAGTAAGGTATTTGCAAATGTAGACAAATATCTTCTATATACGTCAAAACTCCTTAGATTTAAAATCCAATAAAATAACACTCTGCATTTCATCGTTATTACATCCAACTAAACTTTGCACACTAATGATATTCTGAATACACTTGTATCTCTCTTTCTAAGTGCTAAGCTAACGACTATAGCATGCTTACTCTCGGTCTTGATCAGACTCGTTGATGATTCGGCTCAGAACATACTTCACCAAATTGTGGCTAGCCTTTAATACAATTTTGTAAGCCATACACATGAAAAAAGCTGTTATATTTTAAATTTATCTGCACAACTCGCAGAAAATCAGACCGTGTAGCAGATACCTGTACCAGGACTTGAGTTTAGTCCACAATCGTGCCGTAAATGGACCGTCACTACTAATCAGGCTTTAAAAATCGCATTCCATGGTAACGATGTCTCTTCTTCTTCTTCAGAGGAATGATGGGCCAACTGACTTCTGCCGGAAATCACTCTCACTTTGCCCGTCTGTTTTTGAAACAGCTTGTTCAGGTAGACCAGTGCCTCATTAAAACTTCAACATTTTTAGTTGTCTTCCACCTCATCTTTTTTCTAGCTTACTTTCTACAACAGCACTAAGCTCTTAAATCTGGCCCTGTCACAGATGTGTAAAGGCCCCCGAACGAGCACGCTGTCAGTAGATACAACCGACGCTGACCTGCTGGGCATGCTGGGAGCTGATAGCCTGGGTCGTCTCAAGCGTCTGGAGGAGCGTCTCATTCAGCCTCACAGAGTTGTCGGCCCCTGTCCTCCTCCGTCCTTTCCTGGTCACCAGGAGTTCTTCAGGGACTTCATACAGACAGCCAGCTGGTGAGGAAGCAAACACCACCGTCTCTTAATTTCACATTAAAAGGCAACTCCAAGAGGATTAGGCCTGTATGGAATAATGGGTGAATGAATAAAAAAAAAAAGAAAAACACGTATGAGAAATCACAATACTTTACAGATCAAATATTAAATAAACGTAGAAAAATTTGACTAAGATAATGAAATAATGTTTTTTTGTTTTTTTTTCTAAATTTGCAAGATTTTTTTTCCCTAATTGTCTGTCTTGGCTCTCAGCTGCCAGATGAACCAGCACCTGCAGGATAGCCTGTGCCAGCAGCTCCTCCATCTGGATGAGGTGTCCATCCTGCGTCCTTCTGCGTCCGTTGGGGAGGGAGAGGAGGAAGAGGATGGCGATATGGAGCAACAGGTATTCCATTTATGAGCTTTCTCTACAAACACGTAGTAGCTTTTTGCAGAATGTTTCCACTCTGTACTTGGCTCTCTTTTCAGGATGAGAAGCAGCGGTTTTCCTCTGTGCTGCTCCTCGCTCGTCTTCTGGCAAAGTTCCTGGGGTTCATCTCCTTTCTCCCGTACCAAACATCAGAGAGACCCTCCAGAGAAATACAGGAAGCATCTGTAGCCCTACGCAGCAAGGTCATAAAAATCATGCCTGTAATTTTCAATTAAAAGCCAACATTAATGAGACTTTTTTTTTGTTTTCCTTCGTTAGGTAGTTTTAACTCAAATGTTTACATTTTGTTTTCTGTTGCTATGGATTTCAGAAACAATGAACATGTTTTCCCTCCACAGAGTGTTCAGGTGCTGGACGTTTGTGCTGTCTTGAGTAACAGCGTGAGGAGGCGGCGCACCATTTTGACCGTGCCCTGGATGGTGGAGTTCCTCTCCATGTTGGACTTCATCGGACCTTTGCTTCTCTGCTACAGGGTGGCTCTGGGGACATTGCTTCTGCTGTACAGGTCGGATTCTCCTCATTTTTAAGTGGCTTTATAGACCAATTAAAAGGATATCCTCAATAAAAATTGACTGTTAAAGTTTTTTGACTGTTAAAGTACGGATCTACAGTGATTTTATTTTTTTTAAATATAAATTTGAGTTTTAAGTCTTTACTCCTTTTTTCAATATTTGCGGAAAAATAATCAGAATTTCTGAAAATAGTGAGTTTCTTTATATCAAAATGGCATCATAAGTGGTTGTATTGGTTTTCCAGTTTGTAACAGAACCCACATATCTTTTTTAATCATTAATTTAAAAAAAAGGGGCGAATATTTGTTACCTAACCTTACATCAGGCTTATGAAAAGGGACTCGTGACTCGTAAACTGGGCCCGATTTAGATGGCAGTCGTCACTTGACATTCTGCTTCGCTCCTAATAAAAACGTCACAAATCACAAGCTTTAATTTAAGCACACTGAATCTAATTAAGGATACTCCACTCTGGATTTTACTGCTATGAATGTGTCAGATTTTGACATACAGATGTTCTCAGTGGTTCCAGATGCCAAAAATAAGCTGTGATAAAGTCCTTCACCTCACTGCTGAACTGGTACTGGAACATCAGCACTGATATGTGTTGCTTCATGACATATGATAATGCCTAATGTTATGAAGATCTATAAAAAAAAAAAAAAAAGTGAGTCTGGAGAAAAAAATTAAAATGAAAACTTGAATTATTATTATTTTTTCCACTTGTAGGCGGCTGCAGCTGAACCGACACGGAGAAATGTGTTACCTAAACAAGCTGCTGCTGGTGTCGGTGTTGGGATGGCTCTTCCAGGTGAGCTGCAGCATGCTTCACCACAAAAGAGCACGTTTGTGATTCCGAAAGGTTTCCACGTAACCGGGAGCAGCATGAAATTTGGTTTAGGTGTGCTCCAGATTTAGGTAACTGTGCAAAGGGAAAACGGTGCAGGTAAATATGTCGGTATGCTCAGACTTATTCTCTATCAGTTTGCCTGAAACAGGGGTTGGCAGCCTTTACAACCATGAGAGCCAAAAAATGCTACATGAAACAAATTAGCTCACTTTAACAAAATTGACTAAAGAATATATATATTTTATTTATAAATGAAAGAAAAACATTTTTATTCCTGTTTTTAGGTTTAAAAATCAGAAAAATCTAATCAGGAGTGAATGCATTTTTTTTTTCAATGGCGTCTTGCATCAAAAACACGCACACTTTGCATTTAAAAGACTAAAATGTTACTTTATTAATAACATATTTATATATTCCTTACACTAGTCTTAGCACATGTGGCTCTGGAGTTATTAATGGTTGAAAAGAATATATCCTTTCTCTACACAAGTTTATTGGAAACTTTCTTTTTTGGCAATTCTTTTTGCAAAGCCTCTTTTTCACTTTGTTTTTCTGCTGAATAACACAGTCAAACCTTCGCCTCTAACTTGTTTAGATCCCAGTGATTCCTGAGGACATTTTCTTCACCAGTGAGTTTACTGCACTAGTCAAGGACGAGGGCAGTGCTACAGGTTCTGCTGGACTTGTGAGGAGAAATTTAATTCAGCTTTTATCCAAAACAACAACGAAAAAAGTTCACACTGGTATGTAAATGGTTACTTTTAATTTTATTCCACAGGACTGCATTCCGCTGGTCGATCAGCAACTTCTTTATACATGTTGTCCATTTCTTGGTAAGTGCATTTCTACAAGTCACTCTTAAAGACTCTTAATAGAGCATTCATGCAAATAAGCTATTTGTATTCAACCCCTTTCACTGTGATACCCCTTAAGTAAAATTCAGTGAAATCAACCAGAGGCTGGAGGTTTTCTTTTTCCTTCAGTTCTAAGTTATGACATAATATGGAAAAGCTCCCCTCCTTTTTCACAAGCTACTTTATATTTCACAGCAGCAACTTTTCATAGACTAAAGAGGAATTTGGAGTTGAACTTGGTCTTGATGTGAGCCAAGGGAGCGTAACATCCCAACGTTACAGGAGTGGATTAATGTTCTGCCCTGTTTCCGCCTGTTCAGGTGAGTTTCGTAAGCTCCTAGCTGCTTTCGTGTCGGGCAGCGCGGCCAGGAGCGGAGGAATTATCCGCAAGATTACCCCCACTTCTGCTGAGCTCAAGGGCACGCCGACCGCCAACCGATCGCAGCAGAAACTGCAGGTGAATCACCGGCAAGGAGATTCTGTGCATGCACGTATGAGAAAAAAAAAAAAAAAAGCATGGAATTGCTTCCGAGTGTTTGAACAAAATGCCTGGTTGTGACAGGTGGACCTGGAGCAGGCCTTCTTCCACAATCAGCCTCCGTCGCTGCGCCGCACAGTGGAGTTTGTGGCCGAGAGGGTCGGATCCAACGCTGTCAAGCATATAAAGTTAGTATTGCTCCAAGGGGAAGGGGAGATTTGGTCCGATAGATGTTCAACATCACTGAAGTCATTCGACGCCAGATTCAGTGTAACTTTGACAATCCTTTATTTTGCTCGGACACGTCCTGCGGCACATCATCATTTCGAATCGGGAACGACTGAATTTAGTGGTTAATCGACCCGCGAATGCGGTTCGTCGCCTACCTAAGAGGCTATAGGACTCTCATTGGTCTAACATCACCGGCACTTACAAGCTGCCCTTGTTTTTAAATGTGTTCCCTGTTTTAACTATAGATTTAAAAAAAATAATAAAAATTCTGCTTTTCCCTGTATTTTGCTGATGTTTCACAGGGCTACATTAGTGCGAGAGTTGGTTGAAAGAGGAGAGAAGATGCTACGAGACGGACTGCAGTCGTCAAACGCAAATTCTTCGAAGCTCAACGACTCCATATGTGCTCAGCTGTGTGATGTTGGCTTGGAAGCACTTGCAAAAGCCACCAGGTGCAACGGCGTGTTTTACTGTGTGGGGTTGGATGCTGATGCTTGATCGGCTTTCTGTAATTAGTGTCAAAACTCTTGTTAAAGTGGCAGGTTTTTGTGATGTAAACTATAAAACTAAGTCTGCACAGCTTTAAACTGTGTTTTTATTGAGTAATTGTTAATATTTTGTTATTGTTATTGGTAGATCTCAACCAGTACCGGCTAGAAACTCCTGTAGCTCCTTCAGTGTTGTGTCATCCTCTTGGCAGCCTGACTAGTTACCATCTTATCTTTTAAGCCGTGTTAAGAAAATATACAGTTTCTGTTCTCTTTTTTTCTGTCTGACATAGTGAGAATATTTTTATCCTTTGCAACTACTCTGGAAGCAATTCGCTTCAGTTAAAGGATGCAACTATCAGCTGAGCTTTGTTTCATTTCACCTTTTCATTTCCACGCCACCAACTGTTGCAAAAACAGGACTCTGGAGCTCAGCTGCATTATTATATGTCACATCGCTGGCATCTTGCATTTGTGGTGATGCGTTTCCGTTTTGTTTTGTTTTTTTAAATACAGATTTTGCAATGAGAAGAGCCCTGATGCCATACGTATGCTCCTCCCTGTCGAAACCACGCCACCGGTAATTGCTGAAATGATTTTTTTTTGTTTTTTACAAATTTTGAAAATGGAAAAAGTGAAATAGCATACAGCATGTTTTCATTTACATGGATGGATGGCCATTTGTTGTGGTAATTTTCAACGTTTGTGAACATCCCAACACTGACAGGTCCTGACTACGTCTGAAAACATCACCCAACGCCTGGCTGCCGAGAAAGCCTGCAGCTGGCTTTCTGCCAACATTACAGGTAACGGCTCTGTTAAAATCCAGTGCAAATTGCTTCAGATTGTAGCGTTCCTCATATCTTTGTCCACATCCACGTTTATAAAATGTTTTTTTTTTTTTTTTTAAATGAGTGAAAATCTCTGGGCATCCGTTTTACATCAACTCAAATTCTTGACTTAAAACTGGTTGGATTTCCTAATTAAAATCCAACCCTGCCCTCATTTTATTTTATTTTTTTCTTTTCAAAGCACTGATCAGGCGTGAGTGGAAGAGCAGGTATGACCGTGTGAAAAAGGCTCTGGGCAGTCCAGTGGCTCCGGACTCTGTGGATGCGGACAGCGCTGTGGTTGAACTGGTCAGGCAGGGCCAGATGAATACTCCCAGGAAGAAACAAGAGAGAGCGATGTCCTGCCCTCCGCTTTGTAAACACAACGCTTCCCTCCCCTCAGACGTCCTCATTGAGATTAAGGCATGTCTTTTGTCTTTCTGCATGACGCTCCTCAGCTGCCTTTCAAAAGTATTTACAGCCCACGATGGGAAATTGTTCCTTTCGACAACAAACTTTGTGTTTTGTTGGGATTTCACGTGGCGGATCAAGTCACTTTGAATTTGAAATCTTGGAGCCGTAGCAATTAATCGCAACGAAAATCGTCAAACTAATTTAGTAATCAGTTAATCATTATCTGGAGTATACAGATTCAAAAAAAGAAAATTGCTGAAAGAACATGTTCAGAGCAGTAGTTAAGCCAAAATTGTACAAAAATGTATATATTTTGCATCCAAGATAAAAAAAAAAACAAAAAACTTTGTAAATACGTTTTACCCAAAACTGCGTAAGTGCAGTAGTTTTAACCTCAACCAGTTCAAATTATGTAAAAAAAATTTTTAAATAAAGTCTCCTATTATGTGACCAATTAGTTTACATTTTTTATCTTCATATTTAAAAAAGGAGCTTAATTATTTGCATTTTTCAATGTATTTTTAATATTGCATTAAAAATAGACAGAATAGTTACAGAAAGTGACACTTTTTTTATCTGATTAATCACCAGAATAATCGGTAGATCAATCAATTAATTGATAACTAAAATAATTGCGAGCTGCAGCCCTAAAATCACTGATTGATTACTTGCTTTAAATCTTGAAAATTTGACCTCTTTCTCTTATGAAGACCGCTGTGTGAGCGGTTTGTTTGACTCCGATGTAAAAATGAAGATCTGTCAGTCAACCGGAGTTTGTTCCTGATCCAGGAGTTGCTGAGCATCGCGGTGGGACCCAGAACGGACGAGGAGCTGCCGACCGGCCCGCAACTCAAAACACTGCTTCAAAGAGTTGGGAACACATTAGAGTGCAGAAAGGTAGAGGAGAAACAAACGTGTAACCAAAACAGCCATGCTGTACGAAGACCTCACTCTTTTTTTCTTTTCTTTTTTTTTTTTCCCCAATTCAGTTCCTTACGGCTTTGTCGGAGCAAATGCTTCAGAACAGTACCGTGCTGCTCGCCTGCAAACTGGGTGAGAGATTTGAAGCAGTAGCCACGGCCCGTATCATGGAGGCATAATCTGCACTGCTTAACATATCTCTGCGTTTACTGCTGTTTGTGTGCGCCTAGTGTCTGGAGAGCTGCCGGTGCGTTCTTCGTCACGGTGTGACGGGGTTGCTGTGGATCCCGGCGCCGGGTCAGAGCCCTCGGTGTCAGATGTTCTGGAGCAGCTCGCTGAGCTGTGGGAGAGAAGCTGCTGCTCCTCTGCCCCGCTCCATCAGCTCTTCACCCCGCTCACCGTGGCCGCTGTGCTGAAGGCCAGCGACACAGAGGTATGTTAAACACTGATTTATACACTGCGTTCTCATAGCTTTTTGAAAAAAATTTTTTTATTAAAGCTGTTTCAGAGTGTAACATTTGGTTCTGTTAAAATATTTATACTGCCTTTAGAGAGTTCTTATAACTTGAGAGTGTTTTGCTCAGGTTTAATCAATGAAACCTTTTCAAGAGGCTGAGTGTGTCCTCTATACATACATTCGACCATATTCTTTTAAATAGATATGTAACTCTCAGAAGGTCCAGTTGATTCCCATCCATCAACTGAATATCCACAACGTATTCTCAGTGTGGTCAGATAAAATAGGTCAGGTAGGTTTGCCAAAATTATTTCTATTTGACCAATGACAGAATAATGAGAATACTCGTATATGAGAAGTATGCAAGTTCACAGAAGCCGATTATTGTGCCTTCTGACGATTTGTGAAAGGCCAGATGATGACGGTTGTGGATGTTTTTTAGGGCAGCACCTCATACTCACTGCTTCCTAGTGTGACGTCATGGAAAAATGAAAGAAACTCCGGTCGGATATCAAAAAGAAATGTGCTCACCTCCACAAATCTGGTTCATCCCCAGTTACTTTTCTTGCAATTTTGTGAGCATCAGCCTCAGAAAAATAACTAAACAACTTGAAGAGCTGGCTTAAGACTTCTATTGTAACTATGTGAATTGGTCAGATAAGACTAACATTGAGCTTTTTAGCAACAAATACTCCAGGTGGGTTTGACTTGACCCCAAAAAAAACACTGAATCTGTGGATAATCATCCCATACCAACAGTTACATATAGGGGAGAACCCATGATTCTATTCCTTAGGCCCCCTAGTCTAGATCATTATCATAAACCTGAAACGGGTTTGTGACTGGGTCAGGGGATTGACCCAAAATATAAAGCTATGTCAACACGGAAATGGTTTTACTTGATACGCAATCAGTGTTCTTCCATAAAAAATCTTGGTCTCTAGTTCTGAATCCTATTGAAAACTCAATGGATGTATATAGTGATCTACTCTATTCCTTTTGCATGTGTCTACCTTATAAATGTACATTTAAAACCAGAAGCTTATTTTATAACATGGGACTTTTTTTCCTCTAATGAATAAAGGTACTTTAATTAAACATTGGATCGTTGTCAAATTTTCATTATAAATCCATGTAATATGCATCTAATCCCTGTGTCCCGAACTCTATCACAGAGTCTCCAGCAGGTTCCAGTAATTTGTGTGATTTATCACATCTGCCTTAGGTTTTTAGTTGCATTTTTTTTGCGGTTGTCGATTGGAAGCGGCGAACGCATCGTGATGCATTTCGCTTGTCTTTTTAGAAGAAGAACTACCTGTTCCTCGTTAGGAAGCTGGTCGACAAAGGAGTATTGAACGAGGAAGAAGTCGAATCGTATTGGAGGAAGCTAACAGACCTGACCTTGCCAGCGGTGAGAGTCCATTGTTCTTTTTTTTTTTTTTTTTTAAATCAAAGATTCCTTTGGAAGTCTTTCTTTCCTATTGATTTTGACCTTTTTGACCAATTTACGCATTTCTTCATCACTTCTCTCTCTCCTGCTTCTTTCCAGGAGCTGATTGAGAACTTCCAGCTGCAGTCGCAGTGCATAAAGCTCTCACTGCCTCTGGCCGAGATGCAGTCGCGCTTAGACATGCTGCAGGTCTCGCACCAGACAATAGAGGGAGCAACCTGACAACAATAATACGCAATATATTCCACAAACAACTTGTATGCTTTCACCACAGTGTCTTATGTCAAGTCTGTGCATGTTTTCTCCAAGACCGTGATTTTTTTTTTGTTTCCACTTTAGCCTTTTAACATGTCACCTTATGAAGTCATGAAATTATATGCAAAGATTCAAGTAGCAAACAGAAATCCATGTGAGTTAACGCCAGAATTGATGAAACACGTAATTTTTCATTTCAAATTTTAGAAGGACACCATGAGATTAAGCTTAATCAGACTTTTATGTCTTTGGGACTAATACTAAACCAAGAATAGTAATGGTAAACAAAGATAGTTATTTTATCATACAAAAGATTTTTGCAATTTAGATGATTGTTTTAAAAACAGGAAATTTGAATGATGTCAGGTGAAGCTGAAAAGTACAAATATTACAGGTTTTTAAATGTAAATGCAATTTGAGACAGCACTTTCACGTATTGCCTTTGACCACATGAATAGTGGTTATGAGTTAATTTCATGAATGCATCTACCCGCGTTTGTGATTGCTATTGTTCATGTTGAACAGCGATGTATTCCGAGAATCTTTTAAACTGAAAGGTTTAATGTTGGCACAGAATGAAAATATTAATAAAGATGTATTCCCGTGTGCAGCAGCTGTAATTTGGCGTCTATGCTTTCCTTTTGTTTTCAATCGGGTCGGGAATAAAAAAATAGTTTCATTACTGCTGAGCTTATACACAGACTGGAGTAGTATGGGATTTGATTTAAGCATTTTAGAGATAGGGGAAAAGGAAAATGGGTTATGAGGAAATATTGGCGTTTTCTGGCTTTAATCTATCCATCTATGAAACCATCCATCAATTTCTGTCATCTATCCATCCATCATTCATCACCCATGCATTTCTCCGTCCACTTATCAGTTTTCTTTCTTTTGAATAAATTTATTGTGAATTCTTGTATTTATACTTTTAAGTTATTACTATTATTGTTATTATTTAAAAAGGACAGAACGCTGGAAATGTAAAGCAGGATAAGTAAATGCTTTTGGCATGTCAAATATTAGAGAAGGAGAGAGACACACATACAGTTATTTTCACAAATAACTTAAGATATTACCGCCAGATATACTGTTGGAAAAACGCAAAACAGTTAGGATTCAAATCCTAACAGACAACTCATGCAGATTTAAATATGGCTTAGAGGGAGGGGTGTTTAGCAGCATCTCGTCCCTCCCCTTCCATGTCTGTCCAGGAGGAAGTTCCAGTTCTCCGCGGAGAGTTCTGGAGGGATGCGGCGGGCGGTTCGACCTAAAGCGGGACAGCAGTTCAACAGGACGGCTTGAGCTGTGACTTTTTCCCGCTCTGCCGCTTTTCTCAAATTAACATTTCACCAAACTCGGCATGGTGACGGGAGGTCCGCTAGTTTCCCCCCACTCCGTCCCAGCCAGCTGCTGAGCTGCGTCGAACCAAGGCGGCCGCATCATGGCAAACGTGAAAGTCGCCGTACGGGTCCGTCCTCTCAATGCCAGGTAAGTTAGCTCATTTATTAATGTTTAAATCACCTACGCCTGATATATTTGCCTTTTCTAGACTGCCGTGGTCTTCTTCTTCCTCTTTGTGACTAGGTGTAGTGAGTGCTGCCAGAGGTGGAACATTCCTCATGTTGTGTATCATTAGTCCTACCATACTTTCTTCGTGCGTCACTTTCGTGAACAACTGTTAAGTTAGCTGGTCAGTTGGTGGTAACAACTGTGGCTGTCAGTGAGTCTGAATTTACTCGTTGTGTTGAATAAGTACGTTTCTGAGTAGAAATATTAGGACTTTAAGGTTATTAAATTGTATACTTTAAACGGTATCGGGGAAGTAACTAGTGGCTTCAAAGCTAATTAATTTTTATATTGACTTTAGTTGTTTTTAATATGTTGGCAAAATGGCCACCAGGTGGAGGGTTCACGCGTAGCTTCTTTAGTGTAAGCGATTTATGCTAATTTTCCTCTTTTTTTATTAGAATAAAACTGTCATTCTTACTTTTATGAAAATACTTAATAGTTATATCTGCTTAATAAATTGATTTTTTTGTATAAAAATGTTAATGTCCCCTTGAACTATGAAAAAAACACTTAAAAATAAAGTTTTTGGTGTGCTGTTGAACTTAAAATTCGTCCACTCAAGGTCTCAGTTAAACTAAGGCCTAAAGCTTTTTTTTTTTTTTTTGCTGTATCAAAGAATAGATTTTTTTAATATTAGGTTTGAATTATACAGCCAAAAAATGTCTGAGGCTGTGAAGTTGCTTTGCTCTCCTTTGGACCTTCTTTGACCTTATCAGGAATATTAGTGCAGGATGTTGAATAAAAGGGTTTCTTAGCAATGCGTGGAGTTTCTTTGAACTCTTGCAGGATTGCTTTGGCTGTAGGAAACTACCGTTCCATAACAAAGCATTAATCCTGCAAAGAAAGACAGGGTGAATAATTGTTTGAGTTGGACACCCTCCTACTTTGCATAACAAAAGGATGATCTATACCAAATGTGCAGTGCTCTGTAATGCAAATCTGTCCTTCCTGAGTTACTGTATGATTGTGACGTTCTCACTGTTCTCTGCTCTATTTGTGAAGCAAAGGATGTGTATCCTTCCTTATATTTTTACCACTGCCACCAACCTTTAGTTGTGTTTCTCATTCACAAGTGTGTTACTCATTGTTTTAGCTGACCAGTAGGAAGCCTCCTCGGAATATGGGTAGCATCTCACATCCATAAAAACATGGAAACTGGATTTCTTGTTCTTTTTCTTTCTTTCTTTCTTCTTTTTTTTTTTTTACGGTTTAATGTTTTCCACTCAAAGAGTTCTTCCCCTCCACGCTGTTTAGAGCCTGACATTCAAGGTTGGCGGTTTTGGGTTGGGCCTCTGCTGGAGTTAGCAAAATGAGTTCCACGTGCTGAAGCACAAGGAGAAAACTACCTCCTGGCTTGACCCGGCCTCCCCCATCCCGACCGAACGACCGACAACGGAGTGTTTGCACCGCAGCCGTCATCGCTCCTAGAGATCCGAGTTCTCTCAGCTTCGTATTGCATTTGGTTTCCTTTGTGTTGCATCAGTCCAGCTGCTGAAGCACACACAGCTGGGATGATACACACACACACGCACTCCCTGGTTCAGAGTGTGCGCACATTTTTTTTTTTTTTCTTCAACTTTGTGGAAACAGCTCAAAGCTACCTCACCAGTGAAAGTCTCTGAAGAGCACGGGGGTCTGTTTTCATTCGAATTTGAAAGTGGTCAGTCGGACTCTTGTTTGTCGATTCCATGGATCACACACACAAAGATTAATTTGCTGTCATGTGATGACCTAAGTGAGGGGGAACTCGCCTAAATGTATCTGGACACCCTCTCTGTTATGGGAATCTCAGTAAAAAAGGAGAAATTTAAACCTATTTAAAAATAGTAAATCTGGTAATGATAAAGTATGAGCCTACGGGGAAATGTTCTCGACCCTTTGTCCGGTTTGTTGCTAGAATTGGAGATGCTGATCCCAGCAGTACCATTTCAGCATATACAACTTGTAGATCTAATCTGACAAAAATGTGTAATGGTTAAACAGCATAAATGCTTTCACAAACCTCTTGTCCGTCTACATTTTTCTGAATTCTAATCAATCTCTCCACTTTCGTCAGCATTCTGCGCATACACTCGCACCTAAATTGCCTCCAATCGTTTTACGGTTTCATCTCATCCACAGGGAGAGCGCCGATGGAGGAAAGCTAGCCGTTCAGGTGGACGATAAATTAGTCCGGATCCGAAATGTGAAGGTGAGTGTTTCGGCAAGAGACACCTTTTCAGATCCAGCTTCAGTTCGGAATTTCTTTGTCGATTGGATCAGATTCGTTTCTGAGCCGCGACGCAGAGGGAGTTGATCACAACAACAGGATGTTTACAGCCTCGGATCAGCGTCTTCCTGCTCGACGTCGCTGGTGTTTACGCTTCATTTTGAGCTTGTGCCGACACATTTAGAGCAGCTTCCTGTCAAGCGCGTGCGGTTTGGAACAGCCACAAGCGTTATTGTTAATTAGATGATTTAATGTAGAATCTAACTTATTAATCCTCTTGCAAAAAAAAAAACAACAGCTTTGTTGTTGATTTTATAGTAATTTAAATGCGGAATATGTTTTACTAAACTTCTATTAAAGTCAATAATTGCAGGAGCTTCTCCGCCTTGTCACAATATCTGTTCAAGTGTCAAGATGATAAAACTCTGCTACACGTTTTCACAGGTAAAACTACCTTTGTGCTTGGTAAGCATGTGCCACTCAACCTCTTTCCTTCAAGAGAACCTGTTTTTTTTTGTTTACATTTCCATTTCTAAGCACAGATTTCTGTGGAGGGGTTGGGTGTGGGGGAGTCGAAGTCTGCTGTAAATGATGTGACAAGAGACGAACCACATATGGCCTCCCTCCGCCATGGAAAAAAAAAAAATCCAAACTCCACGCCTTTAGAGGGTCTCCTGGGAGTAATTATTTATGAAAAGGGGGACAGTTTTGAAGGATCTGAGGCGGAATAAAGCACAGATGACTTTTTACAGGGACTACTATAGAGAGCTTGCGATACAGGCTATAAAAAGTAATTGACTCTGACTTGAATAAAACAAGAAGGACTTAAAAAAAAAAGGGAGTGTTGGACAACTTTTCAGTTGTAACTTAAGAGGCTTGAGGCTTGCTCAGGATAGTTGACGTTGGCTGCTGTTCCTCTCAACTCTTCCCTCTCGCTACATGTATCCCTTGTCAGATTTCCTAAAAGCACAGAAAGGCTAAGTGGTCAATCTTTTAGGCAAGACAGATAAAACCAGTACTGTGAGTTTGGCTCTGCCTTAAGTCGAAGTCATTAGAAGAGAATCTGCTTCGATGATAAAGTCATCCAGCTCTGACCAGGGTCTTCCACAGCCTTATTTACTCTTCCTCAAAGTACTTTTCTTGAAAAATAATACTCCCACTTTCATTTAGTGTATTAGTTTTAAAAGGTTTCCTTCAAGGGAATGTTTGTGCTTTCTTGTTATGTTGATTCATTAATAGGTAACTTGCTGTTATTTTCAAATGGTAGGTTAGACAGATCCAATTTATGGAAAGTCTTAATTTAAAAAACAAAAGTTAGCTTTGTTGAATTCCATTTAAAACTTGTACAGTAACCAAATTACTTAAGCGATGACAACAAATACGGCAACGGTACGAAAGGTTTTCGACCTAAACAGCAATTTACCATCAGCATAACGGGAAACTTTATTGTCAGTCTTGCCTGTGTTGAAGTGATGTTAATTTGGGTTTGATCAAATAAACTAAGGAGGCAGCCCTGTTGTGTGCCTAAATTATGAATGAAAGCTCTATGAATTTAAGTACTTAGTCCATAAAATAAGAATTTAACCTACATTGAGTCTTTCTAAACAAACTGTTCCATTTTCTACGCTGTATGTTTCTCTACTTTAAGAGAAATTACTAATTCTTGCAAGTTAAGAAAAGGAGTTGACAGAAGTTCAAAGAAGGTGGAAAAGTGAGAACCATTACAAAGTTGTTTTAGTATGTATATGTAAATGGTTTAAAAAAAAAAAATGTAAAAATTTTTTGGAAATGCTATCCCTAAATTTTTAACATACCCCAGAAATGGATGTACAACTAAGTTGCAAATACAAAAGTAGGGCACAATAGCAAAATCTAACAGCCCCTAAAGGGCTAGGATATGCAATTAAACTAAAGTCGTGTTTATATTTGTTAAAAAATGCAATGTTTTAAAAGCAGCCTAATCAAAATAATTCAAACTTTTAATACTACAGGTTGCTCTGAAGTATGTTTGACAAATTAAGTTGATTCAAATCACTACCTAAGTCTTAACGGGAGCAAACGACAGAGCGGCAACATTTCAAAAAGACGTACGGCCATTTTGTTCTTCTGTCATAAAAGTATAGCTTCCCTTTCCGTGTGTTCTCCAATAGTAAACATCAAAGATCAAAGTCTTTGATGCGTTAAAAGCACTCTTTAATCATAGTTTTAACAATCTCATATATATATGTAGGTTTTAGCTGGGCGGTTTTTCGAAGATTCATCCTGAGCGATCTGAACAAACTGAACCATCAGTTTAAGCCGAGATCAGTTTTTAAGTTGAGCGGTGATTTTTAGAAGCGTTGCCGATATGCTGGACTGAAATCAGATTGCTCGCTAAAAATCTTGCTGCGCTGTTTGACCTCGACTTATTATTCACTCATAGTAAGCAGAAAGGTGGGTGAGTGTCAGTGCGCTGAGGCGTATCGGGGACTGCAGGAGTAAGTGCATTGCTAATGAGTGGAAACAGCTTGCTTGCGATTCCACTCTGTAGTTGGCCCATTGACACAACATGTTGTGTTGGGTTTTATCACAGTGATTTGTTTTGTTTATTTTTCCCCCTTAGTCCTTGTTACTAAAAATCAGAGACCGAATTTCTGTGTAAAGCCTGTCAAATATGCAGTGAAGTAGAGTGCTACACTGGTTGTTGCTCTTTCTTTCACTTTGTGAATTAATTATTACTTAATTGAACTCTCAACTCTATTTTGATGAGCATAGAGATTGGATTAATTGTGCTGAAGCGATAATTGAATTAATCGTCAACTAATGTTGTAATTGATTAATTACCGACTGGAATATACAGACTAAAAAAAAGGTCTTTTGTTAAAAACACAATATATTCAGAGCAGTAATTATCCAAAACTGTGGAAAATATATATAAGTTTTACGTTTAAGATGAAAACACCATCGTCTATAAATATATTTAAGCTAAAACTCCTCAATTGGCATAGTTTTAGCTTCATCCGATTCAAATTTATTGAAGAAATGCTACGTTATTGCCTTTGAGGCAATAAACAGTTTTTTGTTGTTTTTTTTAACTTAAAAACGGAATTAAATTATTTGTTTAATTGCATCTTTTAATGCATTTATAATATATGTAAAAGGCAAACGAAAAGACTGCAGCATGTGTCGGTTGATCGATTAATTGTCAGAATAATCGATAGAATAATCGATGACTAAAATAACTGTTAGCTGCATCCCTAATTTGCTCGTCTTCTGTCTCTTCTCCGCAGTTGGATGGGCGTTCAGAGGGAGCGGTAGATTCCAGGGAGAAGCTTCTGGAGTTTTGTTTTGACTACTGCTACTGGTCGGTGGAGACTGCAGACCCTCACTACGCTTCGCAGGAGGAGGTAACGACCTTACTGAAAAACTGACTGACCTTACTGATTTTCTTCCAGGATTGCCTTATATTTTAGCTCCCCCCACATCTGGCCAGCTTCACTGTCTCTTTTAAAGGGAGACATGGTGATCGGCAAAACTTTGTATTAGGGCTGAAATGATTAATCGTGATGAATCGATTATCGAAATAATCAATCGTCAACTAATTGAGTAACTGCGTGATCATTAACTGGAATATACAGACTCAGAAAAAGGTCAGTTGTTGAAAGAACAACATACTCAGAACAGTTATTAATCCAAAAATGTACAAAAATTATTTACTTTCTGCATTTAAGATGGGAAACACATTTGTCTGTTAATATGGTCAGCCCAAAACTCTCAAGAGCCATAGTTTTAGCTTCGCCCTGTTTAAATTATGTAAAATTAATTTCTAATATTGTACAAAAAAGGCTTCAATAAAAAATTTGCAGAATGTGCCATTTTTTTAAATATCCGATTAATCAATTAATTGGCAGAATAATAACTTAATTTATTGCTAATGTAATTGTTAATTGCAGCCGCACATCGTGTGCTCTCGTATTTAGGCGTCTTTTTCTGTGTCCTATTATGGTCGAAGGTCATTTTGCTGCTGATTTAAGCTTTGTCCACAATCTCACGTGTCATCTCTGTAAAAAGAGGCACATAGAAAATCGCCATCCTTGTGGGGAGAAAAATACGAGAAGGGGTGTGTGTTGTGCTAGTTTCACACAGATGGTCACTCAGGGATATGATATCGGCTCCATCTGTTGCCCAGAAGTCTGTTTGCCTCAGAAGTTGCGTGTCTAGAGTCAGCAGGCTTTTCATGTCCTGGTTGTGATTGGGGCGATTAGATATCTTCGGGCGGCTTTGATTGGAGGGTGTTTCTGGAACCTGAGACGGGGCGGAGATAAAGATAAAGCTCATTCTATTTCAGGAAATTTCTTTTCCTGAATTTAAATTGAGTTTTTTTATTATTTTTTTTCATCCAAGCTTTTAGTTAGTAAATCTTAAACCAGTGTAGCGAGTTTACTTCAGTTTTTCTCTTCTTTGTTCTTTAAGTTTACTCTTCTGCCACACCCTCTCCCCTCATGTCACAGCTGCCTTTGTACGGCTTTAGAAAGACATGGCCTCCACTGAGCGGACAGATACAGTCATCTCAGCACTTGTTTTCCTTTTTTTTCCCCCACCATGCTCTGGTTCTGGCTTTATCTTCCTCTGTCTTGTGCAGAAAATGTCCACTCACAGTGGCCTGCTTGCCTGAAGGCATTCCTCTGATGACCCTGGGTGGGCGACCGAGCACTCGTGGAGGACAGAGCTGGTGGATTTTAAATCTGACCTCTTTTCCTGCACTAAGAATTGTCTGTTTAACAAAGGGCCTTCTGTGCTAGCGTGGCAACATTAGCCGCTAAGAATCCGCTGATATTTAAAATGGCATATTTTTCCGTTGCATGACGTTTGATTAAAAGCAGTAAAGAGGAGAAATACTGTGCAGAACAAGAAGCAAGATTTATCGGGGCATGCTGAAACATTTCGAGTCACTCCTAATTATTTCAACAGATAAATAGCTTTTAGAAAACCCTTCATTTGGCAGATTTCGTCTTTGTAGCTACATTTCCGACAGTGCTCTGTGAACCATTTGATCTCATTGCCCTCTTTTCATTTTTTACTTTTTTTTTTTAGATTTTATTTGCTTCTTTCAGCTTGATGAGTTGATGCTATTTTTGCCAACTGCTGTTGTTTCCCACACATTTTCTACTGCAGAGAAGGAATGGCAATTATTTCTGTTTTACATTGTATTCCCTTTGGAGGCTGGAACTTTATATGAACCAAGGGGATGCAATGAGATACAGGAGGAACGGGTTCTAAGGTCTGGCTTTTCCAGTCCTGCACTATCTCAAAACAGGCCAGATAGCCCCTCCAGCTCATACGTCCCCCATCCAGTAAATATTGTCAAGCAATAGCTTATACCTGTTACTATGTGGGATTTTCATCTGCAGTGCCATCAGAAATGAATGATGGAAAAGTGACAAACAGTGCCCCCTTAACTATTTTGCATTTTCATTGTGTTACAGTTATAAACTTTAATGTAATTTCATTGAGATTTTATGTGACAGACCGACACACAATAATCTCACAATAATCTGAGTTAATGTCTTTTTATAGAGCACCGGTTCACAATAAATGCAGTCTTAATGCACTTTACAAGACAAACAGATCCAATTTGCATTTAAGTAGGCAATTCATTCTAGTCATTTGGACAGATCCGGATTCAATTACCTACATTCCAATTCAACCATTGTTATAAATGCCAAGTTGTAAAAAGTTAACTAAGGAAACACAGCTGATTGCATTGAGTCATTAACTTTGCAACAATTCTCCATACTGTGCGGTGACAGTGGAAAGGAAAAACTCCTATTTAACAGGAAGGAACCCGACTAATGGCAGACTTGGACTTTGAAATGACAAAGAAAAAAACCTCGAAGAAAAACACTTAATGCAATGAAAATGCAGAATAAAAACACAGCTGGTGGTGTGACGTTCTCTATTAGAGAACATCATAAAAACCATCTGAAAATGGAAAGTGTATGACACAACTGACTGACATGGCAACCACCTAAACATTAATCAGAGAAGCTGCCATGGTAACTCTGGAGGAGCTGCATACATCATCAGCTCGCAACTGGACACCAGGTTGTCTAGCCCTTGTGGTTAAGTTGTCAAAAACAAAGCAATTCTTGAAAGATTACAATTGAATCTACGTACAAAATGCTTCGTGTGGTGAAAAACTAGCATTGCAAAACAGCTTGAGCATCATTTTGCAGGGTGTTTTTGTTTAGCAGAGTCAAGGAAACTGGTCAGAGCTGATGGGAAGATGAATTGAGCTAAATATACAAACAAATCCTGAAGGAAAACAGGGGGACTGAATGAACAAGTTCAGAGGTGAAAATGCTTTTTGGCACAATATTAAAACTGTTATTGTTTGCATCTGGAAATATTGCACATGTGCTCAATGCTGGAGGGCTAAAAGACTATTCTTTTACAAGCCATCCGTAGCTGTGCTGCTGCTGTAGAACAATTCCATTACCTAAATGAAACCTGGAGATGTAGGTATTATTAATTCAGTGCAGTGCGCCTCAGCCAAGGAAAAAATAATGCAGAAAAAGCAATGAAGAGCAACTCAAAACCACAGACTTGTTGCCCTAGCAACTGACAGCAACGCCACTAACGCATCAGGATTAAACACCAAAAAACACTCAGACACGCAAAGATCAGAACAGTTTTTAGGCATGATCTTTATTTTACAAATATTAATAAGTGATCGCTGTGGTAGATTAGCTACCCCCGCCATTAGCTAATCTAACACAGCGGTGGTTGATTAGCTAAGTTAAACACTCGCTCTGCTGATTATCTGTCAATACTGTTTTTTTTTTATTTTGTAACTGAACTGAAACTTTCCAAATTCCACATTCCATCTGCACGTTAAGGTTGTCAAAGTCAAATAAATGACTGACCTACTTCCTTTCCCTCGCAATTTTTTTTTTACATACGTTTTCCTGACCTTGTTATCTAGTTGTCGTAGTATTGACAATTGGTAGCAAAGCACTGCGTCTCTTTTTTAAATATCTCACATTTACATTTAAGAATCTGCGCTTTATATTGACAATTTAACAGCTAAAACCAATGGTAGTCATCATCAGCGAGCAGCTTTTTGCCCTCCAGCATCGAGATGGAGGGCAGGATCTTGCATGCGTGACGTCACTCTGCGAGAGGTCTATGTCAGGTGTAAATATGTTTCAGTTTAGTCTCTGATTGCTTTCCTTTTGGGAAATGTTGATGGTAAGGAAGTTTTGCCCGGTGAACATAGTTGCTCTTGGATGGGAGTCAAAATCGATAATGGTAACCAGCTGTAGATTTAAAGCAGCACAACAAGCTATGGCTGTTGACTAAATGAGAGCTCTGTTTAGTTTTTCACAACTTCACAACGGAAACCCCGAGCTTATTTATTGTGCCCGACAACAACACGAGAAAAGGGAATTGCAAGAGAAGAGGAAAAAGGACGGAGAGTGAATGACATTGTGAATTCGATAAGTAACGGAGGAGGGAAAGAAAGAAGAGGAAATGGACTGGGGGGGTCCCCGTTGCCTGTGCAGCTCCCCCTCCCGCTCTCATTGGCCAAAGTCACAGCTGCCTCGCAAAGTAATTTTTCACAGTTAAATCCCACTGTATAGACGTCATTGCTGAGGACTTGGCTTGGAGCGCTTTTTCATCACTGCCAAATGAAGTCAGTTTGCTGGGGTTTTTCCCCCTCCTTCTCCTTTTTCTCTCTCTCGATGCAGGGCAAGATTTGAATTGCTCACGCTGTTTCTAGGTTTGTGTGTCAGTGGTGCAGCCGAGTGGAGAAGAATAGTTTTCCTGTGTCCTGAATTAATCCTTCATGCGCGTGTGAGAATCCAGTCCGCCTCAACTCATAGCTGGAGCGAAAGCCAAAAGAATGGTTAAGAGTTGGCCACAAATACGAGAGCAAATAAACCGCAAGCTGTCAACAACGCACAAGCCACGCCCCGCAACATTTTCTATTAGCAATGACCGAGGTTTAAAATGAGGAATAAAGACTTCTTGAGAGGAACTCACATCCTGGTGACAGTTCAAGGACATTTCCCACCAGAAGACACACCAAATAACCAAAATTTCAACCCTTTCGTTCATAAAATCTAGCACCTATGCATGCAGGCTTCTTCTACAAACACCTTTGAAAGAATGCAGCGCTCTCAGGAGCTCAGTGAATTTTAACATGGTACTGTGATTGGATCCCACCTGTGTAGTAAGTTCAGTTGTCAAATTTTCCAGATGCTAAATATTCCACAAACTGTTTGCATAACAAAGTGGGAGCAATTTTAACGTACAGAAACTCAGACACATAATGGCAGACCACCTACGTCAAAGAGAAGGGCCAGTGAACGCTGTATAGTCCTCAGAAGTCACCAGCTTTCTGCAGAGTCAGTAGCAACCGAGAGTGCCAATTGTAGCTTTCGGTAGCCTTGTGCAAGATGTAGTTAGGGGGCATCTTTTTGTGAATTGGCAACACCTTAGTTTGTTACACCTTAAAAAAAAGAAGCATCAACAAAAACAGTTGATTCTTGAAACTGAAAACTGAAAAAAAAATTTGATACAGCCCACATAAGACTAGGTAATAATAAAATATATATTTTAAGTGTTCTTTTCTACATCCGTAGAGGCAAAAATATTTTGCTAAACAAAATCTTTCATTTGAATTTAGAAAATTAGCACCTACTGCCAGATTTTTCTGTAGCGCAAATACCAAGGCGCAATATTACTTGACATGTTATTGGCTGGCCTCAACCAATAACGTGGCTGGTTGAACTCAACCATTTTTCCCACTGAAAGGAACACTTACTGCTTCATCATAGCATAATTTAATGCCCCCATTTATCTCATGTAGAAACAGTCTCCCGATGGATTCTTCCTTTACTAATATGACTTTGCATCGTTGCAAGCTCATCAGGGCATGATGAGCATGGAAAGGTATAGTATGGCAGAACTTGACAGGTCTGCACAGTGTCAAAGATGTGCTTCTGGAAGAATGCGCCAAGATTTCCAGAAACACACTCCTAAACCTTCTGGAAAGCCTTCTCAGAAGAGGAGCAAAAGAACAGGATGCCACTGAAGTTCATATGTGTGTAAATGTAGGTATAAAAAATGTCTTTCGGCAATATTGTTTATGTTCAGCCACAAACCTTTGCAACATTCTCTGGTTTGTATGTCACTGCGCGCAGACGATGCCACATGCTGCTTGTTGGCAGTTTCTTCCAATTCAAGTCAAGTTTGTTTGCATAGCATCATAAAAACATCATAGTCACAAATTATGAAACAAGCAATAAGCATTACATTTTGTCGAATGCCATCATCAAAATCATCAAGCAGATATACTGTACATCAGATGTGTTGATCAATTTTTCACTTTTTACTACTAGCTTCTAAATAGGTGGGTTTTAGCCTTGATTTAAAGGAACTCAGCTGTTTTGCAGTTTTCTGGAACTTTGTTAGAGGAGCATAGAACCTGAATGCTGCTTCCCCATGATTGGTTCTGATTCTGTTGATGCAGAGTAGACTAAAACCAGAAGGCCACATGCACACACACATCATCGGATTTGTATTTGTTAAAAAAATGTAAAACTATTTTTACCCATTCACATCTTAATTGTGTACAACTTTATGCTGTTAATTTACATTAACTCTCTAAAACACTTTGAAACTGGGGGTTGTAATGCCACAAAGTGGGACTACATCCAAAAAGCGTGAATATACATTTCCAAATATGAATTATTATTCATTATAATAATAATATTATTCAACCCTCACTTAAGCTCTGGAATTCTTTCCATAGTTTTCTTCCCTTATATGGTTTATAGCAATCCTTGGAGTTTAATAATCCAGCCCAGATTCTATTAGGAACGCCAGTATTTCCCCAATTCATTCCACACTGGGGAAACCTGTCATAGAGCTGTACCCTATGGAGATCCCCCAAGGCTCTCATCAGTCTTAAAACCTGGAGAAGTCATTGCCAGCTTGCATAAAGAGTCTGATTCGTAACTCAACTTTACAGTGCTTCACTTTGGCCCTTTCAACAGGACCTGGGGGAGGGAGTAACAAATCTCCTTAACTGTCTCCAGATATACTTCTGTTGGTCTTTAATCTCACTGTATTTTTGAAGTCTTTTCTGTAAAGAGGAATACCTTGGTTCTTTATTTCCTTTCACTTCTTGACTATTCCTGTTTGTTCTGGTGTTCATTTGGAAACAGACCTTCCCATGATGAGATGTCTCTCCCTGCTCCCTCTCCCACAGCCCCGCTGCTCTTCCATGCTAATTTGACCTACAAATTCTGTCCAAGTGTGACAAACGATAGCATTGTTGAACTCTGGCCAAACAGCTTCCTGCCTATCTCCTCTGGCTGTATGCGATTTTCGTCTCTCCTGTCCTCATTGTCTTCAGGTTTTTAGCCTGGATTTTTTTTCCCCCCCCACTCCTCTCTAATTCTAGAACTCATATTCCTCACAGGAAGGACACGGATCTCCTGTGACATTTTTTTTTCCTGTGTCTAAACAAAGGCATTTAGTTTTGCTCCGGGCCCAGCTGTTGTGTTTGTGTAACCCAGTTGGATAGCGTGGGACAAGAACCGAGAGACCCTCGCCTCTGCTGCAGCTGTCCACTCTTGGACTCAGACAGCAACATTTTTAATAGTATTTAACTTGACTTATACAGCGTGTTACGCCGGATTTTACATCCAGTTTCTTGTTTTTGCAATTGTGCTCTCCTACTAAAATTTATCAAGAGAAGATTAGTCTTGGTAGTTATGGAGCCAGGGTTTTGTAACTTCTGCTCCAACCCTGACTTAAACTCTGAACATTTCAGGTTTTAATTATGATAGAACGTTACGACTCACTGGCCTTTCGCCATCGCCCCCCGACAACATCTTAAACACACACACCAGCTAAATACTTTTCCATCTAGAGTTTAGCGTAAAACAGGCCTCATAAAAAGAGATCAGCAGTTGGCATTTAGTATAGCCAGTGATTACAGGAGCTGCCTCTTTAGAAAAGCATTACACTATTACTTTACCTCTAATAGCCATCTTCTTGTGTATGTATGCTGAGATTTCCACTCCTTTCCAACGTTTATCAAACACTTAATTGCTCTTAAGCACTCTTTCTTCATGCTGATTGGTCAGCAGCTGAGCTCAGTTTTGTTGTTCCCATGGTTTGAAACTAAAGCTGAACACTGTGCTCGTTATAGCCTGGATCTCTGGGATAAATGCCAGTCTTGCTTTTAGAACCGTTGCTTTTCTCAGAAAACACTGATCTAGCTCAGTTGGACATTTGCAAACTCTTGGAATCTAATTCCTTATTTTGATTATTATCAAGCTAGCATTCTCTTTACAACTTTAGGCTGGCAGTGATTTTATTTATTTATTTATTTACTGCTGTGTTGTGAAACTGAGTCTTTGTCAGTAGGTTCATGAGGACACTGGTCTTTTTGGTCTCCTCTGATCATCTGTTACATTTGCTGTATGCCCTTCGTGGTAAATGGACTGAACTTGTCAGACCGACCAGTGGAGCCACATGAAAGGTGCTTTCACAACTGATAGTCTGGTAGACTCGGTTTGATTGGGGACTAGAATTGCAACATTTGTTACATCTCAGCTGGTGCGGTTCGCTTTCACACTCCACTGTGTCAAATGATCCAAACCATTTGAAACACCTGTTTCCCCCTTCTTGCCTGTGGTGACGCTGCACCAAGAACCACTGAAGGACATGACAAGAAAACCTCTGAAGAAGACTTCCTTCTTCACATACTACGAACAAAAATGGAGTACCATCAAATTTTAGCGGTTTTTGGATTTCTTTTTTGTCTTTGGCTAAAGACCACAAGGCATTTCCAGCGCTAGACTACAGCGCTAGCCAAAACAAACTAGTGTTTGTTTTGCATTTACCCAGAAAACCCTGTGCTTCTTTTTCTTCAAGATTGGTCTCCAATTCCATAAAGGGCAGATTTGTGGAATTTCGAGATAATGATTATATGTCTGTCTTATCAGCAAATTCTCGCTTCTGCACAGTGTCTCTTGTCCGTCTTGTTGGGAGTTGTCAACTTCTTGCTGTTTCTTTGACTAATGCTGTCCTAGTAGTTGGGTTACCTGAAAGCTTTCTCTTTTGGGCTTTTACCATAGAGTCATGTTTCATCCCTACATTCTGTTCTAACCACTCATATTTGCATTTCCTACATGATAAGGAAATCTGTGGTCTCCTGTTCCTTTCATTCATTGCAAGACTATGATTTTTTACTCAGAAAAGGAAGCAAAAGTTTGAGGCTTTTGTTTTTGTCTTCCAGGTTTTTTCCGCTTAAGCTCTTAACAGGGTGAGCATACACACATGCAAAGAAAGGCAGTGGTGTGCAGTGGTCCAACGATGAGAACAGCCTTGCTGAGCATGAATGTGTTTAGTCTGTCCCTTGTGTTGTTTTCGGAACTCCGACTGGCCAGCTCTCTTTCCGTGGCTCCGGCCCAATAACTTTATCTCCAGGCTCTTTCCCCGGCTTCGTTTTGAGTCTGGAGCACATTTCAGTACCCAGAATGCAACTTGCTTCTTACCTCACCTGCTTTGTTAGTCCAAAAATATCCCCCAGTGTTGCAGGGGTATTTCAAACTTTGAAAGTAGGTTGTGACAGAAGGCCATTGTATCCAAGTTGGACAAAGTGCTCGAGCACAAATTACAGTTTGATTGTAATTTGTTGTGACAGCGATGATAAACAATAGTATTGTTTTTAATGTTGCCTGACGTTACTTGTCTAGACACACTCGTGGACTCCGAATTATTTCCCTTCAGGATTCAGAGATTATGTTAAAGTTTTTTTTTCTGGGGTCATTAAGTGGTTTTCTCACTTAGAGTAAAAACAGAAATGCTAATTATGGTGAAAAACTATTGGAATTGTGTTAGAATTGTTTCAGATCTAAAGGAGCGAACAGTTAAAGGAAACATCCGTCTCTTTGTGAAGAGCCAAAGGGGACCCTCGGTACTGTTGTGGCGCCTATAGAGTGAGTGTAAAGGGTCAACTTTAACTAGTGCTGTATTTATTCTGTGTTTGAGTGAGGAGAGAGTCTGAATCTGTTTTGAAATGCAGAATGAAGACAACACAGGAAAGTGCTTAAAACCTTTATTCAAGAGTCAAGAGGTGGGAGGTAAAAAGCATCGACGTTTATTGTCACTTTGTCCATTATTGAGTCACAGTTATTTGATATGCTTTGACGTCACGCTTTTATCACACTTTTATGTGACTAGATTTAGATGTTTTCCATAAAGTATGTTGTTTTAACATTATAAAATCAAAATTTTTACCCATGCGTATAGAATCATTGAAGTTCCTGTTGTGCTTTGGGAAACTGGTTGTAATAAAGATGCATTGATCAATCACCCACAACCTTTCCTTCAGTTGGGACTGATCACTGATCAGCATGTCATACACATAAAATTCCCCTGTTTAGTAAATGTATCAAAACTAATAAATTCCACCATTTTCACCTGCCCACCTCATTCATACTGCTTCAGGAATGATTACGTTAATAAGTTGCATTTAGCTACTTCAAAGCGGTTTGATTTGGTATATAGTGAGCAGTGTTCTTAAAACTAACTGGTTAGCAGTTTAGCTGAATATTTTTGTCTGTTACAGTAATCACACATCTGTTATTTTGTTTCGAAGCGTGGACGATAAGCTTATTTATTTCATGTTGTCGAAGATTAACCTTCGGGTTCAGCTGGCGTTAAAGATGAATATCTCCTACGGTCCGTGGATTATTTTCCATCGGCAGTAACCAAAAGGACACAAATGTGGCTTAATAATCTATTCTCAAAGTGGCCACCAGAAGCCCTGCAAGTGTGCTGCTCTTTTTACGAGTAAAATAAATCTTAGAGATGGATGAAAATCCTCCACCCATTTGTGCTTGGGTTATGACAAATCACAGTCATCTAAAAAAATAATCAGCAGATCTGCTTACTCCAAATCAGATATGATTTTAGGTTTCGCAAGAAATGAATAACATTGTTATGTCGTTTTACTATTGGTAGTAATTTATTAGTGGATAAAATTTAGCTCTTTCAGTTCCTGATCGCATTCCTGGTACTATGACAGACAATTACCACGTAAAAAATGGGCATATACACATAGAGATTTAAAAATGTAGAAAACAGAAGATTGATACTGAGTTACGTTTTGCTCGTATTTGTTCTGCAAAAGATCATTTGTTTCCATAAAAAAGCCAGACTCTAAATTGTCAACAGGTTTCAGGCAATGAATCAAGATCAAGGATAAAAGATAGATAAAATGCATCAACAAACGGCAGGTGCTTTGATGCTTTTTCTTTATTTTAGTTTGGGAACAATCAACTAAATGCTTTGTAATGATGTAGCTCCTTCATTTTCTGTTGGCTTTAAAACCACTACCTGTATCAAACAACCCAAAGCACATTTTTCTTGTTTTTGTGTTCTAGTCCCTTGGAGGAAAAACTGGAATCAATCAAAATCAGAGCTAGCAACCAAATCGGTAACAGCCACGAAAAGCCTGAATGTTACTTTTTACTCATTTCATTTAATAACGGGCTAATGAGTAGTTTAAAACTAATTTAAAATAATTAAACTAATGTTTTCAAGAAGGACATTTAGACTTTATTGGTGCTTTGACAACATCTCTCAGTCAGATCCTACTTAAGCTTCTCGCATCTCCTGAGATTGGATGATGGTCACATTAAAAAGGACTTCTTATTGCAAATATACCCGTGTTTAAATTTATGAGCTTGTTGGAGCTTTGAGAGCTTTCCTACTTTCCCCCACATGTGCGCCCATTTCTCCTTGTCCAGGTTCCAGTCTTTAGCCTGGGGCCAGGAAAGGGCCCTCACTGATCCCAGGGTGTGTTACGGTTTAGAGGTAGAACGCTCTGTGTGTAGATCAGGTTGCCACTCCCTTAGGCATGTATTGCCTTTGGTTTGTGTTTCCAATTGAGAACACATTCCTTCGGGAAATGGTTATGTTTGTCATTTTTCAAAAATTGTTTTGTTTGTTTTTAATTGTAACTGCCAAATACTTCACATGTATCTTCACATTTGCACAAGCAACGACAAGAGAGGGAGACGCAGATGGTCCGCAGCATTCATCTGCTGGGCGTGGGAAGTGATTTTCGATTGTGTTTTTTGATTCGTACGTGAGAAGTTTTGTTAGGATGGACCTCTGGGTGATCGCTTTTTGCAGATTGAACCATGGTTTTCAAGAAATATGGTTGATATATGTGTCAGTCTAAAGTGGCGATGGTTCGGTTTTGCCTCTGAAGCTCAGAGAAGAAGAAAGGAAAACAAAAGGCCTCAGCTGATTGTTTTTACAGGGCCTTTTTCTGGGATCCCCAGTCTCAGAACTATGCTTTGTGAGCTTGTTTATTTTCCTGACCCAAGCATTTTTCAGCTTTTTGGCCGTCACATTTTCTTCAAATACACATTCTGCAAAGTTGTTTACTCAGGGCATTAGCTGACCTCCTTGCTCCTTGCACAAACACTTCATCAGGAAGCAACAGTACCTCCCCATGACTGGCCTGATGCCACCTTCATTGTGATCAGAAAACCTTGGTGAAGGAGCTACACTCTTGTAAAAACACAGTGCGTTTCAAACCAAGGGCATTCGCTGTAACACTGTAAACTCTTCAACACTCCACAAGATCTTAAGTGTTTTTTTTTTTACTAAAAGAAACTTTCATGTATGCTTCCAGCAATCGTATTTTTTCCTACACTGTTTTTGTTACCATTCAACACTCTGCTGAATCATCTAACCCCCTGTCTGCACAGTGCTCTAGTTGTTTATGTGTTTGTGATTAAAGTAGTGCTTCCAAATCTCCTCAGGTCTTCCAGGATCTGGGTGTGTCGGTGCTGGCCGGAGCATCTGAGGGCTACAATGTGTGCTTGTTTGCTTACGGCCAAACGGGATCAGGAAAGACGTACACCATGATGGGCACACCGGTGAGGACTATGCTATAAACTTTGCATTGTGATCAGAATAATTGTGCTTTAATATTAGGAGAAGACAAACTTCATAAAACATTTTCTTCTATGGAGAAAATGACTAATTTGTTTGTCCATCCATCCATCCATCCATCCATCCATCCATCCATCCATCCATCCATCCATCCATCCATCCGACTGTGTTCATTCATCATTCCACTCATCCATCAATCAGTTTGCAAAAGCGCTAAAGTTCCTTCTCTTTGTCTTACAGGAGTCCATTGGATTGACACCTCGCATTTGTCAGGTAGGAGATATCGTTTTTGCAGGTAGCAATATAAAGAAAGTGGTTGATTTTCCTTTTGGATTTGCGGTGGTTATTGGTGTTGGGTCATTTTCAGCTCTTATCTCCTTTACAGGGTCTGTTTTGTCCTGAAGACTCTTTCTCTGACGGGCAAAACTCAAGCAGAGTGGAAATCAGGTGTGTCTGTGGGATACTTTGTTCTTTGAAATGAAACTTGCTGACAAAAACTCAAGAAACGGGAGAGGAATCTTACATGCAGACCGGAAGTCATGATTAAAAGACCCACACATGATGTCTTGTAAATACATCAGAGAACACTTGATTAAGTATGAAATGGGTCACATCTTGTTTTTGGATTAAATCAGATGGGGCTATCATGCAATTCCTTAGCAATGGACTTGGAAAAACATCATGTCAGTGTGCGATGTTAGAAAAATCAATACTCAACGGCAGACATGCAGCTGAAGTAACTCCGCTGTAGCATAGATCAAATGCACATCATCAAATTATCCATCTCTGACGATGTTTTGAATCTGATGTTTACCTTCTATTCTGAAGCTTTTTGGAGATCTACAATGAGCGTGTAAGAGATCTACTGAGAGGAGAGCAGAAGAAGCGGACGTCCCTTAGAGTCAGGGAACATCCTGAGAAGGGGCCATATGTTGAAGGTTTTTTTTCTCTTTAATATATTAAATGTTTCACAGCAAGGGTACACTGTGTGCTTCCTAAGGCTAAGCTTGGTTTTAAGAGTCTTTGCTATTTTAGCCAGAGATGGATTTATGTAGGCATTCTTAACTCCTTCACCCCTCACTGCGCCAAAACCGAGGGATGTTTTATTTATTCTTGGACTCAAATATTCCTACTCGGTGCATACCCCTATGGTAAAAACTCAAGGTACCACATAGTCGTTTATAATTTATGTAGAGGCCTGTATTTCAGCTGCTAAATTTCTTGATATAACTAAAGTGATTTTGAGAGAAAAATGGATGAGTATTTTTGAGAAAGGCTTTTGCCTGTCAATTTGAGCTATACAACTGTAATCATAAGGAAGAATTTGGTTTATGTGATATATTAAAGACAAATTCAGAGTCATAAAATGTTACATCAGTTCTACATAGTTTGTACTTCCTCTGGTTCTACATCTGTTTATTTTCCAAACCGTGCAACTGCTTGTGTTTAAATCCCCGCATCCACTCATTGTTTGCATCAGGAGAAATCCCAGTTGTCCACAGGAAGTGATGTCATTTCCTTCTGCTTCCAAGCAAACCCCTTCATCACTCATGAAGACACACACTTCAACTTAGCAAATTTTTATCTAAATTTGAGATTATTTGCCTAAATCTCAAATTGATGGTCTAAATTTTACCGCCAGTCTTTTTGTTTTTATGTTGATTTTGAAGTTTCGATTCTGTAACATAGATTATTAATCTGAATCCTAACAGACAAGCATTTTTATGAGTAGAGAAATTTAAACCCATGTAAAAAAAACAAATTAAGTAAGAATTACCTTGTTGTTGGTGGAGCCATTCACAGGGAGTTTCTCAGTAAAACGTTCAATTGGATTACTTTCCACTGTGGAAAACTTTACTAAGTAGTAAATCTTCAATGTTTTTTCTGTCGTTAAAATCAGATCTTTCACAGCACATGGTCACCGACTGCAAACAGGCCATAGACCTTCTGGAGGAAGGCATCGCTAACCGCATGACGGCAGCAACCCACAACCACGACACCAGCAGCAGATCCCATGCCATATTTACTATTCAGTACACACAGGTGGTTACATTTCACAACTTTTATAAAGTTTTCTTAGTTAATAAATGCAACATATATGCAGTGATCATTGTACAGCTTTGCCAACTTAGTGCTTACAGATAGATTTGACCGTCTCTCCTTCCACAGGCAATACTAGAAAATAACCTGCCTTCTGAAACGGTCAGCAAAATTAACCTGGTGGACTTGGCTGGAAGGTGAAAGTGTTTTGATGTTTTTTTTTCCCCCTCTTTTGAAATCGTTCCTAAAAGTGCCCCCTGGTGGATATTAACTGCTGCCCTCAGATTTTTCGTCAATGAAGGATGGCATTAATCTCTATTAATGCTTATATTGTGTCTCACAGTGAGAGAGCAGACCCGCAGTACTGCCGGGACAGACTGACAGAGGGCTCCAACATCAACAAGTCACTGGTCACTTTGGGCATTGTCATTTCTGCTCTGGGTAAATGAAGTCAGACGTTCTTACAGATCAGAATATATAGCGCATTTTACTTTTTTGTAACATTTTAACCTCAAACTTCAACGTATTTTATTGGGATTTTATGTAATAGATCAGCATAAAACACGCAAAAGATATCATTGCATATTGTTTTTAACATGTATTAAACATAAAAAGCTGAGTCACTTTGTACTCTTTCCTTCCCCATTTGTTGTAATTGTTTTTGTGAATCCGTATCAGAGGATGTTAAATCATTTACCATTTCCTTCTACCTCATGTTAGTACAAACAAAAAAATCCTAATAGATCCATTGAAGTTTTTGTTTGTGAGTACCTTTGGAAGGCACTACAGTATGTGTTTTTATTTGGATCAAACAGACCTCATGTTTTACACCGTTCCTGTGTTGTTGTTGGGTTTTTTTACACTCTTTTCACGCCCTTCCACCTCTTTACCTCGACTGCCGCAGCCCAGAACTCCCAGATGTCGAGCAGCTGTCAGAGCATCAACAGCGTGGCCTCTGAGGGTGACAGCAGCACGTTGGGCAGTCACAGCAGCTCGCTGTCTGGAGGAGCTGGAGGTGGAAGAAGGCTCTGCTTCATTCCCTACAGAGACTCAGTCCTGACTTGGCTACTAAAAGACAGTCTGGGTGGCAACTCGAAGACAATTATGATCGCAAGTAGGTATTGCTTTTCAGATTGGAGCCAAACGATTGTTGTGACATGCATGTGTTGAAGCAATTGGCATATGTAAACTGTTAATCGGAAACACTGCTCTTTTTCTTGCATTGATAGAAATATTGTTCTTAATTCATATCAGACGTTTTTATGCTGGTGATTTTTTTGTGTGTCGTTGTGTTGCAGCGGTGTCGCCCTCTGCTAACAGCTACAACGAGACCCTGAGCACCCTGCGCTATGCTGCGCACGCCAGGAACATTGTCAACAAGCCTCGTGTTAATGAGGTGAGTGGCTCTTCAGGTTCTTAAAAGTAAATAGAAATAATATAATTAGGCATTTTTCTTGGATTTTTATCCACATCTTTTATTTCTGTTTAATTTCTAAGGTTTTATTGAGTTTAAGAATAACTTTGAATTATTTTATTCTCAAAATTTTTCATATTCCCTTTTTTTTTTTTTTTAAACCATTTTTGCTCAAGCAATATCCTATTTTACATTGCATTAGTTTTTATTTTCATAAATGTTTCATTCAATTTAGAAATATTTTAGGTCTCAAACAATTAATTGTGAGTGATTGATTATGGAAGTAATCATGAACTGTTTTAGTAATCTATCGATCGTTAGTTGGAGCACACAGACTCAAAAAAAGCTATAAAAAAAAAGAAAAAAGACCAGCATATCTAGAGCAAAAATTAAGCCAAAATTGTACTGATGGTGTTGAATGCATTTAATGTTAGATTGGAATCTCTGATCAGGTTTTGGTTATGCTTTAATTCCTTGTGCAGGACGCAAATGTGCGGCTCATCCGGGAGCTGAGAGAAGAGATCGACAGGTTGAAGAGCATGCTGCTCAGCTTTGAGTTGGTATGGTAACGTTTTACTGTTCAAGCATTTCAGACACTGCAGTGCATCATGATGCTTGCATCATTTTTTTCATTGTTGACTGATTATTTTTTGCTCTGTAAATGGACAGCAACGTAATCCCAGCCCGTCTCTGAGTGACGAGAGAGACGGAAACCTTTCGGAAATGGTGCTACAAAATGAGCTAAAGGTACCGGAGAAAGAAACAAGATCCCAAACATCCACTTCTTTCTCAAATCGCATTTTTATGCTGTTCCTTGAGTCGCTCTAACAGTTCATTTATTCCTCCATGCAGGTGGAGCAGCTGACAAAGGACTGGTCGGAGAGCTGGAGAGACAAGAAGGAGCTGCTGGAGAGATACAGTGTGGACATCAACGGAGACCGGGCCGGTTTCCTCATCAACTCCCTTCAGCCACACCTGGTTTCTCTGGATAGAGATGTCCTCAGTACAGGGATTGTGTTTTATCACCTCAAGGTATGAGGATCCTTAAAAAAAAAAAAAGATTAAATCTGTAGCATTCTTGAGTAAATCATTCGAGAACAGTCAGTTTTTTATTTTGTGAAATCAGAATTGTTTTTAGATTAGTTTTGGCAGTAGTTTATACTGTGGTATGAAAGTGTTTCTGATAATCTTTTATCTTTCTGTCTCACATTTTTTTAAACCCTAGAGATGTATATATCTATCACACATTGTTAGAAAAATACACTTAAGAAGAAATGGCAGGATGCTTAAATCAAGCACTTCCTTCAGACTTGCTCTACTTTTTTCAGCATGTTTGTCAGCTTCCCTGACTCCAACCTTTTCCTTCTTTCTATCTAGATTCCTCTTCTCCTCTTCACACTGATTTTTGTCTCTGCTAAAAAAAACCCCTCTTGACTAAAGGTGCGTTGTGTTGCTTTCCCTCTGTCCTGTCAGTCCCCCCCCCCCTCTTCAATGTGTGTCAGTGTCTCTCTGTTGCTGTTCACAAAGCGTGATCGGATCAAATACTGTTAGCTCTACGACGGGAACTCGGAGGAGCCTAAACTGTCCCGATTCTGACATTGACAGGCATATCCTCAGGCTTGACAATTACACCGCTTCACGCATGTGATGCGATGAGACCACTCGGGACTTACGTGGTCCTGATAAGATATAAGAAAATTGTGATACTCTTTCGATATCACAAAAGAGTAAACAATGTTTTGTGTTTTTTTTTACTTGTCAGGTTAGTTTAAAGATTAGAATAGAATGCAGTTATTTTTGTATGTCACTGTTGGAGTGAGTTATCGCAACACCCGCTCCCTACACCTTACACCTTTCCTTCAGGGCTTTGTTTTTCCTTTTCCTGTCTTTCCTTTTCTTTCGAAAGTGTTGGTACAACTTTATGCCAAAACATTCACATTTTGAGTCAAACTGCACTTAAAATCCCTTCCAGCACAGTGAATCTTGAATGTATTTCATTGGGACAAAGTTGTGCATAAGAGTAAAATGGAAGGAAAATTATGCATGATTTTTGATTTGTTTTACAAATGAAAGTCAGAAAATTTGTTCGTATTTACACACCTTTCTAATACCACTAATATCTCAAAATAAAATCCAGCACAACTTTAGAAGTTACCTAGTTATAAAATTGATTATCTGGAATTTAATTGACTTCAAAGTTAGGTTAGCTTATCAAACCGATTCAGATCAGGCAAGTAAATCTTACATGTAAAATGCTATGCTTTCAGAAAAACGTGTCATAAAATAATAAGGGTGGGCGATATCAATTTAAAATTTAATATTTTGTGGTATCTATTATAAAAATGCTACAAATATATTATTTGCAACTTCTTTTCAGTCTTTTTAAGCAACTGTATAGCTGTGACCTCATGTCAGAACAATCATAGCCCCACAAACAAAATAATATTCTTAAAAAACACATATCCATTTTTAGACTTCTTCAGCACCCTAGTGATATAAAAAAGGGTATCTGCATACAATAACTTTAATTACATTTTTGAATGTATTGATATTTATTTTTTTTTTCTCATGGAACAAGCAGCAGAGAAAATAGTTAAAATACCAATTTTGTGGGTTTTCATGCCATATTTTGTTAAGATTTACCTTTGCCGTGATAAATTTTCTCTTGAAATTTTTTTTTAATGATTAATGCCTACTGTAAGACATAGTGGTGGGAGCATCATGCTGCGGGGACAGGAAAGCTGATCACAGTTGATGGGAAGATGGCTGAAAATGTTTAAAAATAATTCAGTGTTAACTTTCATATAATCTGAACTGCTACTCCTATTTAACAAAACACACAGTGTTGGAGAAAAATGGTTTCATTCAGAAAAAAATGCTTTTATTTTATTCAGTTCTGTCTTAATTTGTGTAGTTTTCATTACAACTGCTCCTTTTGCACTTTTGTTTACTTTATTATAGGAAGGAATCACCCGCATTGGACCTCAGAAGCAGCATGAAGAACCACATATAGGTAAAAATACAAATATATGTATTTTTTTTTCTTAAGTTGTAAATTCATAACTGCTAATAGTGGGTCATGTGAAGTTAAATAATCTTTTAGTCACTTTTGTTGTCCTTGAACGTTGCATCTGTAGAGCATCGACACAGCTTTCTATATCAGCATGTATGAAGCCATCTCTGAATCCTGTTTGTAGTCGCTCAGGGCAGTTCCCGCTGCGAGATTGAAAACCACGGGGGTGTGGTAACGCTGCGACCGCTGCCGGGTTGCGTCTGCCTGCTCAACGACAGAGAGGTCACCGAGCCCTGTAGACTGGCTCAAGGTCAGTTGTGGTCGTCAATAAAGCCATTTGATGATAACGTCTGTGTCCGTAATGGGCGAAGATTCGGAAAATCAGCAAAGTAAGATATCTTCAACTCTGACTGCGGTTAATCTCAGGATGTCGTGTTATTTAAAATTATACCTGTTGAGGAGGGAGCACGCAAACACTCAAAAACAGCAGCAAATGCACACATCTGTGTCCTGAGCTTGCAATGAGCTGAGCGCAGCATGTTATAAAGAATACCTCTCTGCACCTCCAGGGACCGTGATTACGTTGGGAGGAGCGCATAAATTCCGCTTCAACCACCCGGCAGAGGCAGCCATCCTTCGAGAGCGAAGACGGGTAGGTATCTGCTCACCTAAACTAACATTTAATCCACCATAATTTGCATAAATATTACGTTTTGGGTGATTAAAATGTGTTTTAAAGTAAACCTGCCTTTTTATTTTGCTGTTTTCAGGTCAGCGAAGGTGGTTCAACGTGCAGCTATGTTGACTTTTGCTCCCTGACTCCTGACGATGAGTAAGTACCATCCCCAAGCAGAAAGAGAAACTCAGAACAAAAGCAATTACATCTTACATTATTCATCACTCACATGAGTGTGGGGGGGTGTATGTGTGTGGAGTACAGTTAGACCTCTTTGCAGCTCTCTGATTATAAACATTTATTAGGAGTTAAGAGTTATAACAACATCCAAGCAACGCTTCAGGCTGCTGTTGGTGTGGTTTCAAACATATCACACTGTCCCCAGTTGCTGTTTACGGTTCAGCCTCGGGCGTTGCTTAGTTACTGCTGACGACTGCTTTTGCTTGAAACCTCCCTGCACAACCAACAAATCATAATTTAATCTTTTTATCGAGTGATCCATTAATGAAGTTGAAATGCTTTTACATTTTTTCAGTGCTTATTATTTCACATGTTCTCATTGCGCGAGTCCTGTTTCTGTTTTCTAGTGTGAAAGAACTGAAGCTGGATTCCACTGAGGAGCTTGCAGTCAGACGGCGCATGGAGGAGCAGAAGCGCTATGTGGAGAGTTTGCGTCAGGAGATTCAGGCAGAGCAGAGGAGGGCCGAAGGAGAGCTGGATAGAGAGCAGGCCCAGCTCCAGCAGCAGTACTCTGACAGTAGGTTTTCTCTCTTAAGTGTTCCCATAAGTTTCAGTTTCAAAAGTCAAAATCAAATTGGAAATATGTTGCAATCAAAATGTTTGCACCTTTTTATACAACGCCTTGAAGAAGCATCCATACCCTTGAACTTTTCCAACATTTGGTCATTAAAACCACAAATCTGCCTTTATTTCAGTGGGATTTAATGTGATATTTACATTACAATTATTGGATAGTTGTAAAGTAGAAGAAAAATGAGAGATGGTAATATTTTCAAAGGAGTCACAGCTGAAAGTTCTATTGACTATATTATGTCTACAGACATTGTAGATAAATTAGAATATACATCCCAATGAAGGTTGTTTATCAGAGTAAAAGTACATTTTGAGAATGTACTTTCTGGTTTGTAGTGCTTATCAACGTTGTTTTTTTCTTTTTTCACCACAGTGCATCAGTGGATTTTGCATGAGAAACTCCTTCTGAAAACAGCAGAGGAGCAAGTGAAGCAAGACTCTGGTGTCCAAACTGACCCCTTCCCCGCTCCTCTTCTGGAGAAACTTACAAGTCAGGTGTTCATTGGTCAGAAGAATATTATCATTGAATATCCTTGCAAGGCAGTGAGGGCCAGGAAGAAAACCGTGCAGGATGAGCTGATGAAGCATCACGCCCTCCGCTGCACTGAGGTTCGTATCCGTCGGAAAAAGCTGCACTGCCAGCTGCAGAAAATCGCCAACAAACAGCATCTGCTGGACGCTAAGAGAGAGTTACAGCATCTGGAAAGTAAACTTCCTCCTGGACCAAACGTCCAACAGTCTCTAGAGATGGGCTCACCTTCGAAGCTAGAAAAACAATCCTTTGTATCACGAAGACACTCGTTTTCAGTAGATCTGCTGTCTCGGCTCTACCCACAGCATACACCTATCTTTAAGTAAGTGTATTGACTTTTTGTCCCCCTTGATTTAAATGAGCTTAATCTTAAATCTTTCTTTTCTTTTCCACCCATTATTAGGCACTTCCTCAAGAGAAACAAGTCTGTGGAACAATCTTTAAATTCAGCAACTACGTCCGATCCCATTAGCGGCAGAAAATGGGTTTCTGAGGAATATATCCCTCGAGGAAGAACCCAAAGTTGCTCAGGCTCCATCTCCTCTGGACACAATCAGAATAAAATAAACCCTTTCGGAAACACCAGACAAACCGAGGAACCACAGCTTCAACCATGTTTGGGTCAGCTGGGAAGAAAACCTCTGCTGCCAAACCGAGACATGTTATTTAAGAACAAATTGGGCAAAAAGCCTACAGCTGTATCAAAATCACCTCTCAGAGCTGCGTCGCTTCCCGTCTGTAAAGAAAATCTACAAATATCCAAAACAGATAAAGTGTCTACTGATGGAAAAGGAGACAACAGTGGAAGTAAAACCATCAGCAGATCATTGTCTCATTTTGTAGGGCCCAGGATAAAAACGGCTCTATCAAAAGTTTTCAGAAAATCACCATCAGGTGTAAAGGGACGGAGAGTTCTTAAGCCTCTGGGGAGGATTGCAGGTAAATTCCCTTGGAGACGAAGAGTAGACAAGAGCCTGAAAGGTTCTTCAGCTAATCAGAATGGTACCATCAAAGCAACTGTGTCATGCGAGGAGCTTGATCAGAGGAATCTGTTTGATAGCCACAAACAGAGACGCTGGCATAGCACCGAGGCACTGACGAATAAGAGCAACGGATGTGTAGAAGGCCATCCAAAACTGTTTGGATGGTTTGAAGAGCAAGGGGAAGGGGATGAAGCAACATCAGACTGCGAGAGCCTTTTCTCTCTCGACTCTCTGTCCTCTGCTTACGCAGCCGCTCTGGCTGAGCATTTGACACGTGAAGATTCGGCTCCGAGTGAAGCAGAAAGCAACGACAGCGAAATGTCTAAAGATTCTTTAACCGTGGAGAATGGCTGGAAATTCTCAGTGGTTAAAAAGCGCAAACAAGCAGCAATTGAAACTTACTCGCGAGTAACAGATTCCGTAACCGCAGCAGAGGCGCATTTGAGTCGTGATGCTACAAGGAAATCCCCAAATCAGAGCTCATTAGAAGCCGCCAGTGTGCACAAATTGATTGAGGATTTCAGGAACCTGCAGACCGGCAGCTGCAGTGTCAAACCGCCAGAAAACTTGCTGGCTCTTGCTGATGTTTGGTCCTCTGCAGATACGACTGAAAGCCAGAGGACTGATGGGGTTTCTCTGCCTTTACCAAGAAAAGTTTTGCTCTTGAATGCAGACAGTAACAGCAGCAGCCCTAGTCCAGTTAGCGGGAATCTGTCAGACTCACACAGTGAATCTAGATGTTTTAAATCTGAGGCTTTAAATAGTTCAGAGTTCAATCAGCGCCCTGTAGGGTTGAGAGACTCTGGTGCTTTTGGAGCTTTAAAAAATGTCTTGACATTAGGAAACTGTGAAGAGTTCCCAACGGATCGGTTTGGAGAAATCAATACAACGACCTTTAAAACTTCTCTAGAATCTGTACATCAAACTATTTGCATGTCACAAAAAGACATTCTCCAAGCAACATCAGACACATTTCACGAACCTACAGATGCTGTGTCTGCACTGTGTGGCTCAAGTTTTCCATCCGACGACAGACCCGATCCTTTAAATCCGTTTCAACCCTCAATTGACAAAGAAGCAACAGATGTAGGTGTTGAAAATGTCCGAGATTTACAGCTAAATTATTTTAGGAACCCAGAGGATAGATCAGTTAAATGGGAGGAAACCAAAAGCAAAGAGCTGTCCGTTGCTCCCCAGCAGGAAGTTGTTAAATTGGCCTGTAAAAGTTCCAGGAAAAGGAACAAAGAGCACCGGAGTGCTTTTATAGGCTGCCTGAAAATTCCAAAAAGGAGCGACAGCGGGGAGTTGGACACTTTCTCCTCGGCACCAGGTGACGGCTTGGAAGGTGTTTGGTCTGATGACGATAACAGCAGCAGTGACTCCAAAGGGGAGTCGAACAGCCAAGGATTTCACTCTTCTTCTGTTGATGGCTGTGATAAACAACATTCGGTTGCTTCAGATTCAAGGCCAGTTTCTGATCTTCAGAACATCAAACTTGAACCAAGCAGCCAAATCTTCGAGGACAAGAGTTCTCAGTATGAAGCCGCTGTTGGAGATAATGAGTGTGTGAGAAGGGGAGATGTAATAGCAAATAAAGATTTTGAAGTAACAGAAAGGGTTAAGTACGACACTGATACTGACAGGAAACATCAAGAAAAAGCAAAGCACGTATGCAGGTCGGAAGCCATATGCAGCGCTATTGATCTGAGAATCTCTGAAGTGATAAAAGAGCATGTAGATTCGTCGGGAGGGATGAACAAAAGTCACAGTCTGTGTATTTTGCCATCGTCTGCATGTCATTTTAGCTCTGATTGTAATGAATGTAGATGGATGCATGACCAGCAGAAAGATGAGAGGAGTGAAGATGTGAAAGAAGGAAAAATATGTGCCGATGTGCATGCATTAATCACAGCTGAGCATTTGGGATCACATATGAAACAGAGTCATGAAGGCCTAGGAAACCCAAAGGGGGAAAATGCTCTACCTCAAAAAGTAACAGACGAAGCTTCACCCAAAGTAACCTATGCCCCTGATATGATCACCAGTAACATTTACTCAAATAAAGATTCTGATCATTTTAATTCTGATCTCATTCCTCAACTCCAAACTCAACACTTAAGACAGCAGCTTCACAAATGTATCCATGACACAGCTTCCGCCTTGACCCACGCAAATTTGAAGTATCTCTCATCTGTTTCAGACGATGTCAGTAAAAACTTCATAACCGATGGTGTAAAAACAAGCAGTCATTCACCTGAACAAAGCTCACCACACAAGATTAAGGTATTTAGAACCAATGTTGATCAGTCTGCAGCAGAATTCTTAACTCATCAGGTAAAAGCAGTCAATGACCTCTGCAGTCAAATCAAACTTTCTCCTACCCATGGAGAAAATGTTGAACTCTACCACAAAGCTGGAAGCAAGCCTCTCACAACACAGGATCAGCTAAATTGTCAACAGATATGTACACAGAACATAGCTCAGACTTCTGTTGGTGGTATCAATTCAAATGCCAAATGTCCAAATTCACAGAGCAACTTCAACAAAAATCATCAAATAAACAACAAAGAGTTTTGTGTGGCAAACAATGATAAAGGGGTTGAGACTTTTTCTTTCGATCCAAAGGATGAAATATGCGTGCAGGAGTTGAACGCTAAAAAGATTCCCTCTGGTAAAGATCTAAAAACATCACAAGCAGGTTCTTCCGTAATGTCCAAAGAGGCAACCATAACCATAAACACAACTGTCACACCAGATAATCTTGCTCTTAGGAAGAAAAAAACAAAGCGGTTCAGAAAGTCTGATGTCAAAACTCGTCCTGCTTCTTTCTCTGATTCTTCTCTCAAGTCATCGGATGAAGATGACGAGGAGAAGCAAGGGAATAGGAGGCATTATTGCTGGCTGCTAGGAAGACCTAGCAATGAAGAAAGTCTTGTTTCTCTTTCTACAAGTAAATGTAAGACAGAAATCCTTAAAGGGAATTATGGTGAAAATAAAGAATTTAAGATGGATTACATTCCACCAAGGCACTCTTTACCGCTCCATACTGCATCCCAAAGGGTGGATGCAGAAAAAAGCCACCTGAACGAAAAGCAAAGTGAAGCACAGCACACACCACATTGTCAGGGCTCACCCATCCATTTTGCATCCAGTGACATCAACCCCTTTGTCCACCAGTGGCAACACAGCGACTCAAACCAACACTGCTACAAGACCCCTGTGTTTGGAAGTGCCGCTGACCTATCTATTAAATCTCCTCTCTTGAACAGCTCTGAGAAACGCCTGGTAAGATGCTCCAGTGCTGACAACGGCTTGAATGGGCTGAATTCTCCTTTTAACTCTCACCTGAGTACGTACGCCACCAACAAGGGGCTCTCCAGTACCCTCAGTAGCATTGAGGATTATAGAGAGAGAGTTGCTACACAGCACAAGAAAGCACAGGCAGAGACATGCAGTCAGGCAGTAAACGCTTCCGGTAATGACGTTGCCGGTTCTGGTGTCAATTCAAGTCAGGTCAATGAAATCATGCTCGTTTACTCATCCGAGCAAGAGTCAAAGACGAGCAAAATGCAGCTGCAAAGGAGAAAGATGCGTGAACACGGTTCTCAAACCGAATCTAGGCTTGGCACAATCAGTAACAGCAGTCTAAAGAGGAAAGATCGCCACAAAAGAAGCAACACTGATGTTCCTTTGTCCCAGAGGAGCAAAGTGGATATTAAAAAATCCTCAACGTGGGCAAGTATGGAAACCATGTCTGCTCATCTCTCCAAGCTTATCGACAGTACTTCAGACCTGCTGGGAGATGTCCAGGGGATGAGGACGGGTGAGGTGAGCAAATCCAGTCCTAGGAGTAGCAACTCATCACATCGTAGCTTGTTATGCAGTGATTCGCATGGATGTAGCAAGAAAGACCGCTCAGTTCAAACAGCCTTAGACGTCGGAATCCAGACGGAGGAGCTGGTGAATGCAATGAGCGGCAAGCCTGCTGGTAATGAAACACTCAGAGAGAAGGCTAAATCTTATGAAGTTAAGGTGATTGTGAAAGTGATTGGTCCTGAAGACAAGAGTACGCACAGAGTGGTTAAAAAAGATGCTGAGACAATGCAAAACTTCAATGTCTCTGTTGCACCTCAGTCAGATAATGACCCTCAGATATTGGCGTTCACAAAGACAGCAGCAAGTTATCACAGGCGTGCAAAATCTGCTTCCTCTCAGGCCTCGAAGCAAAGCACTCTTGAGGAATCAAGCCGCAGAAATGTTGCAGTCACCTCCAGATCATCAAGAAAGTGCTTTCAAGAAAACCACAGCGTGTCGTTAACAAGCAATCCAACTGGCTTTATCAAAAAACAAGCAACATTTACAGACCGTGCCTCATCTCCCATTGTTACTGTGGGAACTAGATTAGGTTCAAGGCAGAGCGGAAAACAATCAGTACACTGTCAACCAAAATATAGGAATCAGCAAACAAGCCATTCCTCTAAGGAGGGCACACCTGCAGTTCCTTCTGCTGAAAATGCTAAACAGTGTTTAGATGCTTTTTCCACTAAATCAGAAACTATATCTCTTGAGAGAGTGAGTGAAATGAGTTGTTCAAATCCTCAAGACGTCTGTACGAGTTCTTCAAGTTTTAGGTCACCATCGGATATAGACGCAGACATTGTGAAGAGAAAAGTGACCTGCGAAGAAGAAGACAACCACAGGACCCTCTCAGAGAGGCACAACCACTTTTTTCCTACCGTGAGACAAGCAGTTGCGCATGAGTGGCAAGGGCAAGAATCCAATTTCACAAGTGCTTCCGGAGATGTTTGCATTGATATTGGCCATTTATCACCCTTCAGTGACTGTAGAAATCAACTGAAAGAGGATGACACGGTATCACTGGCACACAGTGAGTGCGGTACAGAAGTTCTTGTGAACACCGAAGTTGCAACAAGTGTTTCTCCTTGGGATGACCATCAGATAGTCCCAGACGACCTGCCCGTACACAACAAGTTCACCAACTGGTCAGGAGTTGGCCAGAATCAACAGCCACGATGCTCAAACAAAGACGACAGAAACCGTGCTGAATGGGACGATATGGACAGCACGGGTTCAAACCTGGATGTTGTGGCACAAAATGACAGAATATCCCGAGAGATACTGAATCTGCGACGGGAGAGAGAGCGAGTGATGGCGAGCGTCAACCTCAGTACGAGCCTGACGCCTTTGACTGTGGAGCTGACGGAGGCTAAGCTTCACTACGGCCTGGGAGAGACGGATGCGTTGTTAAAGATGCTGTCCCAAAGGTCCAAAGAGGAACTGCAGCCGCTGACCTCCGCTGCATCCAAACAGGAGCTGTATGACAGGTGAGGACCAAGAAAAGTATTCATTCTTCAAGAACGTATTTTAATGCATATTTTATTAAGATTTTAATTGTTTCGTTTTTAAACCGATTTGAAAGCCACATGTATTCCCCTTTAGATTTGACATTTATGCTCTACTTTGTGTTGGTCTGTCACATGAACTCTTAATTAGATTTCTCGGTGAAACGCAGTAATGTGCTATACATTTGCAAATCAGCGTAGACTACCGCTTCTTAGCTCTTCTGGCAATAAAATGTAGATGCTGTGCAAAAGATGTACAGAATATCTGATTTTACCTGCTTTCAAATTCCTAGTTTACCAGGAAAAAATGTCTTAGTAGGAACTTGACTAGACCATGAATGTCATTTTAATAAATTCACCCACACATTTAGGTCACAATGTAAATTCAGTGCTGCAAATTCAGCTCAGACATATTCTTTACCCTCAAAGGTGTTACAGCTATTTAATTTCTTGATCCTCTCAGGCACCGCCAGAGCATCGAGGCTTTAAGGCGGGAGAGGGAAGAGCGCCTCCAGACTTACAGAAGAGCTCGCAGTCTGAGCCCCAGCAAACATCCCCCGCCACAGGAAGCTGATCCCACACGCAACCACCGCAAAGAATACCATCGACGACAAGAAGTCACTAGGTGAGACACTGAATGTCACTGGATATTAGAAACATATAGCCTAATGGAATAATATTTATCTGTACAGTGGAGCATTAGGGCCAGACTAATTTTTAATTTTTTTTTATTACGAGAGCGATGACAAATTATTAGCAGGATAAAGATGAAGTATTACCAGAAGAAAGTTGTTTAATGAGACAAAAGCTTTGATGAAGTTATCAAGATCTGATGTAACCAGCTTGAGTAGTTCATGGTTCTTTCTTTAAAACAAAACATCTACTCCGCTGTACATGTTTGTTGATGTGAGCACATATGTTTTTGCTAATTTCACCAGTGTGGAAGTTCTACTTTTTTTTTTTTTAATACCAAATCATCTGTACCACAGTTTACCGGAACCTACAAGAGAAGCGGGACAGTGCCCACCAGACATTGAGCAGCTGCTGCGAGACTACAGCCGAGCCCGGGAAGAAGCCAAGACGGAGATCGCTAAGGCTCGAGAACGGCTGAGAGAGCGGACTGAGCTGGAGAAACAAAGGATACAGCAGCAGACTCTGTCTCAGGGAATAAAGGTCAGTTGTCCCGTCTATAATTGGCAGAATCATAATTAACTTCCTCTGAGTGCAAAATGACATTGTTGAGTAGCTAAAGATCCCCTTCACAATCTGCAAGATACTCCACTGTAGATAATAACACGTACCTAGTAAATGTTGGACGCTGTTAATTTTACTTTCAAATGAAATTAAATGTTTGTAGCTACTAGCGATTAAATTTAGATTTTTAAGACACCGAGATTGAAGCAGTTTGTAAAAGTTTGAAAAGATGATTTTATATTAGTGTTTTGCTACATGAACACAGTAAATCTGACTTCTGTTGACATGATTTCCTCAGGACGACCTGAAGCATCGGACGATAATCAGCAACAGCACTTTGTGCACAGGATCCAGTCTCAGTCTTTCCTCTGGACCAACATCTGGATACAACAGTGGGAACACTACTCAGCCACAGCTATGCAACAGAGCAGCATTAAATCAACAGGTTTGCACACTTTTACAGATTATTTGGGATTAAAAACGCTGCTTTACTCTTAAAATTCTCAGTCTGAGTGGTTGGAGTATTTTTCCACTGTAAGATGTAACTCTGGGACTTATTGCATTATTGATGCTGTCTGTTGCTAGATTGTTGGGGTCCAGGGTGAGGGGTTGAAGCTAAGGACACGGCCTCCCGTCTGCGGTTTTCAGAGTGTGAAAACAAAACAATCATGGCTGTCAGCTCTGGGTAACTGCACAAGACTCATTTCTAATCCTCAAGTAGACTTTTTGTAGTTTTACAAAAATTTTAATGCTTACTGTTTACCTCTAAAGAGATACCTTTTGGTAGAAAGACTTACTTTATACAGCAATATTTACAGTAGAATGCATTTATAGTCAAGTCTGAAACTGGTGACGTGTCTTTATTCCCATACCTGCTGCATTTCCTTTCTTCATTATTAATGTGTTTTATCAGATGTTCGGCTTGAGCTTCCCATTAGCAGCTTTGAGCCATTGATGACTTCCTCTCCATCGCCCCCTGTTGTTGCACGTCAGCGCACTGCTTCCTTTGGCTCAGTCACCTCCATATCTACAGCACATCAAGACTTCACTTCAACCCTCGTCTGTCAGGCTCTGGCTGAGGTAAAGTTGACAGAAATTTATTTTTTATTTTTCCCCAGGGCTTCTATTATATGTTTGCTTTGTAATTATGTATTTGACAAGTTTTCTATAATACTGAACAGTATAGCTTTGAGATATCTCTCGAAAGAAAGACCCCACGCTGGGATTCACCCCCCAGAACCTTCTTGCTGTAGGGCAGGGGTGGCCAACCAGACAAAGACCAATAGCCACATTTTTTACCAAGTTACCGCAAAGAGCCACATCATATGCATGGGCACACATGAACATCAACCCATCCCTTCCTCATACTCATACTTTTGCTCAGCCAGATTTATTGTAAATTTCACACACTATTTTAACACTACAAAGACCACAGGCCAGACATTTTCAACAATGAACACTGTGCACTTTCTCATGCAAACAAACTCTGTTTAACCAAATAAACAAACAATAATAGAACAATTTACAATACATGTTTCCTTTTATTATGTGCATTACATGTGTTATTTAATGGGACTTCTGGCATTCCTTGTCTTGAACAATCCTGTTCAGATCTGGCTTGTACTCCGTTGTTGTCACTCGAAGCAATTCTTTGACATGGATGTCGGTCAGAACAGACCGATGCTTCGATTTCACATGTCTCAGGGTAGAAAACACAGACTCGCAGACATATGTTGACCCAAACATTGACAGTATTTTAAGTGCAGCTCGTTTGACATTGGGATATTTTTCCATTGGCACATGTTTCCAGAACTCAATGGTCCCTTCCTTTAAAGCAGGTTTCAGTTGGTCCTCCTCACGAAGATCAATTATCTCCAACTCAGCCGCACACTCATCTATGACTAGCGGGGCTTTCAAACAGTCTGTCTCAGCATTAAATGGGTCGACAAGGAATATAATCTGTGGCCTTTTCAGTTGTAGATCACGGAACCGGGCCACAAAGCTTTCGTGCAGGTTTTCAACCAGTGTTGCATATCTGGCTCTTTGCTTGTTCAGGGTGGCGCTGGTGACCTGCCCGCTGGCTTTTAGTAGAGTGGGAAAATGTGTTAAATTTCCCTTTTGAATGTGCGCCTTGAACAAATTCAGTTTGTTGACAAATGCAAACACACTTTGCACCAGGTCAGGCAGCATTTTTAATTTACCCTGCAAGGTCAGGTTCAGTTTGTCCAAGTGACACAGCATGTCAACCAAAAAGGCCAGATCCATAACCCACTTGAGGTCTGAGAGCTCAGGATAGACCTTGTTCTTCTCTTCCATGAACACTTTCACAGCATCCAAAAGCTGGAAGAAGCGAGAGAATACCCGGCCTTTTGACAGCCACCTTACAGTGCAGTGTAGCGGCAGGTCACCTGGAAGCCCTTGTTCCAGCTCAGCGATGAGATTCTTGAATTGTCGGTGGTGAAGCGCATGTGTGCGGATGTAGTTGACGATTTCCATCACAGGCTTCATGACACTGTCTAAATTCAATGATTTAGACACAAGTTGCTCCCTGTGTATGATGCAGTGGAAATTCCAAAACTCTGGAAATGTTTGGTCAGCTTTGCACAGCCCCACAAGCCCATTCACAGATCCGATCATGGCTGGCGCCCCATCTGTGGCTATTGCAGTTAGTTTCGCTATGGGCAGATTTGCTTTCACAAATGCATCCATCATTGAATCTTTCACATCTATGCCACGGGTTCTGTCTTTTAATGGCATGATATCAAGGAGTTCCTCTTTGATCAAACAATCGTTTGACACAGACCGTACAAATATTGCCAACTGAGCCTTGTCTTGTATGTCACAACTCTCATCCAATGCAACACTAAAATACTCACAAGCTTGAAGATCAGAGTGCAACTGTGACTGAATAGCCATGTTAATGTCTGATATTCTGTGCTCAACAGTGTGGCGGGACAGTTGGACGTCTGATACCATTCGTTTTAGTTTATCGTTTTCAGGAGACAAGATTTCAACAACGTCACAGAGGCATTTTTTAATGAACTCACCCTCATTGTATGGCTTTTTGGCCCGTGCAATGTTCCAAGCCAGTTGATATGATGCAAGCGTTACAGTCTCTGAGTGCTTTGTAAATTTTTGGAAAAACTTTGCCTGCTTTTCTGTCTGACTTTTCAAGGTAACCAACTTGTGTTTGCGAAGTTCAGTCCCTTTTGGAAATTCCTGGTCGATGTTAGCATGGAGTGAGCTGTAGTGGCGCTGAAGGTTTGAAGCCTTAAAATGCGACAAGGACACTTGACATATAAGGCAGAATGGCTTTCCACTACGTTCAACAAAAAAATATAAATTCTCCCACTCTGTCAAAAACGTCCTGTGTTCATCTTCATATTTTCGTTTTTCTGTGCATTTTTTCCCTGCCATTTTGAGCGCGAAAGGTTTACTCAAATGATTTTACTCTTACTGAAAAACTGCGCACATGCGCATTTGACGAAAATACCGTATTGCACTCAAGCGAAGCGAAACTTGGATATTATAGCGACCCTACAGTATGTGCTAAATGTTACTGGATGTTACGCTGTTTAGAGATTAAAATTAGAGTGTATGATTTCCCATTGTCCGCGAATGCATCAGGATGGATGAGAGAGCGAGGGGGCGGGGGAGTGAGAGTGAGGGGTGAGCGGAGGTTTGTGTGAGAGCAGATGGCGAACGACTGGAAAGAGTAAGGCTGCAAGAGAAACAAAGACTGTTTTTTGTTTGTGTTGTTTTTGCGTGGTTACGGCCAACAGTAATGGCGTGCTGCTGTTGCCAATAATTGACAGTTCATTTGACTACTTTTCGTCATTATTGCACGTCTGGCAGAATGCGACTATATGAACGTAAGAGCCGCATGGAACCGGTCAAGGAGCCGCATGCGGCTCTTGAGCCGCGGGTTGGCCATCCCTGCTGTAGGGCAACAATGCTACCAATAGTACCAATGGTCAATCTGCCAAACAAATCATTAAAAATGTAATTATTTTGAATTTTTTAGAAACAAAATACAACTAGCAAAGTTCCAAAAATATCTAAAGGTTCTGCATTTAATCAATAATTTTCCATTCAGAATTAGAAATTTTAAAATAGAGTTGATTTAAATTAGTCCAGATACTTTAAAAGTAGTGAAATAACCAAGTGCCACATTTTGAAAATTTTAAACTCATTTCATATCTGTGTTGTTGTCTTATTTGTAAAACCTACAGATCAGACTACTATTCAAGCAGGTTCAAAATTAACGCTTTCAGCTGAAATTACCAAAGTCTTCAAAAAATAAAAACATGAAAAATAAAATCCAAAAATTTGATCATGGAAAGATCTGGAAATTTATAAGGACAACTGTATGGGGACCTTGGGAAATCAGTGAAAATGTCTTTTCAGTACTGAATCGAAATGTTCGATTCTGTGGGTTAAATCAACTTCAGTCTGCATGAGAACAGAAAATAACAAATATTTAAGTTATATTTTTATATTATTGCACAGAATGTGTCATGTATTAGGTCTGTGCTTTAATCAATGAGTTTTGGATTTAAAACCTAGTAGAATATAAAATATGTACCATCTGAATTTTGGGTCACACGGACATGCAATATTGAAAGTTTCTGATAATGATGACAATGATCCAAACATCCTGATGATCTTCCTCAGCCTCTTTATTAGCTGCTATGTATGAACTAGCCAAGAGAATTCTAGCTGTGTTATAAAATAAAGGTGGTTATATAAAATAAAAGTTGTACTAGCACTTATTTTTTTCCAAAGAAATCACTGCATTAGTTTGCTGTTTTTCTACCAATACATAAAGAAATTAGACTTTGTGACATGGTATTTCAGGTATTTGTTCAGAGTTTTAGCGAGAAATTCTTTCTCACCAGGTCCGACTGGCTTCTTTTGGGGATTTGGGCAACTTTTTGAGGGGCAAAGCTTCTGCGGGGTGGAGGTGAGCTTCCTCTGATTTAACATTTTGAAATACTCTCAGCTTGTAAAGCAATTAAAATACGTTCCTCACAACCTCAAATAAACTAACTAATGTATGTGTGCAGCTTACTGAAACGTAATAATTTGTTTATTCAGTCACCAAGGGGAAGAACGAGGAATTCAGGCATACTACAAATCTTCTTCCAGTCCCTCTGTCCATGGTTTTCTTGGGGTTGGGGAGGTGAAAAGACCCCTGGACAGTTTGTGGAACGTAATCAGCCAGATGTCCAAGAGCCACTTGTATAACCAGTCGGTTCGTTCTGTGTGGACACGACCACTAGATGACAGCACTCAGCTGGGTGAGCCAAAAACATTCTCCACTCTACCCTACAACCTCTTCTAGGTGTGTACATTTAAACATGAAATTTAAGGTGTATATTTTTATATGAATAATATTTATATCCTTATAGCAAAAAAGCATATTTTGTTCTTACTGGTTTTAACAGACTATGCAAACTCACCTCTCCTATGACTACTTCCTTTCTCCATGTGTTGAATAGCACAGTCTCATTCATGAATAACAAGATTGTTGTATCGCACAACCACATTTGCTTTTACACCTCTTACAAGTTATTGTCTCATTGCGGCTGACTATAAATGGATATCACTTTGGTGTAAAATGTTGAAAATCTGTTACTTATTCCTTCCCCTTCAATTACTCAAAGCTTTTTGTCAACCTATGTAGAATACCAATAAAATACCTTAAACGGTAACACTTTATTTGTCAGAGTGTGCATGAGACTGACACGATACTGTCACAAACGTGACATAACATCTGTCATGATGATGAAGGAGTTTTCATGAATGTTTACGACTGTTGTCATGTAGTGTCATTCGGTGAATAATGACACTTTTAATGCAAAGTTGACAATTTTAACAGACTTTTAAGGCAGGTTTTAATGCAACTTTGCATTAAAAGTGTCATTATCTACCGAATAATGCAAGGTTGACGCTTTTAATGCACTTTTAATCCAACTTTTCATTAATAGTGTCATTCTTTACCGAATGGCACTTCATGACAACAATCAAAAACATTCATGAAGACTCCTTCGTGTTCATAACAGGTGTTATGTTTATGATTGTCATGTCAGTCTTTTGCACACTCCATCAACTAAAGTGTCACCTTGACAATGAAATGTTTGTGGTTGAATGCTATTTGAAGGCACTCTAAATGTATTTACAGACAATCATCTTTTTTGTTACAGAAATTAGCTTTAAAATGCCATACTTATTGTTTTACTCACTTCATTTGTATTTACTATGATTCTGATACATTTTTGTTTTTTTTCCGCAGTTTACATCCTAACAGACCCGTCCGCCTGCCACCTCACCCAGCCGCGGGACTTCTGCTGCATCAGCACTCAGTCTAAGCAGGTAAGCCTGGCCGCAAAACCAACCAGGCAGTCCGGATGATTGCGTTGAGGTCAGGCGAGCATCGGCGGCGGCTGCACACCTTAATATAAGGAGAAAATTCTATTTGCTCGGGTTAGATACCGTGAGAGCAGCAGCTCAGCGGCAGCCGGTGGAATTTTCCGCTTGCACTAAATGTACAACACGCACTTTACCGACGCCTCGCGCTCACTGAACAGAAAGCGTGAACGACACTGACCCAGAGGCAGTGTTTGTCAGCTATTTGTTATCGTTGTCAGAGTCGAGTTGCCTCTTAGCTGATCAAAACCCTTTAGCGGCTGTTTTATAGATGGTTTTCTCTCTCTGGCTCAGGGTGGTCTGCGTGTGCTGGCTGTGCAGTCTGTGTTCGAGGAGTCCCTCCCCCGGCCGAGCGTTGATGCCGTCCGGGCGGAGATGCTGCCCAGCTGCTGGATCCTGCAACCAGTCGTACGTGGGGGACAGGAGCTGACCAGAGTCGTTTACTTGCTGCAGGTCAGATATAGATACATACAGTTCCCCGCAGAAGTATTCATACCCCATGAACTTTTGACGTCTTTTCAGGTAACAATTGCAAAATTCGTTGTATTTTGTTAGGATTTAATGTAAGAGACCAGCACAAGGTAGTGCATAAATGCAATGCGACAGGGTGTCTGTGCAGCCTTAAAAAGTCTTCAATTCGTTTTATCTGAAATTAAGGCTTGAAATGACATTGAAAAATCTCGCTTTTTCTTTTTTTAAAAAAGTGATTTGACCTTAAATACATTAATAACTGGTCGTAAATTTTGTTGTGGCAGAACAATTTATGAATGTAGTTTTTTTCCCCCTTGTCTGGCAAAAGCTTGAGTCAGACTCAAAAATCTTCATTTTGTTATGTGAATCAAAGCGGTTGAGGCTACTGCTAACTAGCTGCTAACGTACTCTTACTAATTAGCTAGCTAGTTAGCTTTCATGGGTAAGTGCAAACTGTTTTATTTTTTGCATCTTGGCACTACTTGCGTTTTTGTGATGATTTATTGTAGCACAGCAGGCTCCCCCTACCATTCCTTATATTTATAGTTCTTTCGGTCTTAAATTTCATTCAAGCTGGCATTGATAAGGTCTTAGAAAGTCTTAAATACGACTTGCTGAAACGTGTAGATTACCTGGAAGGAAAAGGACACATGGTTTCCAAATTTTACCTCGTGTAAATTGCAGTGCAGCTAATTGCAGGTCAATTACATAATTACAACATTGAGTCCAGATTTGTGTAATCTTATCAGTTATTTAGTGAGGATAGTTGGAGAACGTTAGTGAAAAACAGCGAGGTGACTCTGGAGGAGCAGCAGACATCCACAGCTCAGACACTAGATCATCTGCATTGTAGTCCATGATCTATCACAGATTATCTATAAAGTACTTGTCACTTAATATCGTATGAATGCAGTAAAATCCAGAAAATGAGAATTCCCAGCTTGGGTTTTGTAGTGGGAGGCTCAACACGTGATATTGACTTGCCGTGCTGATCTATGGCACGATGAGTTTATAGCTCACTACTGGCAGGGCTCTCACTATTAATGAAATGAGTTTCATTGAGCAGAGGCTCATGGATTAGCTCTGTGTAATTGTTGGCAAACATTTAAAGCTGTAGCAGCTGATTCAGGCTCAACAAGGAAGTTAATGGGTCAATGGTATGTCTAAAAAAAAAACTTTTCAGAGACTTTCTTGTCAATTTATATATGGTATTATATATGACTGTAGACGTTAACATTGCGTCTTTTACTTAGGTCGACCTCGGAACGCCATCTTTTCCTCAGCGGCTCTTGAACACAGTTGCCAGGAGACAGGCAGCCGTCATCGCCGATCTCGATGTTTTCCTCGCGCCATAAAACCCGCCAGAAGTGAGGACTTTGACTAGACTGTCACCAGCAGGGAGTTCTACATGTGAATTTGCACCTGGATCTTATTTACTTGACTTCTTTGTTTCAAAAGGCACTGTCATGTTCCTGACAAAAAGTTGTAGCAGCTTTGTTTTTTTTAAATGAATTTTTAAAAAATATATAAAATATTGATATTTTTTATATTTGTATATGAATGCTTTTAACAATCTGTTCCACCAAAGATGCATCAAGTGCTTAACCTTATGCTGCTTTAATGTTTCATTTATGTCTGCATTTCTTTCGGGGATTAAAATTACAATCACTTAGGAACAGCTGCAGCTTTAACAATACTGTAGACCAAAATAAAATTGTTAGGGATTTTAGAAACTTTTATTCACATTAATTTCATATGCACTGGGTGTCACATGCAATCTTTGTGTTTTATTTAATAATTTTTGATAATTGGTTGATAGACAAGGCAGATTTTGTTTCTGTACCTCTGTACACACGTGCTAATACTTCCACATGTGCCTCTTAGGACAAAAATAACCAAAGGAAAACCTTTTCTCAAACATTCCCTCTGAAATTTCTATTTCTTCAAGCAACGCATACGTTTTACATAAGTGTCCTTCACTTTAGCTAAGAATTGATTTGAAATGCTTTGCTGCAACAGTTGGAAGGCACATACTGTACATGCTTGGTGTTAGACAGCGGCGCTATGCGGTTAACAGACAAACACCTCCTGGAGGAATGAAAAGAAATTGCCACTCAGGAGCTTTCAAATGTGCTGTGTTTATCTGTAAGAGCACTGAGAAGGCTAACCAGCTCTCTGCAGGAAGCTACAAGGAAAATGTTGGAAACTGATTTGGATGTAATAAATGTGAGGGCCACTGCGAGCAGATGAACAATTAAACTGAAAAACTCTTGCGCTTGAAACCAGCTGTAGAGGTTTGCAAAACGTCGACAGGCTCTAGAAGTGGTGCTCTCTCATTTTACTCTATCGCCTCTGCAAGAAGGGAGTTTATTTTATGACTCCTTGTTTCTAAAGTCTGTGTTTTTTTAAATGTGTTTTATAGTTGTATTGCTTCTTTTAATGAGCGTAGCACAATGCTGTGTTTTACAGCTGCATGCAAATGTTACACATTTATTAACATTCCAGGTGAAAAGGTGACTTTGTTTGCGCAGTCTTCAGGTGCTGTCCAGGTCAGCTGTATCCACATGTGAGGCCATAATATTTAATTGAAGGTTCAGGAAGCTTTCTTGGCTCACAGTCTCATAGCAACCAAAGTAATGGAACTCAGAGAAAAATTTTGTTCTGAAATATATTTTTATGTGTAAATATTTCCCAGTGTCATTCTTTTTGTGAAAACTTATTTATATTTAGGTAATCTGTTGTACAGTTGTTGTTTTTTTGCAATCTATGCGATGTTTTTGGTCACTAATTATCTATTGTTCCCTTTTATTTTGACAGTTTTTGTATTCAAACAATAAATATTTGTAACTGAGGTAAGGTTTGCGTCAAAATGTGGAATCTTTTAGATCATTGCACGTCAATCTTGCCATTTTTTGTAGACATCATCAAGCTTCCGGCTTGTATATTTGACTACTTTTCTCTGCAGCATTAGCTGGAGCTCATAAAAACCTTGATTTCCTCCCATTGTCTCTGTTATTTAGTGTAATCCACAAATTCAGTTTAAGTGGGGTCAGAGTTTACCAAAAGGCTAATGGTAGCATTTTTTTTCCACTCTAAAAATAATTTAAATCTGTTGGTTTATTGGAATGAGCCCAATTTTCTATGTTTAATTTCGTAGATGGAAAAAAAAAGAATAGGCAATTAAAACATGTGCACCCAGTTCTTGTTTTCAAAGTTCACTTAATGCACTTTCATCATTACATTCAAATGAACTACAAAGTGTAAACATCTGACCAACACTTTATTACTCACTGATTTTTGTTTATTTATGGATTAAAGCACCTGCAGCAGCGTTACTGCCAGCATAAGCCTCCACTCTGGGACACAATAATGAAGCAGCCTCCCGTTGTCCTGGCTGCTCCACGTGAAATGCAGGGGCAGCAGTGGAGGTGACATTTCTGTGTGGGTCTCTCAGGGTGGGTGTATGTTGTGTGCGCGCGATTAGAGCCCGGAGCTGGGTGTGGGAGGGGTGGTGGGGTTACCGAGGAGATCAGAAGTGCCTCTGCCATTTAGAGTCACCAGCTCTTGTCAGGAATGTCCGTCCCCCCGCGCGCACAGATCATGTACTGGATGCGCCAACTTTATTTTTAACCCGGCAGGGTGGGTCAGTCGCTGGCTTTCGGAATGACCGCGGAGCGCGCCGTGCCTTCAGCCCCTCTCCCTAGTCCCCCGTGCAGGACCGTGTCCTCTTCCTCCTTCTTCTTCTTCTCCTCTTCTTCCTCTTCCTCGCGCTCTGGACATCTCTGCACGCGCTGACCTGAGCCCGCCGCTTCAATGGGATTATAATTGGTTTATTGGGAGGAAGAAAACTCAAGAAACGCGCTCAGAGAGGACTGAAGCTACTACAATTAAGTAAGTAAATAAAAAAAATAAAAAACGAGCCAATTCACGCTTCTTTATTTAAATGAGTGACTTTTGACAAACATAATTAAACTGCCGCTTACTGAATAGTTAACACTGCTGTAGTTGTCAGGTAAGTTTACTTGAACCACCTGTTGGTTGGCCGTGTATATATAGTGGTGTCAGTTTTTCCTTTTTAAATAAATAAATATAAGACGGGTATTTCTATTAAATTTAGTTTTGGCTTGAAACTCGTTTTCTTCGTGTCAGTAAACAACCCCGTCAACTATTCAGTTGTTTGTTATCTGGTGCTGCAAAAAAGGCCGCAGCAGAGTGCGGTGATAAAACTGCGCAAAACTTGGTGCGGCCTTTCAAGAAGTCATAAACTTTTGAAGAAGTAATGGCAAGTTCACAAATCTAGTTTTATTTCAGTTTTATTTCTAGTTTTATTTAATACAAATCTAGTTTTATGTATAAGGAGTTTACATAAAACCCTCCTCCTACCCCCCCACCCCCCTGAAAACCAGATATTCAAAAGCAAAAATAAGTCACCAAGAGCTTCCTGGTAGTTTTTGAATGCGTTTTAAAGGCACTTGTTTAAATATCTTTCTACTATATTAATACATTTGAGAAGTAGATATAGCAATAGGGCAAACCCTAGGTCAGGTTGTCTGTACTAGCAGACAAATCAGCAAAAACAAATCCAAGGGAAATTCAAGTGAGTGTATATGGCTACAAAGAGGAAAGAGATCACAAATGATCACTTTAAGTCAGTAGTTATGTCAAAGTTTATTCCTTATTCTTCATTCTCATTCCATCTCTTCCTTTCTTATTCTTGCGTTTTATGTAAGTTCAAAGCCTATAATAATAACTTCACACAATATTATTGTTCCCTTTTATCCATTTTGTTGAATAACTCGTATATTTGCCTGAAAACCCCAAGTGAAGAACGACTGGCAACTCTACTATTGCTTACATGAGCTGTAGAACTGTACTTTTTCACTTCACTTTTCAATTCTTCCTTAAATAAATCTTACGTTACGTATTCGTCACTCTTTATAGAAAACACGTTATTATATTAAAAGAAAAAAAAAAACATGTTCCCTGCTTTAAGTGAAGAGTTTCTTCATATTTCCCTAAAAGGACACATGCGAGCGTGTTGCTCTGTCTGGACCAGCAGAGCCTTTAGTGTAAACACTCCAGAAATTATTTACCATTGATTCCTTTTACCCTTCACCCAAGGCTGAGCTCTCACTCTCGCCACAGTCAAAGCAATACTAACCACAGCAAAAGATCTCTTTAACAGCTGATGTACATAATCAGTGTATGTACGGCCTCGTCCTAATAGCCTCTAAATATTCCAGTTTACGAGCTTAGGTCTGCCTTCGTGAAGGAACACAGCTCAGCTTTGTGTTTTAGATTCACTCTCAGCCTGACCACGGGCCTCATTCTCATCAGCGCACGAGGCCACGCTTCAGTTTCTCAGACACATGCCCACACTGTGGGTCACTCATCTTTGGCCACACCCGTAACATCGCTCTGTTACTTAATCTCGGTTCCACTTTGTGCTGCTCACCACAACGTGCGTCCCCTCCACGCCCACACACACACACACACACACACACACACACACACACACACACACACACACACACACACACACACACACACACACACACACCCACACACACCCACACACACGCACGCACGCACACACACACACACACACACACACACACACACACACACACACACACACACACACACACACACACACACACACACACACACACACACACACACAGCAATCTAATGTGTTTTCTGCCCAGTGTGCGGTTTGGGCATCTGTATACAGCTGCAAGAGTGGGCTTTTTTTTCTCCTTTGAAAGCTTAGCTTCAGATCAGGTGCTCTGCTGTTTGCATCAATGCTATTTTTAAAAAGGACAGAAATAGAACTTACAGTAAATTCCAGTGAGACCTAAGACTGGAAACCAAACTTTCACGGCTCGTTGTTTTGTGCTTAATGATTATTTTATGTTGGTTTCCATAAAAAGTCCAAACGTGTCCTCTTATTGCAATGCTCCAGTAAAACGTACAAGGAGCACTCCTAGGTCAGGCAGCTTTTGGGTATCTGCAGGAATTCAACTTGGCCTTTTTTCATCGCCTCTCTTGACACTTTCTAACTTATGAGAAATTATCCAGAGCCTCTGACTCAAACACTGTGCAGCTTTTAAACCGGGCATCTGCACATTTCTGTTTCATTACTTTTACTGGTGAAGGCTAATAATAGCTTCAGAAAAAAAAGTTTTCTGTGCCAGCTGCGTCATATTTAAGCAAAAATAACCATGAAATTAGTTTATTCACTAAGATGCAAGTGAGATTTGCTTTTGTGATATAAAACTCATAACACATAATCATTCTTTCATTGTAAATGCAGTTTTCCATGAACTTCTGCATTCGTCTTTGCTTTAAATGTGCAAATATACATTGCAGATGGGGAGCCCTATATTTAAACCCTGTCTTGTTCTAATCCAAACCTGATTTTGCAAGCACTGATTTTTGTATGTTTTTACTGTTGTGTGGTCATACTTTCAGACACTGTTAAAAATGAAATACATTGATATTATTATTATTTTTATTAGTTATAACTGTGTGACTTTCAGCTTCATTATTTTATATTCTCTCTACTCTCCATAAAGAAGAGAAGAAACACAAAACATTTTCATTAAAATAGGAAGATCCAAACCACTTTTGCACCTCTTTGTAGATCACCCAACACATGCCCACTAATTGCAAGTGCAACTTTATTTTTTTGTGCAACCTATTTAGCACTCTTTATTTAAAATTTTTAATATCAGGACCATAAAGTTTGGTTAAAACTACTCACCTAAATATCTTTATTGATGCTTATAAAGGCAATTCTTATAAGAAGAGGCTGTCCAGACTATATGTGTGTTTAGAAGCCAATGAAAAAACATCAACATTATATATTAAAAATACATGGGAAGGGGAGGCAAAAACAACGCTGATGGAGGATGAGTGGCTAAACATTTGCCAAACAAAATCCACCACCACTAGCTCAGGATATTGGAGGGAATTATCAAGGAAGAATATTGTTAGGATTTTTATAATCCCCAAAAGAACATTTTCTCAGACCTGCAGAGCTGAATCTGGGCATTGTTGGAGACGATGTAACAATGTGATAGCTGACCACTTTCATATTTTCTGGGGCTGCCCATTGATTTATTCCTATTGGCTAAAGGTAGCCAAAGAGATCAGAGTAATACTTGGTTTTGAAATTGAGCACAATTTTAAAATTATATATCTAAGCAATTTACCAAATGAACTCAACACTCAGGATACGTACCTTTTGAAAATACTACTGGTAGCAGGAAAGAAATTAATAACAAGAAAGTGGCTTAGTGGGAGCCCACCAATGTTGAGTGACTGGTCTGCCACTGTAGAAGAAATATGTGAAATGGAAATGCTTACCTTCTCCATAAGACTCCAGAAAAACAAAATCCAAAAATATTGGTTGAAATGGTTAACATATAGGAACTTGAAAGTAAGTTGAGTATCGTTAATTCATTATTCGGGGTGGTAATTGGGGTTTGGTGCTGTACGGTTTGGAAGGTTGGTAAATCTGGAAAGAAACTCCCACCTGTTTGACTCTTCATGGAACTTTACATACATTGTAGCCTGTTTGTCAAAAATCTGTCTGTTTAAATTTTATTTTTTTGTGGCGTATTGCTGTCTCCCCCCTGATGGTGACCTCTCTGTTCTGAGTGCTGTTTATTGTCCTTGTTGGGATTTTTTTTCTTTTCTTTTTTTTTTTCTTTCTCTTCTTTCTTGTCGTTGTGGTTTGCCATGTTTAAAAATCTCATTAAAAATAAAGTATAAAAAACCAAAAACTACTCAGCTCAGTGTTTGGTTTTTTAAAAAAATAACCCAGCTTGACTTGTCACAATAACAAATTTTCCTGGACGATAACTCGTCCCAGAAATTATTGTTGATAATTGTTGTTGTTTTGAGGCCATTTTCAAGTAGTGTATTGATAATGGCGTGATAATGCATTTATCACTCCTAAAGTCTGATTAACTTTAATTTTTCAATGAAGTTTTAATGCTAGAGCAAGAAGTGTTCTTTGCACTTTCCTTTAAACATGACAACCGTAAGCAACAAAATGGAAATAAAATCCACTTACAAACCATGAATAAAATTTGATTATGATGTCTCTGTAAACAAAATTGCCCTTCAAAAAATATCAATCATCAGAGTAGAAATTATCAATCTCTTTTTAATTTATCACGCTATTAATTGATTCATTGCTTATTGCGACAGACTTAAACCCAGCAGTGCTGAGTGTGTGGTGGTGATTAAAAAATTGTTGCAAAAGAAATGAAAAATGAATCACATCTGAACAAATTGTAGTGAAAATAAACAAGCACCATGAACTGTAGTCGTGATGTGATGCCTCAGCTGGCATTTCGTGGCTCTTCCAGGACTGTGCGCATCATAACATCCAGATGCTGGTGGAATGCTGTTATCCTACTCAGCATCTTTGATGGAAGCCTTCCTCTTTTTCCTGCTGACGGGATAACCTATTGTTAGCGAGCAGGTGTGTTTGGGCTCTTCGTCCTCAAGGACACCAAGTGGAGAGCTCGCACTGGTCTCTGTTAACTCTCTGCCTTTTAATTTCTCTACACACCCCCAAACGAAGCCACACGAGGTGTCTCCGTGGAGACAGCACGCCTCGACAAACGCACTTAATTTGCTGCTAAGTGGAGTCAGTCTTCATACACGATTAGAGACGTACATGTTTGTGCTTAGCTGACACGTTGGGGATGGGAGTTTGAGCGGAGTGTAAAGGGGTTTTTACGCCATAGTTCTGGCTAGGTAATGTGTGCCATGGTGATAAGGGGATCCCCTGGTGGTGGGTGGAGCGTCCCCATGCTGATAAGAGACCTCTGCAGAGGACTGATACCGAGCAGAAGGAGGGAGACCTGTAGAACAGCATCATTGTAGAGGACCGAGGGCCTCTTCTAAGAATACACTGAACAGACAAATGTGTTGGTCAAATTGGGACTTCTGCAAAAGGTAACTAGTGATTATTTTGAATGAATATTTACACACACCAGGTTCTATGACATTTCTGACAAATTTAATCCATTCATAATGGATGTAGGATTATGTCAAAATACCACAAAGCAGGTGAATTAGGGGGCAGGAGGATTGCTTATTTTAGATTTCTTAAATTCAGTTTGTTTTACCTTGAAAAGGTATTCATAGTCCTTAAGCATGTTCACATTACAACCACAAACGTCAGCATATTTAATAAGTTTTTGTTTGACAACAGAAAGAAAATCATAGGGTTAAAGAAGGAAAATAATACGTGATTCAAAAAGTTTCACACAAATGAAAAGTTGAAAAGTGTAGGAATGCGCTCTGTCTATATTTATAAATCTATATATATTCTTTTGTCTTTGCTGCAGTTTCAGCTGCAAGTCTTCTTGGGAAGATCTTTACTGGTTTTGTGCATCTAGAGAAGGAAATTTGGTCTCATTCTTCTTTGCAAAACTGCTCAATCTCAGTCAGATTGGATGGATAGGATCTGTAGCATTCACTGTCATGTCTTACCACCGATTATCATTCCTAATTTTAACACACAAACACACGCTGACTCATTCTAGTGCAACTCCAGCCTAAGCTGAATGCTTAGGGTTGTCCTGCTGGAAAAAGAAAAATCACTTGCAGTTGCAGCCTCAAATAGGTTCATTCAATAAACTTTGACCACTTTGCCTGTTTCTGCTGAGAAGCATCCCTAGAACATGATAATGCCATCACCTTGTTTCACTGTGGGGATGACGTGTTCAGGGTGATATTTAGAGATAGAGTCTCAATAATAGCCTTCCCTTAAAGGTCAGATTTGTGGAGTGCACAGATAATAGATATCATGTCACCTGTCAGATCTTACCTGAGCTATGGATCTCTGCAGCTCCTCCAGAATTTCCATGGGAAATTCTTGGCTACTTCTCTGGTCGATCAAAGCTTGAGATATAGATTTCTAACTCAACTTTTCTGTAACATCGTTTTGTTCTTTCGTCTTACTGTTTCTGTTTGTTGACATTTGTTCTCTGACAAACCTCTGATTCCTTCGTAGAACAGCTGTATTTATACTGAGATCAAGTTACACACAGGTGACTCTATCTAGTAAAGAGGTAACTTTGGTTGCAGTAGATTTTATTTATGGGTAATGAATCAAAACGGGGCTGAAGTTTAAGGCATATGAATTCTTCTCCAGGACACTTTAATTAGATCAACTCCAAATTAATCCTCAGTGAGGGCTTTTTTAAAGTCTGGAAAAAATAATTTAAAATAAAGTATGCTTTGTATAAAACTGTAGTGCACATAAATTGGACTCTCCCGCCTTACTTCACTTTCCTTACAAATCCCCACCAACGGACTCGCACACTTCTGCTTTTCAAACTACGTGAGCAGCATCATTCAAAAGAAGGTGGTTTCATCAAGCCCTGCTCCTCAGAGGGGTTGTCCTACCTCCCCCCCTGCAGCTTGATAAGAGAGTTATGCTGCACACAGATAGAGCTATCTGAGTGGCTACCCTTCAACCCGCCATTCCACGCAAAAAATACACAGACACCATCTGGGCTGTCACCGTCGAGCAGAGTGACACTCACAAAATGGAGCAGCGGGTGGAGGGAGAAAAGCAGGAGAGATGTTGGGCCCTGCTTCAAGGGCTTATTTGCATGTTGCTTCTGGACAAAAAATGTTTCTTAATGTCAAAAATGTTTGCAGAAAAATATAAAATTCTTGTGACAGGTAAAGAAGCAATGTTTTATAGATGATATAGTTGAATAAAATATCAGCATTAGACACATTTTTGTAGCTAAAATGTTCCAAACTCAGTGCATGGATCAAAAATAATTTGTTTTTGTTGAGAAGAACAGATATTTTTGGAATGCAGACTTATTACACTATTGAATTTCTTTTTTTTTTGTAAAGCCTGTGCCGCCACCAAACCAATATACTTAAATGAGCTTTACCAAATACTGCCAAGATCAAATTTATTTGCCAGAATTCTGAAAAATTACAGTAATTTCAAGCTTGTGATCTGATTCTTTTTATAATCAAAAATGAAATAAGTTGCTTGTTATAATGTCATTCCACCCTGAACTAAATAATCCATCAAATCCATCATTAAATGCCCAATATGAATATGACACGCACGCCGATAACAGTTGCATCTATGTTTGACATTCAATGTACAAGTAATTGGAGCAGCATTCCCATCTGGAAACATTCATACAAATCCATGAACCCATCTTTTTGTAGAAACCAGTCAGTCCACATTCTACACTATAGATTAATTTGTTGTAACCACGGATCTTCTTCTTGTTTATCTGTTTCAGACTTTCTCCATATTCACCACCTATCCTGCCGTTTAACATCTACCCGCCTGCTTCTTCACCCAGACAAAGAGAGGACCCCGCCCGCCGTCCCGCCGCCACGCTGGCTACCGCCATGACTTCCACCACGACTTCCACCACGGATTTTGACAACGTGGAGATCACGCAGCAGTACAGCCACATCAACACCCGCTTCAACCTCTCTGATGAGGAGCTGGACAATGACAACAGCTCAGCCCGGCTGTTTGAGCGCTCACGCATCAAGGCCCTCGCAGGTGAGTGCCTGCATAGTAAACAGCTTCTGTCCTCCATGACAGATTCCTGAGATGAAAGTCTTTTTAGCAGTGTGGGAAGGGCGCAGAGGGTGACCCATAATGAGAGCGCAACTGTGTAACTTTGGCCGGATTGAATAAGGTTAAATAAAAAGCACTATCACTTGAAAAAAATACAACAGCTTCAAAACCTCTCCATAGCTGATATTTAAACCTTCAGCTCCACACTGTTTGTTTGAAAAGTGTGCTTCAGTGTGGATTTCTGTTATGGTATCACACACACACTCCCAGCAGCTGAGCCCTGACACTGATCCACGCCCTCTACGAGTAACTGGGGTCACTTGCACATTCTCTGAATGTCCACAGTCTGACCGATCTGGACAGCTGCCCTGTCCGTCTGCCTCCCATCGCATCAATCTCTTGCATTTCTAGCTAAGCCGGTAGGCCATGGCCCACCTGTGGGTCGGCTGCTTGGGATTTTAAAATAGACGTGGATGGACTCGTGGTTAAAAAGTTGAGGTTGCAGGTCAAACTATTTTCACGTCTTTGAAGTTAAAAATACAAGAGAGGTTAAAGATGAATGGCTGACATATAAATGCAGCTTGGAAGAGAAGGACCTTGTGTTTGGGAGCCACTCTCTCCAACAGTGTTACAATATGGATGAAGTATTTGTTGCTTCATTTTGAAATGAACACCAGAAATTAAACCATTAGTACCTCTGAGAGTTTTGTAAAGCCAATGTAGCTAGTTTAACATTCCCTTTTGATGCTCAGTCGCTTGTGTACATTGAGTTCATGCAGCTTTTATTCTTGAAAGCAGACGCTCACATGGGCCGAGAGTAAGACTGCGGGGGTTGATATTATGTAAAGCTAAAACATTAAATTCCTGTGTAGCAGTGTGGGAAGGGCACACACTGTGTTCAGCGGCTCATACCACCGTCTGATGCTGTTTTTTGGCTGCATGCAAATACCTCTGGCAACAGTAACTTATAAATAAAATAGTTTTTTCTATGATCTTTTTTATCGTTCTCTTTCATCATTAAGGAAGAATTTTGGCATTTTTTGTTAACTTTTTATTAGTTCTTTGAGGATTTTTTTTTCTGCACAGTTTTTCCCCATCAGTGTTTCAATCAGGTGGAAGCATAGGCTTTGACTAATCCTATTCAGCCATTATGTTGTAAATTGGCTGCTGTGTTTTGGATCAATGCCCTGTTGATGACCTATTTTTGACCAATTCAGCTAGTTGACTCTAAAAGACTTTAGTTTGCTCATCAATTGTTTGTCTACAATTATGTAGGCTCAGTGAATGCGGGGTGTTCACGTACTGTGGCTACAAAATGAGCCCAAATCATCACCCCTCCACCACCATGCTTGACAGTTGGTATGAGGTGTGTTCTTCTAAACACTTTTTTGTCATTTGTTCAAAAGTTACATTTTTCCGAGATATACTTGTTCTGCTTTTTTTTCCCAGACAGCAGCTTGATCAACTTTAACATTTAACACGCTAAGTGAGGCCTGCCTAGTAAAAGATTTTGGCTTCTTTTTTTAACCTTGTAGTCTGATCTTGGAGTGAATTTCCAATGAAAAAATCCACTACTGGATGGATTAACAACCAGTTTTGTCTTCAACGTGTTACTTTCATCTTTCTTACTACAGAATGACTCACTGCACATCTTAGGAAATTACCTTATAACTTTTCCCATACTAATGAGGAGCAATATTTTCTTCTCTCTCTCTAATTATTACTGATCTCTCTCTGCTTTGGCATTGTGCCGGTTGTATACTTCATGTTCAGTATTGACCAAGCTCCCAAAACCTCTGCTTTTAAAGAGGTGGTTTCATTTCCAGTTAATGATGTGCTTTATCTGGGTGGTACACTCCCTCTTAAATCCCAAAGAGCAATGCTGCACAGAGTTTTTCTCACCCTCTCAAGTGTAGGATTAATATCGCTTCCTTTATGCCTCCTGTGAGTCTTAATTTGCGAGCTAATAACACTTTTCTGACAGTAATGAGTTGATTCACCGTTCCACTGACCAGGCCTATGATACCTCATGGTGGCATGCTGTCCATGTGAGCAATAGGAGTTCATTACTGCCCTTTCACTCCTATTAATTTTCAAACGATTTGATGAAAATGAACTTTTAAACATGTGCTGTAGATAGAATGATCAGAGATAGGAATTGTCAATGTTTTCCTTGATTAGCTATAATTGGTAATCAGCTGGTCAAATACTGAAAATTACAGTTTAATAAAAAAATAATAATTTTGATCCTTAATAACCTTGTAATTCCTCCACTTCTGTTCTGCGGGACATTTCTTTTTGGTTTCGTATCGCCTTTAGAGTTAAAAAAAGTCATTCTAGGTCAAAACTGGAGGTCTGACCTCAAAGAGGGCTGGAAATTGTCTTTGTTAATACACCAGCTTAGATTTTAAAGGGTTCAGAGCTGAGAATCACCTACCATGAGATCCGATTGGGTCCATTTTTCCATCACTTAGTGTTATCTCCTCCGTCTGGGAGTCCAGAATGCCTCTCTTCCCATCCAGGACTTTCATCTGGCACTGTTCTCGCTATATTTCTCGCTGTCTCTTCCTGTCTCTTTAAGTAATGAAGGCCTCAGGTTTGAGTGTCAGTCAGTGATATTCTGTTAGAGTGCTGCTGCTGCACTGATGCTTCTGTAATGCAATCAGTGTTTCCTGTCAGGGAGTGAAAGGGGGTTGGGGGGGGGGGGGGGAGACATGAGAGTTTCTGAATATTACCTGTGTCTGGTGTAGAGTTTGTGAACTCAAAAATATGCACTTAGTATGATTTCAAAGCATATTAGGATCTGTAGTAACACAGAAGCCTAAAAGAAAATCTTTCTCGCTTTTAGTCTAACATGCATGTAGTTTTGTAATGTTTGGATTGTTGGCACAGGAACTCATAAGCGTGCCAGTTGTGTACTTCATGTTCAGTATTGGTGCCGCTGTGTGGGAGTCGTAGGAACACGTGTATGCCTTGAAACATACTGTATGCATGGATGGGGCTGCAAAATAAATCCCTCTGAACCAAACCGAAGGCTGCCAGAGCCCTTGTGCTGCCTGAAAGTGGAGGCAGAGCTTTATCACGGTAACAGTGAGGAGCGAGTGAGAAAGAAAGACGAAGAGGAGGGAGGGAGGGAGGGAGCGGGAGTTAATGCAAAAGGGATCTGGAAAAGAGGACAGAGAGCCAGAAGAAAGAGAGAGAAGAGGTGTGCCAAGCTCCTCGGCCGGCTCCAGTGGAGGTTTTCTTCTTGTTGTAATTGTTTTGGGGGTTTGGGGGTCAAGATGAGCAGCCCGTGCCTGCTGCGCACTGCCCCCATAAGCCAACCCCGGCTAAGAGAGGTCAAGATCAGCCTAAAGGCCAGCAGCAGGGATGCTGGAGCCGTCCGGAGCAGCAAGGAGACCGCAAGCCGACCCTTTACTCCAGCTGAGAAAGAGGCCCAGGTCCGGGTCGGAGCGAGCAGCAGCAGCCGGAGCAGGAGCACCCCGCCGGTTCATCGCGCCCTCAGACCCGAGAGCAGGAAGGTAACAAGCAAGCAGCAGGTACCGGAGCAGCACCCCGAGAGGAATGGCACCTTCCTCCACATCCCACCTACCTCGGTGCCCACAGGGCTCTCCCCCTTCTCCTCATCATCGTCCTCATCCTCCTCCTGCACCCCCCGGCGTCCACGGCCCTCTCAAACTCACCCGGACCTGGCCCCCATCCTCTCCTCCTCCTCCTCTTCCTCATCAGCCAGGAGCATGAAGCGGGCGCGCTGGCTTAGTTACAGCACCTCCAACATCTGCTTCAACTCCATCCTGGATGGACGCTTCAGGCAGCTGCAAGGTAACTGGATCCTGACCGTGGAACCGTGTGTGTGCTTATGTGTGTGTGCGTGTGTGTGCGTGCGTGTGTGTGTGTGCGTGGGTGTGTGCTTGCTGAGAGAGTTGGTCCATCATGTCCTGCCTCACAAGGATGACACTTCTTAGATCATGCCCCTCCCTTCTCCATCATGTGTTTATGTTCATGCCCGGGCAATGATGGAGGCCAGAGGTTAGTTTGTCATTAGCACTTGTATAAACGAAATATATCTAGTGGTTATTTACTTAATTTCTGGAAGCTTTGACTCTGCCCTGATTAATAACAATCTTGGCTTTGAATAATTTAAATAACACCTCAAGATAACAACCATTTGTCGTCTCTTACAAGATACACTGCCATGTATGGCCTTTAACTTTCACAAACTGCTTCAAAACAACAAGGTGATGCGTCTCTGGAATGAATTTCTGAAGAAAAAAAAAAACAACCACTTTCTCCACTGGAGTAACTCCTTGCTGCCTTTATTGTTACAGTTTTAAGAGAGAACCATGCCGTCACAGTGGATGTTTTTTTTTTTCTGAGCTTGCACTATGCTACCCAACTCCCTGATGACAGGAATGCATTAGTGAGGGGAAGAAAATGGAGGAGACGATGCAGGAACAGAGGGAAAGGCTTTCTCCCCCCCCCCACTGCCTCTGCTACATTTCAAGTATCGACTGATCCTGAAGGCTGCAGAGTCAACTGATAGCGGAGCTGCAAACTTCTGAAGCTTTTCTCTAAATCAGAGATGCCATGAGACGGGCCAAACACATCAATTTACCAACTGCGTGTCATAAAGTATTTCTTACAGGATTTTCTTTTCAAGATTGTTTTCAGGATTTTGACAAAATTACAACAGATTGAAGTTGGAAAGGACGACTGTGATGAAGAGGCAGAAAACGGCTTTTGTGCATTTATTGATTTATAAAGCATCCATTCGTTTTCAGACTTTATAGTAGTTTGACGTGCCCCATTGATGGTTATTTCTGTTGTTCTGCCTGCGAACAAGCAGTTCCCCCAGTTCTTTTTTGAGCTTTGCAAAAAATATTTACACTCCTTTGACTTTCTTCAGTTGAATCAATCGGGATCTAACTTGATAGAACAGTATAAAAGGTGTTCAAATTGGTCAGACTGGATGGAGAGCATTTGTAAAGATACATTTACAAATTACATTTACAAATCTTGCTACAAATTTTTCATTGGGTTTAGCTCTGGTCTTTGACTAGGCCATTCTTTGTACTTGATCCAAAACATTTCAGTGTAGTTCAGTTACAAACCTTTCAAATTGTCTGACTGGAGCATCTTCTCCCACATTTGCTGTGTCCGATTTATGACGTGGAACAAACTGTAAATATGTCTTCAAATGCCTTTCTTTTAAGAGTTCCTTTCTTCTTGTCATTTTGACGTAATATCTGGATTTGTGGAGTTCATGACGCATGGTTTTCAAGTTTACTGATTCAACCTCCAGAGCTTTGGAGATCCTCCACATATTACTGCTGCATTCCTTGCTCTCTATGATGCTGTTAGTTCTTGAATGTCCACCAGCTAACCTCTGAGGCCTTAACAGAGCATGTAGATTTATGCTCAGGTTTTATTTAGGATTATCATACTTAAAGGGGCTAATTATTACACATGCACAGCACATTTCCAGATTTTAACTTGTAAAGAATGTCTAAAATAATGTCAGTTTTTTTCCACTTTTCAATTATTGCAATCTTTCACATAAAATCCCCACGAAATACAAAAAGGTTGTGAGGTTGTGAATACTTTTACAAGGCACTTTAACTTGCTCCAGAAGTTGCCCGGTTTTGCTTTTCGCGTGCCTCTTTTGCATCCTACCTCTAATTCCCCTAATGCTCGGTCAGACATAAATAAACTGTGCAAACATCAAATGCACATTAATCTGATGTTCAGGGGCTTCATATAGTTCTGTTAAGGGAGCAGACAGTTTATTTGCCTTGAGAGCATGTCTAACAAGAGCATGCAAGGGGGTATAGAGAGCATGGAGAGGCTGAGTTTCATCGCCATGCTTTGCTGAGTGTACCTGTCCTAGTGTCATGGTGTCATGGCTGCAGGACAGGTTGCTTTGGCTGTGCCTTGACAGGGGCATGTAATAGGGTGCTCTGGGACTACTGGGCCACATCCAGTATGAGACGACTGTTGGGGGGAAAAAAACAGATCAAGCCGTGTATAGGAAAAATCCATCAACATGAATAAGTCATAGGGCTTTCACTGGAGTCAAAAAGTGGTTGAGAGATCACCAAGTAAAAACATGTGAAACAGAAGAATGTTTAGTAAGACTTGTTCTAATATAAAGAATAGGAAAACCTAAAGAAGTTGGTGGACACAAGTAAGAAGATTCAAAGGCCCAATTCATTTTGTGTGGACGAAAAACTGCAAGCACTCTAAACATGCAGTGTTCCTCTCACACGGCATCATTAATTAATGTTGAAAAACAGATAATGCTAAATGGTTTTCCTCTCTGAACGAAAAACAGAAAAAGTACTCTGTAAAGTCATGTCAACTGCTTCCTACACACTGAGTTGTGTTCGTAGCCGAGTTAAATTAAATAATGTTTGAAGTCATATGGAGTCATACTTGGTAAAACGCAAGAGTAGAAATGAATGTCTTAGAAAATGAGAAACGTCCATTGTATTTATACTTGCTTTCTCAGTTTTACATAACTGCTATCTTTTGCAATAGTTTAGGAGGTCCAGTGTGGAAATGTTGTAGTTCACCATGTCAAAGATGCACATTTTTATGATTGTTAATTAAAACACTATTGATGGATAAACAATAAGCCAAAGGTGGTATAAAAAAATTGGGCTTTATTTTGATGTCTAGAAGGCAACATGCTACTAAACCTGAAATGTTATAGGTAAACTGTTTATCTTAAGGTTGTGACTTATTTTGGATCGTTGGTTCAATCTGCCTACACAGATTTGAGCTGACTTAGTTGTTTTCTTTTAGATCAGTAATAATTGCTGACTTTGAGCTTTATTCCCATCAGCACCAGCTTCCGCACCTAAGAGTGTTGTTGTCAGTGATCTGTCAGTGGTTAGTTTAATTGATTGGAAAAAGATACAAGTCTTGAGTTTCCGATCAATAGTTCACTAGTCAGAATCGACCAAGCTGTACTTTATTGTCACTCTATTCCCCCCCACCTTTTTTTTTCTTTCATGCAAGTTTCTTAAAAAGTAGGTAGTGTGTCCTGGGTGAGCCCTTTATTCTGCTGCCTTGAAATCAGTCAAAGTGCATTGCAATAATTTATTTTCTGGAGCTGGACAAAATGCAATACAGTCAAAAACAGTTCATTGATCCCAAAGGGAAATTACATGCTGCTGTATTTATTAATTCAATATTCTTCAGAGAGTGATTGTAGATGGTGCTGGTGTGTAAAAATATTGTCTCTAAACCGACCAACCCTCCACTGATTGCACATGCAATAAAGCAATAGAAAACTTGTTCAAGACACAAAACAAGTACTGTCTCGGATTTATCAAGTGCTTGTGTGTCGCTCCTTTTTAATGCTGCCCTGGGCAACTGCCCATATGGTCCATGTCAAAAGTTGCCACTGTATATATTTTAATCAAAACCTTCATAATTTGTTGTATTAGACATATTTTAATAACTTCTGCAGCATGTGTTTGCACTTATAGAAACATAAATACATGGTGATTGTTAATATGCTTTTCTTTTCTAACCTAATGACAGTAGGGCTTCAAATACTTGGTATATGAAACGTTTTTACATGTATTCTGATATACTCAAACCCTAGATAGTATTGTATGTCGTATCGCTAATAACATTGATATTATTTAATCTTCTTCCGCTCTGTAAAAGAACAGATGGAATTTAAGGATTAAACAGAGCTTTCTATTCAAAAGAGCGCTTAAGGCTTTATTCAGTTTAGTCAGAGCTGTTGTCATATCAAGCTATTCCTCATCTGCAGAAAGCTTAGCAGACGACATGAAAACAGTAACTCCCCCCCCATTACTCTCTGTTGTCCCATTGCTGCCCACTTGGCTGAGAGCTTCCCTGTGCATCCATGCTGTCCCTTCTCAAGGTCTCTTATTGTGATATGATATGGCAAAACAGTGTGGGGATGCACTTTAATTGGCCTCTCACTGACTGTGCTGTGAAATCCTCTGCAGCCCAGATAGTTCAGAGAGGATTTGTCACAGTTTTTAGTCAGGCTCTTCTTTTGTCTCCGTTTTCTGTTCCTACTCTCTCAGCATTTGTGCTGCTAATGGAGCTTTGAGTTATTTGCATGTTTTAATTTCCATTACTTTTTCATTACGTGGGGAATCCATGTGGATGCAGCGGAGCAGTGTGTGCTGTTGTTCTGCTGAGGGGAGCAGAGCGGGGCATGATTTATTTACTGTACCCTGCTGCACCATGTGTTTTACATACTGTAACTCCTGATTCGTTCTCCTGGATGGTGCTGGGAATTCAGCTGGAGCTGTAAAGGAGCTTACTGGGTGTTTTTGGCAACAGCAGGGGAGATACTGTGGGTGATGTGTTTTGTTCTGTTTATCTCGCCATGCCTCTGCACAGTAAACCTGAAAGACTGCCTCCCAGGGAGCTCTTCCTCTTGCCAAGTTTACTTCCATCCAGAGTTTATGTCTCCTCCTCAATCTCACCTTGCTTATTGACATCTTCTTAACCTAGAATACAATACCTGGCATCTTTGCTCCAGCCTGTTCTCCTGTTGTGCCCTTTCTTATTTTAGTTCACAAGTCATTATGAAGTCAGAGATAAACAGGGCAACCGTCAGTGCGGAGACTAAAGGGAACTGATGTGTTGCATGCTGGGACAACTGGGGCTGGGATTGTCCCATTGCTGACATAATAAGTTTTAAGTAACTGTGACTTAATCTGTGTGTATCTGCAGTTAAAGTAGCTGTTAGCAAAATCAAGGTTAGTGTAATGAGAAAGCACTGCCCCTCTGTTCACCTTGCTCTGGATTATTTAGGTTGCCACAGAAATATGTTGAACAGATGCAGAACTGGCTCACTTGATGTAATCTTTACTTGGTCGGTTTCAGTTTGTTTTTGTTGCAATATGCCTTGCAGGTATATTTATAACCTTGAAATATTTGCCTTTTTTCTCCAAGTTGCAGCCACAAATGTTAATGTATTTCACTCAAAGCATTACAAAATAGTGCATACTTCTGCAAATTATATAGGATTTTTTAAAGTTTTCTACAGATAAATTAACAAAGGTTAATAAGTATCATCGTTAACTGTAACGAACACAGCAGACAAGTCAAGGATACAACTGGGGAAGCATTTAAAGTTGTGTGAGGCTATAAAGCAATATCCTCAGATTTGAACCTCTTACTGACTACTATTCATTCAAGACTTTAGCACAACTACAATCCCAACAAGATCAGAAAACCAACCAAGAGAACCTTGGTAACTCTGGAGAAGCTACAGAGGTCAAGAGCTCAGGTGGGAGAATCTGCAGACAAGACAACTGTTACTTGCGCAATCCACAAAACTGCTATTTAGTGGCAAGAAGAACCATTGTTGAAGAAAAGCCATAAGAAGGCCTTTTTGAAAATTGCCACAGGCCCTATAGAGAAAGCAGCAAACAACTGGAAGAATGCTGATAAATTTCTGTAAATAAATCCAGGAAGAATATCTGTTAGAGGCTATAAAAACTTTGGGCTGAGGTGAAGGCTGACCTTCCAGGAGGACACCGACCCTAAACAAGCAGCCAGAGCTGCAGTGGAATACTTTAGATCAAACCAGATACAAGTGTTAGAAAAGTCCAGTGAAATTGACAAAATGCCGTTTAGATTCTGTGGCAAAGCTTGAAAATGGATGTTCACTGATGTTCTTCATTCACTGTGCTTTTGCTATTTTGCAAAGAAGAATGGACAAACTTTCAGTTTTAGATGCGAAAGGTTGATAGCGACATATTCCAAATGGCTAACAACCGTAACTGCGACAAACGTATTGACTATGCGAAATACAGAAGCTTGGGGTTGTAATGTTGCACTATGTGACGAAGTCAAAGGGGTATGAAAACTTTTAGAAGGCATTGTAGAATAAGAATAAGATTAATTTTTTTACAGCACATTAATTTACTCAATAAGAGCTCTTCGCAGACAAACACTAGCATGCACAGCTATGTCTTCGGTTTGAAGAGCCCTTGTTGGAGACAGTAAATCCCTACCAGCTTCAATGATGCTGCTCTGTAGCTGTGAGGGCAGTGCATTATTCATGGGGCTCATGTTCTTTCTTAAACTATGTTCCCTCTCCAGATGAGCGCGAGGCAGTTCAAAAGAAGACCTTTACTAAATGGGTCAACTCGATCCTTTCCCGAGTTGGCTGTCGCATCTCTGACCTCTACCTGGACCTTCGCGACGGACGCATGCTAATTAAACTGCTAGAGGTCCTGTCTGGAGAACGTCTGGTGAGATATGCTGTCTCTGCTTCCACTTTATTGTCGTAAAAGTTTAATGTTATTTCCGGCTCATTTGTGATGTCTTTTCTTTCAAAAATTCCTGTTTTCTTTTTCTTCCTTGTTTCCTTTGCAGCCGAAGCCCACTAAAGGTCGGATGCGTATCCACTGTTTGGAAAATGTAGACAAGGCCTTGCAGTTTCTCAAAGAGCAGAGGGTACACCTGGAGAACATGGGGTCCCATGACATCGTCGACGGCAACCACCGCCTCATACTTGGGCTCATTTGGACCATCATCCTGCGTTTCCAGGTAAACCGAGGCTGCAACATCTAAAAGATGGTGAAACTTAAAGCTGCAAAGATGCAGAATGTAATCATCTTGTCTGCCTCAAGTATAAAAAGCACCTAGAGGATATACTGTGCTGTGAAACTGATTATTTGAAAAAAAGTACGATCACATTCAATAAATTAAAATAATTAAAGGTTTATTTATTTCAGTTAGTCATTTCACAAAGTGAAACACATGACATACATTATATGTTGTATCTACACACTGATGATTTTAAGCTTTTCTGCTAACTGTGATACTTTTCCGCTTGCAGCTAATGAAAACATTACATTTAAGATTAGAATATTACATCGAACCAACAAAAAAAACTTTTTAATACAGAAATAGGAGCTTGATCTGATAAACGAGCCTCATCTGAAATCATATTGTAATTTATTAAATATAACTGTATTGCACAGATCGACAACAACAACAAAACAATTAATCGGTCCTGTCAGATATGTGCTCATAGCATCTGTCTGTCTAGGAACTAATAAAGAGCAAACAGATGCAATTCATCAGGGGCATCATTTCTTGTAAATCGTTAAAATGGTTTTACTGAGTCTTTTCCTGTTTTTTCTGGATAAACTAGAATCTCAGTGATTCTACATAACTCCTGAGTGCCTCTGTGTATACAGTAGTTAAGTGAATAAACTCAGGCGTAAAGTTTGAATTGCCGTAGCTTCACCCTTTCCTCTGCAGACTTCTTTATTTACTCACAATAACAGTGTGAGGGATCCATGTAAGTTGTGGATATTATTAATGGATGTCTGATTTTGTGCACAAAATGTAAGCAGTTGTTTCTGGGTTTTTACACGACTCTTTTAGGAGCATCTACAACTCACATCTCATTTAGTTTTTCTTCTTCCGTGATTTTTGATTTTGCAGCCAGGTGAATCACACTTGCATAGCTAATGTATGTATTTGTATAAGTCGAGGCATATCTAGGGAGGAGTCTGATAACCACATGTGCATATTATATTACATGATTACCATGTAATATACTTTGATCCATTTGTACATATAATTTTATACATCTAGTTTTTTTGTGCAGATAATCTTTTGCTTTCACCATATGTCTGGTTTATGAAACAAAATTGGAATTGGTTGTTAGTTAGGTAAACAATCAATTCAAGGTTTGAGAGCCTACTCTAATTAAATGGAAGCATAAGAAAGTTTTTATTTAATTTAATCATTACCAGAGGTGAAGTCAGCAGTGTTACACTGCTCTATAGATAAACATAGCTCTACTAATAATTCACATAATATATATATATATATATATATATATATATATATATATATATATATATATATATATATATATATATATATATATATATGTATATATACATATAAGTTTGGACACAACTGTGTGTCCAAACTTTTGGTCTGTACTCAATACATTACTCAATATATTAGTAACAAATGCCTCAAGAGTCTTGCAGTTAGCATGATTAAAGGTATGAGGATTGCTATTTCTAATTGCATTCCCAAAAGAATGAAGTCACCAAAAAACTAAATAACAAAGAATAGAAAGAGAAAATGTGCTGTAAAAAGTAAAAAATCGCTCCTGTTGAATAAATAGCAGACTTTTTCCTACAAAGAAATTACAATTTCCTTTTTAAGGCTTTTTGCAACGTTTGTACATCGTCTGACTTCATTTGTTAAATACCTCCCTCATAGGTACATGTTTAAGGAGGAATAGCAATGGAGGCGTAGCAAAGAGTGTTGTTAGCTAACCATGTATCCACTGCATTCACTAAAAGTGCCATTAAAAATCTGTGTTTTAATTTAACTTTTGGAAAATTTCACAAATCAATTTTTTCTTTATTTGCAGTCAAACCCAACATCCACAAGTATTAGAGTAATTATTGATAGTCAATCAGCAACAATAAACACGTCTCCTTTCCTGTTGTTTTAGTTCAGATGTGTCCACATGCAGGTATCTTATCAGTGAGCAACATTTAAACCTGCAGTTTCGGGATTATTTCTTTCGGGAACGATGCCTTCAGGCTCCAGTATTTTTCGTTCTTTAGAAGCACACCACACATGTCTCTTTCACTCTTATCATCCAGTGGGGAAGGGGAGAGTCAGATATTTATTTTTAATTTGACAGCAGCGTTGTTATTTTTAGAAATGATAGTTCAAACAATAAGTCCTTCTACATTATTCAACTTTTTCAAGAGATAAGTAAAAAAAAAACAGGCTGTATTTTTCAGTCTGCATTAGCCAAGGAGAAGCAAAGCTGCCTAAATTTAGCAATCTCTCAGGACCTGTCGCTTGTATCACATCACTGCTCTAATTACTGGCCCACTGTGTGGGAAATGAACTTCAGTCATTACCACCTATTTTCCACCCATCTTAGCCACTGCTGAGTTTTGTAACAATCCTTTATGACTAATAACATTAATGATACATCACTGGAGATTTACTTTAATTTTACACAAAGATGGAAACCAAAGGAATAAAGTGAGAAACTATTCCCTGATGCAGTGTCCTCTCGGTTGTCTGTGTTCCTACTTCTTTCTTTGTAAAAATCAAATATTAAGTTTTATCATTTACCATCCATCTGGGCTTCCTGTTCTTGATCAGATCCAGGACATTATTGTGGAAACCGGCCAGGCAGACCAGAAGGAGACACACTCAGCTAAAGATGCTCTTCTTCTGTGGTGTCAGATGAAAACTGCGGGGTAAGTACTTTATGTGGCCTTTAGCATCACCAAGCTGCTGTAAACATCCATCGGGAATTTGCAACCAGGTGCACGTCTGTTACCGTTTCACAACTCCTAGTTTTCATTTCTTAAATTGTGCTAAGAGGGTACATGCTACATTGTAAAAGTATTCAAGCCTCTTGAACTTTCGGTCTCTTTTATCTCATTGCAAACGCAGACATTGGTGTATTTGATCAAATCTTGTCATAAAGTGGTGAAAATAGTGAAAGGAAAATAAAGTGTGCTTTTAAAACATCTGTACAAATAAAAAAATGGAATGGCCTAGTTAAAGTTCAACCCTATATTCAATTGATACACCCAAATTTTTAGCGTTTTATTTGTTCACAATTGTGGATTATTTTGTCATCATCTGTCACATACTTTTCAATTAAAATACATTGAAGTTTGAGTTTTTAACATCTGGTAATGTGAAAAAGAAAAAGTGTGAACACTTTAGCAAGGGATTGTAGGATCACAGTTTTTGTGAACTACTGTAATTGCTATGTCTAAGAACGGGGATCGATAGAACAAGTTTTGAACTGCTGAAGCAATATCAAAAGCTAGTGCTTCACACAGAGAAATACAAATAGTTCTGTATAAAAACGTATTTTTCTTCAAGGCTTAAAGCTATGGATATGAAAGACTCCGCTTTATACGGAGCATAGACATTGATTTGAAGCTTGAGCTTCGCAGAAATATCCTTTCATGTTCAGTCGGTGACATCCCATCACTGTTATTTCACAGATACCCGAACGTCAACATCACAAACTTCACCAATAGCTGGAAAGACGGAATGGCCTTCAACGCCCTCATACACAAACACCGGTGAGGAAAGATGAATAATGAAACTGCTCTCACCAGCTTACACATCTGAAAACATAGTCCAAACCTGCCTGCTCTGTGTCTCCCCTAGTTTTTCTCTTTCATCTCTCGCCCTGTGTTGTCTTTTTTGCCCTTTCATGTCTCTGCTAGGCCTGATCTGGTGGACTATACCAAACTGAAGAGGTCCAATCCCACCCACAACCTCCAGAACGCCTTTAATGTGGCAGAACAGAAACTTGGCGTAACCAAACTGTTAGACCCAGAAGGCGAGTGACCGATAATAACTGTGAAGACCTCCATGTAGAACTAAATGTTTATCAGGATAAATCTTGGTGACTAAAACAAACACCTCAGGAGAGGTGATGCCTCTCGCTGTGGTGATTAACTCGCTTGGCATTTTGTTTTGCAGATGTGTTCACAGAGAACCCAGATGAAAAATCCATCATCACGTACGTTGTGGCGTTTTACCACTACTTCTCTAAGATGAAGCAGCTTGCTGTCGAGGGAAAGAGAGTTGGAAAGGTGAGATGGAAACACGGCACTCATTAGTCTGTCAGGCCGGCAGTCTTGTTTATATATTTGCCTTCCTTATTCAGGTTCTGGATCAAGCTATAGAGACGGAGAGGATGATCGATAAGTACGAGACGCTGGCTTCAGACTTGCTGACATGGATCGAGCAGACCATCGTCGTGCTAAACAACAGGAAGCTTGCCAATTCTCTGACAGGAGTCCAGCAGCAGCTTCAGGCCTTCAACACGTACCGGACTGTGGAGAAACCGCCCAAGTGAGTCAAAAACCCTTATTGAAATCAGTCGCTCTATTCTTGCATCTCTTTTTGTTTTGATATGTGCTGGTCTCTGTGAACCACCTTGTGGTTGAAATGTGTTTAATTTTTCTCAGGTTCCAGGAGAAAGGGAATCTGGAGGTGCTGCTCTTCACCATTCAGAGTCGCATGAGGGCCAACAACCAGAGGGTCTACACGCCGAAAGAGGGAGCCTTGGTGTCAGACATCAACAGGGTGAGAAGTTGTCCTGGGAAAAAACCAGCGGTCTGCTCCACACAGATCTCTCAATAAAAGTTTCACTGTGTTTGGAAGTTGGAAAAAAAATACAGGTGCTAATAAAAGAACTGTTTCATTGTTCGTTTATTCTGTTTTTAAAAAACAGAACAGTTTTTTCAATATTAAAAAAAATATTTTGAATAATGCATTGATGCTCTACCAATATTGTATTGTTCACCAGGCATAAAATACTGACTATGACATGTGACTTTTAGAGTGCTTTGCAAACATATTTTGTAGCTTTTGAATATTTTCACAGGTTGTCATATTTCAACTATTTCGTAAAAGGATTTGACATAACACACCGACACAAATTCTTACATAATTGTGAAGTGGATGGAAAAATGACACATGGTCTAAATTTTTTTTAAAATACAAATTGAAACCAGCGACTCCAGAAAGGGTTTAGTGAAGTGGTCAAAATGGGGAGCCTCTTTAAATCTAAGTGTGGGATCCCAGAGTCAAAATCCAACTTTATTTCAAAACTTTAATTACGCTGTTTTAAGTCTTAAAGGCATTAAGGCATTTGAATCTGGCAAAGAAAAAGTGACATTGGTATAAACACAAAAAATGCACAAAATTAAATAAAACCCTAAAAATGAAGCAAATTATTGACATGTTTTCCCCTTTCTCAGAAGTATTGTCTTCTAAATGTTATTTCCTATCTGACTAAAGAGGTTGGAGGGCCTGTCAAGTTTATCAGGGCAATCATAACTTGACTTTGAGTCATCCTTTGCAGCACCACTTATAAAACAACAAAAGTGTGGCACACATGTGTACTCAGGCTGCCACCACCGTGCTTAATAATAAGGATGATGAGCACATAACATTCCCGTAAAACACATTGAAGTTCCTGGTCATAATAATGTTTATGGGGTATGAATACGTTTCCATGGTGTATGTCAAAATACACAGATTTGTCTCAGCACACATCCATTCTACATTGTCAGGATATTCTTTAAGCATCAGAGTTTCTCATCCAGGATGAGATCAAGCAGAAGGGAGCATCTAAATTTTTTAAACACCTCACACATCCCAGTGCTGTTGATGCTAAAACGACGAGGCTCGCAAACACTACAAAGACTCAGGATGCTTCTCATCATCCCCATCGCAGGCCTGGGAGCGTCTGGAAAGGGCGGAGCATGAGCGGGAACGGGTCCTGAGGGACGAGCTGATCCGGCAGGAGAAGCTGGAACAGATGGCGCGAAGATTCGACAGGAAGGCGGCCATGAGGGAAACGTGGCTCCTGGAGAACCAAAGACTAGTGGCTCAGGTCAGCCGACTGCTGTAAACCGAGAGCTGGTTTTAAATGTGTTTCTGTTTCATTTAAGCTTCAAAAACAGGTTGAGGTTAAAACATATAGAGATATGAAAAAATAACTGTTCCCTGTGAAAATTCTTTATTAGGTTATATCAAAGCCTGTTGAACTGAGCCACACATAAAACTAAAATACAAATCAACATTCACTCTGCACACGCTCCTCAGGATAACTTTGGTTACGACCTGCCAGCCGTGGAAGCAGCTAAGAAGAAGCACGACGCCATCGAGACAGACATCGCCGCATACAAAGAGCGCGTTCAGGCGCTGGTGAACATCTCCAAGGAGCTGGAGTCTGAGCGTTACCACGACGCCAAGCGGATCGACGTGCGAAAAGACAACATCCTGCGACTGTGGGACTACTTGCAAGAGCTGCTGAGGTCCCGCAGAGGGCGTCTGGATATGAATCTCACCCTGCAAAGGATCTTCCAGGAGATGCTCTACATCATCAGCTGGATGGATGAAATGAAGGTAAAAATCATGTGTACTGACTTGAAAGAAACATTAACATTTCATGATGAAACCTAATTCAAAAGCCTCTCCTCAGGCACGACTGCTCTCTCCTGACTTTGGGAAACACTTGTTAGAGGTGGAGGACTTGCTTCAAAAACACGCTCTGCTAGAGAACGACATCGCCCTGCAGGCAGAGAGGGTACAGAGTGCCAGTGCTGCTGCTCTGAAGTTTGCAAACGGAGATAGTAAGTGGAACACACTCATTGCTCCTCTGGGAAACTTAAAAAAAACCATTAATGTGATGCATTGATTAGAGATTTTAAATGAAGCAGAGCATATTGCAGATGTGAATGTTGTTTTAGGGTAGGGTTAGGGTTAATCTTGTTCTCAGGTCTTCTAATTATGCTAATATTAATAAATATATAACCATAGTTTAAATATTTTATATCAAATATATTTTAACGATGTATATAGTTTACAGTGGGATATAATCCTTAGGTAAAGAGACAAACCTCCAAGAAAATGAAAAAATATGAACTAACAGCATGTTCTAATAGCTATTAACAACTTATATTGTTGACATACTTTCTCTTTCCAGGCTATAAGCCATGTGATCCTCAAGTGATTCGAGACAGGGTGCAGCACCTCAACCTTTGCTACCAGGAGCTTTGCACCCTGGCCGCACAGAGGAGAGCTCGGCTGGAGCAGTCCCGCCGCTTCTGGAACTGTCTGTGGGAGGTGGCGGAGCTGGAGAGCTGGATTAGAGAGAAAGAGCAGCTTTTCTCCTCTCTGGATTATGGCAAGGACCTGACGAGTGTGCTGGTGCTCCAGAGCAAGCACAGCGCCTTCGAGGACGAGCTTGGAGCTCGTCGCAACAACCTGCAGCAGGTCTTGGCTGAAGGGGATAAGATGATCCAGGCCAAGCACTTTGGCTCTCCAAAGATCCAGGAGTGCATGGATGACATCAAGAGGCAGTGGCAGCAGCTGGAGGACCTGGCTGCATTTCGAAAGCAGAACCTTCGGGACACCCAGACATTCTTCCAGTTTCAGGGTGATGCTGACGAACTTAAAGCCTGGCTGCTGGATGCCAAGAGGCAGATGAGCAGCAATGACGTTGGTCACGATGAGTACACAACTCAGCGACTACTGAAAAACCAGAACAACTTGAGAAACGAAGCCATCAAGAATGGAGCCACCATTGATGCGCTGTCCAAACAGGCCAGCGCTCTGCCAGAGGAGCTACAAAACACCCCTGACATTCAGAGACGTCTAAAAGACATCAAGGACCTTTACATGGAGCTCCTGACTCTGGCTGACCTGAGGCAGAAGAAACTGGATGACACCATGGCTCTGTACACCATCTTCAGTGAGACGGACGCTTGTGAGCTCTGGATGAGCACGAAGGAGACATGGCTGGTGGATTTAGAGGTTCCTGAGAACCTGGAGGATTTGGAAGTGGTACAGAACAGGTAGACCATCAAGAAGATGCCATTAGAGATCATTCGTCTAAACTGAACTAATTGGCTGGAATTTTCTGCATCACATTGACCGCTGCTGTTATTCTAACTAACAATTTTCTTATTTGCAGATTAAGCGCTCTAGCTCAAGAAATGGTGAACGTTCAGTCAAGAGTAGATGACGTCAACAAAGCTGCAAAACAGCTTGAGGAGAGCAGACACCCTCGCACCAAAGACATCAAGGAATGCCAGACACGACTCAATAAGAGGTACATCCTGGACAGGTTGCCAGTCCATCACAGGGGAACACAGAGACCCACTGGACAAACATCCATGCAAATGGTATTTTTAAGAAAAATTATTTGTGAGGTATGATCCTTAGTGTAGCAGTCCACAACTGAGCCGTCCGAGATTCCAATTTCAAACTTGGCATCTTTGCATTTTGGCCCCCTTCTCATCTCTACCCATTTTTAGTCTAAATATAGTCAAGTATGGCCACCAGAACAAATAAAATAAATTTTAAAAAACTGACTGTTTTTCATAATATTGCCTTACTGGCAGCATGCAGCAACAGGTGGGGAATTTACTTGACATCTCATTAATAGTACTTTCAACCACAACTACAGTGATGTTGAGACATTAAATTTATCGTTTTGTCAGCATAAGTTTTATAAGTTATAAGTAAACAATAATATAATCTTTACTCGCAACCCAGTGGAGAGTAAAGATTATCCTTAGATTTTTAAATGAATAAATTTCATCTTGTTTTTCTAAATAAAATTTTTTCTTTACTAAATTCCTGTGTTTTAGGTCATTGCTATCAGATAAGACAGGTAATAAGGCCGAGAAAATGAAATGTTCTTAGAATAGTGTATTACATTTTTCTTGGCATATAAATGATGAAATTAAGCTTAGTGAATGAAGCTTTTAATGGATTATTTCTTTCTAGATGGGAAGCATTCAAGGCTATGGTGGAGGACAAGAAAAGGAGAGTTGATTCTGCTGTTAGTCTACACAACTATGGGTTGGAGTGTGACGAGACAGAAACCTGGATCAAAGAAAAGACGCGGGTGATTGAGTCTACACAGGATCTGGGCAATGACCTGGCAGCCGTCATGACAATCCAGAGGAAACTGTTTGGCATGGAGAGAGATTTAGCAGCTATTGAGGCCAAGCTCACCTTCCTTAACGAAGAGGCAAACCAGCTGGCCCAGGACCACCCGGAGAACGCAGCAGATATCTTAGCCCGCAGGGCAGAGCTCGACACGGCCTGGGATAGACTTAGAAAGACCCTAAAGGACAGGGAGGACTCTCTAGGTGAGGTCAGTAAGTTACAGACTTTCCTGCAAGACATGGATGACTTCCAGTCCTGGCTATTCAAAACCCAGAAAGCTGTGGCATCTGAGGAGATGCCCACCTCACTGCAGGAGGCCGAAGAATTGCTCAGCCGTCACAACGCTGTGCGAGAAGACATAAACAATCATGAAGAGGACTATCACCGTGTGAGGGACACAGGAGCTCAGGTCACCCAAGGTCAGGAAGATGATCCTCAGTACCAGCAGCTGGAGCAGAGGCTAAATGGGCTGGACCGTGGCTGGTATGAGCTCCAAAAGATGTGGGACAGTCGCAGAAATTTTCTGGACCAGGGTTTGGGCTTCCAGCAGTTCTTGAGGGACGGCAAAGCTGTAGAGGCCATCCTAAATAATCAGGTAAACTTCTCCTGATGATGTCTTTTGGACTAAGTCAAAAACAGCTTGAAAACCTGATGTCAGCAATGCTGCAGGAATTCTGCAAGAATGTTGAGTGGAAGAATGCAGCACTATCAGTTCCAACACTGCACATTTGTCATGTAACTCAGTCAGCAGATTATGGGTTTCTGGACAGTCCGTTTTCATGTTCTCAGCGTTTTTTCTTAATTCCATGATGTCTATTTTATTGCAGGAGTACACGCTGGCCCACATAGACAAGCCTGACACGTTGGCAGGGGCAGAAAAGGCTTTGAAGAAGCACGAAGACTTCGTCAGCACAATGGAAGCCAACGAAGATAAGATTGATGGGGCCCTGCAGGGCGGACAGCGATTGGTGGACAGCAACAACTTGTACTCTCCCAAAGTCCAGGAGAAAATGGACTCAGTCCAGGACAGGTTGTGTTTTGTTTTTGCTTGACTTGAGTTTGTGAGATGACAATGTACGATTTAATCTCTACAGCTGGGTTGAGCAAATACGTTTTCTAAAGGGTCTCACAAGTAATGTAGTTGAGGCTGAGATCATAGGTTGGACTCACTATTACTAACTTTACAGATAAAGAAATTAATATTTCATATGATAGTGTGAATTCAAGCTGTGATGTCTAAAATCAACAGCTTGTTCTCCAAAAACCAGGGAAATAAATCAGTTCTACTGTCCAGTCAGTGAGAAGCTGTGTGATGACTACACACCCTTCCCGTCTTCACTTTATCCTTGTCCAGAATTTCAGATTACACCTGACATTTTGATTGGTTGACATGCTACAGAAAGAGGGGCTTGCCCAGAGTACCAGAGTGCTAATGTAGCCAACCAGAGAAACTACCGGAGTTTTTTTTTCTTTTTCCTTTAATAAAAAGGTTATTTAGTATTTGGATTTGAGTGTAAACACATTCAATAGATCCTTTAAGATGTCGTGAAACCCAGTTTTAAACTGTGTGATAGGTGTGGGATTTAAATCCTGACATCAATTAATATGACCAGATTCAAAGGCCACAACTGAACAGAGACACATGTATCAAAGTTGTAAAACAGGAATTTATGTTATTCGTAGTTTAATTTGTTCTGTGGTGTGAAGGTCAGTCAACCTGTAGTGTATGGCAAACTTTTCATAATAAGTACCAGGTCAGAATATATCTATTTTTCCAAGTATGACTTTTAAAACAGCTGTGGCAAGATCTTGACCTTTTCAGGTTGCTATACCTTAAAAACAATAAGAAAGGATATTCACACATACTGGTTCCCAGAAGTTATAACTTTCAAATTTGTAATTGGAAAGATTTACACATATTGCCTGAAGAAGGAATCTCAGAGTGGGTTTGTCACCAGCCCCAAACTCCAACAAAAGTCCAGCAGCAGTCTTTCTCTTAAAATGTGGTGAAAATTGCACAAATTGTTAGAAGTGCAACATGTTCTTTAGCCTCATTTTGTGAACATGTTGCTAGGGTGCGTGAAAAACAAAATTTACAATGCACTTACAATTGGTATTTCTGCTTCATAAATGTTATATACTGATGAATTGTTCTATGAATTAGTAAGACTGAAATATAAGACATTAACACATTTTTTAAAGTTTTAATTTTAGGCTGAAAATGTAAGCTTTCACAGAAATATCCTCTCATTTCCTTTAGAGATTTGCTTTGTGAAAATGTTTTTTTCTAGCCTCTGCATTATTAGCTTTAGAAAGGGCATTGGAGCTACCACCTTCTCTCCCAATACTCAGCTTGATAGACAGGCACCTGCAATAATGGACATTGATCTTTAACAGAGAGAGCTTTTCTTTTCGGTGAAGTGCAGAAAGACATGACTTTTTGTCAGTGAAGAGGGAGATCTGGTGGATTTGTCTACAGTGTGCAGTGTGAATTATGTCACAGAGAGATTTGTTAGGCAGAGAAGAAAAGGCCAACTCTGTCTGAAACTGTTATTAATGTATGGTATAACTTTGCTTTTGTGTTCGCTCTTCAGGCAAAGCAAGAATAAGAGACGAGCTGTGGATGTTTCTGAAAAGCTGAGAGATAACCGTGACCTTCAGCACTTTCTGCAAAACACTCAAGATGTGAGTTCAATATAGTTTTTGAAAATGATCTAATAATACCTTAGTTATTAGCTATGTGTTTGCGTTCTTTGTCCTTAATATTACTAGGCTATTATTTGGTTGTTATTACTATACCATTGAAGTTAGCCTTCCAGTAACATTTGGTCATAGTAATTTACAGCTCTGGAGAAAAATAAGAGGTCACTTAAAATGATAAATTTCTCTGATTTTACTTCCTATAGGTTTATGTTTGAGTAAAATGAACATTATTCTTCTATTCTATGAACTACTGACGACATGACTACAAGATTCCAAGCAAAAATTTAGTATTTATTTGCAGAAAATGAGAAATGGCCAAAAAAACTAAAAAGATGCAGTGCTTTCAGACCTCAAATAATCCAAAGAAAACAAGTTCATATTCATTTAGAAACAACGATACTAATGTTTTAACTCAGGAAGAGTTCAGAAATCAATATGTGGTGGAATAAGCAGGAGATTTTCAATGGGGTTCAGTGCAGAGGGCTGTATAATAAATATAACTTATCTTCATTATGTAGAACCAGGATTATTTCTCTCAGAAGATGCATTATTAATGCATAATGTTCTTTATTTGTCGCCATGCCTCAGCTGACTGTGTGGATCAATGAAAAGATGCTGACAGCTCAGGATACCTCATATGACGAGGCCAGAAACCTGCACAGCAAGTGGCTCAAACATCAGGCTTTCATGGCAGAGCTGGCCTCCAATAAGGACTGGCTCAATAAAGTAGATCAGGTCAGTAAAGGTTCCATGTTTTTTAAATTGGTTTTTTAATTAAATGGTTTTATTTATCTATAAAGATAAATAAAATCTTAACTTGCAGTGGATTTCTGCTATGACGTATTTGAGAACGAATCCTTTCTCTGTTTACTTTTTGTTTTTGCAGGAGGGTGAGGAGCTCATGGAATCCAAGCCTGAGTTTGAGCCCATTGTGAAGGAGCGCCTGGCCCAGCTTCATGAGCTCTGGGACAAGCTGGAGTCCACAACTCAGGAGAAGGACCGGCTGTTGTTTGATGCCAATCGCTCAGAGCTTTTCGACCAGAGCCTGGCTGATATGAAGAAGTGGCTGGCCGAGCTTCAGCAGCAATTGCAGAGCGGAGATGAGGATGTAAAAGATCTCACAAATGCCAATATTCAGCTGAAAAAGCACCAGGTCTGTATATTCCTCAGAAAAAAAAAAGAGTCTTTTTTTTGTTATTAGTTTTTTCTTTTTGGAGTTTTTTAGCATGTCCCATTTAAAATCGCACAATCTGAAGAATACTGTTCAGTTTAAGCTTTACTTTTAATCTGTTTTAAGCGAATGAACGTTGTGCTTATTGTTTGCTTTTAAAAACAAAACAAACAAACAACAATGCTTATACCTTTTAGACAAAATATATTTGTCCCAAGGGTCAAGCTAAAACACAAATTGTACTAAATAACTTGCCTTTAGTAAAACTTTTTCATGAATTTATATAAGAACATTCATAAGAGCTGTGGGTAAGCTTAGTTTCACGCTTAGTAGGCAGCACTTACTTTTGGTGAATTTACCCTCCACTGCATCTTGATTAGGCTCTTGAAAGGCTATTCATCTTTTTTTTTTCTCCTCCCATCACCGTTTTTCCCATGCCAGATGACGGAGAACCAAGTTCGTGACCGGGCGCGGGAGCTGGACGAGCTCCAGGAGGCTGTCAGGAAGCACGGAGGAGCCAGGGAGGACCAGCCGGAGCTGGAGGCCGAGCAGCAAGCCCTGCAGAGCGAGTTCCAGCAGCTCCTCACGCCGCTGTCCCAGCGCCGAGGCAAGCTGGAGGCTGCCAAAGCTGTCCATCAGTTCTACAGAGACCTGGCTGATGAGCTTGTAAGTGCGGATCTCATTTCACAGGGAATGGAAGAGTCAAAGCGCCTTGCTCTCACAAAATGATTGATAACGGAGAATTTGAATAATGAGGATACGATCCTAACTTGTCGGGACTTTAAGTCCCCTCTGGATGTATCCAGATGCATTGAGGTAGCTTAACGCATCTAAGGAACCTGATCATTTAAAGAAATTTTAAAGAAGTGTTTGGTCTTTAAGATATATTTTTTAAAATCTGCTCTCCTTTTGTTGTTTAGTGCTTCAGCTTATAGCAAAGTCAAGGCATCATGTTTGATTTACGCTGTGAAGGAGCAATAAATCCATGTAAAGAAGACAGCTGTGGAGATGATTTTTTATATGTGGTGCACATCAGAGATCTATGAAGCAATTTTTCAGACTCTGTTTCTGCTTTGTGTTCTTATCATCACAATCTTTTTTTCCCCTTTTTCCTTTTGTGTCTTTCAGCTCTGGATTGAGGAGAGGATGCCCCTGGCAATGTCACAGGAGCACGGCAACAATCTTCAAACTGTGCAGATGCTGTTAAAAAAGAACCAGGTGCGAATCTGTCTGTCAGCATTCGTTTTGGTGTAAACTGCTTTGTCCTAGTTTATTTAGTCATTTATTCTGGAAAACAGCACCCTTCAAATTTTGAATTTACATTCAGCGCCTTGCAAAAGTCAAAACCTTTCCACATTTTGTTGTCTTACAACACCAAACTTAATTTATATTTTATTAAGTTTTATGGTTATTTAAAAAAATGAAATATAAGTTAAATATAAGAATTTTTTAATTGAATTGAAATACATTGTAACACAATTTCATGTCATCAAAGTTCGGCAATTTGTATCATCTGAAGAACCACTTTTGGTGCAAAACCAATTTCAACCTTAATAAAAGATTATTTATCAGGTTTTATTAATAAATACTAGAAATGTCATTTATCTACTCAACCTAAAAAAGTACATTTTTACTGTCACTTTTCTGTTTGTCAGTGTTGTAAGGTATTTTCCATTTTTAGAAATATTTTGACGACATAAATTGTTAATTTCAATTTGCATAAATCTTTAGAAAAAGGAACACAAAAGTTTAACTCATATTTACAACAAATATCTTTACTTATGCTACCCTTTAAACTCCTAGCATATAAGTCAGAAACTATAAGTTAGGGGTTAAAATAGTCAGATTTGTTGACTTTTTTTGACAAGCTGTTTTCCTAAGGAGTTTATGCTCTAAAATTTCCAGAGTTCATCCTTGTCTTGTAGTTACGTTTAGCTGTTCTCTCATCTGCTCTGAACCAATTTCTCTCTCTCTGTTGAAAAAACATTCCCAGCACGATACTGTCACCACTATGTTTGCAGTGTTACTTTTCCAGATCAGAGGCAAACGTTACAGCTTATACTCACCATAATTTTCCTTCTGCTTTGTATTCATGCACTGCTTTATGTTGGTTTGTCACATGTCCTAAAATATTACATAGAAGTTTGTGGTCCACTAAGTAACACAATTTGTAAATATGAATGTTTTTTTATTTATTTCCAAGTTGTGCAAGCTGGTGCCCTTCAAATTTTGAGTTCAAAAAGTTTGACTGTGCAAAGAAAACAATGTATATTCTTTTTCCAGCTGCTGGGATTTTCAGTTGTTTTGGCTCCACTGACTTTCCTGTTTCTGTCTGAGTGAACTCACAGTATTGGTTTCCAGTGAAACGACGTACATTTGCTGTCTTTCTTTCTTTCCACCAGACGCTGCAGAGGGAGATCGAGGGCCACCAGCCTCGTGTCGGCGAAGTGCTGGAGCGAGGCAGACGGATGGCGGCTGCGGCCAGCGCGGAGGACAGGCCGGAGGCGGAGCGAATCGGGGACCAGATGCAGGAGCTGGAGGAGGCGTGGGCCCGGCTGCGGGACGAGATGGCCAAACGGCGAGAGAGGCTGAGCGGCTCCAACTTGGCCCAGCAGTATTACAACGATGCTGATGAGGCCGAGGCCTGGATAGGAGAGCAGGAGCTCTATATGATTGCGGATGAAAAGGCGAAGGTTAGTAGAGGAAGGCTCGCTCTGTGTGTGTGTGTGTGTGTGTGTGTGTGCGTGTGTGTGTGTGTGTGTGTGTAAGAGAGACAAGAGAAGGGGCCTGATTAGCTCAGGGAAGTTTCCAAACATGTTTAAAATTCTGATCTTATTATCCTAATCAAAGTAAAGGCATATCAGTCTGTTCAAATACCAAGTAATTAATTTATCAACATGATTACATGGTTTGGGTTCTCTTCAATTAAGAAGATCCGCTTTTTTTTTTTAAGTTTTAAATTAGCTCTCTCTACGGAGAGCTAATTTTGAAGTAATTTGTTTTGCTTTGATGGGTGCGCTCGTCTCCTGTATTTTTCTTCACCGTCCTCCTGTTTTCTCTCATCCTCCAGGATGAGCAGAGTGCCATGCTGATGCTGAAGCGCCACCTGATCCTGAAACAGGCAGTAGACGACTACGCCGCCTCCATTCAGAAGCTTTCCGATCGTGCGCAGAAGACGCTTGCAGAGGACCATCCCGACGGGTGCGTGCTTTAATTCTGTATAGTGGTCCTAATTTACTCTATCCCAGTCAGATGTGGTTTAGGCTGACAGGAGTGACAAGCATGTAAATGTGTGTCTTAATCAGCAGCTTCATCTAGAGTTAACCAAACTGTGATCTCTTGACCTGGTTTTTAAGTCTCTCAATCTAATTTCCTTCCACCCTCTCCCTTCATTATCTTTCAGGGAGGAGATCATAAGGCGACAGGGTCAGGTAGATAAGCAGTACGCAGGCCTGAAGGAGCTGGCAGAGGACCGCAGGAAGAAACTGAACCACACCTACCATCACTTCCTGCTGAGCAGAGAGGTGGAGGACCTGGAACACTGGATTGCAGAGAAAGACGTTGTGGCGTCCTCGCAGGAGATGGGACAGGACCTGGACCACGTCACGGTATCATAAGCAGAAATTGAGGGAAAAATAACCAAAACTATGAAACATTTCTGTTAAGTGTGATTGTCTCTGTCTTTAAGGAAGGTTTCTAGTGATTATTTTTTTGTTTGCTCCTCAGCTTCTGAGGGATAAATTCAGAGAGTTTTCGCGGGACATGGGGATGATAGGTCAGGATCGGGTGGACATGGTCAACCAGACCATAGATGAGCTGATTGAAACGGGCCACAGCGAGGCGGCCACCCTGGCAGAGTGGAAGGACGGCATAAACGAGAGCTGGGCCGATCTCCTGGAGCTCATCGACACTCGATCTCAGCTCCTCACGGCGTCTTACGATCTCCTCAAGTAAGTAGAAGACATCTTACCACCTTCCAATAAGATACTCAGAAGTCTGTGGTTGCATTTTAACACAGAATGAATACATAAAAGGAATGCCGTCAAAACAGAAAACATTTGAAACAATTAATCGGATTGATTGTGATGAATCGATTACTAAAATAATCATCACCTAATTTAGTAATTGATTAATGGTTAACTGGAGTATACTGAGTCCAAATAAAAGGTTGTTTACTGAATGAACAACACACTCAGAGCAGTAACTAAGTCAAACTTATACCAAATATATACATTTTGCAGTAAAGATAAAATATAAAACTTTGTCTGTAAATATGTTCTACCCAGAACTCCTCAAATCACAATTTCAGCTTTACCTTCACTCTCACAGTGATCTTTTTATATCTGATTAATGAATTAATTGTCAGAATAATCCATAGATTAATCGATAACTAAAATAATCATTATTTTCAGCCTCGGTCTGCATGCAATAGCATAGTTGAAAAACATTAACATGGTGCCTACATCTCACAGATGTCATGGTCATGATGAATGCAGTGATACTAAGAGCCCATTCTTCTTGAAGGTACTTTGATGATGGAAAGGAGTTGGTGACGCAGATTCACGAGAAGCAGAAAGAGCTGCCAGAGGACGTGGGAGACGATTTCAGCAAAGCCGAGTCCTTCCACAGGATGCACGCCGCTTTTGAGAGAGACATCACCGCCCTGGGCAAACAGGTAGAACACAAGAGAACGGCTCTTTGCTCTGAAGCAACACAGCAGGCGGAGGCCGAGAGGTGCACTTTGATGATTTGTATCTGATACGGCCAGAGAGTGCTGTAATGTGTCTGCAACTGTGGAAGGTTAGAGGTGATTGTTTAAGAGGCAGGGTTTCTTTTATTTGTTTTTCTTTAGCAAGAAAACGATGCAGCTTACACAAAATGTTTAAATGTAATCATTGAGGTCCAATATATTTTTATTTATCATAAGAAAGTAAAATGTTTCTGAGTGTCTTTCAGCATTTGGGTTGAAATGATGACAGAGTAGATAGATAGGCAAAGTTTGGCAGCAATATTTTATTTGTTCAACTTTTAATAACTGGCTTATTAGTACAGTAAAACCTCTGAAGAGTAAATTAGCAATAGACCGATGAGAGGTTTATGTGCACTAATCATTTTGAAAGCTGCCCTTCTCCTACATTATTTCATCACCATCAAGAAGCCCCACAGCATGTTGCTGCCACCATCGTGTATAACAACAATGTTCTTAGGTTTAGGTTTTACAGAAAGTGAGGTTTGACGGTTAAAACTCAGGCACAATGCTGTGTTATACAGCAGGACATCCAGGGTTAGAACTGGGCTAAACAAAGGAAACAGGGAAATACTAGGATTCTGAAATGATCCACACTTCAGCACTATTAGAAAATATGTGGAGTATCTTTAAAAGCTTAGTCCATACCATTTATTTAGATATTTGCGGGGGTGTACGCAAATATTTAAGCATCTATGTATACTTGAGACAAAGAAAATACACAATAAATCAAAACTTGTTTTTAAAATGTCATTAAGGTTTCCTCATCATAAATTACCATGATAATCATGCCTGTGATGAGCGTATGTAAACCTTTCATCACTACTGTATCTTTGAGAAAAAAACACATTATCATGACTCATTAAAATTACATTAATGAGGCCATTATTAACTGCTGTGTCCTTTCTCTAGGTGCAACAGTTCCAGGAGACAGCCTTGAGACTTCGAGCTCAGTATGCAGGGGACAAACAGGACGCCATCCAGGCCATGGAGAGGGAGGTCGTAGAAGCCTGGAAGGGCCTGCTGGACGCCTCTGACGGCCGGCGGGCGGAGCTGGTGGACACGGCCGAGAAGTTCCGCTTCTTCAGCATGGTGCGAGACCTGATGGCCTGGATGGAGAGCATCATCCAGCAGATAGAGACCCAGGAGAAACCCAGGTGTGCACCTTTCAAACCATGCATAACGCAGCAGCCATGAGATGTTAAAGAAAGTTTATTTTTCTTTTGGATGTGTTTTTTGTATGTAAGCAGAACACCATTAGTGAAATGTAGAAAAACACTTAAAAAGTTTGGCTCTCTTTTCTTAATTTTAAAAATTCAGCTTTCGCTGGGTTTTTTTTTGTTATATTTGCACTCTTTAGCTCTGTATTTGGTTATTCACTCTAGTTTTCATGCACCAAATGTGGAATAAAGTGCAACAAAGGTTTTACTAATCCCAGCCATTTATGCATAGTTTATCAAAGATGCAGTAGTTTCAGAAAGTAATTAATTAGATAAAGCACATTGCACTGATCAGAAGTATTGTGTGTGCAGTTCCTTTTCCTGCCAACAGAGGTAGAAAGGTTTCATGCATTATTCGCTCCTGTTTCTACTTTCTACCCTCTCTTTCTCCTTCGTTAGGGATGTCTCCTCCGTGGAGCTGCTGCAGAAGTACCACCAGGGGATCCGATCAGAAATTGAAACCAGGAGCGCCAAGTTCACAGACTGCATAGACCTCGGCAAGTCCATGCTGACACGCAAGCACCGAGACTCTGCTGAAGTAAGAATGTGCTTAAATCCGGCTCCTTTTCTGCTGTTTGCGTTAGATTTAATTACTTTTCTCGGAACAATTATCCCCAAACAAACTGGGTTGCCTGAAAAAGAAAAAAAAATTAAAGTCTTCCTACATTCATCAGGGAGGCTAGAAAAGCAAACACTAATTAGAAATGGATAAAGGCAAAAGAAATTTAAATAAGCAATTGACCCTTGCCCGAATTGAGTGTTCAGTTAATTACTTCACAATGCTAATTCTTAGAGTATAATAGGAAATCTTGTGGTGAGTTTTTTTTAATAAGGCTGATATGTAACTGAGACTGTATAACATTTTGTGTCAGATCAAAGAGAAGCTGGTTCAGCTGATGGAGAAAAGGCAGGAAATGATGTTCAAATGGGATGACAGATGGGACTGGCTCCGACTCTGTGAGTAATGCATTCCCCCGATCCCTGACTTAATGATGGAGCAGCATGAGTATCCGCTTTATCAAAAAGCGAGCCATAAAAATATTCCCTTTAATGCTCTCAGTGCTGGAGGTGTGTCAATTTGCACGAGACGCTTCGGTGGCAGAGGCCTGGCTCATCGCTCAGGAGCCCTACGTGACCAGCAGGGACCTGGGCCAGAGCGTGGACGAGGTCGAGAAACTCCTCAAGAGGCATGAAGCCTTTGAGAAATCCACTGCCACATGGGAGGAACGCTTCTCGGCACTGGAGCGCCTCACTACGGTACGCAAAATTCCTGGACAACACTTATGCAATTTGTTTTTCAAAACATTGCGCGCTTATTCTGTGGCTGAAAAGCTAAGGATGAATTCAGCCAGCGTTTCTTTTCTTATTTTTTGTGTCAAAATTGTATGTTTTTGTTTGCCACTTACTGCACAATCTAAACTCTAAAGCAAATATTTCCACAGTGGACTTGGTGTAAATAAAGACAAAAGCTTAGAAAATAGCTTCAGAAATAGTTTTGTTATTTAAGGTGTTGTCAGTGAAGATAACAGGTTGCTGTGTTGCAGTTGGAGTTGCTGGAAGTGAGGAAGCAGCAACAGGAGATTGAGCAATTCATTAAAGATGAGCAGCGCTCAGATAAAGAAAGCAGGTAAAAACATATTGAAACTATCAAGTGTGTATAGAAGCACTCAAAACTACTAACATTTATTTTTTACCTCTACATGAAAGTGTGTAACGTCTAAAGCAATGTTGGTTTTGTTTTTTCTGGTGGATCTGCAGAAAACACCTTAATGCTAATAATAAGAACAAAGTGTTTCTCTTTCTCCGTTTTCTTTTTTTCTGCTCAGGAGAGAAGACACAGGCTTCGTAGAAGAATCTTCACAACTCTACACTATTGAGGAACAAACCCTGGTTAGTAATAAAGCCCCTTATTTCCATCACCTATTTTAATAACTATTTTTAAATAGACTCCTCTTTATTTAAGCATTTGTTTGTTAAAAAAAATCTAGTTATGCATTAAAATTGAAAGCATTGTTTCCTCCTACAGTCTGGTGCAATGGAGCCCAGCTCAGGTCAGCTGGATGGAACTGCTGGTGACTCCACGATGCCGATGGTGTCAGAAATGAGAGAGAGCGCCTCTCTGGAGCTGGAGCCCTCTGTCTCGGTTGTGACTCCCAGAGAACCAGAGAGGGCGGCCACCGTGCCCTTAGAGACCCAGAGGTCGCAGGCAGTGCTGCAGGAGGGCATGCTCTGCCGCAAGCATGACGTGGAAGGCTCCGGAAAGAAGGCTTCTAACAGGTCGGGCACCGCCAAGAAATCCAACATAACCACACCCTCATCATGAGCATCAATAACACGTCTTGACTTAAAAAAATAAAAAATATATATAATTCTTTTTTGTCAAATGATCACACAACATTGAACTTGTTTGCATTTTTTGGAGACTCTCTCAAAGTTTAAATAGAGACAACACCTCCACTAATAACTGGCTCAGTGCTCCTCAGGAGCGTCTTGACAGCGTGATTGGGTTTCTTGACATCAACTCAGCTTCAACGTAGACAACAGTTGAGAAACTTTCAGTATGGCTGAAGTTTGGCAGTTTTGAAATGTAATGTTAGCATCATGCCGAGGGCCTGTTCTCCTGCCAGTGCTGGTGGTGCATGTTATAAAGTCAATAAATCATTAAAAGGTGGAGAACGTCTTTCAAATTTTCCATCTCAAATCAAAAGTTAGATGATCAAAACTGGTTTTAGAAGAGCTAAAGGAGGCTAATGTTAGCCTTCTAAAATGGCCCAGACTTCAGCGCTGTTAAAAAAAGAAAAACGTTACGCATGAAAGCTGGATTCCTGCAGGTAATCCAACTGATTTAGATTAAATCTACCATTTCTGATAAGACGTTTTTTCAAAAACCCAGCCAGAAGCATTCCAGAGAATTGCTGAGAGCAGCAAATAGTCTGAGATTTCTCCGCAACATTTCTCCAAATATTAGTGGTGGTGATCCTGTATGTACGGTTTGAAGTGTGGATTAAAGAAAATTGGCAATAATTCAAAGCTTGTTTACCCATTAACGTAGCTGAATGTTGCATAAGCATCCCACAGTGCAGAAATAACATTTCAAATGCATCATTAAAGGGCCAAAATATGTTATTCATGGCAATAATGACTTCATGCCTCTAACTGGAACTGCACATTTCAATAGATAATCGGTACTGAAACATGCCTACTGTGTGTAGAAAGAACAAAGTAGTTTAAAGGGATATGCAACACATAGCATGTCAGGATGTTAGTGTCTTGTTTAACTTTTGTCAAAAGGTTTCATCCCTCATTAGGTGTGGATCCAGCATCCAATAATGGGCTGGCACAGCGAGAGCCACATTTGTTCATAAATATGAATACATAAATAATAAATAGCTTGCCAAAAACACAAGAATTACCTCCAATTATGTTGGAAATTATTCAGTGAAAGTCTGCACAGTCCCTCTAAATGATAAAGACACAAACTCAACAGCTGCATGTCAGAGAAAATGTTTGGGCTCTGATGGTTTAGGTTTCTCAAGAAAGAAGAAAAGAAACAAATGAACAGGTCAAAACTTCCTGCAGTCTGGCTTCATAAAAATAAATAAAACATAAAATCCATTGTCAGTTCACTAATAAAGGAGCCAAAGGAGATCTAAAGATGTCATTACACATCTGCATATCTATGTTCTTAATCTTTCAACTACAAAGAAAGTTTTAATGAGCCAATTTCCCTGGTCAAACATCAGCAAAATATAACTCCGTGTTATAGCCTGAAATAATCCCGTCAGGATCTTCATCGCTCCTGCCTTCGTCTCTTTTACTTTCAGGTCCTGGAACAACTTGTACTGCGTACTGAAGCCGGGTCAGCTCTCAGCATACAAAGACGCCAAAAGCTTTGGTCATGGACTGACGTTTCACGGTGAGGACCCCCTACCCCTCGGCAACGCCACCTGGGAGAGCCTCACCAACTATAAGAAAAAGAAGAATGTAGCCAAGCTGCGGTAAGAAATGTGTCAATCTCCCGTTTTCTCGAAATGGCTTATATTCAAGTAAATACTTATTACAGTATTCAGATGGGATTTGATGAAAAAATAATGTTGGGTTAAAGCTGTCACATATCATTTCTATCCTATCTAAAGTTCTCTGACATAGTATTTTTCTTTATTGAAATATGACAGTCGTGACAGGTTTTGGAGGATTTCACATCCTTCCGAAGTTTCTGAAGCAACCAGCAGACATTCAGTCTCTGGTGAAAGTCACTTTCTTTACCCTTCACCTTCCAGCTGAGAAACAATCCTAAACTTTAACTCTGTGTGACAGCACTACCTGTTGTTTTCAATTACTGTCCCCATCAAACAGAGCAGCCCTAGTATACACAGTGCTGTGAACAGATATATATTTTTTTATCTCCTTATAGGTTTCTTGTGTTTTTGTTGGAGAAAGCCAACCTGGTTCTATGTAGAAAATTTCTTGCTGCCCTGATAAATCACGATTTAACTAAAAAACCATTTTTTGGAAAGAGGAACCAAATTTCACTGGCCACATCCAGGCCTCACATGACGCCACCATCAAAATTCAAGAGCAGATGAGAAACAAAGTCATTGAATGACATCTAGCAGTCTGGAAAGTGAGTCCAGAGAACCACAGGAAGGCATTATCCACAAATTGAGAGAAGGTGGAACAGTGGCGAACTCTCCCAGGAGTTTCTGACCTACCAACGTTACTTCAGGAGATCATAGAACAACATCTAAAGCACTGCAAGCCTCACTTGTCTCAGTTAGGGTCAGAGTTCATCATTGAACAATAAAAAAAAAATTATACCGGGTGTAAAGTAGTGTGGTCAAGGATCAGCAAGGTGGACAAAAAAAACAGGATCAGCCACCAGTTCCAGATTCTTCTGATGACTTTTATTTGTTACTTTTGACTCTGGCAATCCCCCTGAGCTGCCAAGAACTCACTGTTTTTATAGCCAATTGGCAACGCACCTGCACTTGAGTGGACTAAGCCGCAATTAAACAGGTTAAAAAACAAACAAAATCTAAACAGAGAAGCAAGAATGAAATTATTAATCTAATTTACAAACTCATCTACATAATGAAATGGTCTGCAACCCCCCCCCCCCCCCCCATGTAATACAAGATAACTCAAAAGGTTACTTTAAAGAAAAACAACCAAAGCAATACTCCAAAGAAAACACTAACTAGTAGAACCCAGCAAGGTAATCAATGACATCATCCAGCCATTTAAGCAGGAAATACTGGGCCGGCCCCTCCCACACTCCTGCTGCAGATCTACAAGGGACAAACAATGGCGAGTAAAAAGGAAACAAATACCATGAACATACTTTGACACAAAATAAACAAATTCAACCAATAGTCCAGAAGTAGTAGCTTTAACCTACACATAAATAGATGGAAACTGCAACACAATGCTAACACAAACAAACCCGGGATGGTAAGTGAAGCAACGTTGCAAAGTAATATTTAAATTTAAGCATTATAACCAACTATAGAAAGTATGTGAATCAGAAATAAGAGTAAGGGACAAGTGGTGAACAGAAACTGAACCACTTTGTCACACCAGGCAAAATCGGTATCCACTTTCTTTTGGAAAATGGTTCTGTGGATTGAGAGGAACACTTTAGAACATGTGCAACTTGTTACAACGAATACATAAGATACAGAAAGCTAGAGGAAAAGAACATCATGCTGAGAGTGAAACATTCATGACCTTAAACTCAGTTTGGTTATTCTGCTGGACTCAGATCTGAAGCACACCTGCAAGTCTACCTCTGAATGGCTAAAAAAAAAAAAGTTTTGTATTGGCCTAGTCAAAGTCAGGGTTTAAACTCAGTTCAGATGCTTGGCCTGGAGCCTTTGAACATGATCAGATTGCACATGTCATTAACTTTTTCACTAATGAAATCATCATTTGAAACGTGCATTTTGCATTTCCTTCGGTTGTCTTTGAGTTTGATGACAAGCAACCTTACCAGACAATTCTGGTCAAACTTAAAACGGATTACTCTTCACTGAACAGAGAAATTTGTAAATGGCTAAAAAAATTTCTACCTTGAAAATTAAATGAATTTTTAAGATGCTTGGTTTCTGATCTAGTTCCACTGATTAATCTTAACTGTCATTAATCGGCATCAGCTGCAGACAGCTCAGGGGTGTGATTAATTTTCTGTGGTATCGCTCAACAACATTGGGCTCCTCTTAGCAGCTGATGGGGGATTTAAAGAGATAAATCATGTCCTCATGTCCTCGCAGCAGGAGAAAGTTATAATTGTAAAACTTTCTCGCTTTTCCACCAAGAACAATTTTTGCCTATGCAGAAGACGATCATAGTCATAAATAATTCATACTGTAAAAGTCAATACGAGAACCGAAAATTAAAAAAAAAAAAAAAAAAAATCAATTATAATGCCTTTTCTGTTGGACAGAAAGGAGAATCGGAACCAGGAGCGGTGGCGGATAAACGAGACAGAGACAGAGACAGATGAAGTCAGAAAATGAGACGTACGCTGTAAAGAACATGCTTGGAGGGAAAGAGGGACACAGTTAGACAGAAATGCTTTCTCTACTTTTCAAAGCGGGGGTTGAAGACACTCTGCGGCGGGGGTCTGTGTGACAGCCAGCGACGGGGAAAAAGACGGCGCGGCTCCAACAAAACATCCCGAAATTCTGGATGCAAATATCATGGCGCCGTTGAATAAAGGGAACCCAGGACGAGGAATTCATCCGAAGCAGACATGAAATCCCCAGAATGAACCACTTCGGAAAACACGAGCTAAAGCTTGTCAGAGTCTAAAATATAATAACGTGTACAAAAACATCGTTAAACTTAAGAACCTCTGAGTTGAATACTGGCTGAAGTGCTGCAATTCATGAGTGTTATTCTAGTGACATTTTGGAGCTGGAGGGGATTCTTATCAAATGTCAAATAAAGCTCGACGAAGCAGCTGGCTCCAGGGAGGGACTGCGAGCCGTCCCACCTGCCTGAGGCGAGGATTACTGGACTCATAAATGTAAAGAAAGGTTTAATTACTGAGCTGTTGCTGTGGGCTTTAGCTTCAGAAATAATTAAACGCCATGCAAAAGTATTCACACCTTTTGAACTTTTCGAGGGGACTTTGTCACGCTAGAACCAAAGACTTCGAGATACACCAACACAAATTAACGTGCAATTTAATCTGAGAATAAATCTGGCTGTTTTCTCCTCTGGCTGGAGAACTGACATGGATGGTTGATTGAAGCTTAGATCCTTATGGTTTAGTAAACTGACTTTTGAGAGAATGGAGAGACTGTATAAGATTTATTTTCCTCAAACTACTCCTTTTCATTCAGAGCTTTTGTTTATGTCAATAGGTGACGCGTTCATTTTAAACTGTAAATGAAACAAGTGAATAAATAAAATAAATTAAAAAAAAAAAGTCTGCTAGAGAACAATTCTATTACATGAAATCCCAATAAAATACAGTGAAGTTTGTGGTTAAAACGTGACAAAACGTGAAAAAGTTCAAGGTGTGCAAATACTTTTGCAGCCGTAAAGTTTACTGTACGATTATGGACATGTGACCGCTTGTCATAATCATGATCATAAAGTGACCGAGACGTACAAACCAGGATGCAGCGATACGACGGAGGTTCCACAGATGTGTTTGCACGGAACAACGTTGGTGGGTAAATAGAAAGCGTTTCATTAAATGTCTTTTTTTTTTTTCCTTTCGCAGACTTGCAGATGGAAGCGAGTATCTGTTCCAGTGTAAAGACGAGGTATGTTTTCAAACTGCTGATAAAAATATTGTATAACTTTCACATGTATTTTACGAACCACATGGGAGTCGGCGTTCAGGGTTTAAATAGTAACAATCTCTGACGCTGAGCTTGGCTCACAAACATGAGCATCTCCACTTGTTAAGCTAAACCAGTAAAAACTACAAGACAAACACTGCCTCTCTGGGGGGGAAATTCCCTCCCTAAGCCAACGCCATGTGTGTGTGTGTGTGTTTTTTTTAATGGTATTCCAGGAGGAGCTCCAGCGCTGGAGCCAGGCCATGGAGAAGGCCGTTCAGACCCTGGCAGCGGAGGAGGCCCCGGGCCCCTCGGGGTCCAAAACCCACAGCCTACCCACCGCTCCCTCCTCCTCAGCTGCCCTGCCTGAGCCCGGCTCTGCCAAGAAAGACAAGGAGAAGAAGTTCAGCCGCTTTGCCAAGAAGAAGTGAATGAGAAAAAAAAAAAAAGGAGAACCGCCTGGAGAGGCAGTAGCCTAGGCAACCTGGAAAGAGGAAGTAGTATTTGTGTACAACCAGTCGGAGCAAGCTTTTTATCACCCGATTTCTTTCTTCTTCTTTGTTTTTTTTTATATGATTTTTGTGACAAATAGTGTAGTTTAGGTTGAAAGCCATCATTATTGCCTGTATTTAAGCAAGTGTATGATTACAAAAATCCCTTTTTATTTGTATTTAGAAATGCTAAGGTGAAAGAGTAAATTAAAAGCACAGGAATGCTTCACACTCAACCAAAGATTGTTTGTAAAACTTAGCTTTTTTTTTTTTTTTTTTTTAGTTCAGCTTCAGGTTTTTTGTGCTTTGTTTAGGCATGCTTTGACAAAGCCATATAGGACATTAAGGTATTTTCATCAATTTGCCTTATAAAATGGTTGTGAACTGTAATACTGGGCTGTTTCGAGTTCAGAGCACTAAATGCTTGGTACCGACGCAGAGTGAAATACACAATGTTTGAGAGGAGCTTTGTAAAACGCAGTGGAAAAGGTTTGGAGATGAGGAAAGCGTGGCGCAGTGCAGAACGGCGCGCACACACTGCAGGTGTTATTGCAGTTATGCAAACTAAACGCTCTATGCACCGGGAAGAATCGGAGTGAAGAGATTTTATTTTATTTGAGGTTTTTTTTAAGTGATAGCCGTGGTCATGTGGGTTGAGAGCACCGCCTAACGTACAGGCTTTACTCTCAACTCATCTCTGACAGTTTTTTTTTCTTCCTGAATTTCAAATATATTCAACACTTGTGCAACAAACTGACTTTCATATCTATTCATTGACATGTACACACTATATATCTGCAGATGCATGGAGTATGTTTTACATTAGTTTGACATGGTGCTATCAAGATATTCCTGAAGCAAGACCAACTTCACATGCCTTATTTGTCACCAACTTGCAGTCGCACTAATGAAATGAGTTCTGTTAGCTCTCTTCCGTCTGTGGGGTGTTTCATAGAGGTGGCTCACGTCTGCAGGATTTCCAGTAAAAAAAAGAAAAAGCCTTCAAACTGACTTGTGAAAGGCTCGGGCTTCTATGAACATATGGATTAGCTACACTACATGGCAACATTTGGATTCAAATCATGGTGGGGATTCATTTCTTCACAGAGGGACAGGGAAGCTGCAGAAAGATATAGAATCAAATAGTCTGGAAGACGGGAGTTAAATGCAGGGAAATCCTGGAGGAATATTTGTTAGAGGCTGGAGGAAAACTTTTTTAGAGGTTCGATTCTGCAACCCCGGTATTTTTTTTTTTTTTTTTTTTTTTTACAAATGCAGGGATTAGCAGAGAACCACTTTACCTGTTAAGTTTGGGAGGCCTGAGTTCATGGATTTGAAACATGCTAGGATGGTCTGGGTATTTAATGCTTACAAAAGCTTGGACTAAAAACACTAGAGAACCCGTCTGTTGGTACGTTCTGGTAGCTTTCTGCGAGGCCTGGTTTTATGGAGGCAAAGCATACCGACTAAAAGAAGCTAAAGGAAAAAATAAAAATAAGTCAGTGGGAGCTGCCAGTCGTCCACAGCCTAAAGGAGAGAAAAACTCATCGCTCTTCTCTTCTTTTTTTAATCGAAAGTATTCAAAATACAGAAGTGGCAGCATCATGCCATATGGTTTGTGTAGTTATTTAATGTAAAAAATAAATAAAATAAACACTCCAACTAACGTTTACCCAGGATTTCATAATAGACATTTTAAAAAGTGATCTAATTTAAAAAGAAACTTCATAGTTGGAAAAAAGCCTTTCTGCTTGTTAACGTTTTATGATACAAATTGTAAAAAAGAAAATAAAACAAAATCAATAAATAGAAGCCACTCTTTATGAAACACCCGTCATCTCACTAGGCTAGATTTCATTTACTCGGTGCAAAGAGACAATCAGTAAATCAAGAGTCAAACTATAGCAAGCCAGAATTTAAACCAGAGGCTGTCACTTCCTTAGATATGATTAGAATAAAAGACTTGTGGGTCAGACAGCAGCAGTATGAAGCTGGGAGTATTTATGATGTGAATGTGACTTCACAGTAAAACACTGCATAATGAGGCAAAACCATTAACACAAGCAAACAAGAAAGCTGCAGTATACAGGCCATGCGAGTCAGTGTGGTGGCTCTAATGCATTTCTCACACAGCTATCCTGCCTCGTACTGCAGGCTCTTCACCTCGAGCCACAGTATAACTCAAGTGACCTCAATAAAAGCCATGTTTAGAAAGTTAAGAGAGACCGTTCACCTCAAGAGTTTAATGATCTACATTTAGGATGAACCGATCTAGTGTATCTCTAGTCTTCTCAAACAGTGAGCATAATGTTAAATTTGTACTAAAAAACAGCTGAAAATGGTTTGAATGACTAGCATTGTATTTTTTTTTTATTAGTCACTATATCTATAAGAATGTGACATGTCTACTCTCACCTCCGTCCACTCCTTATCTCCGTGCCATTTGTGTTCAGTGGTTTTTAATCTGCATTTTGTACTCTCTCTCTCCAGCTACATAAAATATACAAAAATGTTGAGAGAAAACATCAGGATACATTTTGAGAATAAAGTTTAAAACCAATACCCAGGAACAGTCGGCTGCTTTGACTCTTTCTACAGTTTCAGATACATTTCTCTACACAGTGCTTAGTAACATTGTTCACGATCATTGAACATTTCCGGATTTTGTCGCATTGCAACCAAGAATTCAAAATTTGAGTTTTATTCCAGCACAAAATGGTGCAGCGCATTAAAGCAGAGCCAAGAATTGTCCCATATTTAGCTCCTTCCAGCTTTAGATTAGACTTCATTTTAGTGTATTGGAGTGAGGAGACTAAATACAAAATCAGCATCCAAAATAATTTAAATAAATAAATAAATAATTCTAAATCACACTTCTTTGTGATGGCCTGTTGCATAAAAAGACACTAATAATCTAAAAAACTAAAAAGAAATAATAATAATGAAAAATGCATGAAATCAAACTTCAGTGTAGTTTATTGAGTATAAACAAAGTGACAGAGACAGATGTGAAACAACTGCAATGAGTTCAAAACAAGCCAGTTTCTGTGAAGTCGCGCTGAATATGAACAAACCAAAAACAGACCAATGTGTCGCATTTACATTCTGGTAGCTGTTGGTGACACGAAGAGCCGACTTGCTGGCGGGCAGCTTTCAGACTAATTAGATCTCAAGTCACCGGTAACAAGCTGATGATGATCACTTAGAGCACCGAACAACAGCTTATGTCAATCTTTACAAACTCAATACGCCTGCAGCCAAGCAGGCAGACAATTGTTTTGTTTTTTTTCCCAGAACAAATAAGCCAGGAGATGCTGATGGGGGACGAGTTCAGCGCGCACTATTACTTATCGTTAGGCGCTCTGTACCCTGAGAGACCGTGGCAAGAGCCCCACCGGATGCATCCGGCGTCAACATTAATCAGCTCATTTACATACTGTGTATGTTTTCTGCATCCTGCTGCAATTCCTCAGCCTGGCCGCTCTGACAAAATAAACTGAGATAATGTTTTATTGTCGGATGTAATAACGCTCACAGCGGCTGCGCGGTTTAAACAGACCGAGCGGATGCAGCAGGTGATACAATGACTGCTACAACACAGTAATTGTAATTTATATGGGGAAGATCATATATCACTATCAAAAAACAAAACAAAAAAACAAAAAAAACAAAGCTTGTTGAATCTGAACTTCTCAAAGCTGCATCATACGCCCAGAAAACCACAAAAAAACAAAAATAAAACAATGCCCGAGTGACATATTAAACAAAATGCAGAAAAAAAAAATATATATATTACAAATGTGTTTGAAGACTGAACATTTGTTTTTATATGTTTACAGACTGTGCAATTCCAGAGTATGAGGAAGTGAATTTTCTGCACATCACCTGATTTGTGAAGGAGCTCAGTCTCCAATTGGGAGCAATAAATCTTTATTAAACCATCATAAAAAATAATAAATGCAGTCAGGTTGAGAGAATGACTACACAGAGAATATTTCATATTTACATCAACACTGCTATCAGAGAGAAAGACCTAAAAAAAAACAACAAAAAAAACCTAAAGATAAAGGAAACACCGCTGATTTTTTAATGGTTAAACCTTGAAATCTATTCCCAAATTCAGTGTTGATATTTGCTTTAGGAGCTAATAAATTAATGAAGGATTGGTAGGTATGAATTCTTACGATAGGAAATTATTATATTTATACAAGAACCTCAGTCTGAAGGATCAAAATGTGAGAAATTAATGGGGAAGCTTTTAGTTAATTCCAGCATGAAGAGATTTGTCCTGATTCACTCCAAAAAGGCCAATTCTGGATTTATAAAGATTTTGAAACAAGATTTACAGGCGAATCTCCAAGAAATATAATATCATTAAAAATCATTCATTCTTGATTTGAATTTTTCAATTCAAATCAAGAAGTGAAGCTCATTATTAGGCGTAGAGTTCTGTATTTCAATTTTGATGACTATGTTCATATACTACTCAGGCCTTGTACATACTTTATCTGCTTTAAAAAAATCCTTTTATCGGGTGCATAGATTTTATTTTTTTTAATGAAATATACCACACTGTGTGTTTTGAGTCTATACAATGTAAGAGTTTCACTTTTTGAATTAAAGTCCTGAATGATATTCCATGTCTAATTTCTTGGAAAGCACCTGTAGATCTGAAATGGCAAAAACATGGGAACAAATAGTCGAAAACACATTTGTTCTCACTTCATTTCTGCTTGACGGATAATTAAACTAGGCATAATCAGATCACAACAACACATGACAATGAGCTTCGTTACACAATAATAACTATATTATTAATAATAATGAACCTAGGATTTGAGAATTTTCCATTTTAGATTTAACTACGGCCTCTAGGTGTGGATAAGTGACCTCGGACGTCACAACACACACCGGAAATCTGAAGAAGAGAGAAACCAGCTGACCGGAGCTCATTTTACTTATGGTGAGTGTTCTGCTGCCATGTTGGGATAATATCTGGTATAAACAGCAGTGGCGCTCGGTCAGTTGCTTCCTCTTTGGCTCAGTTTCTGATTCCCTCACCGCTCCAGACAGTCCAGCATGACTACTTACAGCGCGGCAGACGCCGTCAAAGGCACCCTGGCGAAAAGTCTTCATGATCTAAATTGTTTTTACATTTCCATCTCAGTAAGTAAGTGTGTGTTTGTGCAGACGTGTTTCCTGTGTGTTGCAGAACCGGCTCAAAGTGGACGTCTGAGGCGAGCAGAAGGTTTCCTCGTCTATTTGATGAGCTTGTTGGCTCTTGCGTTTGCTTCGTCGATGCGGAGTTTATTCATGTCCGCCTGAAGGAAATGAGTATAGAGTAAAAACATACATAAACAAATTGTTTTCTTATTAATGCAAAAACTAGAGATGAACCAACAAAGATCTGCTAATTGGCTCCTTAAATTGACAGATAAATATCAGATAAAGATTTATAAAATATGATCTGATCCGCACGTCAGGATAATCGTCTAAATCCTATTTTTCTGCTATTGCCGGGTGATAAATAATTGATTTGATCAATTTATTAAAGTTTTGGGTTTTGAAGGTTTAATTCTTGGAAAATCTGGATTTTTAAAAAAAAAATTCCCACCGATGCTCAGCCAGAGCCGCCATCTTGTTTTACAGTTTCTGTTTATTTGGATTTTGAATTCAGGTCAACTCTATAACAAAATATTAGGTCCAAGCTACATTTTTTTTATTTTATTTTTAGATTTTAAAGTTATAACATTACAAAAATACAGCTGTAATATTTCCAGAATGAAATTGTACAATTAGCAAAAAATTAAAAAGAAGAAAGCTAAGCATCTTGTGAAGTTATACTTTGGTCTTGGGAATACTTCATCTTTTAACACACGACCATCAAATTGTTTTCAGTAGTAGAAACGGCAAAAAAAACGAAAAGCTGGCCATGTTCTAACTGTACAATTTTTTCTTTAATTAAAGCGACTTTTTTCTTATAATTTTAAAACTTTCCTTTAGTAAAATTCCATTTTTATTCTGCCAACACTGAAATTAAACAAAATTTCCTGAAGCCTCAATCATACAACTTCTAGAAGGGAGGATTGAAATAAAAGCCATTTTCTGAAAATATTTGTCATTTCTTTTTTAGATAAGAAAAGAATAAAAAGGTTTGTTAAAACCACAAAACTGACTACCTACTTCACAATCTTTTGAAAGCAACTACAAAAATGGCAAAATTTTGCGTAAACAAAACGAAAAATCGGCCTCAGACTCGCCTTGTTGTTGATGCGATCGATGTGAGCGTTCTGCTGGTCGATCTCGTTGCCCATATTTAGAGCCATGTCCTTCAGGTTGCCAATGATGCCGCCGACTGCCTGGAGGTTCTCCTCCATTTCATCCTCCCGCGCGTCGTTAGTCACTCTGAAAAACGACACACCGCGGTTTGTATTTGGATATAAGGAATCCCCGAAGGCGGGAAAGACGAGGCGCATTACCTGTTGATGTAGGGGCCGGACGGCGCCGCGGCGCTCGTCTGGGTGGTCTGGCCATTGCGAACGCCTGAAGGCTGCCTTGAGACGACATTGGAGCCTTTGCCGTCACCTTCGCCCTCGCCCCACGTGCGTTTGTAACGAGAGTCATTCTCGATGGATGACACCCTGGGGACAAAAAGAGATTAAAAATCCAGTTGAAAATTTACACTGCGCTACAGTAAAACGCACACGCAACGCTTAAGTAGCTCTTTCTTAGCTGGTTCAATTGTTAGCTACTGCAGATGCTAATCAATGAAGCATGACGGTAAAAGATTCCCTACCTGATGTCGTGATAATCAAAGTATCTTCTTTTCCAAAACGAAAGCATTTCAGAAAGATTTTGTCCGTGTTTAGAATCAAATGCAGCCTTTTAACGTCATTATAAAAGCACATATGCCAAGCAGATTCATGGTAAATGTTGAGTAGTACTCTGACACCAACAACATTTGCAATTTATGGGTAAAGAAAACGGCAATAAATCAACAAACCAGCAGCACAGAAGGGTTTCAAGCTGCATAAATACCGAATATATGGAAAATTTCCATATAAATTTTCCAGATTTATATGGAAAACACATATAAATCTGAAACATGTTAAAACATGAACATAAAACTGTCCCCAAAATGGAACTAATCATACAAACATACATTGTTGTCATTCCTGCCGTTGCAATTTGTGTTTGAAGCCTTCTGTAGCTTTGCAGTGCAATTACAGGCTCTCTTTTTGATACATTATAATTGCAACGGGAGGAAGATCATCGGCGGCGGCGGAACGGACGGGCTACCTGTCGCAGGGGCAAACGCAGAGGCCGCAGCACCTGGACAGGTCCGTCAGGTTTTTCTCAGCCGTCTTCATGTCCTGGTTGATCTGGTCCATGCCCCGCTCCACATTCCTCAGTTGATCTAAATAAGAACCACACGTTATTTTAACCATTTAAATAAATGCTTTATGTCGTCGTCGTGTTAAAAAAAAAAACAACCAAAAACAAAAAAAAAACCAAACGTCTATTTACGATGGAAGAGGAAAAAACTGAAAGACTGCAGTTAGCATGAAAGTACAGCTACTCTTAACGTAAAGAGCCAGTTAGAAGTTGGCTATGAATATGAATCAGCATTTTGGGTCTTTAAATATTCATCACATAAAAGGGATGGGGTGAATTTCCAAAACAAGACTTCGGTGTACAATTTTTTGGTGTATTGTGGTTGAAAAGGAATGCATACAGAGTCAAACACAAACACACACTCCCTGTACGGTGTGTTTACATGTCGTTGAGCCAGTTGCAGAGGAAACACACACTCCTGTCGCCTTCTGCTCCACTTTTAAGGCTGCATGGTGAAAATGTCGTCATCGCAATTTCAGCTTGTGCAATAGTTATATGAGGGTTTTTTTTTAAGTGTAATTATTGTTTAATATATTATAAGTGTTATGAGCTTGCAATTTCCATGCTAATACAGATTTTCTGATGTGAATATTTGACCGTTTTCACAGAAATGTAAGAGTTTATTTAAGATTGTTAGAATTCCCGTTTGCTGCTGCCTGAGTGGACAAACGGAGAAACTTTTTATGATGCAAAGGCTGATCTGTTAGGGCGAAATGACAGAGAAAAATGTCTGGAGAAGTCCAAGTGAAGCTTTTAAATCCAAGAGCAGTATAACAACTGTGAAGCGTCATGGAGGCAGGGTCAGGCTGAGAAACTGTTCAGGTCCCAGTTGTACTGGAATAATGAAAAAAAAAAAAAAAAAAAAAAGAGGACCACTTTGCAGCTTCTAAAATCTAATTTAACAACTTAATGGTTGTTCCAACAGAACAACAATCCTAGAAACACTTCAAACCTGGTTTTTGAGTGATAAAAGGAGAACAAGATCACATTTAGTTGAAAGGCCCCCGACCTCAAACCTGTTGAAAACTATTTACGCAACTCATCTCTGGCCAGGCAAGGGGTCAAATATTCAGCAGGAATCCTACCTGGATCTCGCCAACTGCTTTGGAGTTGAAAATGTCTGAAACTTGCTAAGGGACATTTAGCTAAATATCAACAGGGGTTGTGTATAGATTAGAGAATGCAATGTTTAATTTCTTTTACATCTACTTCTTGTTTTTTAAATTGACTGAAATTGGATGTTGTATTATCGTTCCTCCTGTTTGAGAAGTGTCTGGTACAAATCAACTGTAAATTAGAAAATATGGAACATTTTACTCGGCTATTATGTGCTCACATAAAAAAAAAAAAAAAACATAAAACATTTGAACATCACTCACTTAAAAAAAAAAAAAAAAGTAACCACATCCTTGTAGGTTCTATTCCAACATTTATTACTCTTATTGCCTCAGGAGGAAAAATATGTCAATTATAAATCACAGAATACCTTGTTCTCTTTAACAGTGATGAAAAGTTGATGCTGTGAGCTCACCTGCTTGGTGGTCAAGCATCTCCATGGTTTTGACTCCTGTCTGTTGGCTCTGGAAGAGAAATACAAAGAAAAATTAAAGATTGCATCCTCACATGACTGTAGGCAGAAATAATTAAAAGGTCGAGTCTCATGTTAAAAATTAAACAATGTTGACCCTGCTAGGAAAAAAAATAAAAAAATCAAATTACAAGTTTTAAAATAAGCAGTAGGACACAGCATTTTAAGAAAAAAGGTTTCAACAACAAGGCAGATTTTGCCTCTCCACATAGTTTTCTACTTTACTTGTGTAATAACACCTTTAAGCAAAATGTAACATTTTTAGCACTTTCTTTCAGGTAGATAAAACAAGACCTGACTAAAAACGTCAAAAGAATAAGAATAAAAACATCAAAAGTCTCACCTCCTCTGCCATCTGCAGCATCCTCCTTGTGCTTTCCAGAGACTGGAGGGGAAAAATATAGTCAAGATCATTTTTAGGACAATATTATGAAACTTAACTGTCAGTCACTGAAGCGTTTCCCTCAGTGACTGACATTAACGTTAATAAGAAGAAAGTGTCATTATTTACAAAATCATACAAAGTTGGGACTTTTAAAGCAACTTTGCATTAAAAGTGTCATTATTTACTGGATGACACTTCATGACAACAGTCAGACATTCATAAAAACTCCTTCATGTTCACAACAGGTGTTATGACAGTGACATGTCAGTCTTATGGACACCACGTCAAATAAAGTGTTACTGAAATATCCTCAAAAAATATCTCCATATTAAGAAAATACTCAATCTACTTTGAAGTACTCGATTTGACTTTTTTTTCTTCCCAGAATTTTGCAATCTCTCTTATATTTGGAGCCACACAAACAACGTTGGAAGCTGAAATACTCTAATTTTAACATGGTTTTCCTTTTCCAGTTATTCCAGTTGGCAGGCTCAGGAGGATCTTTGCTAATTATTGTGGATTACACTCAGAATACCAGCCCCTGAAGACTAAAATTGCCCCCCTGTGGTCTGAACTAATAAACATTGGCAGTGATTTCTGAATTTCATTGCCAACAAACTCCAGAGATGGAAACTTGTTGTGATCAACAAGATTTTCATAGGAGGCTGATGGAGGAGGGCACAGAAATGACACCACAACACCAACTGGTTGATTAATACGACATTTACCATTTTTCTGTTTTTGAAGAATGAATCATATAGACTTCTTATCGAATCTAAAACAAATTGGGTTTTTTTTCTCTCCAAACTGCCATATAATAGGATGGAGTCACTGATCAGGTAAAACTCACACAAAAGCAAATAGACGAAAACACAAGAGGCAAGAAGTGACAGTGGAAGGGAATGCAGTCGGTTCAGGTAGAGCGACGCCCTTCGTGCATCTATTAATAGGAAATGCTGCACAGAATCCCAGGAACTGCAGCGGCTTAGCACAAGACTGCACAGTTGCCATCACTAAATCTTAGTTAACAACAGAGAGTCGAGAACAGATTCCTCATTTTCTCCGTTGTGTTTGCTCTGAGTACATTCATCGGCGAGTTGAGAAACAGACAAACACAAATTGGCTAACGGGACGTGTCGAGCTCAGCCAGGTTTCTGTTGACTTAGCCAGAACATCCCTTGCTCGGATGAACATTACATTATTGCTTCTGCAATCCTTCCACTTGGCCAGTTAAGCCTTAAATCGCTGCCAATAGTTGCCAGATTGTTGTGACGTCCCAAATCTTAGATATAGAACAGCTTAGCTTAGGGCACTTATGGCGGAAAGCTTTAATGGGAAAATATATTTACCCTAGATGAGATGGCAAATAGCTACAATGAAAACTTCTCACAAGCACATCTACCAGTAACACGTCTACACAAAAAAAGCACACAGCATGGCTGTAATGTGCCAGGATTACAAAGCATCAAATTACATTTGACAAAAAAATGTAAAAAGCTGTACTTTTAAGGTTAAATAACCTTTCAAATGTAAAATGTATTTATACATCTTGAACTTTCACAGATTTCAGCTTATTCTTTTATACAAGTTGTTTGTTGTTTTTTATTCTCGACAAACCAACACAAAACGTGGTTTATCAACCACAGGCAGCAAATTAGAAATTTGAAAAAAAAAAAAAAAAAAAAAAAAGAATCTGTTTTTCTTGATGTTTTGCAAAAGAAAAACAAAACTTGTTCTTAAACGTCAATGTGCATTTGTATTTCGATGCAAATCTACTTTTATGTCTCTGTCAGTTTTGTGTGTTTAGATTTTTTTTAGAAAATTTTGCCCTTTTGTTTTAGCAAAATAGCTCAAACTCCCTAAGATTACATGGGTGCCGTAAGTAAACATCAATATTCTGCTTTCCCAGAAATTTTCAAAAGGATTTGGATCTGGACTTAGATGAACCCATTCTAACAAATACACTCCGATCTATTGACAGCTGCTGCCTTTCAGAGTAGATTCCCTGTCCATGAAGAAGAAAAGCCTCCCCGCAGCATTATGCTGCAATAACCAGGTTTTATTGTAGAGATTGTGAGTTAAGGGTTACGTGAAAAGTAATTTTCTGTTCTTCTGACTAAAGCTCTTGTTGCCCATCCTTTATAATCTTTACTGACCATGTCTCACAAGGTTTGCCATCCCAATTCTGGACACCTGACTGAACCGTCTGCAACAAATGGTTAAGATATTGCTTCATAACGTCAACCTGCTGTCAACATCTCTGCAACTTTTTCCCTCAATTATCTGCTGTATTTTTTGGTTGTTATAATTCTTTTTATTCACTAGTGTTCTCTAACAAACCTTTGATATCTTCCCAGAATTTCTGCTGAGAACAAACAACACAAATGTACTTTATTTACCAACTAGCACATTTCTGAAAACCAAAGGTTTTATTTATTGTGTATTGCAGTGAAGGGGTTAAATTCAAATGCATGCTACACTTTTTAGTAAATAAAATTTTTAAAAAAGCCAGATTTTTCCAAATATTTCACAATTATTTGCTATTTAAATTTGTCATGATCTTAGTGCAATAAATTAACAACAGCTCAAGGTATATAACATTTATGCAGGGCACTGTATATTTTATTCCTAAATATTGCATTATAAACGATAAATTATAATGTCCTGATACACAGTCAGTCATGCATTGAGTGTTTAAGGTTTGGCCAGTTACCCAAAGCCAGGGTGGTTAGCAGAATTAGCAGCAGGACATTTCCATGCCCACACGCCTCCTTTATCAACCAGGCAGCAGCACAAGGAAGAAGAAGAAGAAAAAACAAGAAGAAGGGTAGAAAGAAAATTGCAGGTTTAGTTCAAACACAGAAAGCAGAAAAACACAGCTGAGACAAACAAGAGAAGTTTAGAACCAATACACATTAGAGCGAAGTATTTATTTTATCAGTTTGGTTACTGGTGTCAAACTCCGGTCCTCAAGGGCCACTGTCCTGCAGTTTTTAGATGTGCCACAGCTACAAAACACTGGAATGAAATGGCTTAATTACCTCTTCCTTGTGTAGATCAGTTTTCCACAGCCTTAATGACCTAATTATTCTGTTCAGGTGAGGTGCAGCAGAGGCACATCTAAACGTTGCAGGACAGCACCCTCGAGGACTGGAGTTTGAGACCCCTGGGTTATACGATGTCCAGTGCTAGTTAAACTATCAACTTCATAGTAATGAAGCAGATTGAAATGAAAGTCAACCTGTGAAAAACACTGACAGGTCAGGAAGCTACCAGACTAAACCAGGAACCAAAACCTCACACCTTCCATGCTTTTTATGAAGAGATTAAGAATAGTTTTTCCCTTGTCATGTTATGCAACAAAGGGCTACAAATATTGTTCCATAATATAAGTTGTTTTGACCCCCCTCCCCTCAACAATAACCACATTTAAATTGTAATAATATGCACATTTAGATCATATCTTTCTTTGCTTTTACTACAGGTAACTAGATGTGGTTTTGGATCCATTTAACAAATGAATTTTGTTAAATGGGTCAATGCTTAGCTTTAGTGATGTAGGTGGTGGACTGTTTAGCCTTTACTTGGAACCACTGCTTCCTATGTTTACACAAGTACTTCACAAGAAGAACTCCTTCTGCTTTACATATTCATATTTTCCAGCTGAGTCAGTTTTGAATCATTTCCATGTGGAAGTAAATTTGTTTGGCTCCTACAATGAAGTACAGTATCTGTTCAAAATCTGACTGACATTTTCACTTTCTTGCAATGCTAGCGTACCAATTGTTTACTAAAAGTTCACACAATTGAACTGTAAGTGGTTTCCATGTATTCAATTCAATGTTGAAGTGAATAGACTAAGCAACTAAAAGCCTTCAGTGTGAGCATCCAAAACATTCTAGGTTTCATTTCATTCACCAAAAAATGTAACATTTACTGAGAGAGAAGCAGGGAAAGAACAGGATTCAGTACCTCATCAGTCAGCTGGTTGGCTTTGCCAGCCATTTGTTCCACGCTCATCTCATCCATGTTGGTGCTGTCCTGCTTAGCGGCTCTGCCTGTGGCTCCGAGCTCAATATTCTGCGGCCTGGAGAGGGAGGATCGCAAGTGAGTAAATAGTTACCGTTAACTTCGACTTTGATAAGATTCACATGACCCTGAACCTGAGAATGAGGAGTGTACAGAGAGCAAAGTACCTACGACAGCAAACATGCATATAGTCGATTCAATTCACCACATGTTAAATAAACAGAACAATATTATATTTAAAGGAAAAAATTGGAGTGAAAAGGAGTAACGTATAGGTGCAACTCTCACAGGCAAACTAGCATCAACCAATAGTTTAAAGGTTACAACATCACTAAAATGTTCGATTAAGCTATAATGCAAAAAATATTCAAGTGCTTTATTTGAGATATTTGGAGAAAATTTCAAATGTTGAAACAGCGGTGGTAGAGGAGCAACTCATTTCCCCATTGTTTTATTCTATAAGGAGCAATATTGTTAAAAAAAACAATGAGAACTTCAAAGCTACTTAAAGCATATTTTGATGTTTTTGTTCAAAGAATGTAGAATAATCGAAATCCATTTTTCATTTTAAATTGTTTAACCTTTAACAGTTATTATTCTATACTATTTTAACAAGAATAATAACTAGAACTGGACAATATGTTGCTTATTGATCATTATCTCGATATTGTTCACATAATCGTATTGAAAAGAGCTGCAATGAATGTTTGCTTATTATGCAAGACTGATGCATTCAGGTTCTCCTTGCCTGTAGTATATTTGGCCCACAAATAAATGTTTTAAAGGTAAAACTTTTTGTTTTATCTCTAACTTGGAGTCTATGTTTTCCCAGAACCCAAAACAGAAATACAATAAACTTTTTTTTGATTGAATATGTTGTAAATTATTCTACCTTAGTTGGAATAATGATTGCTTTTTGCTTTGTTTCTTTTTTTAATTAAGTTAATAATATTTTACATTTCTAAGCCTTTACCCTGAAACCACAGAGTCTCCTACTCTCACTAGTCTCTGCTTTTACATTTTAGGGAGTGAGCAGTACATGTACAAAAAAAATGTTTTATGATAAAGATGTATAAATAAAAACAAGCATGTTACTCCTCTAGTGACAGTATTTTGTGGGAAGATAGAAACGCAATTAAAGAAGTTTAAATGACCTAAAGTCCACATGACCTCCGTGAATTAACAACATCCTGCAACATATCAGCTAACATACATGCTTACACAAATATATATATTTATATATGCTGAACACCAATATCTGCCAGTGGATAGCCGGGATGGTTTATCGACTGAGGTCTCACTTTTTAATGCATCTATTAATTATTAAGGAGATAAGAGCTCCAAACACTTACAGGGTAGAAATCTGGAAATGCAAGGTTCACTTATCCATCTCGTCTCATGTTAAATTGATTACTTGACAGCTGAATAAATGAAGCAGCTTGAACAGGGGGAGATAGTTTTTTTCTGATTGAAAACTCATCAGATTTACACCGATATGACAGAAATATGCGAATTAAAGCTCGCCTGTGATGTAAAAGCACAAGTCACACTCTGTGCTGCTAAACAACTTACCTGAAATATGGAAGACAAATTAGATTACTTAGATTTTAGACAAAGGTAATGAATCGTAGCATGTTTAGTGCTGACTCAGTTCATATTTGAGAGGGAAAGAAAAATGCAAAACTTAAACAAAGCAAGGTTTGCCTCTTAAGAAGCAGTAGGAGGCTCAACGTGATTAGAAATACACAGAGTACATTTTAGATGCAGGGTAGTTAGCCGAATAATGTATGCTGCGAAGGACTTGAAAGCTGTAAATAAAGAAATAAACCTTGAGACTGAGTGCTGGGAACTAGAAAGATTTTATTTACTAAACTTATGAGTATACTGATTACAGTTAACTCACATTTTCTGACTGTCTTCCTTCTTTACTATTACATAACATCCCCATCACTTCCCTTAAGATTTGCTATCTCTGCTGGTAAAAACACGCATCAGCTTTGGGTATTATGGGTAATTACAGTCCATCCAATAGGCCAACTATATTATCAACATGCAGACCTACAAAATATTACAAGCAGTCCTTTGCTAAATTCAGCACACTCATTCTGTTACTTAGGATTTGATATATTGATCTAGTAATATTTGATTAGCTGGCACGCACAAGATGAAATGCAGATAAGGCTGACACTTTGCAGACTGATGATCTTATTTTCTTACGCGTCTAAAATATAAATCCAGGTTCTTCGATAGAGGAGGATAAAAAAAGAGGAACTAGACCATCCAAATTTATGCATCGAGGAACTATGAGAACATTCAAATGTATGCATCAGAATGTACTTCCTTAACCATTGTAATTTTTTAAAACTATCTAATTCCATATAAAATACACTAAGTTAAATGCTGTATTTGATCAGTTTTTCACTGATCAAGGAAAAACTGAATGGTTCTGATTGACTGGTGAATCTCTGTAAATAAAACGACAAACAACATAATTGGCTTTTTTTTATCTTTGTGAGTCTCTCTGAGCTAAACTTTAATCAAGCTTCTCCTCTTTCTGGCATCATGTCACTCAAACTTCTGGTATGCAGACTTGTTTACATCTTCATCAGACTAAAACAGCAGCTGTGAAGGAGGCTAACTTTGCTGGTGGGTGAGAAGCACAATCAAAGCTTCGAATGTTAAAGGACAAGCTGAATGAAGCTTCGCACGACTCCAAACAACAGCACTTTAAAGGGGACATAAATGCAATGTGATCATATTCTAATAAGTAATTAGGAACATAAACAAAACAAACTACATGGAACTCATAAAAAGAGAATAATCTGAATATTTCTTTTGAAGAAGATCAATAGTCAGAATATTATTGTGTATGTAAACACAGCCATTGTTGTGGTGTCTCCCAATGTGACTTGTACCGATTTAATTATTCATGATTTCAGCTCTTTTTAGCTTCGTTTTAACTCTATTCTAATTTTCCTCATCCCTTATTTGTCTTGTTCGAGCAGCATTTTATTTACCTATTTGAGATTATTATATTCATTTCCTTTTACATCCAGCATGTGCAGCTTCGTGTAACAGGAACTAAGAAGCATGCTGCTTCTGTGAAACACAGATTCACCCAAATATTGTCCGTTTTATAAATCCTGCATTGCATTTTCTGCAACATAAATTAGTAACACTCAAATTTAAGACCTGCTCCACGATTTAGAATCCCCTGCAAAGCACAGTAAAAATTAACAAATGAAACATTACGACAGTCTACAAATGAAAAGCTGTTTGTCATTAAAACCAGAGCTGAAACTGTACCTTTAAGATGAGAGACGACATGCTCTCAGTACCACTCACTTCATGCAACAGCTGTGGTGCTTTAACACTGTGTTCATTAATTTTTATTGTGACAAAGCATTTGCATACTAGATCACTTTAAAACAACAGGCGACATTAAAATGCAAATAAGGTGCAACTCTGGTTCCTTTACCAGTGCTTGAGAATTAGACAATGTCTCAAACTATTAAAGCCCAACACCCACAGCAACAGTTTAGCAACTTCTGCCTGCTGATCATACGAGAACACAATAACTTCATGTTAGGCGGCTCAATGCAGGCTCTGTGTTCAGATCACCAATCCGACGTCACGATCCTGACTCAACAGACACTTGAGTGTGTGTCATCAGGAAGCTACAACTGCTGAGTTGATCAATTTGTTTCGCTATGAATGAACTTTTTTGTAATTACTGCTAAAAAAAAAAAGAAAGAAAAAAAAAGAGGATTTTAGTCAGGAAGTAAATGGTAATGAGTATCAAATGATTACTTCACTACCTGCAAGGCATGCTGCGGCAAACACGGTTTAGCTGTCTGGGTGGTTTTCCTAATTCAGAAACCGATGGGTCTGAAGGGTTTGGTGTCATTGGGATTTTGAGGCAATGCTTAATGGTTCTGTTTGTTCCGTGTTATGATGCAATCACTAGGAAGAGACTATTTAAGTGGGACAGAAGACATTAGAATGACTGACGCAATACCAGCCTCAACACAACGATGACATGAGAATCAGCTCATGACAGGCTAAGATTCATCAGATTGTTTTGTTCAGGGCCGAGAACCAGTTAATCATAAACGCATACGCAAATTCAGGTTTTTTTTTCTCAATTTGACCTTTTAGATAACATAAAGGAAGTACTGCTTTATTCATTTCTGCGTTTCTTCCGCTTTTGTCAGCGCTTTTTCCTTTACAGGTTCAAATGACATTTTCCTGTTTTGCAAATAGCCCCCGGACTTCAGATCTCCTGTCAAACCTACAGCAGGGAAAAAAAAACACTAAGGTGGAAAAATGGGTAGTCTGCTTGGCAGCCGACTCAATGATTTAACGTTGTTGACTCTACATTTATCTCTTATTTTCCTTTTTCTTGGACCAGAGAGCACATGTTTCACAGAAACTCAACAGCTTTTTTCTGACAGATCATTACACTCGGTATGACACGGACAGAAGTTTACATCTATAGCACTGAAGGCGGATTTATCAGGAGCAACATGAGAAATTGAACATGCCGATAGGACTGTCAGGATCATTTCTGCTGGTGACTTAATGACGTAAAACTAAGTCTGACCAGCAATTTATTAATCCATCAGTTTCAGATCATGTTAGCGTCACTTGTCTTCACTCTTTCATCATTGATTTAATAATGCCAAGAATTTAAAATGAGACATTTAGATGGTTTTGCTCAGCTGATTTTATACAAGTCAGGAGAAAGGATTTTAATAATCATTGGGGAGATAATCTGTCTTTGTATGGAGCTTTACAGTCACAAAATAAACTCACAATACACAATCACAGAAATGTAAGGTTGATTGGTGGGTTTCCAATCACCAGAAGTCAACAACGGTTTCAGTCCGAAGGCTCAGTTTTGCCTTCAGACTTGCAAATATGGCTGTTTGGAAAAGTTTATGGAGGAGAAAAAACGTGGACAGTAATGCTGTGGAGATTACAGGGCCACCTCCCATCGCGCTTAGTAAAATAACACCAATTTAGTTGGCAAGCTATGAGCTCAGAGTTCTGTCAAGCAGCCAACTGCAGGCTGGCATCCAGAAAACAAAGTTAGAATAATATCCAGTTACACACCTGTTACCCTATAAAGATCAATAACAAAAAATGTGAATATTGTGCCCAATGACACCTTTTACTTTAAAACTAAATCTAGCAGTTTATTCTATATTTTTGCTTAAGTAAATGTAGCAAATCAGAATAACAACAAATAAACAATATAAATAATAAACACAACTACAATAATTAATATAAGTCAGCAGCAGTGGGAGTAGTTGTTGTCTTTCAGTTTTAAATAAAAACAACTAATTCGAAGCATTTCTAATTTTTGAGGTGAAACTGGACCAACTAATCAAATCTTCATTACAATAACTTCAGTTCCAAACACAAGAATCAGAGTAACGGACAAAAAATATATATACATTTCTGTAACTATGCTCTAGTTTATTCTTTAAGTACAATATGTTCCGAAAAACAATTGCCAATTGTATTTAGATAATGATTACTTTGATAATGACTGAATTAAGCGTTGGTATGTTTATATTGTTCTCCCCATAATCCAAAAGCACAAGTCTCAAATAAGAGGTTACAAGACAAATTTTAATTATTTTTGTTATCTGCCTAATTTAATAAACTAGCAGACACACGAGGAAAGATTTAACAAGCCTTAAGGACATATCCACTCATGTTGAAGGTCTTCACGGCACCAACAAAAAGTGGATTAAAAACAATAGCCTGAACAGGTAGAGGCTTTTCTTGTTCTTCAGCCCAAACTTGTTCCTCCAGATCTTACTGATGAACAAAGTTACATCTTTTTTTATCCCAGTCACGTTGAGGTAACAACTCTGTACAAAGTTGTTGTTTTTATATACTCTCACTGTGTCCATTTGTTGAAAGAATAAACAATTTAGCAAAAGTAAGGTTTGTCAGGAGCCACAACAAGTTGACCTATGACATCATGCTGAAAAGTCTTTCACTTTCCAGTTTACAGATGACACATTTAGGGCCCTGGCTATTTCCCCCCCCCCACCCCCACACACAGGTAAACAAGCTTTATGGTTGAAATGAGGCTGGTTATTTAGCTCCACTACCACGTTTAAATTGAGGCAATGCGCCACCAACGCACCTGATGACACTTCAGTCACGTATCGATCACAAGAGAAACAGGTGCCGTTTGGCTGTGCGAGAAATATTAACCCCAACTGCTGTGAACCAGGAAAGTCAAAAACACACCCAACACAAAGAAAAGTTGAACACGTAAGTCCATAAAACAAACTTTTAAAAGACACTAAAAATACTTCTGGGAAGAGAGAGGGGAAAAAGTGTCAAAATTTTCTTACATTTTTAGAAAATGTTGCGGTTGTTCTCATGTATCCTGGTTGGAAAAAGGAAACGGAGTAGGGCAACTCGTCAACCTAGCTAACTCCAGCTAGCTGGCTAGTTCCGCTTTCTTGCTAACTTAACGACGCCGCTCAAACTACGCTTGGAGGAAAAAATGACCAGGTATTTAACGAGACAGTTTAGACTTACTGGTAACCAGTTGAGCGGAAACTCCTCCTTCTTCAAAGTATGTAAACTTGGCGCTGGTCACTCCTGGATTCCTCCACTGACTCCGCCGTCTAAACGAACGTGGTAGGTGAGGCGTTGGCGTGTCGTCGGAAATACCACCACTCATTCAACACGTAAGTTTGCAGTGGCACACATTTTTGTGACATTAGTTCTCAATTAAAACATACTTTGAAAACAACACTAAAAGTAGGCATATATTTGCTTTATTAGTTTTATTTAACTTTACATTTCCCACTCCTTGCCATGTTAGTCATATGCAACTTGTTTGTCGTAGCTATTTTTTTTTCAGCTATTGCTTAGTTAGTTGCTCATTATTAATTGCGAAACTTAAAGTTACAAGCTTAACAAACTACGTTAAGTTTGTACTTTTATTTGTAATAGTTAGAGTTACTTCTTATACAATAGGCACATGAACGCAGCACATAAGAGCAAGGATGTCCTGTCATAAGACTCAGTCCAGAGGGTAGAAAATATAAATAAAGAGGCACTCCTCAGTTTCCCCACATGAGTGCAGCATTTACCCTTCACCCGGACCTGCCCCAGCCCCCCTCCACTCCTCTCCTCTTCTCCTCCTTTGGGTATTTTACATGAAAACACAGCACCAGATATATTCTGTAGTGCTTCTGAGCGGTGCTTTGAAATCCAAGCCTCCAGTTCTGAATCTGCCGTATAATTCCCAACGTTGTTGTGCTTTTAGCCACAAAAACCGTTTTCAAGGTGACTGCAAAGATAGGCAGCCAGCCAGCTAGTGTATCCGCTGACAATGACTAAAAGCCAAGAGTTTTTATCTCGGTAACTGTACCTAAATGTTTTCCCACCTATGCAGCTAAATACTAACGAGTTAAAAAAAAAAAATCCATTTACAGTCTCAAGTTTGGACAAATTATCCTTCAAAGCTGCCCTCACCATTCTGCCCACAGTGCCTGAATGATGACTCGCTTTCTTCACCCATGTAACTTTTATAGAGTCTACATAGCATGCATTATTCAGCAATAACACCGAGACCATCTGGACTTCTGTGTGTGTTTTTGCCTGTGTGTCTATGGACGGGTGAGTGCTTCGTAGTTAACTTTCCTGCTGCCATCATTTCACGCCACATCCAACAGTGCTTGAAGAGCTAAGAATTAGTATTTCATCTATAATTACAGCTAAGGTGTAATGCGTGTGCTCTTCCACAGCAGATGCGTACAATGTGGAAGAAGAAGAGAAATGTAGAGTCAGAGGACGTGCATTAGAGTCTAGCAAAATTGCATGCTCAGGATCAAGCTCTTTCATCACGTCGTTCCCCATTAATAGAAATGGGAGTGCTGCCCTAATTCCATAATTTCTAAATCATGCCTGTTAGTCGAATATGAGGAGACAAAGGTACAGGGGTGAGCGGAGAATAGATTAGTCTGCATCCTAATGATGTGTCAGGGAGAGACGGAGAGCGGCAGAACAAGAGATGAAGGGACGGATGGAGAAAAAGAGACAGGAAAAGAATCTTGAGAGGTTTCCATCTGGATCCCTTGGCCTTGTTTTCTGGCCGCCGACAAAACCAACATCACACAGGCCAATTTTTTATTATTATTTTTTTCCTGCTGATTCTTTTCCCCATGTGTATTCCGGCCTAAAAATGAGCCAAAATAATTAAATGGCTAATTAGATCTGGAGGAGAGTAACGGGGTTACGGTTTTACACAGTGACTCGGTGCTGCGCTCGTCCTCGTGATTTCAAGCAGCACATCTGGTAATTTCTGGCTCCACTCCAGTTGTATCGCTCATCCATCTTTCCTCTCACAAGGGTTGAGATATGGGAATGTGGGAAATGTTTCAAGGCCTTGCTTGATCGAGCTTAATTTTACATTGGGCTAATTCCGCCCGTACCTGATACTTGTCAGGACAAAGAATTGGCTGACCAAGCGTGCATCTCAATATGAGGAGATAATTTCATTCCCTACTCTCTTCCTCACCAGAGTACCCTCTTTTTTTCCATTTGAATTGAGCTCTCATATGAGGCAATTTGTTTGAAACTGGAGACATCAATAGCCATTAGCCTGCTTTTCGAGGCCCAAACATGGCAAGCTAAGGCTGATCTATTATTCATGCACCTCGCTTTTCCCTCCAAACAATGCATCTTATATTTTTTTGTGCATCATGCTGCCAAAACTGACAAGTCAGTGGTTTCAAATAACGCTTTTGAAGCAAAGCTGCTGAATGTTTTACGCTAGCAGTAGGTCCGCTGGTGGAAGAGAGATGATTGTGTCGCTCTGGTAACGTCTGGATTGATGGAAGCCTACTGAGCTAAGAAGGCAAGGAGATCTTCAAGTGAAAGTTTAAACATTTTCAGCATGTTTGAAATCTACACCAATAAGGTCATTGTTCTGTCAGGCAAAAAAATGAGGGAAGTGAGGTTCAAAGTGCTACTGCTGAAGAATGATCCTCATTATTTTTGGTCTTTGTTTTGATAATAAAATAATCTCATTTTATTTTAATGAGATCCCCTTTATGAAGGGTAAAGACCATGGTGTTCAGATAGTCTGTGCATGGTCTTTGACTCCCCATTGGGGAATTGCGCTCACATCTCCAGATTGCACCCGCACTTAGCTGGACTGGTTGCTGGAAGACCAAAGGGAAGCCGAGTTTTTCAAGCTGCCGTTTGTCTGTCAAAGAAAAAGATTTTTTACATAAGGTTTTTCAATATTTACAGTAGCACATGCAAGAAGACGAGTAGACTTTCACTCCACCGTACAGCGCCTGCTGGCGGAGCAAAATCCGAGTTGAGCGATGTTGTTGTTTTGCGTTCTGACATCAGATCTAGATTTTTGATCTGTGGTGAGACAGGCTGTCTACAGTGTATTTCCACAGACTTGGCGAAATAGTCTGTGGCAACATGCTTCTGGTTTCAAACCATCTCTCATTTGTCCTCTAATTGGTAGATTACATTGGAATCTGTTTTATCAAACGCATTTTTATTTTAACATAGGTTTGGAAGCTATCAAAGGAGTGCAAAAAACAAAAAGTTTGTTCAACTTTAAGGTTTTTTGTGTAAACTGTTGCACGAAAGCCTTTCTAAATTTATCAGAGCTCCACATCAGTACAACGCTATACTCTGAGGAGTTTAGGGTTGTATTGGTAAATCCTCCTTGTGAAGGAACCAGGATGTTACGAAATTATACAGACCAAACCAGTTTTACTAGGCGGATTCAATGAAAGGATACAAGCAAAGAGGTTTTTCTGCTGAGAATGTTGGACGCTGCAAATTGTGCAATTCCACCCGCTGCACCCAAGTCATAAACACATGACCCAAAATATCTCTGTGTTTGGGCACCAATCATTTTGAGCTGAACACACAGAGAACCAAAAGGTTGAAGTTGTTTTCATATTTGTAAATTTCACTGGAACTATTATGTAATCATATAAATGTCCCTTGCAAAGTAACTAAACACGTTAAGCTTTTTCACATTGTTGCCTTTTGGGATGGCCATATAGCAAACACTTCATATTTATTTTTGCTAGCAAAAAAAAGAAAAATCGGTACCTTTTCCTTACACTAATTCCTCTTCTTTGTATCGCTCAATCAAAGAAAACCCCAACAAAACAAACTAAATGGTTTATGGTTGTAACATGACAAAACATAAAAAAATTGAAAATAATCAAGGGAGGTGAACACTTTTGCAGAACATTTTCTACAGGGTCATCTGAAGAAATCTTGTTCACAAAAATCAAAATAGTCTGTTTATGCGCCAGTCACTGTGAGGTGAACACACAGAGACTCTTGGGCCTCAAGTTGTTTAATTTTTATGAGTCTTGCTGCAACTATAATGAAATCATATTATGAACTTTACAAGACCCCGCTCAGGCATTTTCCTCCTCATCTGTAAATATGACTCTTGGGCTTTTCTTTGAGTGCCCAACAGGTACACACTGCGTAACATCAAACATTACAGGTCACCGTTCCTTATTAGTTTAGTTCAGCTGAACAAAGTCATCCAACTAGATCCCTGTTATATATTTGTTGTTTTCCGCAGCTCTTATTTGATAAATCTGGTGAAAAGGGAGGAGGTGACTTGCAGTAAATGGCTGAGGCTGGTATCAAACCCCTAACCTGCTGTGGGAGGAATCAGCCGCTCCACGTGGGGCACACAGTCTAAGTGAACTACAGAGGCTCCCCGCAGATCCGGTTCTCCAGCCTCGCTGAAAAAAATCCAGAGCGCTCAGAAGATCAACCAAGCGCAACGACGGTGGAAAGAAATGCTGAAGAACAAAAGTGGATCCAAGAAACAGTTTGAGGAAAAAAAAGGCTGAAAAGCTTAAAGAAAACTCCTAGTGCAAACATTCTTCTTTAGAGCTAAGTGAGCTGTGAAACACGTCCTCATTTGAACATGTGCATGGATTATTAGCAAATCCAATAGTTAACTTTTTTTAGGCCTGGTCCAAGGTTGTATGTAGCCATAGCAGAATTGTACTTTGGGGCCCAGTTTAAGGTACGATTCTCACCATTACATCAACTTTTAGAGAGTCAAGGATAATGAGAGGAAGTTTCATGAGACAGAAGTAGTCACAGGAATATGACCACAGCAGAGCAGAATTAATTACATCATCATTGAAATAAGACTTAAAAATATACATTTCTAAATATAAAAGCTTTCTTTGGTATTCATGAGGAAATATAGCATTGTCACAATCTGATAGTCTTGAGTAAATGTGCTACAGTTTTATAGTGTTGGGACATTAAAGCTAGAATTTAAAATGATCTATCATTCTTTTTTAATAGCAATACTTATATCCATTTATGATGGAAAGACCTCCTTGCCATCTTCCTAATCCTAATTACAACTGGGACTAAAATTAGGCTATTACGAAATGTCAACATTACTTCAAGTCAGAAACACAAAACATCTCAGCCAAATACTTCTATTCCAAATCTACCAGGGTTTAAAATAATTTTGGGGTAAATTGTGTTTGAAAACATCATGATAGTAATCTGGGGAAGGCAAATTTTTAAAATGTTGCTTTTTCAAATGGGTTTCTCAGCTAAAGAGGGTGAGAACCACTAATTTAGACAAATTTAGACTCATAATTCAACCAAAATAAATCATCTTTCTCTTTTTCAAACAGATAGGCTAAGCTGGTTTCTCAGACTTTGGTGTTTCTATGACCTTGAGATTGTGGTGCAACCCTACTGCTTATTTGAAAGCCGTTCGGTGCTGCATTAGTCTTTATTTTAGTTGAGATAAAACAGGACGACATTAAAGTTAACTATTTTATTTCCTTTTCAGTTCAGACGTCACCTTAACTTTCAGTACTGAGTGATTATTATACAGCTCTCATTAAAGAAAATGCTGCTGATTAGCTGCCACCCTCATGTAAGTTTGCTTTATAAGATAAGAGTTGTTTCTGAGAATTAAATCAAAGCTTAGAACAAATCTTCCAACCTGTCAAGAAAGCGGGCCCAACAGTCACCAGGACTCTTTGGAGATGTGAATGTAAGAAGTAGGAAGTATGTTTTGCGCTATATACTATGCTAGTTTGTTTTCTCTGCATGCCTCCCCACACCTTTGGCATCAGTCAGAGCCGGAGTGAAAGTGGTTTCAAGAAAGTACAGCCTGTTCGACCCAAAATAGGCAATATATTTACCTGTTCCATCCTGAAAGTTCTGGCCCAGTTCCCTGGATGTCTAGGTAGTTCAATAAAAATCTGTGCTCTGTATTTTACCTCTATCACAATTTCTTTGCCTTAAACTTACCATGAGATATTACAAGTCTGAATTAGACAGTCAGCACATACCCCACTATTGCAAATTAAACAGATGCTTGATAACGTTCAGGTTTTTGTGATAGAATAAGAGAAATTTCTCCTTGCAAGTGCTGTTGTAATTCATGCCTACAATGACACAATAGAAAAAATTACAGTCACGCCAGCATGTTCTCTGGCATCTCATTGACTTTATAATGTAAAAAAGACTTTAAGATGAAAAACTGTCTGGCAAAAACTTTTGATTTTTTGAAGCCATTTCCGCTCTTAACCCTAGCATGTAGTTAAACCCAGAATTACACAGCTCAGAACTGGCAGAATTAGATTTAAAATGATTTTTCATTCAACAAAGACTTTTGTTTCTGATAGGAATAATATTTTTAGTTACATTTTAGCTAAAAACAATAAAAAAATCATTCAAACTCTTCTCAGTAATCAGTGGGGAAATCCTTACTATTATTTCACCATTTAAACTCTTTTCATAATTACCAGCTTTTCCATGTTTCCCTGGATATTTTGATGATTTATCTCCAGTGATAACCTCCAAGTCTTTAGAAGGGCTCCTTGCCATCACCCTAATCCGTAGTTCCCTTCAGAAAGTTAATTTTCCTGTCAGTCAGAGGAAACATTTTAATAAAATTAAAATATGACTGTGAGGCTAAACCAGTGGAGGATTAACTGGAACTTAACACTGCTAACCAGTCTGAAATGTAAGCAAGTGGTGTTTTTGTAAGCCTGTCCTGTCTAAACTCAGATGACCCTGTAGCCCACAGGCCACCAGGAGCGGCGAAGTTGTTGCAGGGTTTGCTTACACCATGGGCCGGCTCCTGTAGAAATTAAGAAGTAACGGAAACACAGAGAAATGAAAACTTGACACCGTTTACTTGTGGTAACCACTTAGTATTATTTAAATGGTGTATTTTTAAAAATCTGATCATTTCATACATAACATTTTCAAAGCAACCTGTTAACTCTAACTATAAAATCAATGTAGTGCAGTAAAAGACACAATATATCCCTCCAAAAATGTAATACTGTGGAAAGCAACTGACCATCGAAATATCCAAGACAATTAAAACCCCAGAACAGCATTTGAAGACATGCTCTTTTGTTACTTCCCATCGCTGGTCAGTCACCATGCAGGAAATCTGATAGAAACACAAGAGGAAAGGCTATCAAGCTATTCTGTCTCCACGTTGTCAGCAGTTCAGATTAGCTGTCACTTCCCTGAGGGGGAAACAGCTGAAGATGAGAGAGGGTGATTTCTTCTGAATAATTTCATGCTTTGACTGGCAGAGCTCAATAATCTCCACTCCAAGACTGACGTCAGAGAAAGATGGACTGGGCAAATAAAGACCCAGGTGCAGTCTAATACATAAATACAATCATCTGCCCTTTGGGAGGGGGCGCGGGGGGTTGGGGGGAGAAATGCATAAAACGAGAATGAATTCACATTTCCACTGAAGAAATTCCACTCAGGCGGGTTGTTTTCGAGTAGACAAAAGACAATCTTTATTTGTGTGTTTCTCTCCCCGAGCCGACCTCTGCGTACGCCACCGTCCCAACTGAACGACCCCGGCGGCGAAGGCCCGCCCTAAAAACACCACGAACAGAAAAGGAGACAAACTCATACATGACGCTCAGACCTGGAGCCTCTACCAACCGTGGATCACGAACCGGCGGAGAAAAAGAAGAAACGATAGAGGGACAGCATCAGTGGAACAGAAGAAGAGAAGACACATTTTGTTGTTGTTGTTGTAATCCTTCTGAGGCGATAACCCCATCACTGCATTCCACCAAGGAGTAATTAACAGTGATTTTAAATGCTACAAAAATAAGATGGGATAGGGGAACAAGCATTTCCCCTTGTTTGTGTTTTGTACACGTTTGCATGTCTTTGTAAATGTCTACAACTGCACTCTTGTTTTTTTTGCATGTATGCTGGCAAGTGTGGTTATCTGTTTATGGATTGTTACATGGGTGTGTGTGCGTGCGCGTGTTCACAGTGCTTACTCTTTATACTTGAGTCCCATCAAACACACTCTTTCTTTGACTGCTCGCTCTTGTCCGTGCGGGCTTTCACTGTCGCTTTAAGTGTTTGTGTGTGTGTGTGTGTATGTCGTCGGGGTGTGCATATGTGTGTTTTTGTGATGCTACCTCACACACAGCTCGCTCACACACCTCGCCTGATTTGCCACAGTCTATGTGCTTCCCTTATTGGTTTAACCCCCCGGACCCGGGATCAGCTTCAGTCCTTGTTTACGTCCGTCGTGATCCGAGTTGGGCTTCGGGGGCCGATTTCCAGTCAGTTTCGCCCTGCGGGTCCATTTATCTTTCCAGCCCAAGCTAATCCATCAACGACTGAGAGCCCAGACAGGAGAAACTATGTGAGGAAGGAGTCTGAATATTACCCCCACCCACCCCGCCTTTGATGTCTGAAAAAGTCTCAGGGAGAGCAAAAGAGTTGAAGCGGGATGTTTTCTGATTTTGTTTTTTCTCACCATGAAAAAATATATCAATAGAAACAAGTTTGATCTGAAGGTTTCACAGTGGTCATGCAACTTGAGTGTCGCCTCCTTTTCTCACCTGCCCTCCCACCCTTCACCCCCGCCTTCTCGTCGAATCTCAGAGCCATTGATAAATCCTGCCAATCCGAGAGAAGGTACTGTAAGTGACCACAGTCATGACAATACGGAGAAAACAAAAAAACACAAAGAAAACAACAAAGAGGTGGGTGGCCAGTGGTACATTCATACAAGAGAAAGTCCTGGTTCCAAAAGTCACCCGACCCAGACAACATTAGCTAGTGCTGGATACGCCTGTGCAGGCCAGGCCGTGATAAATGCTTTGTTTAGAAACACATAAAAGACAAAACACAGCCCACCTGAAAATCTACATCCCACCAAACCCACCCATGACATCCCACCCAATCCCCCTCCCCGCTAAAACAGGCTATGGTTATACTTGTCGCCAAAATGCAAAGTCAGAGCTCCTGGAAAATCATAGCGAACGCACACAGCTTGCAGTGTTTTGTCAAAGGTGTTTATACCACTTGAACTTTTTCACATTTTGTCACATTACATCAAATTCGCTGTGTCTTACTGGGGTTTTATGTGCTAGAGCAACACAGAGCAGTATAATTGTTCCAACTGTTTTTGCTCATAAAAATGTGAAGAGTGCGGCGCCGATAAGAATTCAGTTCTCTTCTCACAGAGCTCTTTCAGTCCATCATCCGATTATGGAAAGAAACCAAATCTATCAAGAGATGAGTGTCCAACTATGCTAACATGCAAGAAAAAGCTGCAGAGCATTTGAGAGTGCAATGGTGGAGCTTAGATCAAAGTTTTCACATGTTAGAATGGCCCAGTCAAAGTCTAGACCTAAATGCAATTAAGAATCTGTGTCAGGACTTGAAATTTCAAGTTTGCAGACTCTTCATCCAAGCTAATTGAACTGCAGGTATTTTACAGTTAAGAATGAGGCAAGCTGTTGTAGAGATGTGCAAAGCTGGCAGAGCTACAACCCCAGAAGACTTGAAGAGAAAGATGGAATACAGGAGAGAGAACATAAACGCCTGCCACATGTTCATATTTTTATTTATAAAAAAACAAAAACCATATGTTTTTACTTCTACGTCACAGTTATGTGCTATGTTGCATTGCTCTATCATATAAAATGTCAGGAAAATACATTAAAACTTGAGGTTGGAGATTACAAAATTGTAAAAAGCTCAAGGTGTATAAATAAGTTTCCTGGGCACTGCAGTAAGTTACATTTCCCACTCTGCCTTATTTTTTTTTTGTCAGCTATATTCTTTCACACTTTTCTTTTCACATCACAGCAAAGTCCAGGTCACTTTTCTCCTGCTCTCGTCGTAATTACTCTTATCCTCATTGCACTTTGGAGATGGTCTACGTCCTATTGAATTCAAATTTCAATGCGAGCTTGGCCACTTCCAATTCATAGATCGAGGAAGCAGCGAAAAACCAATTTTTGTGCATTCAGGCCTATCGTACGATGCCCCTCTCACTTCCCAAACCCCCCGCCGTGATCGGAAGATAGGGACTGCACTGGAATGACAAGTTTAATCATAGCCATGGCTACATCTAACCCCATCAGTGGGCAAGAGTCAAAAGTCAAAAAAGGACCCCCTGATATGAGTGCTGAGACATTTCTCTTGTGTTTTCAGCTAAAAGGTGCTGTTCCACCGAGGATTCAGGGATAAGAGAAGGAAGGGTAGCTTCCCAGACTGCTTAAAAAAAACCCCAACAACATTGCAGGTAATCCAGGAAAGGGTGTCTGTGGCTGGGCGCCATAAAAGAGGGCTGGCAGTGGAGGGTGGTTGGTGGTCATACTGCAGGTGGAGGTGGGAAGAAGAAGGAGAGTGGAGGACAAAGGGCTTCCCTGAGGGGTGGTGGATTTAGAGGGACAGCCAGCCCAGCCCATCATCCCAGGATGGGCGCTCCGGGAAGAGGAGGGAGACGGGGGTGGGGTAGTCACAGCCTGAAGACGGGTCCCAGGACGAGCGGGGCCAGAGCCGCTAACAGAACCGCCCAGCCTGCACCGGAGCCCGGACCTCCGTCAGTCAGGAACGGCTCCGGAGAATCGTATCCCGACCCATCTGGAACAGAGGCAAAGAGAAGAAAAAGAAAACGACAAAATATCTGAACAGAGAAGGACACGCAGACAGATGCAAAAATAAGACAGACTTTAAAACAAAACAGAAAAAAACAACAACAAAGGAGAGACAAGTGGATATGTCAGGGTGGGGCGGAAGACTGAAAGCGAGTGACAAATCACAAAAAGAAACCCCTCTTCATCCTTGAGCAGCTAATGAAAGGCAAAGAGTACACAGCAGAAAGAAATGCAGAGCCGAAAAGATGGAGACGAAGAAGACGACAGCAACAGAGCTCTGCAGGGGGGTTAACCAACCTAATTACAGTTTAATCACACAGACTCGGAATCTGGAGCAGCTGACACTCACACACACACGCACACTCCCCCCCCCATGCACGCACACACACATCCTCTCACACAGCACAGATATGAAACACAGCTCACTCACACAGTGACAGCATTTCACCGAGGAGATGAAAGTTGCAATGTCAGACAGATTACTTCAACTGCACACAGATAAAAAAACAACAGAAACTTAATGAAAAGCAGCAGCGACGACAATAAAAGAACGTATGTTGTATCAGTAATAATGTAGGAGAGATTTTTCTTCCTCTGTAGTGGAGTATGGAATGATCTGAGGCTGGAAAGCTGTGAAAAAAAAAAGAGAAAGAAAAGCTGACATTCCTTTGTGATGATCTTCAAAGCCGTGCCGTTGTCTGGGGTGTTACTACGAAGGTTTGATTCTTTCAATCAGGTTTATTTTTGAACACTCCTGAGGTCAAATTGGTATTAGATCAAACGCACATGTAATTTTTTATTTTTTTTTCAATAGTGGATGTGTACTGTAGTGTAATGTAAGCCAGAATGTGATCCCCATGTACGTTAGGCTTCCTTTGAGGTATTTTTAAATGGTAGAATCAGAGGCCAACGTGGAACACTAGTGAGAGCACCGAGCCCAATCTGCACCCAGGAAGCCATTTTGGAAATAGATTATTATTATTATTATTTTTTTTAAAGCAAGGCAGCGAAGTAGCGCCTCATCTTCACATTTAGAAACAAGCCCGCCACATTTAGAAAAACAAATCAATAATTAATCTGTTACGTAAAAGTCACCAATGTTGCAAAACTCATGCGGTACTCTTCAGAAGTACTTACACCCCTTGAAGTTTTTCACATTTTGCCACAACATAATCGCAAACATTTATATTTTATTGGCAAATTCATGTGATAGACCAACACTAAAGTGATGCATTGTTTTCAAAATTTCTTTTAAAAGAAAAATACAACTAAAGTATAAATAATGGCAATATTACTTAGTCTCTAGACATCAAAAGGGCCACCTGTGCAGAATTTTAATAAGATAAAACCCACTAACATGCCATCAAAATATGAATATTTAGCCACCTCTGTGCTTGAGGAGTAATGTAATATTGAATATCTTTTCACTTTTATAGATGTTTTATCACAGCCAGACAAAAATGATCTTTTGATTTGATTGATAAACTAATATTTAAGCACACAACTTTTATCTTAAAGGTCTTATTTATGTTTCCATCTAGTCTACAGGGCCACAAACATAGTAATCATGCACATCACACTTGGTTAAGTGGCCATTTGCAGCTCTCTGGAAAATTTTATGTGGGCCCTGATCACAGAGTGAGGCAACTGTGAGCTGGACAATTTTTACATTTCTTTTAAGTCAACAAATTTTACAGACAAATAAAATCATCCAGAAATGAAGAAAAAGATCTGGCTCAACACAAGCTTCTTATCCATTGACCAGGTTTTTGCATTTATCATGATTTTGTAATATTTTAGAACTATTGGGTTTGCTGTGGTGGTGCAGGGGTTAAACAAAACTCACATAAGGAGGCCTTAGTCCTCAACGCGGCCGTCGCAGGTTTGATTCCTGGTGACCTTTGCTGCATGTCTTCCCCCTTCTCTTATTACCCACTTTTCTGTCAATTCACTGTCAAATAAAGGCCACTAGAGCCAATAAAACCTTTTAAAAATATACATATATATATATTTTAGAACCACAAGAATCCAGCAAGTTTTACTCAGACTTGACTTAAGGAAACAATCTAATCCACCCACCCGTCCCCAAAAAGTAAAAAAGAAGAAAAAGCCTGACCCTTTTTGTGTTGTGCAACTAAGCAAAATCCAATCATTTTGTTTGTGTCAATAAAATCTTGCATGTTTTAGTTTATTATTTGAGCAGATAAAGTAATAAATGTCACATAAATAAAAAAAGAAAAAGAGAAAAGAAGACCCACAAGCACTTTCAACTTGACAATTTTGGCCCTGAGGACAAAAAGTTTGTACACCACTGCATCACTTCGTGTTGGTCTAGCACATAAAATTCCACAAAACTGCATAAATGTTTGCCTTGCCAAGGAAAGTAAAAACTTTTGCAAAGCAAAGGTGTTGACTGGTTGGAGTCCTTTCTCGAATCTTCTGAGGAAATCCAGTATGCAGAGTCATGCTGAGGGTTGGTCACCGTTTTTAGAAAGCACTTTTCAGCTGGCTCTGTGATCTTTTTACAAGGACAGAAGGTCTCCCTCACACCCAGCGTGATGCGAAGTGATTTGATGTGAGGTGCGTATGCTACTTTGTGCCTGTGCACATGCACACATATCTCCATGTCTGTTTCCAAATACGTGTGTTTGCGTGCGCGCGGCCTCTCACGTACACTCTTGTGTACACGCCTACGTGTGTAGGCGTGTGTTGTCAGAGTGTGTTTTGTGTCTGAAGGTGTCAAAGTGTTGCCTGGCTGGTCTTTGAATCAGAGCAGAGAATGTTGCCAGGGCATTCCATCAGACCTCTTATTCTCTTCTAATTTTACTTTGATAGGCAATCTGGACCTTTGCGCGCGTGCGCTTGCGTAGGGGTGTGTCTGTGTGTGTGTGTTTAGTTATAGCGTGACTTACCTGGAGGTCTGACATACACCTTCAGCTTTAGACATGCCCGGCCCACATGGTTTGGGTGAGGAGACGCTGTAAACAGAGAGAGATTGGAAAATGTGATCAGTTTAGAGATTGAAGCATTGGTGTAGCTGATTAAATACAGGGAGCATCCAACTGATGGTGTTTAAGTGCTTTATTTTGGGCCAGGTGTCATTAGGTTTTTCATGTTGGAGGTGATGTGGAGTCAATGACAGCGTTTGCGTGTGGAGGGAGTGCAAACACTGTCATTGACTATAATGGGTGCATAATTACTGCGGTGGAGACGCAAGCAGTGTAAATTAGGGGTTAATATACGGTCACTGCATGGACTCAATTGGTTGCCTCCGGGTAGCTGGACACATCTAGACTTCAAAAATAAGGCAAGTGCACAGAATAAGATCCAATAACCTTTGCATTTAATACGCTCATGTACTACTATACTCGTACTTGAGCAAAATTGAGTAAGATTGCTGGATACCCTTTTCCAGGACAAACATATTTTAATCAAAAATATGGAAGAAACAGACACACACCTTAATACTTATTTACATACCAGCTTTGTTGTTCTAATGCTATTTCCTGGTCTTTAAAATGCCAGAAAACTGCATGAAGACGTTTTAGAATATTAAATGAGATATTAAGATTCGCTACTTAGTAACTGAGTAAACTGTTTACCAAATGGGGTTTTACTCTTACCTTTCTGGGAAATCCACTTTTTACTTTTACTTGTATAAAAGAATGTTGTAGTGCTACTCTTACTCTAGTACAATTTTTAGCTACTCTACCCACCCAGGGACCCATATGTCATGATTTGTTGATTTTGAGGAGGATCCAAAGTGCAACAAGACATTTTCAGATACAATCTGAAAAATAATTTAACAAAGGCAGTCCAAAAACACCTATTCAGGACTCAGGGAAAACTAGGAACACACAAACGCAGTCAGCGCATGCATGAACACAAGAACCCAGGATCGAACAATGACACAGGTGAGAAAATATGTACACTCAGGGTTAATCAAGAGAACAAGGAACTAATTACAGAGGAGGGATTAGACACAGCAGATTAAGGCTGAAGAAAATAAGGAAATAATCAAAATACAAACGGATGAAACCCAAACACTATAGAACCGTGACAGCAGATGACAGTACCGTAGATCTTCAGCTAATGCATGTTGGAGGTTGGATCGAAGGATTTCAGAATGAGAAAACTTGCAGAAACATCAACAAAGGAACCAGGGCAAACGCGTGAATAGAATCCAGCAGTGAGAAAAAGAGCCTTAAATACAGCTGCTGGGTGACAATCTGAGCAGAGATCTGAGGGAAGGCTGAATACTGGAGATAGGAGAAGCTAAATGGAAACAGAGAGGATCTAATGAACCAAAATAACTAAGAATTTAAACCAAAATGTAATATAATAGGAACTAGGAAACTCAGCACAAAAGATGAAGAGACTAATGGTAGCAAGCTAAATAAAAACACGGAGCGGTGTAACTTGCTAAGGAACATTTAACCAAATGTCACTGTGGGCGTATATTTGTAATTGACCCTTTATGGGGCATTTGCCCCTGTGTGAATTTAAGAAAATCCACAATAAATTGCATTTTTGTATCCAAAAATTTTGTATCCAAAAAATCAGATTGGATACAAAAATCCAAAATCGGTATCCAAAAAATCTGATTTTTGGATACCGAACATGGCCAAATCTTGATTTAACAACGCTTTCTTGGCAAGGACTCTGACTTTTTAATTTGAAGTTTCATTAAAGATCTAAAAATGTGTGCAACGAAAAGACAGAAACTAGGTGTTCTAGACAGATATTCAGCTATTTTCCATGTAAAAACTGTGTATTCAAGGTGATGATGTGAGTTTATAGAATATATAGAAAGTTTATTGGCGTTGGCCTTTTGGCTTCAATCAGAAATAACAAATAACTCCAGCTGAGTAATGCGGGCCTGTTAAATGCATCCCTCCTTTCTCTCGGCATAATTTAGTGGCGCTTCCTCTCAAGCAGTTTTACAATTATTCAAATTGCCTGCTGGGTTATCCCATCACGACTTACTTAACCCTCACACTCTATGTCACGGAAAAATTAAAAGTTAAACATTTTTAAAGTAATAACGGACCCTCTCATCTTTATTTATTTATTTAAACTGACCTTCAGCTTTGAATTTACTATATTTTTTTCTTCTTATTTTTATTTTTAATCATGGCCACTCACCATTTTTTAAACTAGTGCTGCAGCGGTTTTAAAAGCCAAAGTTTTACATAAACTAATTAGAAGAAAGGGTAAAAAGTCCCAAATGTTTCCATGTTTTGGTTTTAACACTCATACTCCTATTTTTGTTTAACTCTGTGTAGCAGCAGCACAAAATTGACTTCATCTGCATGTTAGACTATCAACACTTTAAGAGGTACTTTGACTGTATATTTTCTCAACAAAGACTAAAGTTTCTCAAAATGTCTAATTTCTTATATTTAAATAGCTAAAGTTTTACAGTTTTTAAATAATTTATATATTTTTTCTTTGTATTCTTTTGTCAAACCTATACAAGTTGAATTTCTCAGGTCTGGATAAATATGGAAAAAAGATAGCTTCTGTTTCTGAGCTCCTAATCAGTCTCTAGTGTTCAGCAGACTCACTTTTTTTGGTCCGGTGTTAATTTTCCAACACTCAACGTATTCTGCCTGCAGGTAACTACTCTTTTTGTCAAAACCAGATTTGTGAGACAAAAAGCTGTTCTGTTGACAGATTCGTCCTCCTGAGACGGAGGAACCAGAAGAGCTGGATTTACAGAGAGAATAAATTACATTCAGTATTAGATGACATTTGAAGGCAGCTGCACTTTTTATTTGGTGGAGTCAGAGTAAAGGGAGGTAAATGCAGATGCTTGGCAGATTCTTCCAGTTTTAATTTGGAAATCTTGACAAACATGTATCCCTTTCTTTCCTTCCCACAGTTATACACTACTTTGTGTTGATGCATCATATAACATCTCTGTAAAATCCACTGAAGTTTGTGTTTGTAATGTGATAAATGACAATCTGCAAGTCATCGTCAGAAAACCGCATCAGTGTCTAACGTTAGCAGTCATGTTATTTGGCTATTTTTCGTAATTAAATCAGAAATACATCCCGAATGACACACTTCTGATTAAACTAACCATTAAAAATCTGTCAAATTGTGGAATTTATGTATTTATTCATGCAGTCTTTTTGATGCAGTAAGTCTTTCATATGGCTGAGGTTGTTATTTCAGGTCCTTTAAAGCGCTCCTGAACCAATGTTCCTGAGCTTGTGAAATTCTATAAACACACTGAGCAATGTAAACAACTCTGTAATGGATCAGCCTGCCCAATGGGATTCAGTCACACTCACATTCACACCTAGGGGAAATAGCTGCCTCTCAAATCGACCTGACTTGAATGTCTTTGGAATTGGAAAGGAAATCCATGCAAAATCCCAGCAGATGCAAGTCCCTACTTGCTGTGAGGTGACAGTGTTAACCACAGTGCCGCTGAGTGGTCTGGACTTTATACTTCTACCCCCTGAAAAGAAGGGGAAGAAATGCAAAAAAAAAAAAAAGAAAAAAGGGAAAAAAGTTCCAGTGATTCAAACTTCAAAGTATAGTGGATGAAATTGAATCAGGGTTTTTAGTCCCACCTCACTCTGATGTGAAATAGAGCTGGAGACCTCAGAGGAGATGGTGGCCAGAGTTTGACCACTCAGGCATGTCGCCGTGCACACGCCCGCGCCGCCCGCACACACGTGCGTGTGCAGGAATGCGTGCTGCACAAATGTGGGAGAAGAACTATTGTTTTTTCCCCACGTGAGGAGGTCTGCATATCCAGAAACCATGGTGACCTCACAGTGGACCATCACCTGGGTCCACAGAGGGCAGGAAATAAATGTGACCCTTCCTTTGCCCTTTGCTCCCTCCCTGTCTGTCATCAACTCCTCCCTTCGTTCATCCTTCTGTCTTTCACCTCCTTTACCCTTGACGTAACCGTTGCTACATTCCCAACCCTTACATGCTGAAAATAACCAGGCTGTTTTTCCTCTTTTGACTGTTTTGGGAAATCTGCTACATCCTGGAACTTTTCTTTTCCTTCTCTTCCTTATGCACCCTCCCTTTCGGTTTCACCTTTGCCCTTTTCCTTGTTTTATCAACTATCCCAGCACCTCTGTTTCCCAGCACATCCGCAATCCGATCTATCCTGAAAACCCATTGAAAACCACTCAACCCCATCAGATGGCAGCTGGGAAAAGCAAGTGTGGGGTGGAACTGACCTGTCAACATGTCAAGCACATGACAAAACACACACACGCACACACGTCCTGCCTGCATATACATATATACACACACACAAACACACCCAAGGACGCTCTGGCAGGCCTTGGCCAAAAATCACCATCAACACTCAACATGTTTCACAAGCCAGTGAGGAGAAAACGCACACAAACACTGGTTCATCAGAAAGGTCAGCTGCTTAAAGTCGTCATGGGCAGCAGTTCCACGACCAGCGCGTGAGTTCGAGGCTGCTGGTTTGCTCCGATCAGAGACAGGGAGAAATGAAAATTGAGCGCCGGTGCTGTCAATCAAGATGACGGACGTGGCCTTTCACAGACTCACGATTGTTTGACAGCTGACCCCCAAGTCGAGCCCTCCCCGCCCACCCCGGACAACCCCCCCTACACACACGTAGCGAAAGATAATCACAAGCACTCCAGTCATCTGGATGCACACAAGCCCAAGGGGTTCCAGAGACACAATACCAAAGTCAGCAACTATACAAGTCTGGAGGGGCCCAAAGTGTCTTAACGTAAGATGAAAAACAATGTGTGTGTGAGTGAGTGTGTGCTGACTGGGAAAATAGCAGCACGACTTGTTATCTGCGCCTCTTTAGCTTGCCGACTGTTGCCTGCTGTGCCTTTGTAATGTTAACAACTCAAATACTATACTCGCAAATATTAGAAATATTTAGATTTAGATTATTATTTTCACACAGGGACACAGCTTTTTTTTTATTGCTTTGTGATTGTTTTTCGCTTATTTTATTGAACTGCCAAAAACAAAAACTGCTTCTGCATGACAAGTAAAATATGAATGCAGAACAGCAGGGAAGGAGTGAATCAAAGCCTTAGACACTGTCCGTCAGTGGGGGTTTTTTTTTTCTTCTTTTCTGAAAGCACTCTCAGAACCGAGGCAATATTGATGTAACATGAGAATCATGTCCAAGGGCAGAGAAACCTGTCCCACTCTCAGGCCGAACAGAAACCTGTGGCTCCGGACCTTCATCCTGTTATAAGTCATGGCTCAAATAATCTCCCGCTATAAAAGATCAGGGTCGGTTTTTCTGCTGCCTGTGAAGAAATGGTGTCATGCAGTGGACTGTCACTGATGGCACTCAGGTAGTTTTTGTTAAAAAAAGAAAAAAAAGAAGTTATCAGCGTGGCTAGCTTTATTAAAACAGCAGTTTCCTGGTGTGCATTTTAGAGAATGTAATTCCTTCCCTAAAATCCAAGAATTTATGAAAGGCTGCCAACATTTTCAAATTCAAGCGAGTTTAAAAGCTTGTCCGTATAAACTTAACAAAATAGCTCTGTTGTATAACAAAAGAAGAGGCTTAATGTAAAATTTTCACCCTTCTTGTTATCTCCTCAGAGTCTTACTCTCTCCCGGTCTCGACATGTTATAAAGAAAAATGGGGTTTCCGTTTCTTTACTTTGCCACATTTCTGTGTTCTTCATCTCACTTATACCAAAAAAGCTCACTTTGAGTGTTCATCGTTCAGGAACAACTTCCACTCTGTGTTGTGTGAAATTCTGAGGTTTTAAAAATTTCCAACCAGATGGTTTGTAAAGGCCAGTTACTCTACGATCGATCTGTTTCATGTTTTCTTCATATTGTGCAGCCTGGGTTTTCCGTCAGCGGTCTAAGATTTGGTTTTTCATGCTTCCCAACTATATTTACAGGGAAAGAGAGACTGTAGTCTCTCTTTCGCTGTCTCTCTGTGTCACATGACCTCATCTGCCATTTGATTTGATCAGACAATAGAGGAGATAAAGAGCTAATTAATAAATGACAAAATTATCTTTTACCTACCAATGATATCTAAACAGAGAAACTATATGCTAATGTTAGCTACCCCTTTAGTAAACTGCACCCAATCGATTGAGTCTCAAAATCAATAAACGACTAATTTTAAGTAAAACTGATACGAGGGATAAAAAAAAAAACGTCTGATCGGGACACATCTTGCTCATTCTGCTGTTGGCTCCAATTTGGAGCGCACTTACTCAGAAAACAACAGCACAGTTTAATCAAAAGTTTCAATGACATCCTAACCTTGTCCATTTTTTTTTGTTTCTCACCAATTTTTTGTGTAAAACGTTTCCTCTCACCTATACATCAAAAAAAAAAAAAAAACTTTACAACGTAATTTCTAATATGAAATGTTGAATGATCTGTAACTAATATTCCTTTTAACAGTTTGCATGCGGGACATGTATAGTGAACCCATCTGGTACAGCGAGCTGGTGAAAAAGAGGAAAAGGTGTTTACGAGTACACCCGAGCTTCTGCCTGTCCCGCGTGAGCTTGGAGGAATGATAGCACTTTAATTTGATTCAGAAAAACATTCTCGAGGGGAGCAAAGCTCATTTGTGCCACTAATACATCACTTGTTGAAGTGAGGAGAAACATCAATACAGCTAATATAAAAATGATTACAAAGTACCCCTGGTGACATTTTTACCACTTTGCTGAGCACACCACTTATGATATCGAGACACGCTGAGAGATATATCAAGATATAAAAAGAGTGAGGGGGAGGAGAGAGGTGTGTTTATTCACGCCTGTAGCCATGCGAGTAACTTAGGGGTCTATGTTTGAAAAGTTACTCTATCAACTTCGGCTGATTGGATATTTACATACTGTTTACACATGCATGTTGAGCACGGATCAAATCCAAACAGATGCGCTCTCTTGCATATGCATAGCATGCAGATATTGGCTGTGCAAAACAATCCACAATGAGAGACGGTTAGCTGATGGCTTACAGATGTAGTAGTACTCGTGTCCGGGCCTGAACTCGAAGCCCAGCGAGAAGGGCGTGAAGAGCTGGAACTTCTCTGAGAAGCGCAGGGGCCCGTCGGTTCCACTGGGGCGGTTGCACTCCCAGCGTTTGAAGCCGCGCATCCTGTGCTGGCAGGAAGTGTAGCCTTCGTGGTTGACCATGAAAAGGATGTAGCGCTCCATTCGCCCGTGGGATGGAGGACCCTCGTAGTAAGGACAGTAGATGTCTAGATAGTCGTTGATGTTCACTGCCACTCTGTACTCGCCGTGCCAGAACCTGTAAAACAGAAAAAACCCCAAAAAACTATGGATTAAAACCTCAGTGATTCAACATGACAAGTGTGTTACCCCAAAGACGTGGATGAAGGAATCATGAGGTTTGCTGAAACATAATTCGATTATGTGAGAGACGCAAGAGGAAAGCACTACTTTTCCTGAAAAACTATGAATATTGACTCTCTACCTAATACTGGATTCCTGTATGATTGCACAGCAGAAAGAACCGGGGTGAGTTTGCATCTAATGTAATCACACTGTGTAACGTGAAGACAATTAAATTCCCTGGGGCTGAGATTGATTAAACTAGAATTTGACTGAGTGTAATTGGATCAAACTTTTTTTTTTCCAAAGTAAAATGCCCTGAGATTAATTTATCTGTAACTTTAAATAAACTCAGCTGATGTTGCATAATTTCGATAAAAAAAATAAAAAAAATGCTTGCAGCTACATGTGGCTCTTTAGGCCTACCATAGTGACTCTTATTAATATTGGTCTTTACTTAATATCTGTAAAGAACTTCCACAAATGAAGGACACTGAGACAGCACCCATTTTTTGTCATTAGATCACAAATAATATTTGTTCAGTTTTCACTTTAAATAAATATGCAATGATAAATAAAAAAAAAAAAATCGCTTTTTGAAAATATTTGACATTTCTCTTTGCTTAAAAACCTAACAATAAGAAGGAAAAAAAAGTCTGCAAGTTCTTTGACCATAAAATAGATTTTGTATGGTAGGTATTTAAAAAACTTTATAAAAGTTTGGCTACACTAAAGCATGCACAGACACCAACTTGCTAAAGTAAAGGGGTGAAAGCTTTGATTCAAGGGTCTTTTCCCAGTGAGGGAGCTTAAATGAGCTTGGTGGGATGATACTTGAGAGAAGTGGGTAAAGTGATGTTCAAGAGTAGGCTGTTAACATATTTTAATCCAAAATATGCAAAGCTGGGAATAGTAGGTGTTCAGTTATTTCAGTACGCGCTGATTACTGAGGTTGGCATAAAGAAATATGTGTGAAAGCGAGTAAATAACGACATGCATACAGTATACTACATAAAAATGTTATTTCCTTTCTATATTTTTTCATCTAGAAAATCAGAAGTCAAAGTACTTCTGATGTAAAATGCTGGTACAGGAACACATGTGAAGATGCCTGAGCTCTTTGACACCTCCGCTCTTCTTGCTGTACGTAGCAAAACTTTGAAATATACGCCTGTGTTGTTTCACCTAGACAACAGGCTTTATCTCTGTGCTTCACTTTGTGCCAGAGCTGCAAGTATGGAAACTAAACTTCAGAAGCAAAAGAAGTAAAACTCTTGCTAACAGATTAAAGTTGTGGAAATTAATTATTTTATTACCCAGACTTACAAATGTTTCCATACCCCTTCAACATATTTAGCAGTTTCTGAGTACAACCGCATATTTATTGTGTGCGGTGCCAGCTTTTGATATGATTTCCTGCATTTTGATTGGTTGGTTGGTGAAAGACAAAGGGAGTCACCCAGAGTGCCGTTCATGCAAGAACCAACGCAGTTTGTGTGCCAGACCAACACAAAGAAGCACGTTATTGTTAAGGAGAAGTTCATTTGTATTCATTGGTGAACATACAGCATCATGAAGACCTGGGAACAAAGCAGACCGGTCAGGAATATAGCTGTGGAGTCGTTTTTGGTCAACGATTTAGGTAAAAACAATATACCAAGCTTGAACAACTAACACACTTTTCAGTCTATTATCCAAACATAACAAGTGCACACAACACATTTCAGATGTTGATTTGAAGATTTTCTTATTAATCTCTACTTTGTGTTGGTCCGCAAGATAAAATCTAAATAAAAACATTAAAATTTGTGGATTCAACCCAACAAAATGCAGAAAATTCAAGGGGTTTGAAAAATAAAATGGAATAAACTCTGTAAAATAAACAGGCCACAACTAACATGTTTTACTACTTATATCAGAAGTATATTATATTTTTGGGTTTTTGCAGGTGAGATAAACGCTTTTTAGGTTGAAACTCGTTTGAAGATGGAAGTATATCGCCTTCCAAAAGTAAGTCTTTGGAAAATGTTGTGGGTGAAAAGGATACCTGGTCCTATATCTCTATATGATATTTTAACAGTGTTAACATCACATGTCACATTCATCGAACCTTCGGTGACAACCTAGTGAGAGTCAGAACTCGTCTCGGCCATAGAGGTGAAGCAGCAGCTTCTTTTTGACAAGGGATTTTTAAAGTTACCTAAGAAAGTACTGCCTTTTATGACGCTTTTTTTTGTGTGTGTGTGTGATGCAGTTTGGGGTTGATAGTCCATTTCAGTCACTGATCTGTGCTCAGAGGAATCTCCAGGAATCCTCCAGGGATTAGAGTTGGTCTGAGGAATGAAATGTGGCTTTGAAGTTTGTCCTCTTTCTGAGCTTCACTGATGTCTCCGTTGTTTTGACGTGTCGAGTAAGAGGTTGTTTCTGCGGCTGTTCCTCATCTCATGCTGGTTCTCGGGTTTTATTGAAACAAGGAAGCGGTGTTTATCGTCAGCACAGCCTGATTCTGAACCATACAGTAACATTTGAGCTTTTTCTTAGGTTAATTGCATGCTTTGGCAAAGGTTTTCAAGATGAATATATATGTTTTTGACTAAAAGCCATGAAAATAATATCTTTGAGTTGTGTTTAATTTTTGTACGAAAATACAAGACATATTTGTCAAATATAAATGCTGACACGTTTGTTGATACTCATGCTAAAGATAAGTAAAAATGTTAAAAATAAATTCATCTTTGATTTTAGTAGCCTAATGTAATACTGAGATTTTTTAGAGAAGGATAATTTAATAAAGTTAGTCAGTAGGGACGAAAGAGGCTCAGTAGTTTTCACAAAATTACTTGCACCATAGTTCATGGTACCCATGCTGTCAATACTCTGTATAAAACCCATTTGTCAGTGCAACAGAACTTTTCTAATTTTACAAGATTGGACCCAGGTTGATCTTTGACCATTCCTCTCTACACAATCTGTCTATCATCTAAAGGTTTTGGTCCTCTCTTATGCCCTCTTCCTTCTGTTCAATCTACAGGTGTTCATTATTTATTAAGGTTTAGAGATTGTGAAGGCCAGGAAAAAAGTTGATTCAGTGTCTGGTGAAGCATTTCCATGTTGATTTTGGATCACCAATAATGACCCATTTTCAGTTTTGTGGCAGTCAACAGGTATTTGAAAATGATCACAATGACACACACGAGCAAGGGTTTCAGGGTTCTCAGCATCATAGATCCCCTACTGTATTAAGCAGCGTCACAATGTGCTTTTCCACATACTTCTCTCTTAAAAATCACACCAAACCCCTCTGGATGGCTTGTTGCCAAAAACACCCCACGGTCTCATACCCTCATCGCATCATTGTGTGTCTGCCTTGCCTTCCATGAGAGCAGGAAGCTAAGCTTTTATTGGTAAAGGCTCCAGCATCACCATCCTACACATTTCACACTTTGGCATATATTAATTTGATCAACAGCTAAGCAGTGTTTACACAACTGATATTCTGATATTGTAGCAATGAGTCAATAATATTATTTTATGCAACACTATGAAGAGGCTCTGTCTGTGTTGACCGTGAGTTAAAGCACCTCAGCATGCAGATGCTTGAAACGGAAAGTGAAACTGACAGTTTGACCAACTTTCTGGTTAATTTCTGGTTAATAGAGCATGGAAATGACACTCTGATTCAACCAACTTAACTTAAAGATGGAAGAAAGAAAGAGGACAATTTCACGGCCAGAGTAACACACCCCGTTCTCAAGTAGCACAATGCGTTTGATTCAGAGGGTGAGGGCATCAAAAGCGACACACATGAAGGGGTGACCGTTATAATGGCGGTAGGAGTTTGTCCAATTGGTGGGTTGCCGGTTTGAAATCCTGATCTGTTTGTATTTGTTTTTGAGTCCTTGAGCAAGACACTTCACCCGCCTTGCCTACCGCTGTTGATTAGAGCAGTAGTTCCCAAAGATTTTCTTCTGGGCCCCCCTCTGGATTACAATAAAATCCCCCCCAAAAACGAAAAAAAAAAAAAAAATCAACTGGCCACACACATTGTTCAACCAGACATAAACCTATACACATATTTTGTTTTCAAACTCCACTGAAATTTATTTCACACTTCAGGTTGCAACAAAACACAAACCATGTTTACAGTGAAACACTTTTGTGTAACTGTTTTTTTTTTTTGTGCTTTTTTGTCATTCATCCATACCGCTTCCTGTGCCCCCCCCCCCCCACCCCCTTACCCCCACCCCCTGCAATGGCACTTTGGGAACCACTGGATTGGAGGGTCCAGAGGCACTGATGCCTGGGAACCTTGCTTCTGTCAGAATGACTCAACGTAGCGTAAAGCACTTTGGAGTTCTCTGGACTAGGAAAAACTCTCCTCAAGTACAGGCCATTTACACAAAGTCCTCATCTGACCTAAGCACCCAGTTCACAATCCCAGGAGAGTTTAGTAAACTCCATAAGTTTCACTTTGCCATGACATCTGTTCCAAACAACTGTTTAGCATATAGCCAGCGTCTAACTATAGTTGTTATTGAGACACTGTGTCCCCAAGATGCCATTCTTTGCTGCAGTTCTCTAACTGTGACACTTGAAGATTTGACTGTCATCATATTTACTGTGTTTGGTGGCAAGACAAACATGGCTAAAAGTTATAAGTATCTGCATCACGTCATATTTACAATGTCACCCAGCAAAAGAGTAAGTCATTGCTTACTAATTAGAGGCTTTTAGAACCTTCTGAAAAAACATTTAAGTTTATTTTCAAGGAATTATTAGGATTTCTTACAAAATGTGTCTGTGTTGGAACTTTGATTTGTGCAAATTAGGAAGAATTGACCAACTTTGTGTACTTTTACCATTAATAACCCTCCATAAAAGTGAAATAACTTTGAAACATTCTTCAGTGTGCTGTGTAACATCTTGAACAAAGTTAAAATGAATCAGTGTAATATCAAATGTCTCGGTGGACATGCGCACCCCCTGCTGCAACCACTTCTCCCGGTGTTTGTCATTATCGCCGTCTCTCTCCGTGGCAACAAGATCAATTTAATTTCAAATGTACCACATCAAATGGATTTAAGCTACGGCAGATTATCAAATCCTGTTTCGCGAAGCTCAACAAATTTGAGACGCGGGAAAGCACCTTCAATCAAATGAGCATAAACAAAGACAGGGTTTGTTTTGTTTTTCGGGGCAATCTCGCCACCGCAGATGGTCCGTGCGCACACGCAAGATTGAGTTCTTTTGAACAAATTCATCATTTTCCTCCTCACCTTGGCAGTAATTGATTACTTGGAATAAAGACATTTTAGCCTAAGCTCTCTTGGTTAGCGGGATATTTAGCTTTGGGACAAATTATCCCTATAATGGCAGGCCTGTCTCCCTCCCAGAGGGCAAATCAGGAAGTGAGTTAGATGTGAAATGAGCGCATTCATGCTTCGGTGCCCTATCAGAGCACAGCCCGCCGCTTCTAAAGGGATCCTTGAGCAGATCATTTAGAGACATTGATCCACCGGGGAGCTCCTCTCGGCTCGCTCTGCTCCCAATCAAGTCTGATTAACTACTAAAGGGGAAAGGCATGGAGAGAAACAGCAAGTGTGATGCACAGAATGAGAATAAAAGCACTTCAAGGAAAGAACAGACGGGAAAAAGACAAAAGAAGCAGGCAGAGGAGAAATGGAAATATGCCTGGAACGAGGACAAAAGAGGAAAAGGAAGAAGAAAAAGACAGAGAGGGGAGGGAGCGGACTCGGAAACATGGGGTAATGAGATTGCATTAAAGGTGGAGGCCAGATGGAGGAAGAGCAAATAGAGCAGGAGTTTTTGTTCCTGTTTTGTTTTAATTCTGACAACTGTGGTTTTCCATCTGAGGAAAATGTTCTTCGCCTATCGATTGTACAATGATACCTTTAGGGATGACAACCATTTTGCATTAGCCGTTTTGAATTTACAAGCAGGAAGTGTGTGTGTGTAGCTACCATGGCTGGGTAAATGGTGGCTTGGTAAAGTGGGTCTCGATTAGCGAGGATGCTAGGTTCGAAAAGGGGGCTAATGTGCCAGGATACATTAGGTCGCATTAAGCCACTAAGCGCTCTGGCCTGCTACTTTGACACCGTCTGCATTCCTAATCCACCAAGGCGAGGGGAAACGGCATGTGGACGTGTGTGTGTGTGTGTGCCCAATGCTGTTGTGTCACTGCACTCCGAGATCTTAAACAGCACATGTTGATGCGAGGGCAGGTTTGTGTGTCCCGCAGCCTCCATCTTGTCTTCTCAGGCTGTGTGTCATTCAGAATTAAACACACACAGTGCACCAGCCAAAAAAGACATGGGAAAGCACTCACACTTCCTTCCTGGCTACTTCTCAAACAGCTATCCTCGGTGTGTGTGTGTGCGTGTGTGTTAGCCGTGTAGGAATTGGTGAGTAGGAGCTTCTTTTGATGAGCAAAAGTGTGTGTTTTGGACCTGTGAAAATTCGAACAAATTAGTCAGGGCTAATAAAATGCAGAAAATCCAATGAGCCAGACTGTACAAATAATTGACCAGTCGTTATTTCTTGAAGGTTTGAGGATTGACTCCATGTTAACTACTGCGACCATTTATTTTTTCATCATCTAAGCGAATGCACTTCATGTGTGTCTTCATGTGACCATTTGGTGTTTGTTAGCGCATGTGACCGTGATGCAGTGCAGGATTTTTGGCTGGTAGCTGAAGCAGAGAAGCAGCAGTGTTGCTTTGAAAGGGCAGAAACATTTTTATATTATTGACCATAATAGCAATTTTAATACTGGATATTGATATTGACCCAAATGTTCATATTGGTGCATCAATATGTAAAAGAATATTTCACAGCCTGTGTAAGCTTTTGTTGAACACTTTAAATCCATGAATGTAATTAATGGTTGCTTAATGGGATAAGTAGAGAAAAATTCCTCTCTGGTACTGTCACACTTCCTTTTTTTTTTTTTTTTTACAGATAATTTTCAGTTTATTTGGTCTTTCATCTGCATTTCTCATGTTTTGAAACAAAATGCCTTTCCAGTGAAAAGCATTTCATATGGACGTTTTTAATGAGTCTTATGCATGTTGATCTTCATATCATTTTTTTTTTTCAGAATAACACACTTACGAAACGTAAGTTTCAAAGAAACACACACTTTGAAACGTAATCAATTACAAATTTATTGATGAAACCTGACTTAATGTCGTGTTTTGATTGTTGATTCTATGTTGCATTGTGTTTCTGTGTTTGATATGATGTAAAGCACTTTGAAATGCCTTGCTGCTGAAATGTGCTGTACAAATAATATTTGATTGATTGATTGATTGATTGATTGATTGATTGATTGATTGATTGATTGATTGATTGACTTATATTAAAGTCAGATTTGTTTAAGATGATTAACAGTCCCTGTTCCAGTAGAGTGGAATGAAACCTATTTTTAATTGTAAAAAAATAAAAATGTGGTTTTGATTTCTGTACTTTGTATGAACGCTGAGACCAATAATAGTGTGCACACTTTTTTAAAAAAAGAATAAGAATGTGATTTATACCCAGAACATCCAAAAATGGGAGGATCACTCACAAACAATGTGTTTGATTGAGCTTTGAATTTGGCAGTGCATTCGTTGCATTTTTCCCATTTCACATAGTCAGAGTGTAAACTGTGGTTTCATTGGCACCTAATCTCCCAGTGTCCCAGATTCTCCTCACATTTCCACTGGAATTCCATCCTCTGTACTGCAGTTGGAGAATTTGGTGTTCGCGTTTTACTTCTCGTCTGCTTTTAATTAACCTGGTTAGCCGCAGGGGCAACGAATATCACAAAACACTAAACAAGCTTGTTTAAAAGTGTCGAGCACGTCGCTGTAACAGGAACTGAGAGACGAAAAGTGGAAACGGGCTTGAATATATATTTTTTTCCTCTTTGTTTTTTCCATGTACAGTACCAACTATGTGTTAATCTGTGTGTAGTGGCTGCTCTCCAGTATTCAGTCATCAACATCATCTCTCAGCATGGCCGTGATCAAAGCATATGCTTGGAGAAGCATTGGATATTTACTATGCCCTCCTGCGTGCTAAACAGAAGGCTGGATCTACTAACACATCAAAGGAATTTTCCCTCTCTCCGTCTCTCCCTTCATTCTCTCCGTTTCTCTCTCCCTCACTATGTTAACTCCGTCCCCATGCATTACTTTCTTGTTTTCTCCGGCTTCACTTGATCTCTCTCTGTCACTGCCACTAATGTGCCCTTCACGCGTCAGACTTAGGGGGAAAAAAAAATAAAAAAAATTCAGTCAGCCTAAATGCTTGAAAGATTTTGGTAAAAAAAAAAAAAAAAAAAAAAAGAAAAGTCAAGTGGATGAAAGTGGTTGTCTGCATACTTAAAATACACTTTTGAAAGATCGTCTTCATTGGACAAACATTCCTTCAAACAGATATTAGTCTCAAGGTTATATTATTAGCATGGCTGGAAAATAACGCGCGCAAGTGCAAGCTTGCATTCACAACTGTGGTTATCAATCAAAGTCATGCTGTGTCGTAGCCTGATATCACCAGATTATGATGGGTAAGGCAAGATTGCAGTGATTGGAGGAAAGATTAAATGTAAACTGGTATAATTTTGCAGAGGACATCTTGGTTTCTGCTGTTTTGCTTTAATGTGGCTGAAATCCTAACTGGGTTGGAGAAAGCACACGGATCCAGCCGCTTTGGCTTTGAACAATCAATATCCCCAGCTGACAAATGCCACTTCTAACTCATTAATAATTGCATAATAGCACGTTGTTACATGAATATATTGATACATTATTTAAAAGGCTAGAGACATTTTGCCTACTTCTGCTTCTCACATTTTATTTTAGTTGTTTTTTCAGTAAAGGATGAATATCATCATATCTTAGATCCAGAAAGCCTTAAAAGCCTGAAAGTAAAAAAAAAAAGATAAACAAATCAAAATCACCCTTTTCATTGATTTTTAAAGCTTAAAAGTAATTTGAAAAATGCAACATTCCAAAAACAGATCTCTTTAAAACAAAAATACACCACCTATTGTGTAATCATCCATATTTACATATGTGAATGATTACATAACATACGTTTATTGTTTTAATCAGAAAACTTCAATTGATGCGCAACATGGTCAAAGTTCATGCAAGAGCTATTGTGATAGCTCTAGTGATATCACCGACCAGACTATTGCTCACAAATAAAACCACAAGTTTGTTTGTGAGCATAAAGTTTCTGAGGTAAGACGATGTGTTTTCTAACTGTAGTTTTTTTTTTCTTTCTGTGTCCTCCTTCATTAGATGAGGGTCAATTTATAAAGTTAAATCAATCGTTGGTCACTAAAATGCATATTTATGTATGCAAATTAGCTGCAGCCAAGAATTATTTTTCCCCCAGTGTCTAAAATTTAATCTATTAAATTCCAAATAGCTTTGATTTCAGTATTTTGATCCACAGCATGTATTTAGCGTTAGCCTGAAGTGATTCTTTAATCTGAAAGGACATGCATGAAACCAATTTTTAAAATCTTAAGACGTTCTCCACAGAAAAAACATTTTGACAGCTGCTCTAATAGCTGTTAAACTCACATAATTAAACCACAGACTGATGAAGTAAAAACTGGGAATTTTATCTGCTTCCATTCACCACTGCTATGTTTTAGCAGTGCACAACAATCACTGCACAACTTGCTAGCGTAAAGTATTTTGGTGACAGTTGTTGGGAGAAATGGGAGTGCTTACCCTAGTACACATATCAGGCTAATGATGCTGGTCAGAACTGGAGCACAACAGTGATCTTTCCATCAGTGCTGCCAGGATTTGAGTTTTTGTAGTGATGAGACTGGACTAAAGCAGCAATTACCTACTGTTACAAATTATAGGCAGACTGGTCTGTTAAGTCCCTAAGTTCTTTTGGTGGCCATTGTCTTATGATTGATGGATATGTTCAGTGTTTTTTAGCCATCAAATCAGTCATCGTCTGCTTTTGGCTACATGCTCAGCTGCCGACTGCTTGTTTTTCTTTACATTGAAGAAAAAAAGACTATTTGTGACCTTAAAGATCCTATCTCAAAAAAGGCCAGCGCTCTTGATTCCCAGAAAAGATAGCACATATGGAAAATCCAACAACTCTTACATGTGGCTACATTTTTGAAGAATGCTTTGTAGGAAGGACTTGTGTCCACTGTACAGGATTATAAAAAGCAATGAGTTTCGCTAGATGATTGAATATTTGCACATTTTTTTCACGCAACTTTCACAATGACATGAGAGTCATTTTTCAAAGAAAAATAACATTCTGTCATATATTCATCTCCAACCCTTAGACATAGTTGGTAGTATATTGCACCAGAACAGAGTTTCTCATCGCTCTCTTTCTGGCGGAAACAGACATCTGGTTCGCTTTCTGCCACATACCAGCACAAATAGACTACAGCGTTATTACTGGCTGTATGACTTATTCAGCACATGAAACATGCACAGCTTCCCCTCATTTGGCCTTTTGGCAGGAAGAAAGCGCAAGCTGTTGCACCGCGTGTGTGTCTTTAACTAGCCTCGGTTACGCTGCTGTCTCAGTCTGCTGCGCCACAGCTTCAGTCATTTTCCCAAATTAACTCCACATTACTCTCTTTTTTCTATCTCTCCATCTTCATCTGCTCCTGTCTTGCTTTTTCTTTCTTTTATTTTCACCCCCTCAATCCTTATCTGCTAGCTTCATTTGCTCCTTCTCTGTACTTTAAATTTTTTTTTTTTTTATCTCCATCACAATCCCTTCAGGAGCAGCTCAGCATCTCGGTTGGTCTTCGTGATTCCCATCTCCCCCCTTGTGTTTTCCCTCACTTTCCCCCTCTGTCTTAACTTTCCTTCCACATTAATGTATTTTCGTGCCCCCTGCCGGTCCCTCGTCTTCCTCTATTTGTTCTGTTTGAATGTTTAAAATGACTGACGAGCACACATGCTCGCTCACACACGCACACGCACAGAGAGAAGCATCTCTGTCTTGCAGTTTTCTCCCAGCGTGAAATGTTCCTTTCCAATAGTGTTGTCTCTGCCGGTGCCCCCCTGCCGCATTGCTGCTGATGCCCTCATATGCGGGGGTGGGGGGTTTGGGAAAAAAAATGGCCTGTCTTTTCGAAAACCCTCTCAGAAAGATACATATCAACATATTTGTACATGAATCTAATATGATAAGCTCACTGAGACGTTACAGCACATGACACATTTTCTGCCGAAATCTATCGACAGATGTGTCGTACTGAAGAACCAAATTACCACACTGGGAAATCCTGGAATTTGTGAGCACAGATGCACATGTTTAATTATGTAAATCAGCTCTTGATCCCGACTTCTGTGTAAACACAGCCAAACAGGAAATAGCAGCAAATAACACAAACGCATAACATAACGTACGTGCGCTGAGCTCCTGCAGGCATGCGCGCGGATCCATCAAAAAAAATAAATAATCGGCGGCTGCCGAGCTCAAGTTGTGCCGTTGTGACAAGTTCCACTTCTGTCACTATGAGTAACGTCACACACTGATCACTGTGGTGACACTGACTGTTTCCGAAAGGTTATTATCTATTTCTGCAAGATGGAAAGGCTGACCCTTCCCCCCCTTATGTATTAACCACCCTTTATGCCAGTCATTGACAAATTCACAAACATGCAGTGTGCTTGCATACATGCTCCTTATCCTACATGCATACACAATGTTGCTCCCCCCCCCAACCGAAGATGGACTGTCACCATGTGGCTAAAACACACCCCTAAAAAGAAGAGACAGAATACACTCAAAGCTAGACGGATGGAGCGAGAAAGACTGACAAATCCGCTGATGGATGGACATGCGGGATAAGTTATTCTGGTGAGCTTTGGCAGTGCATCTGACAGGCTGACAGACAGGCTGCATGATATGCCTGTATCGGTCCCCTTGTTTTGAGAGGGGCATTCTGCAGGACACAGGACCGGTTTTGTCTTTGTCGACCGCGTAAACAGGAGCGGCCGTGAATTGGTATCGACAAGGTTGCCTCAGAGCGACTCCCCGAATGAAGCGCCGGATGGCAGGTGTCCAGCACACCCAACTGGAATCTTTCGACAGGAGGCTAAAGGAATGTCACGCGTTCAAAGAATCAATGTTTAAAGATGGAAGTGGCTGATACATTTTTTATTCTATCAATGCTCATTCATATTTTAGGCCGTGTGATGCAGTTTTAATGACAAAATGGCAAACTTTTCTTCACTGTCAGTCAATTGGAGGACCAAGGTTTTATAAGATATGATTTTTTTTTTATCAAACCACCGGATACAGACAGCTACTCAGGCTGTTTGCCTTCTGAAAGCTAAGCTACAAAATCCCTTCTTTGTGATCCAGGATGTTTTTTAGATCAGCTTAGGCAGTGATAAAAAGTTTTAAGTTATTAGTAATGTAGCTCAGCATAGACCTTGTTGTTTTTAGCAGTGTTTCATTTCAGCTTTTTAATCTGTGCTTGCCAACCAGTACAACTGTTTAAAGAAGAATTTGTAAGGCAAAATCTCACATAACAATCCATCAGCAAAAAAAATATACATGAAACAAGAGCATGAAACAACTGAAAACTGAAACCAAAACATGATTATCTACACACTCTGACAGGTCAGGTAAGGAGAGCATTTACACAAAACAGTCAAGAGGCCAACGATATCTCTGGAGGAGCTGCAGAGAGTCACACTTCAGGTGGGAGAATCTTCCATCAGGAACTTCACAAATCCCTCCTTTATGAAAAAGTAGCAATAATTCTGCATTCTGCCATGTCAAAAACACATCAAATGTGTGGAATGAGGCTGGGCCAAACTGGACTGAACTGTACGTGTGGTGTGCCCCATAAAAATCATCATGGACGCAGCATGCCAACCATGAAACTGTTGTGGTGGCAGTGTCATGCTGTGTGAATGCTTTTCTTCAGCAGGAGCAAGGAAGCTGATTAGTCTTACTGAGCTTTGGCTATTTTGCAACAAAGACTGAAAAGAAAATCTCAAAAATTAAAAAGAAAAGCGCCAATGTTTAATGCACTATTTTTAGTTGGTCTGTTGAATAGAAACGCAATAAAATACATTGAAGTTTATGGTCTAAAGAAGGGCTAGAAAATAAATCAACAATATCAATATCAACAGAAAATATTTCCAATAGAGTTAAATAATTTCAATAAACTCCAATTCATAACCACACAGCATTCTGGGGGGCGTAGGGTCAACCTCTCATTGCCAGCTAAGCAAGGTGGGAGGCATCAACTAACTCACTCACTCATTGGTTACCTAGCAACAACCTGCTGAGTAACAGTTTCAGGTTTTGCCACCGTGCCTCATGACTCCTTAAGCATGAAAAACAACAGTGTGGAGCGAAAGGAGAAAATGACATCGAAAGGATAAAACAGGAAAAGTACATCACCAGTTTGCCATTATTTTGGATATTTAAAACCAAACCAAACAAAAAAAAAAAAATCAATAATTATCAAAATGGACTGATGAAATGCTGATATTGAGATGTGTTCTTCAGCCACATTGCCCAGCTCTGGTCTGAATGCCACTCAGTCATTGTCAACTTGACAAATAAACAGCAACAACATGGCTACATGACTGACCTTAGACTGCAGAAAGATTTTCTAGCTTGTCGGCCTGCTGACTGACTGGCCCATTATCTTACCACCTGCATGACTGCATGGAGAAATGACTGGTCGTACACACGGACAAGCTGGAACAGTGTCAATCAGGCTGACTTATTAACTGCTCGTCTTGTGCCGCAGTCACCAGTTGGCTGGTGTATCTCCATCTAATGTGGACAGCTTGATCCAGATTGACAAGGAGAACTAATCCATGTAGTTTAGGTCAAAGTGTTTGAGCCTCTGAGGACTGGAAGTCACGCAGGGCATAAGGAGAGAAAGTATGGGGGAAGCGGGTGTATGGATTGCTTTGCAGCATCTCTAATGAGTAATTAAACAATTGAATGGAGTCCAATTAAGGAGCAGACAGTGTTTGCAGACTCACACATGCATGCACACGCCCACACACGCAAACATATATATGCGGCTCCACATGTTGACACACAATTAGACATCTGCATGCAAACAAACAGCAAAACTCCAAACAAAAAAAGACGGCATGCACACCAGTACACGCAGTCTCACTTGCCCGTGTAGATCAGATATAGAAAACCCACACGCACACATCAGCACACACACACGCCTACTCACTCAGGTCTCGGCACATTAAGTGGAGCCATATGTGCTGACTGTTATGTGGTTCAAGACAGAATGAAGGTCAGCGGGGTCTGCTGCTAATAGCAAGCATTCCCTTTCTTCTGCTCACAGTGCATCTGTCTTTATGTTGGTCTCCTTTTTTTTTTTCCTTCCTCGAAATTTCTTCCACTCTCATTTTGGTCCTTTTCTTTTTTGTCCATTGTTCCATCTCTTGTTTTCAGCTAAATTTGATTTTAGAGCCTAGAGACTATAAAATGCTAATGTCCACTCCACCACAGCGATTGTTGTAGTTGGTTGAAATACCTTTTGGTCAGTGCTGGTTGTCAGAATTGGCATAGACATTTCTGGTGTTAAAATAACAGTTAAATAAATACTATTGTACACAATGTACAGTCTTGTTCAATATATTGGAAAAATGATTTAAGCAATTTAACTTCAGTGACTTAATTCACCAAGTGGAACACATTAAATTAATTAGTTATACAAAATTGGTTGTTTTCAACCAATTTTATTTCTTGTAATTATGATGATTTTCACTTAGAACTTATGAAACTGTGATGACCTAAGAATACTACACCAGGGCCATAAAAAATACATTTTTAATACAAAAGTCTGGGTTTGAAATGTTTGAGGCCTGCTTAAAGGTTGTTGTTATTGTTAGTAGAGTAGGCATCTTGAAATTGGAAGGTTGCAGGTTAAATTCCAGCCTTCTTCTTCACATGTCTGTGTGCATCAAGGTAAGGAATTGATCCAACCGATCTGGGTTACTGGTGTATGAGTGAGTGTGTTAATAACTGAATGCGGCTCCAGTGAAAAGTGCTATATAAATTAAGACCATTCACTTTTAAAATGTACTTTTAATCTGTCGCACAAGCCTTACTGGAACACATACTATAATTTATTCAATATTTATTGAATGTGAACGTACATACTAATGGAAAGTAACTTAAATTTTAAGTTTTACTGGACAATCACTGGACTTGTTCTTTACTTTCGGATTATTCTGTGCTACTTTTTTAAAATTTACTAAAATAATACTAAACAGGAATTTAGCTTACTTTTATACAACATTACAAAATAACCTATTCATGTGAAAGAAGATGTTCATAAAACATGGAAATAGATTAAAGGGAGTTTGGAGTAAGTAACACGTTTCTAATGGAAACTCATTTTATGTTACACAAATGTTGCTTTGAAACATCAATTAATTTATTTTAGTGACTGATTAAAACTTTCCTGTACCAGATGGAAAATATATGTTTCCATACCTGTTTAGAAAGTATTTCTGTATCTTGTCTTGTATTTTGCATTTCTAGATAGTGGAGCCATTGTATAGTTGCGACATAAGCTGCAACATCATTATTTCACCACAAAACCTCAGTTTGAAAGGCACACAGACATTACTGACTGTAAACTGGAGGACGAGTTGAGTAGCTAGCTGGGTGGAGAATAATCAAAGAGGCTTGTTGGTTTGTTTTATGCACAAACGACAGTCTGCAGCTGCTTCCACGTGTGAAACCAGAAGGAGGTGATTCTCCTTATTAGATGTGTTCTTACATAGAAACACATGAGGAAAACACACGCAAGACAACACATGGTGCTTGATATTGAAATAAACATGAAATAAAAAGAAAACGTGGGGACAGGTTCTGATGGAACGCAACACACATGGAGGAGCGGACCAGAACAGACACTTTTATTGTCAGGGAATCTCTCGAGAATCACCTGCTTTCTTCACGATAAGAATCATTCACTCTGGAAGGAGTTTGACGTTTCTGAGATGAACATTTGCCTCCCCGGATTGAGTCCCTCAAGAAAATCTAATATTTCAGTTCAGTTTCAGATCAGGGGTTTATGTTGCAGGATGTAAGAAAAAAATGTTTTAACATTTACTTTGGTAGAATCATGTAAGATGCCTGAATAACTACAATATTTAGTAAAAACAAAGCTGAATCTAGGGGTTAATATCATGTTAACTGTTTAAGTTGAGCTCCCTAAAGTAAGGGTGTCAAACTCATTTTCGTTTTGGGCCAAAACAAGATCCTGAATGTTCTTAAAGGGCCGGCGGTGCCAGAATGTATTGATAAAACCCATTAACAGACTTTTAAAATATTAACAAATAGCTGGCTTTGCATTTTAAGCAGTTCTTAAAATTAGACATATTTTCACATTGTTCAGTCCCTGTAGGATTTTGAGATTTTTTTTGGGCAATGGGATTACAAATTTTGTGGAGATAATTTGGAAATATTTTCAAGGAATTTTACAATGTTTACATTTATGTATGACGGTAATTGTGACTTTGTTAATCGTCACATCGATCACGGACTGACTAATAACTTGACACCAAGTAAGGCTGAGGCAGCGTTGTTGTAAAAGTACAAAATGCTGCCACCTACAGGAGGGAGTTAGTGGTCAGTTAAAACCAATGTTTTTGACCATTTTTATGGAAAATTTGCAGTTATGAATAAGTGACAAAAAAAAATGTGGGAATCTGTTGATTTTTACGTGAATTTTCACAACCACAGGAAACTGGGAGGACTGGCTGATCCTTGAGTTTGACACATATGCCCTAAAGGTTCTTCTGCTGCATTTTCACTGATCTGTACTGTGACCTGGTTGCCTTTATGCTACAAAAAACCCCTTCAGAACTGTAAGTTATATATAAAAAAATGGTTGACACACAGTTCAGCTAACGTCTCTACACATTAGCTATAAAAATCTAAATCTGTTTCATCCATATTTAAAAAGACTTTTAAATCCTTTTTCTTTTCTTTTTTTGTTTGCCAATTTTGATATTGTTGGTTTTTGACCGTTGTGTGTATGTTATTTTTGTCTTTTGCCTTATGGATAGTTATTTTATTGCCAGCCGCTGCGGTGAAAACAACTTCCCTCATGGGATCGATAAAGTATATATCTATCCGTCTTTCCTCCCATTGATTTCCTGCTGCGCCTGGGATCACTGTCCTGATGCATGACCCAATTTCAGTCAAGCTTCAGCTGTCAAACGGGTGGCTTCAAATTCCACTCTGAAAAACTTTAATATATAGAGGAGTTCATGGTGAACTCTGTGTCTGCCAGGGGCTTAGATCCTGCTGCTGAAAGACAATGTCAGATAATCAGCCCTCCAACGCTGCGTTTAACAGCTGCAGTGCGCCTTTTGTGCCAATATGATGTGGTAAGTTTAAAAAAACCGGAGCTCTTCATGATAGTCAAACATCTCGACTTTGGTGTCACATAGAGCGTCCTTTAAAACTTTTTTCAAGTTTTGACACGTCAATTTGTTTTGTCAGGATCTCCTATTTCAGACCAATGCAAAGTGACACCTAATTGCGTAGTGGAAGAAATAATGGTACATGGTTTTCGAATCGTTTCACAACTAAAAAATGTATTATTCACCCTTCCGGGCCCAATTCTTTAGAGGCTCTGTCAGCTTTGCACTTTCAGAGAATGTAAATTTCCCCTTTCTTTAGAGTTGGGAGAAAAACAGTCAAGCTTAGTCAGATTGAATGTCTGAGAGCAGCAGTTTTCAAATCTTACCAGGGATTCTCAGTTGGATTTAGATCTGAGTCTTGTCTGGGTGTTTCTAACGCATGGAAATACTTTGATCCAAACAACGCCGTCATAGCTCTGGCTGTATGTTAGTGATTGTTGTCCTGCTGAAAGTTTCACTTCTAATTTAGTCGCAAGTATTTTGATAACTTTTGCTATTTTCATCTGCGGATGTTGTCCTGTACTTTATTCTTCGATGCTCTTTTTTGCACAAGATTTTATTTAGGGGCATCAGATTTAAAGGGGCCGGATACAAACGTACATTTGTTCTTTTTTTCTCCTGAGCTCCGTAATAATTCTGTATATTTTGTTTGTCCATCACATTGAATTATTTTCATATTCACCAGGGTATTTGGGTTCAATAAGACAACATGTGAAAATGTTCAAGGGATATGAATACTTTTGGAAGGAAATGTACATAAATTATATTTTATTGATAAAATATTGTCAGATTCAGCTTTGCTTACCTGAGCTCTGCAGTCTGCCACGTTCATTTTGGACCAAATATGCTTTTTGACAGCAACTCTTCGTCGCTTTTCTTTTTAAACAAGCCACGGTCTGACCTTGGGTAAATTTGCTGGGTCATTGCTGCGACAGCCACTGTTGTGTAAACTCTTGGAATTAAAGTTTCTATTGACTAAACTTCCCATGACTATCTTCAATTTCCAGGTTTGTGGTGCTGCATGTGTGGAGAAAGGCGAAAGGAACACAAAAGTCATTTTGCAGCATAATTCATTCTTTGGCGTTTTATAATATGTGTTTTTATTACGGTGGGGGCAGGAGGGGGGGAAGAAGAGAAAAGATTTAATAAGTACCTCCAGTTTATTTAATATAGTGGATATAACCTCAATTTGCTGCAAATCAAACAGTAGGATAGGACGTCTCTTGCCTCTTCATTTTTCACAGAAAATATAAAAGAGTTGATGCTGTCAACATGTCTCTTCTCTTGCTGTCTTTCTGTATTCCTGTCTCCCACTCACCACATCTTGGAGTAATCCCACTGTGCCCAAACCCTCTTTTCTCATCGTCTTGCCTGCTACTGATCTCTCAAAATTCCAACCCCCACCCGTCTGCTCTCCTCTCTCTTTGAAATGTTTCTTCTTTTTCCACGCTCTAAACCTCCTACCCCCCTCCCCACAAAAAATTATATTTTCCCTGCCTGGATTTCATTTCATTAAGATTATGCACACTTTTGCATATGCTCTTTGTGGAACCATCCTCAAACAGTTTGCACGGACAGGACCCTTCCTGCCTCATTAAGTCCTTGTGAAAAAAATAAAATGAAATCAAATGCCACAAAATCAGCAGTGTAATACACACTTTTCAAGCAACCCTCATTGATTTTGTAAATTTCTGATTATAAAGTGCTTGAAGCTGAATAACATGATGTGTGCTCTGTGAATTAAGCGAAGCTATGTTCTTCGAAGGGAAACGCGTATGATGGTGACCTACTTTTTGCAAACTGGATTACTTTATTATGGTGCAATAAACTGCATTTCAGTTTGTCTCAGAAGTAAAGATCAGGCGTTCACTTTTTTAAGGCAGCTGCGCAGCACACTTGTTCCGGACTTCTCTTTTCAAAACAGGGAGAATCCGCATTTCTTTCAACAACCAAAGCGCCATTCTTTAGTTTGATATCACCTGTCACAGAGTTAATGGGGCTAATGAAAAGCAGAGAGGTGCTTTCGGTCGATATTTTCTGATGAATCCACAAAACCGCATTTAAGACTTTCTTAAAACACCGTCAGTCTTTGAATATCACCAGGTGGTGGGAATAAGCCTGGCTAAAAACATTGAGTTTACCGTAACCTCCTCTGTGTCCAAGCTCTAAGATCCTCCTTGAAAACAGTATAATAGATTGATTAAACATTGTTGATTGTGACGCTAAGGTTCTGAGTTGGTGCTCAGGTTGTGGAAAACAAAGCTGGTTTAGAGAATCAATCAAGAATTAACTCCAGCAACGAAACAAACAAACAAAAAAAAAAACCCTACAAAATACTAAAACTTTTTTTGCTCAGTTTAGATACAGTATGCGTTTTTGTGACCTCCAATCTAATCACTACCAGAGTTAGATTTTTCTAATCCTACCTGACCATGTTTAGATTGACAGTTTGTAAGACCTACAACTGTGTGTCCAAACTTTTGGTCTGTACTCAATACAGACCAAAAGTCTGGACACACCTTCTCATTGAATTCAATGAGAAGGTGTGTCCAGACTTTTGGTCTGTACTGTAAGTTGGGAATGATGTTTATGGATTCAGCTAAATAAAAAAATAATGGCTATATGTGGTGCCTTCGTTTTGCGATGTGTGATATTAAAATAAACGAATGTGAGTTTTAACACAACAGTTTGGCCAACTGGTCTTGATGACTGGGCAAACCAGCTCCTGATGAAAGTGGCTGTTCTCTCAGGCCCTGGTAAGAAGAAGAAAGTCTCTTTCTAAGGTAACGTCCTTTTACAACTACAGCTGGCAAACAGCAAGTATCAAATCTGCTCAGGAACAAACTCCAGACTCACTATCTGAGAAGATAGTAGCAACTAATTAACCTTCTGCTGTCATTTTATTAAGCCTGCGTTAATTTTTATGGAGCAGAACCCCCAAAAGCATGTGCAATATAAAGCTCTTGAAACCTGATGCAAAGTCTGAGATTGCTTAAGTCTGTGTATCAGAGCCAAAATTAAGAAAATGAAATGCCATAGATAACACTAATATTGCAGTAATAATTTCTGTGTTATTTTAGCGTCAGTTCGGGATATTCTTACTTTTTAAAGACAAGCAGTAAGATCATATTATACATTTCGGATTTAGTTTTTTGTAAATATATTATATTTTTAAAGTTGCTCACACATATGCATACACGGATGATTAAAACGTTGACAGGGAGAAGCCAAAACATAAAAAAATACACCACTGACCTTAACAATGAATTTAAGAAACAATGTTTGCTTAAGTTGACATTAAAGCAGAGTGAGTCACAATAAACTTTATACTCTGAGCTGATTGCTGACTGTGGAGACTGTGGAATGAAGAAGTGACTTCCACGGAAAAATAGATTTTTATTTTTTTCATTTTTAGTGTGAAACGTAACCAGTTTCAGTGTGCGGACATCAAATGCACTCCCTTTGTCAGGACCTGGTGGAAGTCAGCTTGCCGAAAGACGCAGCACACCGCATCCTTTGAATGGGGAAACATTTTGAGCTCTGTGGGACCGTGCAGGTGATGTCACCGTTGCTACTTTCAAGGTAACAACTCATTTGAGAACAAACGCTCACCTTGGCAACCACTTGAATCTGGCTTCTTGTCTAAGCTGTGAATTTGACAGGAAACTTTACATTTGTTTTGTAAAGTTCTACCTTGGGCATGAGTTGTGCCCCTCGCAATAAACCGAGCTGAACACTCGTGAGTCCTTTGTTAAGTTTTAACATGTGACTCGCTCGTGACGCATCGCCGTAAAGAAAGTGAGGGCGTCAGTCTTCTAAAAGTCTGTTCAAAGTTGTTTGAAGTCCCCAATGCGGCACATTAGTTTCCATTTGCTATTCAGCACATCGGACTTGACTTGCTCTGGAAAATCCTCCGAAGTGCTTTTGTCACATCATATTTTTAGAGGGAAAACCTACACTTGTTCGTGTGAGGCAAAAAAAAAAAAAAGCTTTTGGAGTTCGTTGCGACGGGTTTTTGCACAATGACAGATCGGAAACGTTGCTTGAAAATGATGGGGGAGCTGCTATGGAGACAGAGATTGTGATCGTGAGGAAGTGTCTCAAAGTAGGAAGATTTAATCAAGATTCGCATTAAATCGGCTAAAAGGCTAAATAAGTAAGCTGCATTAGTAGATTAACTTAACCAGATCGTAATAGGATTTAAATGTCTAATTAACCTATTTTCTGCAGTATTCTACTTGAACTATAAATGTAAACAAACTGAGGATGGTAACTCTACGGCCTGCAAAAGATAGTTATAAGTCATTTTTACCAGAGTCAAGTCAGGGCTCAGTATCTCTGGGGGTTATCCCCGATACAGCCTCACATCTCAAGGCTTCAAATGCAGAATCAGTTTAAAGCTTTAAGGGGAAAATTCAAGTCAAGTCTCAAGCATTTCAAGGGCTAATCAGAGTCAAGCCTGAAATCTTTAAGGGTCAAGTTCAAGTAAACCCCTGAACCTTTGTCAATAGTAAAGACTTTCAGGAGCAAGTCTAAGTCAGGTGTGAAAACCCTAATGACATCGTAAGTAGAAATAAAATATGCATTCATGTCAACAGAAAGTAAGTAGAAATAGGTAAAAGGCAAGAAATTCCTGAATTTGTTTTCATTTTGAAGAACTGTTGGTGTCCTTCGAAACCTGCTAAACTCTGCGCTCAAATTATCAACCCCTTCGCCAGTAATGAACGCTGTTTGGATTATTTTCTTCTCTTTACTTGAGGTGAAGGATCTGTACGATGATTAGAAAAGCGTGATCTCAATCTGCATTAGCAAGTGGCTACGATAAGAAGGACGACATAATAGAGTGAGAAAATAAAGAATAATGAATTTCTGAAGAAAAAGAACAGAGAGAGCTTTTCATTTTGAAGAACGGAAAGTGTCTTTGTAATCACTGTAGCTTAACATCATAAGAAACAGGTATCAAAGGTAAGTTAAGCTCTTTAAAAAAAAAGAAGAAAAAGTTACTTTATACAGTTTCCAAAGAAACCAAGCGTATCTCAAGAATACTATATAGTGCCAATATTGTTTGAAAATCTTTTTTTCCTTTCACATTGATGTCTTATATTAATTAGAGTTACTGCTGTGAGTGTGATGTGTGGATGTAAACTGTCAGTCCGCCATGATGACTAGTTCCTTCTATTTCAATCATTTACATTTTAATATAATAAAAAACCCTAAAGTCATTTGCTAGTTAAGATCAAAACATGCTTTGATTACATGAGTGAAAGAGAAAAACGAAACAAAACACAGAAACCAGTACAGGCCACCCCGGAAACAAAATGAGGCAGGAATAAAAACAAGTGTGTGAAAGTAGAAAAAGGACAAACCAGGCGAGGAAGCAAAAGTAAAACACCGACTGGATATTGGGGAAAACCTGTGGTACACAGAGATGAAGTATGACGCGCGTTTCCTTCTGTGTGCTCTCCATCAGTGCAAACGTGGCAGCAGGTTTTTAACAGCAAGTTTGCAGACTGATGAAGAGGAGAAGAACACCACCTGAGTTAAACCCCAGGAGGAAGGCTTGAGTAAGGCAGATGTCTGGAATAATAAAAAAAAGAAAACAGTTGGGAGAGATGCTGGGTACAGATTTTTTTTAAGAAGGCCTCAAAGTACCCTCAATTTCATGCTCTAATTATACAACATCAGAGGCATTTGATATTGTATACCTCTCTATCTTTTAAGTATTAACACTGGTCACAGCCAAACCAGAATAGCTAGTGTGAACGTTACCATGACAACTAGGCATTTATGACATGGGTGGACAAATCCACATGAATCGACCAAATGGTTAATCAGCCGACTTCTACAGATCCTAGATCCACTTGAATCACTTTTGTTGAAAGCAGGGAAACGTCTAAAACGTTCAGGAAACCAGCTTGTGAGAACTGGACTCAGCCGCCAACCACTTAATCAAATGACCTTCGCTGACCAGCTTACTCTCTCCGATGATTACACGACATAAAGATTGTTCATGAGACTTAAATCCCTGATCTTGACTCTCGACTTGTCAGAGCGTGAGCTCGAGTCCAACCTGAAGTCTCTATTTTTGCTACTCGATTGAAAGCTGCAGACTCAGGTCTCCATCTGTGGTTTGTTCTCGTATTTCTTCATAACTACACGGTCTAAAGGTTAGCCCAATCTGATCCAGTCCAACAACCAAGAATTCATTGCCTTGTTTTTTTAAAAATTTTCTTTCTGTCATCAGCTAGCTTCATGTGTTCGGTGTAACCGTGTCCCTTTCCACCTCCTGCCTCTATTTGCCCATCCTCCCAGCTTCTCTCTTCCTCTCATGATCTGTTTTCATTGTGGTCCTCTTCCCAAATTTCCTTCTCGGCCTTTTCATTCTCTTTCTTCCCATCTGCTGTGGTGTTTATGAGCATTAATCAGAGTGTTCAAGCACCATGACCAAAACAACTCTCACTCCGACTCTCTATGCTTCAGTCTTATATATATATATATATATATATATATATATATATATATATATATATATATTCACTTTCAAGAAGTCACAGATAGCCTCCGCTTACTGTACACACATGTGGACACACGCCGGCGCACCTCCAATTTACACACACACACACACACACACACACACACAAAAATCCATAAACATTATTCAACCTTGGTTATAATTTCCACTGAGCTCGGAGCAACTGTGGTTGTGATGGTAGAACTCTTTCATCCATCTCAAAAGTCACTGTTGTGTGCCGAGGGCTTTTCCCCCACCCCCTCACAGAGCAAAGCTAAAAGTATGAGGGGACAAATTGTGAAAAGATGCCCCGCAGTTATATTTTTCATACAGCTGTCTGCGGTCCATCCATCACAGTAGCGTCAATGCAAATGCCTCACCGGGTTATGAATTTACGCCATCTAATAGGCCCTCGATCTTATTTGCCGGGAGCCGAGCTAAGTCGGAGAGGAGACTGCGGCTGAATACGCCATTAAAATTCATCATTATATTATAATCACCCAGTTCAGCTATGAAATAACAACTATCACCTTAGTTGCACCCCCCAAATAAAGCAACTGACTAATGCCGGGAAATCCATCCTAATGAAAGCCCTCCAAACAGAGCAGCCTATTTTACCACCTTGGGGGCTGCATTAGTAATTTCCAGGACTTTTCTGGCAATTTTATGCCACCCACACTTATTCGCATTTTAAACATCCGCCAGGTGATGCCAGTTTGCGTAACGATGGCAATTAGGCTGCACACTGCACGTGGCACCGGGTTGGGAAGTTGGTGGTAGCCGTCATTCAAATTCTGCTTAGTTTGTGATTTATTCAGCGTTCTCACAGCAGTAATTTCCAAAGCTTTTCGGCTGACCTTGAATTGATGAACGCCGACAGTGAATATTAAATACGTCGGGCGAATGGCTTTCTGTCCTTTTTCGGGTTGCGAGTCAGCATTGTCCAAGGTTCGCATGCTCTTAAGTAAAACGGTTCGATTTGCACATTTGTCTCTGCCTGATTCGGGTGCTTACGCAATAAACTGAGCAGCAACTGTGACAGCTGAACGTTTCCACGTGTTTTATTTTAAAATGTGCTGGTAGTTCAAAAAAAAAAAAAGTTCTCATATTCCAAGGGGTTTCGAGCATGAACAGACTGTTTGGGGTAATGTAGAAGCATCTCAGTCAGGTTTAAAAACAGACTTTAAATAGGCCAGTTTAAAAATCTTTTATTTGTTTTTGTTTCTGCCTTTCTGAGGCAGGCTCAGTGGTGTGCTTTGGATCCTTCTCCTGCTGTAAAATCCTTTTTCTGTCCATATGCGAGTTTCGCCTTCAAGGTGAGACTGTTTTGTAAACCCAGTTAAAGCTGTCCAATTGAAATGAACTTAATTGAAAATTTTCATATCGAGTTTAACAGCATTGTGTCTTTGTTACCGCATGATATCAAGCTTCGTTTTCTTGCCACAAGGATCACTTTTCTGTGAATAGCTATGCAGGTTAAAAGTTCCATCAACTGCAGGTCCGAGATGCATTTTAGCCGCCATTTTACCAGGTGGACTTGGCGGTCACCTCATCGGTCTTTGGAAAGGATCAGTGTAAGGAGCTGTGCATCAGAGTGGGGGTTAAGTCTTTAAAAGGATGATTCATGTTCAAACTTCTTTTTTTTTGTGGAGAGAGAGAGCGGGGGCTTTTTTTTTCCCCTTTTAAATGGGAGCAAAGCTTTTCTCCATCGGTGGCCAAACCTTGACCCTCCAACCGATCTAGAAATAGGCACTCACTAAGGGAGAAAAAGAAAGAAAGACACTCCAGCCTCTAGCCTTTCCTATTCACTGCGCACGTACACTTCCAGCTGCCTGAACGTAGATGTGGGTAGTGTACGAACACACACACACACACACACACACACACACCCACATCTACCCAGCATGGTTTTCCATTTTATCACTCTGGGGAGAAGGTGAACTCACATTGTCGACCGCTGAGTAAAGCGAGGCAGAATATACACACAACCAACACACACGCACGCACACAAGCATTCACATCTACGTGGACCCAGTAGGCCCAGACCCAGACTACTGGGCTATACTTTTGCTTTTTTTTTTTTTTGACAAATATTTCCAAAAGCGATTGCCCTTGAGCATGCCATTACCTAATCAGGCAGCTGGGCGTTTGTGCTTAATGTTTGAAAGGCGAGAATTTGCGAGCAGATCATTACAGTTTGAAAAATAAATAAATAAAGGAATTATGGCACTAACTTATCCTAACACTGTTGAGTTATAAAATAAAATAATGGATATATGAAGCTAAACAACAAATCTGATATCCTTCAGTGTTGCGTCTCTCTG